>NW_028270175.1:25715138-26385839 GCF_037043375.1 Chiloscyllium plagiosum | reverse complement strand
TTCAAATAAACCTGTTGGACTATAATCTGGTGTCGTGTGACTTCTGACTTTGGCACATTTAACTAGTAATGTCCAGCATGGTTCTGTGTGAATGCCTCTTATTCAAAACTTCCAAAGGCACTACGATAAGTCACATTGTGAGCAACATGGTTAAAAAGATCAAATTACGAATTACAAAGATATATTGTGGTAGACAGTGTCTGGAATGAGCGTAAGGTGGAGGCAGGTTCAATCGAGACAAATGGAAATAAATTGCTACTTGAAAGGGAAACGATGTGCGGGGTTAACAGGGAGAAATTGGGAGAATGGCACTAAATGAATTGTTCGGTTAGAAAACCAATGCGGTCTTCTGTGCTGTGACAATTCTGTGGTTCTGTTTCTGTCTCCATAGACGCTTCCAGACCTACTGGGCTTTTCCAGCACTTTCTGTTTTTGTGTCAGATTTCCAGTATCTGAAAGTCTATTGTTTTTATTAAAAAGTGACTGCTCAAAAATGCCAATCAGAATATTGAAACATAAAGTTCTCTGAAAATGTTCGCATTTTAACATTAAAATCAAATTAATTTTAAATATAATTATGTATAATTAATGTATTCTGAATCAAAGTAAAGGAAAACTGAAATCACATGTCAATTTTAAACAGACTTCCCAGAATTGACTCTCCACATTAAACATTTCCATTCCAAATTAGGGAAATGTATCCTCTGACTCTCGTGATAATGCAACAGCTCACACGTATATTCTGTCTTTAATGTAAAAAATGGATACAGACAGTTTACTATAGAGTTATCAAATAAAATTTGATACTGAGCCAGCTAAGGAAGTGGTCAACTAAACTTTCTAAACTTTCTCTATGTTTGTTGTTCGGAATTGCTGAATAGAGTTAACCTATCTATCTTGGTGTTCCTGCCAGGCATAAATTATCCACCACACCCTAGTTTGTGCATCCACATTGACACACACTTTCAGTGAAGCAGAGCAGCTGTCAGAGTGGAGAAAGGTCAGAATGAACTCCAAAATCAACTCACAAATTACTGGTTGTGAGACGCACGCAATGAAACTTGTTGGGACTCTGACAACAACGTAACACCATTTCTGAAATAAAAGAAAGGAGAAAGACTAAGACAGGTTAGCAGAGTACATACTCACATCCAGGGCCTTATAATCCACAAGGGGCTACAGTTTCAAAGCCACTAAAGTGAGTCTGAGGTGTCTGTTAATTACAGAATATTCAAATGTCTTTCTTCAGATCAAAAGTAATTTTGAAATTCAGAATGGGTTTGAATGTTTGGCTGCTGAACATTCAACTATTTATAAATAATCAAAACATTTCTAAAGAGTTCCACAGTTTTTGGCTTATGTTGTCTTTACTGACTCTTTGTTACAGCAAAATGTCAGTTACTATCAAATTCTAACTCCACAGCCCTCTATTCTGTTCAAACGTGTATCATTTTTCTTTTAAACATGCAATTTTCTCTGTCTCAACCACTCCCTATAGAAATGTTCCGTATTCCGACAACGTTCCATATAAAGAAATTTCTCCGACTCTCCTGCCTGTTCAATGATAATATTTTTTACCCTCACAACAATGACAGCAACTTGTATTTGTATAATGCATTTAACTTCAGATATTAAGACCAGACAGCAACACCAAAAATCACAGCATGACTCACATAGGGAATCTTCAAGCGGTCAGAATTAGAAGGAGGCAGATCTATTGGATGGTTATGGGGGTGGAGAGAATTACAGTGGGTAGGGATGAATCATATAATCCCTACAGTGAGAAAGCAGGCCATTTGGCCCATCAAGTCCCCATAAAGAGCTTCCCACCCAGCCCCAGCCCCTACCCTATCTCTGTAACCCTGCATTTGCCATAGCTAATCCACTAATCCAGACCTTGGATGCTGCCTGAACTGCTGTGCTCTTCCAGCACCACTAATGCAGAAGTAATTACACCGGCACCACTCCCCACCTCTTCCTCCGCTACATTGATGACTCATTGGCACCATCTCGTGCTCCCGCGAGGAGGTTGAGCAATTAATCAATTTCACCAACACATTCCACCCTGACCTTAAATTTACCTGGACTATCTCTGACACCTCCCTCCCCTTCCTGGACCTCTCCATCTCCATTAATGATGACCGACTTGACACTGACATTTTTTACAAACCCACCGACTCCCACAGCTACCTGGATTACACCTCTTCCCACCCTACCTCTTGCAAAAATGCCATCCCCTACTCCCAATTCCTCCATCTCCGCCGTATCTGCTCCCAGGAGGACCAGTTCCACCACAGAACACACCAGATGGTCTCCTTCTTTAGAGACCGCAATTTCCCTTCCCACGTGATTAAAGATGCCCTCCAACGCATCTCGTCTACATCCCGCACCTCTGCCCTCAGACACCACCCCTCCAACCGTAACAAGGAGAGAACGCCCCTGGTGCTCACCTTCCACCCTACCAACCTTCGCATAAACCAAATCATCCACCGACATTTCCGCCACCTCCAAACAGACCCCACCACCAGGAATATATTTCCCTCCCAACCCCTTTCCGCCTTCCGCAAAGACCGTTCCCTCCGTGACTACCTGGTCAGGTCCACGCCCCCCTACAACCCACCCTCCCATCCTGGCACTTTCCCCTGCCACCGCAAGAACTGTAAAACCTGTGCCCACACCTCCTCCCTCACCTCTATCCAGAGCCCTAAAGGTACCTTCCACATCCATCAAAGTTTCACTTGCACATCCACTAATATCATTTATTGTATCTGTTGCTCCCGATGCGGTCTCCTCTACACTGGGGAGACTGGACGCCTCCTAGCAGAGTGCTTTAGGGAACATCTCCAGGACACCCGCACCAATCAACCACACCGCCCTGTGGCCCAACATTTCAACTCCCCTCCCACTCTGCCGAGGACATGGAGGTCCTGGGCCTCCTTCACCGCCGCTCCCTCACCACCAGACGCCTGGAGGAAGAACGCCTCATCTTCCGCCTCGGAACACTTCAACCCCAGGGCATCAATGTGGACTTCAACAGTTTCCTCATTTCCCCTTTCCCCACCTCACCCGAGTTCCAAACTTCCAGCTCAGCACTGTCCCCATGACTTGTCCGGACTTGTCCTACCTGCCTATCTCCTTTTCCACCTATCCACTCCACCCTCCTCCCTGACCTATCACCTTCATCCCCTCCCCCACTTACCCATTGTACTCTATGCTACTTTCTCCCTACCCCCACCCTCCTCTAGCTTATCTCTCCACGCTCCAGGCTCACTGCCTTTATTCCTGATGAAGGGCTTTTGCCCAAAACGTCGAATTCGAAGCTCTTTGGATGCTGCCTGAACTGCTGTGCTCTTCCAGCACCACTAATCCAGAACCATGGCTAATCCTGTTGAAGTAGGGGATATAAGTGGTTGGATTCACAGATGTGATCAATGGGAGATAATGATTGACAATAGAACAGTGAGGAGTGGGAGTCAGGACTGGAGGTTGAGGTATTTGAGATGTGATAGCCAAGGGCGACTATGACAGTACATAATCCATAGTTTGAAGACAAGTAACTCTACAAATTGCCTACATTTAAAGTTTGAAGAATCTCGAAGCAGGTTGTTTGTCACAAGAGACAATATCTCCCGCAATAGCAGATTACCCATAATTGCAGTTGACTTAACCTTTGTTTAAATAGTATGTTTCCAAAACTAAAAATAGGCACATCAACATCTAGTGGGACATTTAAACTGAAAAGTCTTGATGAATTTGGATAGTTCAGAATAAATGTTTGAGATGAAAATGACCACATAGAAATCACAGGTTTAAGTACATGGTCCAGCAGTATTTATTATTTTTATAAAGAGAATTGTAATATTCTAGGAGTATTTCTATTGGAGCAGCAAAGATTAAGACTAAATTTGACTGAAATATAGTTAAGGGGTTTAAATAGGTAAATAGTACTTTGTCTGTCTGGTTGAATAGCTAACAAAAACTAATTCTCAGCCCCCAATGTCCTTGTAAACTACTGCTACAACTCCAACTTCCTTTCCTTTCCTGTATTTTAAAAATCACGTTATCTCTCAAATTTATTTTTAAATATGTTTAATTTTTTAAAATTCATTCACAGGATGTGGGTGGATATCACTACCTAGGCCAGAATTTATTGCCCTACCTAAAGGCCCATAGGCCAGTTAAAAGTCAACCATATTATTGTGGATCTGGAGACACATGTTGGCCAGACCAGGTAAGGATGGCAATTTGGAGGAAGTGAGGACTGCAGATGCTGGAGATCAGAGTCCAAGAGTGTGGTGCTGAAAAAGCACAGTCGGTCAGGCAGCATCCGAAGAGAAGGAGAATCGACGTTTCAAGAATAAGCCCTTCCTCAAGAGGCAATTTGCTTCCTAAACCCGATGCGTTTTTTCCAAAATCAACAATAGCTTCACAGTCATCATAAGACCCTTAATTCCAATTTTAATTTTAATTCAAATTTCATCATCTGCTACAGTAGGATTTGAACCTGGGGCCCTGAAACATTCTGGAAACTCTATGCTCACATCCCTCAAACCAGGCTTCTGTCCTGTTGACACTGATGTCACCCAGCTCTACCCCATCATCAACTCTTCTGATTCTTCCACATTGCAGAAATATCAGACTGCTTACTTGAAGAACAGAAATCCTCTTTGATTATTAGAAAAATTCAGCCATTGTTTATCATCCTCACTCCAAACTGCAGTCCCTAGCTATGGTCTCCATCCATCTCTCGCTGGCTGAAAATATTCACAATATCATATTTCACCCTGAGATTTTCGACCACCTTTCTGTTCCATCACGAAAACTGCCTACAAGACTTCAATGAACTTTCCTCCTTTCTCAGTTCCTCATCCATACTTTTCTTATTTGCTGATTCTACTATTACAGCCAACTTCTGTCTATCCTAGCACGTTTTATCTTCCATAAACTTGAACTCATCTGAAACATTGCTGGGACTGGCTGAGTTCTATATTGTAATTCTAGACATTTTCTGATTAGCCTGTTCAGAGTTGCTATTACACACCTCTAGAGCAGTAGGACCTCAACCTGGGATTCCTAGTTCTGAAATAGTGTCCCTATCACAGGACCACAATAGCCCTTTCAGGATTGAGCTGGGGACCTTTACATCTTCATTCGAATACATTCCCAAATTAGCTTTATCAGTTGATTGTGTTGTAATTCTATGGTAACTCCACAAGGATAGAGTGATTAGATTCCCTATAGTATGGAAACAGGTCCTTTAGCCCAACAAGTCCACCCCGACCCTCCGAAGAGTAACCCACCCAAACCCATTGCCCTACCCTATTTTTACCTCTAATGCACCTAACACTTTGAGCAATCTAGCATGGCCAATTCACCTGACCTGTACATCTTTGGATTGCAGGAGGAAACCGGAACACTCAGAGGAAACCCACGCAGCCATGAGGAGAATGTGCAAACTCCACACAGACAGTTGCCCGAGGTGGGAATCAAAGCCAGGTCCCTGGCGCGGTGAGGCAGCAGTGCTAACCACTGAGCCACCATGCTTGGTGGCATGGTGTAAAGGTAACAATCTCTCCCTCAATGTCAGCAAAACTAAAGAGCTGATTATTGACCAGAAAGCAAGGAGGAGGGCACAACCCTATCTACATCAATGGAACTGAGATGGAGATGGTTGAGAACATCAGGATCCTAGGAATGCTGATCACCAACAATCTGTTCTGGATCATCCATGTTGATGTAATGGTAAAGAAGGCACAACAATGCCTCTTCTTCCTCAGGAGGCTAAGAAAATGTCCATAAGGATCCTCACCAACGTTTACAGATACACCAGAGAAAGTATTCTATCCAGATGCATCACGGCTTGGTACTGCAATTGCTTTGCCTAAGACCACAAGAAACTATGGAGAGTTGATAGAACAGGCCAGAACATTATGCAAACCAACCCCTGCATCCATTGAGTCCATTTATAATGTTGCTGCCTCGGAAAGGCCGCCAAAATCATCAAAGGCCCTTCCCACCCCAGTTATACTCTTCCAACCTCTTCCATCAGGCAGAAGATACAAAAGCTTAAACACACGTACCAACAAGTTCAAGAACAGCTTCTTCCACGTTGTTATTAGACATCTGAATGGACCTCTCAAATTTCAAATCTAATGTTGATCTTGATTTTAATGCACCTTCTTGGCAGCCATAACTGTATTCCTCGCTCTTTTCGATCACCCTCTGATCTTTGTATGTTATGATCTCCCATTACTGCACACAAAACAGAACTTTTCACTGTACCTAGATACATGTCACAATAATGTATCAAATCAAATCAAATCAAGGCTCCTGCGCACCCTCTGCTGGTTGAGTCTGATATTGTGTATGCTCTCTGCTTGCTGACCTTTCAGAGAGTTTTCTGAGAATCATCAAATAATGTACAGGATGTCATTGTATTCAGGTTGGTGCCAGATTTTCGAAAGGACCTATCTTTCCAATTGAAACTATCTATTCTAATCCAATTTCCTCCTCTTTCCTGATAGTTATATTTTTAAAACATGTATGCAATTAAATTTAAAGCTATGGTAAAATATATTTTTGCTCAATAATTACTACTTGAAGGCATTCCAAACCCAAGCACCATCTGAAGCTTCCAGGCCCCTATTTCCCATGTGTTCACAGGAACTGGCCAGCTCTGTGGAGTTCTTGAAGTCCGGATCAGGTTCTTCCTTCTGGTTGCAATTTTATTAATTACCACAAGCTTCATTTTTTAAAAATTCATTCACGGGATGAGGGCACCACTGGCCAGGCAGCGTTTATCGCCTCTTCCTAACTGCCCATAGGGCAACTAAGAGTCAACCACATTGCTTTGTGTCTGGAGTCAGATGTAGACCAGACCAGGTAAGGATGGCAGTTCCTTTACAAAAGGGATATTAGTGAACCAGATGGGTTTTTCCAACAACAGATTCATGGTTAACATCAGATTCTTAATTCCAGATTTTTTATTGAATTCAAATTCCACCACCTACCACAGATGTGAGGTCCGCACAACATTATTTGGGTATTATTTGGATAATACCACTAGGCCATCACCTCCCCTTAAGCATCTGTTAACATTTCCCAAAGTGCTGAACTGTACTCAGTGTTCTGCCAACTTCCTCAGTAAAATTCAGGAACTGCTTCCCCAGGAAGTTCATTGATCTATTAAACCTGTAACACTGCAACGTGACAGATGGTTTAGTGTCATAGTGGTCTGCTACCATATCTCAGTTTGTCAAAAGATATTGACGCAAGAGTTGCTGGGTAGGATAACTCTTCCTGATGCTGAAAGTCAGGACCTCACAAGTGGTCAGGAGAATGACTTTTTTTCTTGATCCCCTTCTATCCCATTTGCCTGAAAAATGTATTTCATCCTTTCAGTGTACTGGGTCCAATCCTCCACACCCAAATCATTAGGTTCCAGTTTCCCAAACAGCTGCATTTTCCAATAACTCCTCATCACAGTCTTACAGGGTTTGTTGAAAGTCAAGACTGTTCTAAATGTTTCTTTACCCTTGTCACCAATTTAATAACTCAGGAGTCCCGACTGGAAGGGAACATTGTTTATTCTTTGGTATAATGTCTATACCAAAATAGACCCACTACTCATGGTGTATGTAGGCTGGTCCCTGTAGCTGAACATTAGGAAAAGGAGTCAGTAAGGCAAAGAGGGGATGTGAGATAGCATTGGCAGATAATGTTAAGGATAAGCCAAAAGATTCTGCAAAGACATTATGAGCAAGAGGGTAACTAGAGAGAGGGTATGGTCTCTTAAAGATAAAGGAAGTTGTCTTTGTGTTGAACCCCAGGAGATGGGAGAAATACTATTTTGCATCAATTTTTCCGTGAACAAAGAAACGGAGTCTAGAGAATGCAAAGAAACAAACTTTGATGTTTTAAAAAGACAGTTCACATTACAGAAGAGAAGGTTGGGGAGGTCTTAGAGAATATAAAGGTGGATAAATCTCCAGGACCTGATCTAATGTATACCAGAATGTTTTGGGAAATATGGGAGGAAATTGTGAGACCTCTTGCAGAAATATGCACATAACCTATAACTCCAGGTGAGGTGCCTGCTAACTGGTGTATGAAATAATTTTTTTATAGATTTCCTGAAGCCCATCACTATTCCATTCTTGTCCATATTGCTACCCAATGACCATTTAAATGCCCTTTAAAGTTGGCAAGTCTACTACTGTTGCAGGCAGTGCATTCCACACCCCCTACTACTCTCTGAGTAAAGAAACTACCTCTGACATCTGTCCTATATCTATCACCCCTTAATTTAAAGCTATGCTAGCCATCACCATCCGAGGAAAAAGGCTCCCACTGTCCACCCTATCTAACCATCTGATTAGCGTATATATCTCAATTAAGTCACCTCTCAACCTACTTTCTAACGAAAACAGCTCCCACATCACGCATGTAGCGCACTGAACCAGCTGGGCAGTCATGTCTTCACCCTCTTCAATCCCCCAGTCTACTGGCACTATTCCTGTCAACAATGATGACATAAAGATCAAAGCAAAGGCTTGGCAATCTCCTCCCTACCGTCCCAGAGAATCCTAGGATAAATCCCATCTGGCCCAGGAGACATCTATATTTACACTTTCCAGAATTGCTAACACCTCCTCTTTATACTCCTCAATCCCATCTAGTCTAGTAGCCTGTATCTCAGTATTCTCCTCCACCACATTGTCTTTTTCTAATGTGAATACTGATTAAAAGTATTCACTTAGTGCTTCCCCATCTCCTCTGACTCCATGCATAACTTGCCACTATTATCCTTGATTGGCCCCAATCTTACTCTAGTCATTCTCTTATTCCTGATATACCTAAAGAAAGCCTTAAGGCTTTCCTTGATCCTATCCACTAATGACTTCTCATGTCCCTTCCTGGCTCTTCTTAGCTTTCCCTTTAGGTCTTTCCTGGCTCACTTGTAACTCTCAAGCGCCATAACTGAGCCATCACATCTCATCCTAACATAAGCCTTCTTCTTCCTCTTGACAAGAGATTCAACTTCCTTAGTAAACCACGGCTCCCGTGCCCGATAGCTTCCTCCTTACCTGACCGGTACATACTTATCAAGGACCCGCAGTAACTGGTCATTGAATCAGCTCCATATTTCAATTGTGCCCATCACCTGCAGTTTCCTTCCACAGCCCAAATAGACAATAGACAATAGGTGCAGGAGTAGGCCATTCAGCCCTTCAAGCCTGCACCGCCATTCAATATGATGATGGCTGATCATTCCCAATCAGTATCCTCTTCCTGCCTTATCTCCATAACCCTTGATTCCACTATCTTTGAGAGCTCTATCCAACTCTTTCTTAAATGAATCCAGAGACTGGGCCTCCACTGCCCTCTGGGGCAGAGCATTCCACACAGCCACCACTCTCTGGGTGAAGAAGTTTCTCCTGAGCTCTGTCCTAAATGGTCTACCCCGTATTTTTAAGCTGTGTCCTCTGGTTCGGCACTCACCCATCAGCGGAAACATGTTTCCTGCCTCCAGAGTGTCCAATCCTTTCATAACCTTATATGTCTCAATCAGATCCCCTCTCAGTCTTCTAAACTCAAGGGTATACAAGCCCAGTTGCTTCAGTCTTTCAGTGTAAGGTAATCCCGCAATTCCAGGAATTGACCTCGTGAACCTACGCTGCACTCCCTCAATAGCCAGAATGTCTTTCCTCAAATTTGGAGACCAGAACTGCACACAGTACTCCAGGTGTGGTCTCACCAGGGCCCTGTACAGTTGCAGAAGAACCTCTTTGCTTCTATACTCAATTCCTCTTGTTATGAAGGCCAGCATGCTATTAGCCTTCTTCACTACCTGCTGTACCTGCATGCTTACCTTCATTGACTGGTGTACAAGAACACCCAGATCTCTCTGTACTGCCCTTTACCTAAATTGATTCCATTGAGGTAGTAATCTGCCTTCCTGTTCTTGCCACCAAAGTGGATAACCATACATTTATCCACATTAAACTGCATCTGCCATGCATCTGCCCACTCACCTAACTTGTCCAGGTCACCCTGTAATCTCCTAACATCCTCCTCACATTTCACCCTGCCATCCAGCTTTGTATCATCAGCAAATTTGCTAATGTTATTGCTGATACCATCTTCTATATCATTAACATATATTGTAAAAAGCTGCGGTCCCAGCATGGATCCCTGCGGTACCCCACTGGTCACTGCCTGCCATTCTGAAATTGAGCCGTTTATCACTACCCTTTGTTTCCTATCAGCTAACCAATTTTCAATCCAATCTAGTACTTTGTCCCCAATACCATGCGCCCTAATTTTACTCACTAACCTCCTGTGTGGGACTTTATCAAAAGCTTTCTGAAAGTCCAGGTACACTACATCTACTGGATCTCCCTCGTCCATCTTCAGAGTTACATCCTCAAAAAATTCAAGAAGATTAGTCAAGCATGATTTCCCCTTCATAAATCCATGCTGACTCTGTCCTATCCTGTTACTACTATCCAGATGTGCCGTAATTTTATCCTTTATAATCGGCTCTAGCATCTTTCCCACCACTGAGGTCAGACTAACTGGTCTATAATTTCCTGCCTATTCGCATCGTAATTGTCTTTCCTCCAGCTATAACTCTTGCCCTCCAATATATACCTATCCGTTTCTATCACTAAAGTAAACATGACCGAATTGTGGTCACTATCACCAAAAGTGCTCACCAATTCCAAATCTAACACCTGGAATAAGAAAGGTTTAGAGGGATATGGATCTGGAGCAGGCAGGTAGAACTGGTTTAGTTTAGGATTATGTTCGGAATGGACTGTTTGGACCAAATGGGTCTGTTTGTGTGCTATATGTCTCTATGACTCTATAACTTGATAAGAACAAGCCATTATCTTGTTTCCTCCACTTTAAACTCTCTAACCTCATCACTGACCTCCATCTCTTATCCTCTCTAATTAAGGCTGAACCAAAATGTTTGCAATTTTTATAGTAATATTCAACCCTGAACTAAGCTCCTGACCCTATATCCTATCTCATAAAGACTGCCAATTTCCACTTAGAGTCATAGAGATGTACAGCATGGAAACAGACCCTTCGGTTCAACCCATCCACGCCGACCAGACTTCCCAACCCAATCTAGTCCCACCTGCCAGCATCATCAACATCATTCTCTTTCATCTGTATCTCAGTTCATATTCTATTGTAACATTTGTATGGTTGGATGCTGCCTGAACTGCTGTGCTCTTCCAGCACCACTAATCCAGAATTTGTCTGGCCACCTCCATGCAGGACCATCAATCCACTTCTGACTGTTTCCTGTCCACCATCCTCTGTAAATGTGACCTGAACCAAGATCACCCTGTGGCCTTGCTCTCTGAGGATGTAACCTTCTCCATTGATGCAAGTCCAATTCCAAAATCTTAGTAACAACTTATACTTTCTCTGTTGGATTGAAATGCAGTTACATACAAATGTTCATCCTGGTTTGCTATAGTCATGACACCTTTCCCATGAGACACACACAGGTACTGCAAGCTGCCTTCGCACAAGAACTTCAATAAAGGGAGCCGTAAAATCGACGTTTCGGGCAAAAGCCCTTCATCAGGAATATGAAGGGCTTTTGCCCGAAACGTCGATTTTACTGCTCCTCGGACGCTGCCTGTACTGCTGTGCTCTTCCAGCACCACTAATCTAAAATAAGCTACTTGGCCATTTCTATTCCATCTCCTTTGTGGACCTCTGTTTATCCTTGCACTCTCCTACACAGTAAGTTATAAAACTCACATTTACACAGTGCCTTTCACAAACACGTCTCATTGTATTTGAAATATTTTGAGATGTTTTCAAGAGATTCGGTCACAGAATCATAGTGTTGCAGCACAAAAACAGGCCATCCTTCCCAACAAATCTCTATTCTTTTTCATATTCCACAGCTATTCCCACTCTCCTGCTTACCTCCTATCTCCTTTAATAATTATCTTCGAGTAAAGTTCCCTTTGAAGGAATTTTGTAACTTTGCACAATGAATGTGTTTTGAAATGCAATAAGCATTGTTCTATCATTCCACCAAATGACTGAGGTATCATGTTCTTCTTCCTTCTGTTATTATGATGTCCCCCTTCAACTCAACCCATTGACAGATTGAACCTACATTCAGCACTAGAACAGAGTTAACAACCAGGCTATATCCAGTTTCTCATAACTAAAATCCACAGATCTTTAAAAAAACACTGGGTTTAGTGTGTTTTTGTGACATTACTGCAATGTTTTGCAGGTGCCGGTGTTGGACTGGGATGGACAAAGATAAAAATCACACAACAGCAGTTTATAATCCAACAGGTTTATTTGGAAATACAAGCTTTTGAAGCGCTGCTCCTTCATCAGGTGGTTGCGGAGTATAAGATCATAAGACACAGAATTTATGTTTTTCCTATAAATTCTGTGTCTTATGATCTTATACTCCACAAGCACCTGATGAAGGAGCAGCGCTTTAAAAGCTAGTGTTTCCAAATAAACCTGTTGGATTATAACCTGGTGATGTGTGATTTTTAACTTACTGTAATGTGACATTATCACCACAAGATGGTGTGTTACTCTGAAACTCAAGCAATTATGGAGATTCCAATTGACTGTTTCATGCTTCAGAATTAATGTGATCCCAGATGTCAACAAAAAAAAGCAATAAAGTAATGTAGTGACATTCAATATTCATAATTACTAAAGTTTGCTTATCACAAATCAGCATGGATTGGCATCCTTACAGCTGCGAGAGATGATGGGACTGTAGCCTCAGTCAGTCATGATAGTCCATAGGAATGGCAACTGTCGTAGGGACCTTGCCATTAGCTAACCACTCGATAATCTCTCAAGACCATGAAGAGGTGAAACAAGCAGAGGAATCCATGGTAGAATAAACTAGAGTCCATATAACTCCAGACGAGGGCGAAAATGCTGTCAACCTTAAATACCTTCTATATGAAGTTTGGTTAAGGAACAAGAAATCAGAAACCATAGAGATCAGACAAAGATGAGGTCATCTATTGTCAGAACAACTGAAGGGTCAATCAAGAGGAACAGAGAGCCATTGATCTTACTCAAATCAAGAAATGGGACCGAGTCTGATTATCGCAGGGTGTGGGAGAGCTATACCTATACTACATGAGACAGTGTATCAAGTAGTCTGACTATTTCAGACATGGTACACCATCACTCTAATGGTGAACTGAAGATCAGAGTGTCCAGTCAGAGTTCCATATCATCGCAATCTCTGTGGCCCAGAACTGGACCACGTTGGAACTATTCAGATTTGTTCAAATGAGAAGTCATATTTAGACTTGAAACACCTTTAATTTATGGATAGCTGTATACAGTACCAAACTGGCCAATTTTACTGTGTAGCCAATTTTGAATGCGGTAAGATCCAGTCCTGGCAAAACTGAAACAGCTGGTAGTGATGGGGGATACCAAAGGGCCATCACAGCCAGAATTGAAACCTTTTTTGGCCCAGAGAGACCGGATCACCATAGAGGACAACATATTATTATGGGAAGCAAGAATGATGTCCCAGGCAAAGGTCGTTGCCAGATACTGGCTGAACTCCACCAGGGTCATCCAGGGGTTTCCAAAATGAAGATATTGGTAAGAAGTTATGTCTGATGGCCAGGATTGGATACAGACATAGTCACTTTGGGGGTCAGTGGCCACAGTGTCAACAAGGACAAAACTTCCCACCAACAGCTCCCCCATATTCATGGGAATGGCTGGGTAAACCCTGAACTCAGTACACATTGACTATGCAAGTCCTTTCAATGTTCTTACTCTTTGTGGACTTCCACTCAAAGTGACGGGACGCGAATAGAATTCACTCTAATGCTCTTTGACCACGTTAAGTCATCAGAAACCAATCGTGTCTTCACCAAAAAGTCACACTCTGGCACGTTTTCCAAAGGAACAACTAGGAAGTGATTGGGAACGAGGACTCTGGCTGATTCACCCCACACTTTCTGACCTCAAGCTGCTGCGGTCAATTATAATGTTCCTACTCCTGCCCTCTTTGAGATCTGCTGACTAAGCACCAACTGGGCAGTATCTAATCTTCCCAGGCAGGTGCCAGTCTGTGCAACTGCCTCACCTGGAGGTGACAAATCTGTTAGAATTTTTTGAGGAGGTAACAAGCAAGTTAGACAAAGGAGAGTTCTGAGGAAGGGTCACCAGACATGAAACATTAACTTCACAGATGCTGAGCTTTTCTAACAACTTTTATTTTTGTTTCTGATTTACAGCATCCGCAGTTCTTTCACTTTTTAGACAAAGGAGTGACAGTTAATGTGATCCAATTGGATTTCCAGAAGGTCTTTGAAAAGGTGCCACACAGGAGGCTGCTAAATAAGATAAGGACTCATGGTGTTAAGGGCAAGGTACTGGCATGGACAGCAGATTGACTGACTGGCAGAAGGAAGAGAGTGAGGATAAAGGTTTATTTTTCATGATGGCAGCCAGTGACTGGTGGAGTTCCGCAGTGGAGAGGGGTGTGTGTTGGGACCACAATTATTCACATTATACATTAATGATCTGGATGAAGGAACTGAGGGTATTGTTGCTAAATTTACAGATGACTCAAAGATAGGAGGAGGGGCAGTTAGGGTTGAGGAAATAGAGAAGCTGCAGACTTAGACAGGCTAGAAGAGGGGACAAAGAATTGGCATGTGGAATACAATGTGGGAAAGTGTAAGGTTATACATTTTGATAGGAAGAATAGAGATGTAGACTATTTACTAAATGGGAAAAAGCTTTAGAAATCTGAAGTACAAAGGGACTTAAGAGTTCTAGTTCAGGATTCTCTTAATGTTAACATGCAGGTTCAGTTGGCAATTAGGAAGACAATTGAAATGTTAGCACTAGAATACAATAGAAAAAATGTAATGCTGAGGCTGTATTAGGCTATGGTCAGACCACATTTGGAATATTGCGAGCTGTTTTGAGACCCCTATCTAAGGAAGGATGTGCCAGAGGGGGTACGGGGGAGGTTCACAAGAATGATTACAGGGATGAAGGGCTTGTCATATGAGGAGCGGTTGAGGACGCAATTGATTTAGAAGGTTGAAGTGGGATCTGATTGAAAATTTACAGAATACTGAGAGGCATGGATAGACTGAACATGGTGAAGCTGTTCTAGTAGGAGAGACTAGGGCCCGAGGACACAACCTCAGAGTGAACGCATGACCCTTTAGAATTGAGTTGAGGAGGAATTTCTTCAGCCAGAGGGTGGTGAATCTATGCAACTCATTGCTGCAGAGGGCTATGGAGGCCAAGTGTTTTATTGTCTGAAACAGAGTCAGATAGGTTCTTGATTAATAAGGGGATCAAGGGTTACAGGGAAAAATCAGGAGAATAGGGTTGAAAAACACCAGTCATGATTGAATGGTAGAGCAGACATGATGGGCCTAATTTTGCTCTTATATCTCAAGGTCTATTGGTGAAAATAGAGTCTTTGAATATTTTTTTAAGGCTGAGTAATCCAGAATTCTCTGCTCTTTTGTTTCAAATTTCCAGCATCCTCAATATTTTGCTTTAATTGAAATCTCTGGTTGCCAGATTGTTCGTGTCTCCTTCCAGGGCAACTGGGGTTTAATCTGAAATGGTGGTGCAGGGTCACCCTCTGTACACTCCGCTTAGTAATGAAATGTCAATGAGATCCCTTCATACCCAGCGGAAGACAGAAGAATCTAAGCATTGAGTGCTTTAGGGCTTTCAAAGATAATAACTCAGCAACATCTTCAAGGGGCATCCTGATCACAACATGAAGCAGCTTCAGCATCATGGCCTCAGGTTATACTCTGCCACAACCTCAACCAACTCGAAGGATAAGAGCAACATATGCAGAGGAACACCACTGTCACCAAATACCCCTCCAAGTTACACACCGTCATAACTCAGAACTCTCTCACCATTGTTTCATTGCCATGGGCCAAAATCAAAAACTTCCATACTTTTACAAGTGCTAGGAAATCTCATGGATTTGAAAAGATAATGTGAGCCAGATGGCATCACTATAGTATGGGTCATAGTTTGCATATTAGCAACTCTACACCTCCTCAATATTGATAATTTTTGTTACTCCCAGATCTCTTCCAGCTTTCAGTGTAACTTCCCTCCAAACAAGTGGCATCCCTCTTGCAATTTAAAACCTTTGTGGTGAGAGTCATGATCTATCACATGCTTTCAACTCCATCCCTGGGTATATTCTGGTGACTTTTTGGTCTTGAGTCTATATAAAGGATAAATATTGGCATGGACACCAGGAAGATCTGATCTTTCTTGAAATACTGACGTGCTGTCTTTTATGTTTGAAGGGGCAGAGAGAGCCACTGTTTAGCATCCTATGTGAAAAGTGTGATCTCTGACAGTGCAGCACTCCCTTAGAACTGCACAAGAGTTAAAAAATCACACAACACCAGGTTATAGTCTAACAGGTTTATTTGGAAGTACCTGTATTAGCTTTCGCAGTACTGCTCCTACATCAGGTAGCTCTGGAGCAGGATCATAAGACACAGAATTAAGAGCAAAAAAATCAGTGTCATGCAATCGAAATGATATTCCTGTACTGAACAAACCTAGATTGCTGTTAAGTCTTTTATCTTTTAGAATGAGTTGCAGATTTTGGTTCATTAATATGTAAATCCCAGAACTTCTTTCAAGTGACATTCTCAAGATGACTTAAGGTTTAATAAAAAAAGGTGGCATCTCAGCTCAGGCCATGTGTGAGGTTAGAGTCTGTCCGTATCCCAATCTTGAGTCAGACTGGCTCTATTTCCAAAGTATGAATCTATAAAATATTACATGGATCAACTGCCTGCATTGATTGCCTGCAGATTGTGTGCTTTTTGAACAAAATAGAATGTATCTGCAATTACAATTCTGTAAATGCAAATTCACCCCATAGACTTATACATGCGTGTTCGTGTATGTGAGGGAGAGGGAAAGAGAGTGTGTTTGTGTGAGTATGTGTGTGAGTGTGAGTGTGAGTGCATGTGAGAGTGTACGTTTGCGTGTGTGCATGCTTGGTAGACTACAGGTGACCCAACCACACTATACACTCTCACACACACATACACTCACACTCTTAAATACTCACACACTCACACAGACCCTCTCTCATACACACACTCTCTCAGACACACACACACATACACCCCCCACACTCATACCCACGCACACCCTCTCACTAGCTTATACTCCGCCACACTCACACACACTTGAGCAAGCACGCACAAAAGCAAACACACACACTCTCACATGCACTCACACTCACACGCGCACACACACACACAAACACACTCTCTCTCTCTCTCCCCCCCCTCACATGTACGCACACACATATAAGTCTATGGGGTGAATTTGCATTTGCAGAATTGTAATTGCAGATACACTCTATTTTGTTCAAAAAAATGCATAATCTGCAGGCAATCAATGCAGGTAGTCAGTCCATGTAACATTTTATAAATTCCTACTTTGCAAATAGAACCAGTCTGATTCAAGATTGGGATAAAGACAGACTCTAACCTTACACCTTTAATGCATTCGAGGAGAAAGTGAGGACTGCAGATGCTGGAGATCAGAGCTGAAAATGTGTTGCTGGAAAAGCGCAGCAGGTCAGCAGCATCCAAGGAACAGGAGAATCGACGTTTCGGGCATAAGCTCTTCTTCAGGAATTGGGCTTATGCCCGAAACGTCGATTCTCCTGTTCCTTGGATGCTGCCTGACCTGCTGCGCTTTTCCAGCAACACATTTTCACCTTTAATGCATTGTCTGAGCTGAGATGTTACCTTTTTAAAAATTAACCCCTAAGTTATCTCAAGAATGTGACTTGAAAGAAGTTCTGAGATGTACATATTAATGGACTGAAACCTGCAACCCATTTTAAAACATGAAATACTTAACAGCAATCTAGGTTTGTTCAATTTATCCTTTCAGCTGCATGACATTGTGGTCTATTGGTATAAATTATGCGTAGTGTTCCACAGCTATCTGATGAAGAACCAGTGCTGTGTAAGCCACTACTTCCAAAATAAACCTGTTGGACTATAACCTGGTGTTGAGTGATTTTTAACTTTGTCCACCCCAGTCCAACACTGGCACCTCCACATCATGCCTGCACAAGAGTGACAGCCTTGATTAACAACAGGACGAAAGAAGAAACGGAAAAATGTGTGGCTGGTGACACTCTTGGACAGTGAAAAAGATAAACAGAGGTTGACAAACTAATGATGTCAGATGGTCAGATCCTTTGCCTTTCACACAATCAGGAGACAGTGAGAACTAATGAAAGGTTCTCACCTGAAACATTGACCTCCTGCTTCTCTGATGATGCCTGACCTGCTGTGCTTTTTCCAGCTCCACACTATCGATTCTTTCACACAATCACCCGAGACTAGAAGTTGGTTCGCGTTCAATGGAAACATTCTTACAAATGGTGGTGCCTTTGTCTCCTGGGCAGCTGTATGGCTTAGGGTTTCAATGGCACATCCTTCCAGATAGAGGGATTCTAGAGGAGAATTGGCTGGTCAATAGGAATTGGGTACATTCAAATTAGGAACAGCAGAAGGCCACTTGGCCCCTCAAGCCTGCTCCACCATTCATAAACCATGGCTAATCTGATTACTCCACATTCTTGCCTATCCCTGATAACCTTCCAGCCCTTTGCTTATCAACAATCCATTTAATTCAGCCTTAACAGTATTCATGGACTCTGCTTCCTGCACCTCCAGGAAGCACCGCACTGACTGGCACCTGCTTGTTGAGACAGCCCAGTCAGTGCTTAGTTGGCTGATCTCAGAGAGGGCAGGACTAGGAACAGCAGGGTAGAGAAAGGGAGGAAATTCAAATAGGGTCCTTGCTCCCAATCACTTCCTAATTACTCCCGTTGGGAATGTGCTAGAATGTGAATGTTGGGTGAAGTCAAGATTGGTTTGTGATGGCTTATATGGTCAAACAGCGTTTCAAGATTGGCTACCCTATAGTAACTAGAGACAAAATAAACTGCAGATGCTGAATCCAAGGTAGGCAAACAGGAGTCTGGAAGAACATAGCAACCCTGATCTGAAGGAGGGTTACACTCAAAACGTTGACTTCTCCACCTCCTGATGCTGCCTGGCCTTGCTGAGTTCTTCCAGCCTCCTGCTGGTCTACCCTGTAATAATGGCCAGTTTGGTCCTGACGCCAGCCATATCCATAAACTACAGGAGGGACTGTGATAGAGACGGTGGTCAGAAGGCAAGTCACGGCTTGTAAAATAAATAACTGAAATATTTTTGCTGCCGTTTACTTTGCTGACCCTGCGAAAGCTACTAAACATTTAGTTAATTGCGGACAGCTTACGGGACATCCTTGACACTGGGGTTTACGTTGTTGTGAAGTAAGACACTGGCTTTAAGACCCAGTGGAGCCCTGAGTCAGGGGCAGGAGTTGGTGTGCCATCTGGGGTGTGTTTCAATCAGACTCAGTGCGAGAGAATTTGTGGAGTTGCACAAGCGGATCCGGTAAGAAAGATCACTCTATATTAGATATTGTGTGGAAGATCCACAAATACAGGCTGATCACTAACTTCGATCCTTCTCTTTGTACTTTCCTGCAGTCTGTGGCACTTTGATGACCTCATAGTCTGACTTTAGACAAAACTTCAAAATCTGCAGCTGCATGTGAACTATCTTTCAGATCTATTTGTTAACTCATTAGAAACTCTTGGGGATTGTACAAATTGACTTTATAGAAGGAGTGAGTGGGAATCCAAGCTGAAGAAAAATGCATTTTGTGCGCTTTTCATTTTTATTCCCCCAGTTAGGATCACCCTGTGAGGTGTGAACTATTCCTGGGCTCAGTCTGGGCTCTAAGTCTGTGACTTTCCTACAGCATTTCATACAAATATAATTTTCCGAAAAAAAAACCTGTTGAATCAAACTTTTTTTAAAAAATAGATGTATATTTTAAGAAGAATGCTTAAAAGAAAACCCAACTCCGAAGTCAAAGCTCTTTGTTCTGTTGGTTTCTGGAGCCTTGGGTTTGTAGAGCTGGAGGTGGGGGAGGTGTGTGTGTGTGTGTGTGGATGGATGGGGAGGGGGTTGGAGGATACACTGTAATTACACCCAGATGTGTGCTCCAGCAACTGCAGATTTGCCAGAACACAGCAGGGACTCCTGCAGAGAAAGCTGAACTGTGAGGCTTCCAAATGACACAGACCTGGCTTGCTGCCCTAGTAAGGGCTGGAATCTCATCCAGTGATCTCCCACAGGATCAACTCCATTTTACCAACAGAGATGCTGCTTCTAAACCATTCCTAATGCGTTTTGCCATCAGTTTGTCAACAAGAATCTCAACACCTTTTAATGTAGCAAAAATGTCCCTACTAGGCCACTATACAGGAGTGTTACTGAACAACGGTTGACATTGAGTCAGTTAGGAAATATTGGATAAGAGGTTACATTCAAAAGGGCATTAACTGGTTATCTGAAAAGGAAGAATGTGCAGAGTTGCAGGGAGGAGGCAGGAAATTAGTCATTCGGCAAGCTGGTACAGACAAGGTGGGTCAAACAGACTCCATCTTCTTTCTGTGTAATAATTGTCACTGATTGTACAGTCAAGGAAATAGGTTTTAAAGGTCATTTTAAAGGAGGGAGAGATACGGAGCACTTTAGGAAAGCAATTACAGATCTTGGAGCACAAACAGCTGAAGACATGGCAGCAATGATGGGGTGAAGGATGCATTGAAGCCAAAACCGTGCAGGGGTCTCACGGATGTTAAATTCTATCAAAACAACACTCTAAACAAGAGGCAGAGGCAGTGACAGAAAATTGCAAATCTTCGTTCAAAAAAATGAGAGTTGGATATGCCTGGCAATTACAAACCCAACAAAAGATTAATGATGATGGCCCAGAAGCTTCTAGAAACAAAAGTCATGGGGAAAATTAACAGGCAAGAACTAATAGAGGAGAGTCAGAGTGGACAAAGGACAGCACAGACAATTAAGGACAAACATGCATCTTGATTTGAGTTTTGATGAAATAACAGGGTGTCAAATTTTGTTTAACAGTACATTCCAGGGAACCACCTTGAGACAAGTTACTGTTGGATAAGGACAGTGATCTGTACGTTGATTTCAAAACGAAGGTTTGGTAAAGCACCACATTAAGCAATTATTAACAACATTTGTGCCCATGCAACAAAAAGGGCAGTAAGAATATAGATATAAAATTATCTGAGGAACAGAAAACAGTTGTGATTTTCTTTTTGCAGAATCAGGGAGGGATACTGTGGTTAGTCGTTATTCAGTCCCAGAACCATTGCTAGGTTTGGTATACATTAATGACTTTAATTTATATATATGTAGCCGTGAGTTATATTTATATATATGTAGGCTATCTGTCCGTATCTTGGATGGCTTCACTATTCAATGATTAAGGGACAATCTCCATCACTACAGTCCCAAAGTTGGAAAGTAATAAGGGTGTAAAATTGATCCCAATTGGTTATGGTCAACTCTAGCTTAGCACAACCATAAGTAGTCACTGACTTTTGTTGGGGTTCAGTCGCATGGAATACACTTCATCTTCACTGAAGTGAGTATTCCTCATGTGTGAGTTTAGACAAATGTGTCTGTGGAATTTGTTTAGAAAGTATTAGAATTGAAACAGATTTTGTGGGTTCCCTCAACTTCTGCTTAGCGGATTTGCCGGGAGTTGGCACTGAATAATTAGATTAGATTAGATGATAAGATTCCCTACAGTGTGGAAACAGGCTCTTCGGCCTAACAAGTCCACACCGACCCTCTGAAGAGTAACCCATCCAGACCCATTTCCCAATTTAGCATGGCCAATTCACCTGACCTGCACATCTTTGGTTTGTGGGAGGAAACTGGAGAACCCGGAGGAAACCCATGCAGACACAGGGAGAATGTGCAAACTCCACACAGACAGTCGCCCAAGGCTGGAATCGAACCCGGGTCCCTGGCTCTGTAAGGCAGCAGTGCTAACCACTGAGCCACCGTGTCGCCCATAAGGAGTGACAACTCTAGCTGATATAATATTCCTCTACCCACCTCCTCAAGCTCAGTACTGTTGTCCTGGCTGAGAGTAGCCTACTTATAGAGTCATAGAGTCATAGAGGTGTACAGCACAGAAACAGGCTCACGTGACTAAATACTGGACACTGGACATGGTGTGATTTCAGGCAGCACAGTGGCTTAATGTTTAGCACTGCTTAGTCTTACAGCACCAGCGACCTGGGTTTGATTCCAGCCTCGGGCGACTGTCTGTGTGGGTTCTTCCTGTATCTTTGTGGGTTTCCTCTGGGTGCTCCATTTTCTTCTCACATTCCAAAGATGTGTAGGTTAGGTGAATTGGCCATGCTAAATTGCTCAGGGATGTGTAGGTTTGGTGCATTATTTAGGGATAAATATAGGATAAAAGGGGAGAAGAATGAGTCTGGGTGGGTTATTCTTCGGAAGGTTGGTGTGGACTTGTTGGGCCAAACGGCCTGTTTCCACACTGTAGGGATTCTAGGATGAAGGAGGTACCCAGTGTATCAATAACAGGAAATTAGGGTTTGTATGCATGTGGCTGGATGATCAGGCAAAACACACAATTTCCCCTTATAACTGCATTAGCTTGCTGTCAAAACAGAAGCAACAACTGTGAGACTCCAAACAATACCAGTGTAATAATTAATCACAGTGTAATCCCTCTTGAATGGAGAAGTGTATCAGATGCAAAGAGAATAGAAACACTGAATATTGTGACAAGGCCAAAGAAATTGATTGTGGAACACAAATCCCATTTCTCTGGCAGCAAGAGTCTGAGGATTACCTGTCCACTGGTGCTAATCACCAATAACTTGCACTTGTTTGTTCACTTTGCTCAGAGCAGGAGATAATGGACACTGGTTTGTTGCATGGGTTGAAGAGAAGGCTCTTTAGAAAGTGGAGGAAGGAGGTTAGATGCAAGAAATTAGGAGCAGAAACAAGTGAACTGGACCCTGGAACCTGCTACAAAGCTCGATAAGATCATGGCCAATCTGGTTGTATTTTGAATTTTGCAAAGCAATTTCAGAGGTGGGGGTCATGTTAGCTAACAGTGACAGAGTAGAGAAAAGGCAGTGGAGGTCAGTGTTGATTAACAAAGGGAATGAGGATAACATTAAAGGGGGTTGCTGAGGAATGATAGCTGAAGTATTCAGAGACAAGAATTGATTGCTAGGTGGACTTGTTGGGTCGAAGGGCCTGTTTCCACACTGTAATGTAATGTAAAAAAAAACAGTTGACACACCGGGGACCGGGCCAACCCAGGTCAAAGTGAGCAGGAATTAACCCATGAAGGCAGAATGTCGAGCAAGACATGGAAACCCTGAGTAGTGCTTCAAAGACAGAAGTTGGGATCTTCTGCAGAAATGCGGGTGCAGATAACAGTAAGCAGGTCGTATAAGCCCATGTGTCCAGGGTCACCCCAATTTATTCATGGTACTCTCTAATGTATTCCTTCCTGAGGAGTTTCTCTCCCTCTCATTGTCTTGCCCCATAAATGTCTGGAGAAGAAGGACGTGATACTGGAATGTCCTGAGGTTTCTGAGGGAGATAGCTCACAAGGCAACAATGGATAGTGTCCTTAGCCTTTAAGCCAGAAGCTTTGGGTGGCAGTTGAATGTAGCTTGTAATGTGACCAGACAAGTTGATTGTCAATTTGCAAATCCTTCCAAATGTCTCTGACAGAGCATAAGAGTGGAAGAGACTGTCAGTGAGCCACAACTGAGTAGTAGGTGCAGTACAGTAGCTGCCTCTCGCATTCAAAGACTCCATGCCTGACCATCCTCCACGATTCCACTGCTGATGATGATGTCCGGGGAGGCAGTGTGATTAGTCTTAGCGTCACCGGTCTGAGTCTGGGACCCTATAGCTCCTTGCTGTGATTCAAACAGCATGGATGTCAGGTCAGGTATGGGTTCAGCTGTATATATACCCCCTACCTCCCATGAGAAGGAATTTGCAGACATTTGCTCATTATTGCTTTAAATAAGCAAATGAAATAAAATTAGGGTAGACAGTGGTACAAAAATGCATGAAGGGCAGGCAGACACAACAACCCCCTCCACTTAATTGAGTATAAATTCCATTAGCTGCCATAGTGTGATCTGAGAATTAGAGAATTAGCCTGGATCTCTGGATTACTAATCCACTGACAATACCACTATATCACCAAATGTGTCACACTTATAGTGACAAATGAGTTTTACCAATGCCTGAAAGACCAAATTATAGCCAGAGTTGTCATTTTCAGGATAATGGGCGAGCAGTG
Source organism: Chiloscyllium plagiosum (assembly GCF_037043375.1). NCBI lineage: Eukaryota > Metazoa > Chordata > Chondrichthyes > Orectolobiformes > Hemiscylliidae > Chiloscyllium > Chiloscyllium plagiosum. Next base: position 26,361,497 of record NW_028270175.1, on the reverse strand, counting down.
TGTGTGGGTGAGATGTAACCTTTGTATTAACATATGAATAAGATGTGGCTCACCAGAAAACCACAAGTGGATAAGGTGGTCAAGAAGATTTATGGCATGCTTGCTCCATTAGTTGGAGACAAAGTGTGGTGCTGGAAAATTGTGGCACTTATGAAAGGCTTATGCCTGAGATGTTGACTCTCCTGCTTCTTGGATGCTGTCTGACCTGCTGTGCTTTTCCAGCGCTATACTTTTCGACTCTGATCTCTAGCATCTGCAGTCCTTACTTTCTCCATTGGTTAGAGATTAGAATATAAAAATTGGTAAGTCGTGTTACAGCTGTATAGAATGTTCGTCAGGCCACATTTGGAAAATGGTAAACTGTTCTGGTTGCCACACTACCAGAAGGATGTGGAAGCTTTGGAAAGGGAACAGGAATAACTTACCAGGGTGTTGCCTGGCTTGGAGGGCATGAGGGGTGATTGGACAAACATGGTTTGTTTTCACTTAAACATTGGAGGCTGAGGGGTGACCTGATAGAGGTTTACTAAATTATGAGAGGCATGGATAGTCGGAGTCTTTTTCCTAAGGTAAAAATGTCCCTTACTAGAGGATGTGGGTTTAGAATAAAAGGGGGGAATGTTGGAAGGAGATGTGAGAGACAAGTTTGTTGTACAGAAGGTGCCTAGAATACACAGCCAGAGGAGATGGTAGAATCAAGCCACTTATACCTTGTAAACCTACCAAATAAAAGTGGCCAGATTTCAAAAGTTATTTGACAGTGAACGGTTTTGGGAAGTGTCTGAGAGTGAGACACAGCATACGTATAAATGTTTTCTTTTTATCATTTCAAAAATTACTGAGCATCGCTGACACTGTCTAAGAGTTATTCAGCAAACTTTGATTAATGAAGTTATTTGTTTTATGCACAATATTGATACAATTGGGCAGCACAGTGGCACAGTGGTTAGCACTGCTGCCTCATAGCGCCAGAGACCCGGGTTCAACTCCTGCCTCAGGCGACTGTCTGTGTGAAGTTTGCACATTCTCCCCGTGTCTGCGTGGGTTTCCTCCGGGTGCTCTGGTTTCCTCCCACAATCCAAAAATGTGCAGGTTAGGTCAATTGGCTATGCTAAATTGCCTGTAGTGTTAGGTGATGGGGTAAATGTAGGGGAATGGGTCTGGGTGGGTTGCACTTCGGCGGGTCAGTGTGGACTTGTTGGGCCGAAGGGCCTGTTTCCACACTGTAAGTAATCTAATCAAAAAGATACAATAGCAATGTTTGGGAGGCATCTTGACATACATGAATAGGCAGGAAACAGAAGGATACAGGCCGCATAGTGGCAAAAGGTTTTTAGTTTAGAATGACATTATATTTTGGTGTGGGATTGATGGGCTGAAGGGCCTGTTCCTGGGCTGTACTGTTATTTTTTCTTTGTTCCATTTGTTTTGCTGAGGTGATCCTAATTGAACTTAACTGATCTGCTCTATTCCTATGCCCTGTACTTCCAATATTTATTTCCTTTTCCCTTAAATGAAAAGATCACCTCCTCCATATTGCAAAGTATTCTTTGCGCCAATAACTGCATTAGAACTTACTTTTAAGTTTTCTCTTAGTGACCACTTTAAATTGGCATTTTGTCAATGATCACCAACCAGCAAAAATAGTGTTTTTAATCATACAGAGCATGATAGGATAGCAATGATCCTGGTGAGCTTGGAATCCAGCAGTTTGGAGAAATGATCCAGGGACTTAAGTTCAAATCCCACCATGACAGCTGGAAGATTTACATTCATTTAATAAATCAGCTTTTACTTTGAATAAAAGCTAAATCATGGTAATGGTGTCCATGAAACAGCTGGATTATTGCGAAAACACCCTTTACTAAACACCCTTTACGGAAGGAAATATGCCACAGGTATCACATCAATGAGGTTGACTATTACTTGACCTCTGAATTGATTTAGCAAGCCACTCGATTAAATCACATGTCTGCCAACAATTTATAATCGTAACAGGACTGCCGTAGCACAAGGGGTTGTTCATCCCCTACTAAAAACAGTGAATGCTGGTCTTGTCAATGATGCCAGCATCCTGCAAATGAATGAACACAAGGAAATATACAACTCTACATTAAATTTCCTTTTCATTATCCTTGCTGCAATCAATATTGTGCCAGTACAGTGTTGCTCCTGGTTACTAAAGCGTCTTACTCTTGCTGAATGTGTACAATGCATTTTCAGTAATTTTAATCTTCATGCTATTGAGTAGTACCACAAATTTCATAGGCACTGTAATTGTGGCCTAGCTATTGAATTGTACAAACCTATCATTATTTTGTCATCCCCTACTCCATACACATAATTATAAAATTGCTAGAGATCTTTCTTTGTGTATTTATCTACTCATTCTCAGACCTTTGAGGAAACGTATATATAACAGCAACTATACTTTAAAAGTATTTAATTTACTGTAAAACACTTGCCAATATTCAGTGGTCATGAAATGTACTATCATAGTGCAAGTCATTCGTCATGTAGACTGTACGCTTGTGTGTATGTATCTGCGTTCATTGAGTGCATTTCGCTAAACACAGCAATATGTACAAGTCCAATGTCTTGTTCAAAGCACACTGACTCCTAGATTCACATGAAACTTGCCACTGCCCGCTGCTGATGGTGAACACATGGATAATGAATGATGGTTTTGACGAAGAGTCACCAGACTTGAAACATTAACTCTGTTTTCTCCCCATAGATCCTGCCAGACCTGCTGAGTTTCGCCAGCAATTTCTGTTTTTGTTTTACATGGATAATTACATTCAGCATCATAGGGTAGTTGATGTGAGTGGCTCCTGACTTCCTGCAACAGCCAACAGAGTGGCATAGATAGCAGTTTGCTCACAATGTAATACCCTTGTCCTCTTTGTTATTCAATTGAATCATTTATATTGCTGTGACCAAATTAGGCCTTCTGCTGTACATCCAAACCATGGCATTCAAAAATTAGAGGGGGAAAAAATAGATTGACTTTGTGTTTGGGAAGCAATTGCAGCTTTTGTCTGATGCTGTTTCAGAGTATAGCTATCGGGCATTGGTATGCACTGTGTGTGGTACACATGGGAATTGTGTTGCCAGACTGAGGGAGGAAGGAATGGAGGCACTTGAGCTTTCAATTGTCTCCTTTTGTTTGGTTCTGTTTGAGTGCACTTAATGGGGAGTTAGGCAGATTGTTCCCTGGTTTCAGTTTATAGCTGTAAACAGTGAGGAATCTCAATGGGAGCAGCTTGATCAAATCCATTCTGTGCAATTCTCAGTCATTTTCCTGCTAACATCTCCCTATCTGTTTGTCCATGATAGTGTGCGTGGAATTCTAACGACCCAAAAAGCAGATCTTGGTTGCAGACATGGCTGCAAGAGCCGCCTGCCTTGTACTTCTCTGCCTGCCTGGTGAGTACAAAAGCATGACGCAGTGTCAAAAATACTTAGACTGAACAACTGGAATTTCTCCTGAATGCATTTTTTATCTTGAATTCTCTCATTTTCTCCTCAATTTGCTCATCTAGTTGATTCTAGGTTGGCACTTCAGGTAGGGGTAGCATAGTGGCTCAGTGGTTAGCACTACTGCCTCACAGTGCCAGGATCCCGGGTTTGATTCCAGCCTCGGGTGACTGTCTGTGTGGAGTTTGCCCATTCTCTCCCTGTCTACGTGGGTTTCCTCCGGGTGCTCTGGCTTCCTCCCACAAGCCAAAGATGTGCAGGTTAGGTGAATTGGCCATGCTAAATTGCCCATATGTTCAGGGATATGTAGGTTAGGTGCATTATTCAGGGGTAAATGTAGAGTAATAGGGTAGGGGGAATGGGTCTGGGTGGGTTACTCTTCGGAGGGTTATTGTGGGCTTTTTGGGCCAAACAGCCTGTTTCCACACTGTAGGGATTCTGTGATTTTTCTTCTATGATTCAGATGGCTTAGGGACTTCCTGGATAGGTGACGAAAAATCTACTCTGTTCTGGTCCTGATCTGTCCTGTATCATCTGTGGATGGATCTGGAATCAGGATGGGAGAGAATCCAATTGGAATGTCCTCATGGTTACATGGAAACTTGTAAGTGAGGCTAATTTTGGCAGGAGATCCAGAGAACTCCTGATTGGCTGTTGCATGGGACTGTACCCCAAGAAGATGTTGACACACTCGGACTGCAAGAGGAAAATTGTTCTGAAAAATAGGTTTTGTCAAAAGCGTGGGTATATTCCAGATCAAGGTGATGTTGCATTAAAGATATTTCCAATTATGTTTCAGCTTTCACCATCAGTTTAGATTAGATTAGTTACAGTGTGGAAACAGGCCCTTCAGCCCAACAAGTCCACACCGACCCTCTGAAGAGCAACCGACCCAGACCCATTCCCCTAATTTAGCATGGCCAATTCAACTAACCTGCACATCTTTGGATTGTGGGAGGAAACCAGAGCAAACCCACGTAGACACGGGGAGAATGTGTAAATTCCACACAGACAGTTGCCTGAGGTGGGAATTGAACCCATGTCTCTGGTGCTGTGAGGCAGCAGTGCTAACCACTGTGCCACCGTGCACCGGAAACAATCAGAATAGTTTCTGTTCTTTGATTTGGATTGCACACTATTATGGGAAAAGGTCTTTCCTGCTACAAAAAGTCATGAGGACTTGTTGACAAAAGATGTTAGGCACAGAGTTGGATCTGTAATACTTGGTCCAGATTTTTAATTAGGAAGGAAATCAAGGGTTATAGGAAAAAGGCAGGAAAGTGGAGTTGAGGATCATCATGAATGGCAGAACAGACTTGATGGGCTGAGTGGCCTACTTCTCCTCCTATGTCTCATGGTCTTAATCAGGGTAGGGGGTTTCTTTTGAGGAGTAGCCCCACGTTGGTTGGAGTTGGAACATCCCTGACAAGGTGACAGGAGCAAATCACTGGGATCTTTCTGTGGAGTGATCTATCCTTCAGTAAGCCTAATGGTGTGACCCCTGGTACAATTGTGTCTTTGCCCCTGATGAAACCATCATAAAATTCAGCCTCATTGTTACTTGCTGTGCTGCCTCACCAGACTGCCTACAAGTGAAGGGTATACAAACATGGAGCCAATTCAGCATTCCAGGAAGCCTCTCCCGCAATGAGTAAATGTAGACCTGAAGATAAGAAGAGTGCAGCCACCATCAAGGTTGAAGAGGAGAGACAATGATGAAGAATAGTGGATCCCAGTGCGTGTTTTTAAAAAGCTGCAGGTGATGGAAGAAAAGGAAGGAAAACATTACGAAAGGAGTCCCACAGCTTTGAAATGTTGGGAAAAAGTAGGTTGGAATAAGATAAAGTGAGATTTCAACACATTGAGAATATGGGGTGAGAAAGATCATCTAGGAGCAACAGGAAAGTGAGGTTTAGAAGAAAACTGATTGTAAATGGTCTTGATAAAATAGAGGGATAAAGAAAGATTGTAGAGTAGTGGTAGATCTTGATTCTACATAATAGTGTGAATTGGTTAATAGAAATTTTGGGGCCCCTTCTAGATTTCTCCAAATTTCCATTGACTTCAAGACAGAAGGTAAGTGGTTGAAGTAATGATCAGTTCTCGAAATTTATGCTTTAATTTAGCCTTGTCGAGAAGTTGAAGTAAATTGAATATGTTATTGCTATCCCACCAACTGTTTCATCTTTGCAGTGATGCTTCACGGTCAGTTTGATGATCTGCCGGAACCTCCCCTGTACCCTCTACAGCCACAGTATGGACAATATGACAGCCTTACAGGTAAGACCCGCTCGTTTTTATCACCAGATTCTAAATGCTGATGGAATGTGAATACTGTGTGGTTACGTATTCATTATTTTAGTGTTTTCATGAATGTACAGGGTTTCAATTCCACTTCCAGCACAGCATCAGAGCACGAATAAGGAAATTTCCAGCCTTTATATCGTACACTATTACTTAGTGATGTTGGCTACAGTACCTCCCACATCTGTAGCTTCTCTAACTGTACATCTCACTGTAACCATAGAGGGGTGAAGCATGGCATCAGGTACAAGCCCAAGTCTGATCGGGTACAAATTTCAGCAGATTTCACCCAAGAGAGTCACCACTTGTCAGGATTGATCAGTGAGAGAGATTTCCAAATACAGAGGAAACTCGATTGTCCGAACATCGATTGTCCACATTTCGGATTATCTGAACAAAATCACAAGGTCCTCATGCTTGGCTAAACTGTGTTATCTGGCATTCAATTATCCGAATATTTGGTTATCCGAAGAAAATACTCCCTGCCCGTGTCGTTCGGATAATTGAGGTTCCTCTGTACTGAGATGGATGGGGCTTGTGTTTAACTCCACATACAATAAGTTTGAACATAAGGGTGTGATTTTTCTGAGACACTTCACAGCACATTAGTAGAATACAAATGGCACAAGAAAATGTTTCAAATAGGAGAATTGGGTCATTGACATGCTTCCTTGAGTTCCATAGATTTTTGAACTTTGCTACAATTTATTTGTTAAATTTCACTTCCAGTTGGTCAAATGAAGATCAGTGGTGCTGCAGTTCTGGGTTTACTGGTTTTATAGTCTGGAAAACTGAATCTGAGATTGATCCATTACAGTTAAAAAAAATACGAGGTTTCTGAGCCTGAAAAGTCCAGAATTTGAATAGCGACTTGCATTTGGGAAACCCATATTTTTCCTTCATTCTGCTCACAGATGCTGACTTAGCTTCAGCCAGATTTTGCCCCTTTCCACCCCCTTTCTGCAGTCGACAGAGTCTCAGGAGCAGGTATATAATGTGTCCTTCAGGCACACATTATCAGAGAGCAGAGGAGCAACATGACATGGGCTAACGGCTGCATTTAAGGATGCTGCAGTCACCCAGATGTTATTCCAGTCTTACACCCCATAGAAGACACAAGCTGCATCTCATGAGCTTGTTCCTGGTTAGTTTAATAACGTACCCATATTTTATTTATGAGGTGCTACGTGTAGGAAGGCCAGAGGCTTGACATATGCTGTTGCCTTAAATCAACAGGTAGGTGAACCTCAGCTATGTATACTCTGCTGAGCTTTTGACACCACTGATCAATGGGATGACCGATCTAATGGCAGTCATCAAAACCAGAGAGACAGCTGCACCCATCAATAGGAGGTAATTGTCATAGAGGACGTTGGCTATTTTGTCTCTCCTAATGTTCTCAGAGCTGTTGTCCATGCTTTGGAGTAGGTAGATTTACTGAGTGGTCCCAGGTTTGTTGGTATTGAATGGGGTGATGGTAGAACCTGCTGCAGATTTCCTTAAAGTGACACATGACTCCATCGGGAGCAGCACTGCATAGAAACCCTCCCTGATGTTGCTGCACAGTTTGAGAGTCACACCTATCAGTCCCTGCTCTGAGCTTGCATCTGCATCCCTTTGTTTGGGTGTGGATTCTGAGACCTCCAATTCCAAAACCATTAGCAACTCTAAAAACTTTGGTCCCAGTCTTCACTGTAAAGGTTCAATGTTTGTGCCTAATCGTTAGTCCTCAAGATGCCGTGAGCTCTGAAAAATCAGTACATCCTCTCCAACCCAATGTAATTGATCTGGGATGATCAATGTTTGAAATGTTGCCTTGAAGTAAAGAAGCAAATGGTACAAGAGGGTGAGCTGGAGAGAACTCAGGCAGATGTTCTAAGCAGGAACAACTCATAGCTGGCTTTCAATGCACCATTGCCACCCTCAGCATCAACAAATGGCCTTTTTATCATTATTATCAAGAAGGTTCACAACTAAGATGATTTCAGGTCTCTACCTCCTTCTCATCTTTGCCATTTACCTACCAAATGCCCCCCATGTCCTGCTTGTCCCATTGCTGTATTGGATCTGCAACAAGTAAGGTAACAAGCTAAATATAGTAGAGTATCATTTCTCTGGGATTAAGGAGTTTCAGCAGAGGTAAAAGGTGTAGAATTACACAAAAGGGTTCCTCATCTCCCACCATAGCATTTGCAGAGAGCACGAGTGAAATTGTCCATTTCTGCTGTTTCTCTGGCGTTTCTCGCAATGTTACGACAGGAGACCAACGACCCTCCCCATGGAAATCATGGGCTTTAGGTTGTTGGTTAAACATAGTAAGAAGGCACATCATTATGCCTGTGTTTTTTTAACAAAAGGACATTTATGACCTGACAATGATGACTGTTCTTTTCTCTTTTCTCCAGGTGGCGAAGAATATAGTCCAGATTTTGATTATACTGGTAAGGATTGGAATTGTACTTTGATTTACATCAAATAGCTTCTCCTGGCACAAGATAATGGACTTGGAATACTGTGCATGTACACTACTCCACGCCAGTGTTCTACACTCAAGAGTTCAGTTCAACAGTGACAGCCTCAATGTCAGAGATAAACTCCATAACTGCAGTTTATATAATTAGCAATTTGTTTTTAAACACCCTTCTCAGCTGAACCTTGTTTTTTATTCTTTATTCTTTCATGGGATATGAGCTTCACTAACAGGGTGCTTATTGCCTACTCTTTATTGCCGTTGAACTGAGGCCAGGTCAGGGGGCAATTAAGGATCAACCACATTTCTCGGAGAATGGAGTCACTAGGCCTGACTAGGTAAGAACAGCTAATTTTCTTTGAAGAAAAGTTAGTAAAACAAATGGGTTTGTAAACAATAAACACTGCTGGTTGACATGGTCATCATTACTAAGACCAGATTTAGTCATGAATTGAATTGAAATTCCACCAGCTACTACATGGGATTCAAACCCATGTCTCCAGACCATTAGTCTGTGCCTCCTCATTGCCAATCCAGTGGCATTCCCACTCTGCCGCCATCTTCCTGATTGCCTTAATGAAAAATGTACTTTTCTCCTTGAGTCTTTATTTCCCTGCTTCTGAACTGTGGAAGAGCATGCCTGGTGCAGCTGCAACACAAGATCACATTCACGCCTAACAGCAAAAGTTTCATTCTTCAGAAGTGAGCAGTCTCACAACCAAAGAAGCTCTGCAGTTCTGACTCAAATAGTCATGAAGGGTGGTGAACAATGAAAACACTAACTGCAGGAGGAAGCTTCACCACTATTCCCTTCCTCAATGACTTGGGAGCCCAGCCTGAGAGTGCAAAAGTGAAGCATTTGCAAACGTCTTCAGGCAGAGGAGCTAAACGTATGATCTGCTGCAGGTTCCTCCTGATGCTGTTGTCATCACAGAAGCAAGATTTCATCAATTCGATGTACTCCATGTGAATATCAGGAAATGGCTGAGCGTATTGGACACTGTAAAGGCAATGGGCCCTGACAACATCCTGGCTGAAATGCTGGAGACTTGTGCTACAGAACCGGCCGTGCCTTAGCCAAGCTGTTCCAACATTACTGCAACATCAACCCCAACAATGTGGAAATTTGCCCAGGTATGTCCTTTCTATAAAATGCAAGAGAAATTGAATCTGGTCAATTACCACATACCCCATCAATACTTTCAAACATCTGCAAGTTGATAAAAAGCATCAGTTCAATGTTATCACACAACATTTACTCTGCAAGAAATTGTCCACCGCTGCTATGTTGGGGTTCTGCCAGGACCATTCAGACTTCATTAGAATCTTTGATCTAAAAAAGGCAGAAAAAAAGCTGAATTCAAAAGAAAGGTGAGATGAGACCGATTGCTGTTGCCATCAAAGCAACATTTCACCAAGTATGATGCTAATAGGCCTTAGCAAAACTAAAGTCAATGGGAATTGGTGGAAAATTCTATACTGCCAGGAACCATTGCGAACATAAAAGAAGTTTGGTGGTGGTTGTTGGAGGTCAATTATCTCAGACTAGGGCATTGCTGCAGGAGTTCCTTAGGGTAGTTTTGCAAGGTCAAAGAAATACTCATAAAATTTCAGCACTTGAAGTCCAATTGCAATAGTGAAGTGGTGTCTTTATTATGGATGTGGGGAGCAAATGCTGGGCAATCTGAATGCTTCTGCACCAAGGTTAAAAGGAGCAGAGTTTATATATGTTTTCACTAACAGTTACAACTCAATAGTATTAGGTAGGCAAAGGCTACAGCACAATGGTCTCTGATGGACTGGTAATTATATTATAGTACAGTAATTATAATGCAGAGACCTGGTACTGCCTTTTTGGAGACAGTAAGCAATGTGTGTGTATTCTGCATAAAAGGTTTACAGAGATGCATTGATGTGAATCAGGACCATCAGAGAGTGTGACAGTAGTCTTCTCCATTTCTTAATTATGTTATCATTTGCATTGTTTATGAGTTCCCCATTTCTGAATCAGGTCATCCTATGTTGTTGTGTATGCTTTGCCACCCTAGCTGCTGACTGGCATTCCGAAATAAGTCCAAATTTTGCACTTTTGGTATCATGGGCCCAACCTGCTGCTTTGTCAATGACCTTTCTTCCAACATAAGATCGTGAATAGTTTGTTGATTACAAAGGGTTCTATTCCATTTGCAAGTCTTCTGTGCCCTCTTTCAGCAAGTCAAGGACAACACTTGGGTTTGGGTTGCTACATGGCACGTAACATTTGTGTCGTACAAAGTGCCTATTATCATTGAATCATGCACCATTGACATCCTGGGGTGGAATCACCCATTTGCCAGAAATGTAACTGGATCATCCACTATGGCTGTAATAACAAGTCAGAAGCTAGGAATTTTGCAGTGAGTAAACTTCCTGAATCCCAAAAGCCTGTCCACTGCCTACAAGGTACATGTTAGAGCTAATAGAATACTTACCACTTGCTTGAGTACAGTTCCAAAAACACTCCACATCAACATTCAGGATAAAGTGACCCTTTGATGGCAACCCAACCACAATCTTTAAATATTCACACCCTGTATCATCAGTTTGTACTATCTACCACATGCACTGCAGCAATTTGTCAAGCCTCCTTCAACAGCACCTTCCTACAGGAAATCTAATTGCTGTTCCTTCACTGTCACTGGGTCAAAATCCTGACACTCCCTCTCTGAAATATTGAAGATGTGCCAACACCATATGAACTGCAGCATTTCAAGAATTGGCTCACTGCCATGTGCTGAAGGGCAGTTGGGGCTGGGGATGAGAAACACTCGCCTTGCCAATCATGCTGACATCCTGTGAATGAATTTTTGTTAAAAAATCTTTTTAAGAGGCTGGGCTGAAATTCAGACTCACTCCTTGTGAGATGAGGGATTTACTGGAACGTGCTTGTCTCCCTATGCTCTCGTGAAAATGGTACATTCCTTTCCTTGCTCACTGCACATCAGATAACACAGGCAAAGAAATTATGTCGAATTTTCACAAACAAGGCCCAATTTTCATACCTGTTTACAAAGCAACAAATTGTTGGAGCTGATTTTCAGCCGGCAATGATTAAGGAACTTCTCAAAGTTCTTTTTTTTCCACATATTGACTGGAAATCTGAAGGGGGGGAGAAGAGGCACACGAGCAGGGAAGTGGAACTGGGATAAGTGGGGAATGTAGCATTGGCTCTTGAGCTAAGGAAGGCCACAAGACAGGATAGTTCTGTCAGAGGCAAGATGGCAAGACCTGTCAAGGTGCTGGGGGCCTTGTGAAGGGAGACTGGAGCAGTTTGGCTGGGAGATTGTGGCGGGGGCTGGGGGTGGGGGGCAGGGGGGGGGCGAGGCGGTGAAGGAGAATAAAGGATTGAACTGAAAGAATGCGAGGAACATTCGCAGCGAGCTGGGTATGTGCCAGTAGATATTAGTGTGGTGCAATTGGGTCCAGCTGTTTCTCGGTCTGCATTTCTTCTTTGTTAATAGTTGTGGCATGGTCCGAGCTGCATCTGGACAGCATCGCAGTTGTTTACACTATTGTCAAGCATTGCCCAGGGGAATCCTGTGTAAATGAGTATGGAGCCTGTACACAGCCATCAGTGTCAAGGGAAAACAGTATTGGCAACATCGTGCACAGTGCGTGTCAGTGAAATAAGTTCCGCATGGGCCCAAAAGTTGGGTTTTCCTCCCCACACCCCTTCTTTCCTGATGGAACAAATTAAATATGCAGTTTATAGCATCTTTCACAATCTGGGGATCCATCAATTACGTATTTTTTTGAAGTACAGTCACTTGTGTAATCTGGGTATTGTCACACTGGTTACAAATTCCCTCAGTGTCTCCGCAGTGCAGTCAAAAATTATAGAAAAAAAATAGCTGAGCTGAGCCTAGATCCTAATCCCAGAGCTAAAATGAGTCCCACAGCAAGAGCAACAAGTCCCATCTTCACAGTGAGGCTACCCTCCATCAAATTGTGTTGCAATGCCACTGTGCTAAATGGAAAAAAAAACTTTTCAACTTAAAACAGGGCATCCTTGATGTGCTGTGGACTATCAGCAGTAGCTGAATTGAACTCAACCATAATTTGTAACTTCAAGGCTCAGTATATCTCTCGTGCCACCATTACCATCAAATCAAAGGATCAACCCTGATTCAATGAAGAGTGCAGCAGGGCATGCCAGGACCAGCACCAGGCATGCCCAAGAATAAGGTGACACTACAACACAGGACTACACTCATGCACACAATGGAAACAGCATCCAGTAGGTGGCTAAGCAATCTCACAATCAACAGTTTAGATCTATACTCTCTACATCCACTTGTGAATGATAGTGGATAATTAAAAAATGGATAGGAGGTGGAGGTTCCATAAGTATCGCCAACCTTAATGATGGGGTGTCTGCCACATCAAAAAATTAGGTTGAAGCATTCGCAGCAATCTTCAGCCAGAAGTGCCAAGTGTATGATCCATCTCAACCTCCTCCAGAGGTCTCAAGCATTATAGATGCCAGTCTTCAGCCAATTCGATTCACTCCACATGATATCAAGAAACAGCTGGAGACACTGGATATTACAAAGACTATTGGCCCTGACAATATTCCGGCAATAGTGATGAAGATTGTGATCCAGAACTAGCCGTGCTCCAAGCTAGGTTGTTCCTGCAGAGCTACAACACGGACGTTTACTTGAAAATACGGAAGATTGCCCACGTATGTCCTGTGTCTAAAAAGCAGGACAAATCCAACCCAACCAATGACCGCCCTGTCAGTCTCTTTTCAATCTTCAACAAAGTGACGGAAGGTATCATTAATAATGCTATCAAGCAGCGTTGATATAGGAATAATCTATTACTGACACGCAGTTGGGATCAACCTGGGCCATTCAGGTTCTGACCTCAGTATAAACATGAACAAAAGAGCTGAATTCCAGAGGTGAGGTGATAGTTACTGTCCTTGACGTCAAAGCCAAATTTGACTGAGTATGGCATCAAGGAGCTGGAGTAAAATTGAAGTCAGTTAAAATTGGGGCAGAATGCTCTCTACTGGTCGAAATCATGGCGAATACAGAGAAAGTCTTTGCGGTTGTGGGAGTTTGGTCATCTCAAGCTCCATGACATCTCTGAAGATATTCCTCAGGATAGTGTTGTAGGCCCTACCATCTCCAGCTGCTTGAACAATGACCTTCCCTCCATCAAAAGTTCAAAAGTGCAAAAGTACAGATGCTTGCTGTGGATTGCACAATGTTCATCACAATTCACAACCCTTCAGAAGTATCCGCATGCAGCAATACCTGGGCAACATTCAGGCTTGGGCTGAAAAATGGCAAGTGACATTCATGTCACATGAGTTCCAGGCAATGACTGTCTCCAACAATAGAGAATCTAAGCATCAGCCCTTAACATTCAATGGTGTTACCATCGCTGAATCCCACATTATCAATACCACAGGAGTTTTGCCATTGACCAGAAACTGAAATGGGCCAGACATAGAAATACTGTAGCCAAAAGAGCAGGTCAGAGGCTAGGAATTCTGCAGTGAGTAACTCACCTCCTGACTCCTCCCTGCCTCTCCACCATCTACAGGGCACAAAACATGAGTGTGATCAAATATTCCCCACTTGTCTAACTGAGTGCAGCTCTTTCAACACAAAAGAAGTTTGACACCATTCAGGACAAAGCAGCCTGTTTGATTTGGAACCCATCTATTACCTTCAACATTCATTCTTTTTACCATCAATACACAGTGTGTACCATCCACAAGTGCACTGCAGTAACTCACCAAGACTCCTCAGAGAGAAACATCGAAACCTGTGACCTCAACCTAAAAGGGCAGCATATATAGGAACACTACCACCTACAATGTCACACATCATCTTGCTGTTGAACTGTATTGTTATTTGTTCACTGTCCATGAGTCAAAATGATGGATCTCTCTTCCTAAAAGCATTGCGGAAGTACCTACACCCCACAGACTGTGGGTGTACAAAACACCAACACACTACCACCTTCTCAATGCAGTTAGGGATGGGCAATAAATGCTGGCTCAGCCAGTAACACTTGTATCCCATGACAAATAAAAAACAACCAAAGTTGGGAGAAAGATTTTCCTCATAAATTAACTTTAAAATGATCTGGAAACAAGATTAGAGTCTTCTGGCACAAGATTCACATGTTATTAGCTGCATCATGTCATTGCTTTGAACATAGGGCCTCTTTCAATTATCTTTTGAGAAGGACAACAGTTCCAACAATGTGGCATTCCTTCAGCATTATGAAGTATCAGCCTAAATTTTGTTCTAATCTGGAATGAACCCACAACCTCTTGGCCTGGAGACAAATGCAATAATAAATATGATGATTAAATACAATGTGATATTTTCCTTCTGTGAGATGATGACTTAATCTGGACAACTACAATGGTACACAATAGATATGTAAGACTGTTTGCTTGGTTGGGTTTGGAACATGAGGAAATACATAAGCCAGAGAAGATTTGAGTGATAAAGAGAGAGAAGAAATAAAATTCACCTTGCATTTATCTCATGCCTTACATCAGCTCAGTACATACAAAAGAACTTTACAACGAATTAAATAATTTTGTAAGTTTAGTTACAGTTGTGATGCAGAACATTGTGATGAAAAGTGTCTGAGTATCATTTTTAGAGTTTGGATTTTAAAATAGTGGCATGTGGGGTTACTTACTTTTCAGAAGAGTTCAAAAAAAGCTCACACAGTCCTTTTGGAATAGTGACCTTATCCCAGTTTGTGTCAGAGAGCAGAGGCCTCCTGGAGTATTAATGGGAGATTGTTTTATCTGTAGTAGTTTACAACAGGTGGGGTAAACATTGTGGACCATTAACTTGTTTTTTTTTCAGGATAATCAAGCATTGAATTTAGATAAGAAAATCCAGAGATGGAAAGTTATTAGGTAGCTCAGAGGAGATCTGACTGGGTCATTACCACTCCTTTAGAGAGGAGTTTTTCAGAGCAGTTAAGAGAATACATTACCTCAGTTAAAAAATATATAGTTTTTGCAACTTCCATAACATGGGTATTTGATTAGAAATCTCCAGATTATTAGAAGCTGAGAAAGTTCAAGCTCTCCATATTTTGCATATTTATTTAAGAAGACTTCGCAGATCAGAGAAAAGAACTGGAGAGAACCAGCTGAGTTGAATTTCTGTGAAGTCATGGTGTTGGGACATGGAAAAGACTTTGTTTTACTTTGTGTTTTAAGGTCTTTCAAATTGTGATCTCTATCTTAGATAACTTGGTTTATTTTTTTTTAATGTCTTTAATGAACTTCTGTTGTTAAATAAACTCTGCACGCTTGTGTGACTATGTTACAGTGACCATGTTAATTAAACATGGGTCTGATTTTGTCTAATATACTATCAGCAGTTTTTAATAATATCATAGATTATACATGGTCTCTGGGAGCCCTCTTGTAGTGCAGTAGTAGTGTCCCTACCCCTGGACTGAGAGACTAGGGTTCAAGTTCCATCAGTTCCAGTGGGGTGTAATAACACCTCTGAACAGGTTGATTGAAAATAACATAGCTCTCTGGTAGAATATTAAATGGATGAATTTGGGTTTGCAGTGAAGTAGACTGGAGGATGTTATTGAAGATAAAGAATGTGGGTGACTGTAGAGCCACTTAAGATGGAGAACCATTGATGGAAAGAATGACCTTTCCTAGTTCTAAATTTCTTGTGAATTCTAGTGACCATGCCCTCACCAAAGCAGTTGCTAGAAATTCAGTTGCCAGACAAATACATATTTTGAGGAGATTGGTGTAGGGTCCAGGGATTACTTGGTCCTTTGGTAATGAACCTGCTTTATTCATTCACTTATGGGTTCCAGATGTTTTCCATAAGTAATCTTTCCACAAGTCCAGCACTCAGAGTTTCTGATGGATTAAGTGATAAAGGGCACTGAAGAGACCAAGATATCGCATGTAACACATTACACAAAACCATCATGCCAGTAATAGTCACACCGTACCCAACCTCACTCAGATTTATGAAACTCTTCCAATGCTGGGGACTCTGTATGTTAAGTAACTGTACAGATAGAGAGATTCCAGGCTTGATTGACATTCTGTGCTGGGTTAGATAATAGTCTGTCTCAGCATCCCTGGGTCAAAGAAGGGAAATACATTAAACAAAAATCCGAAAGAACTGTGGTAGTGGAAATCAAAACCAAAACAGAAATTGCTGGAAAAGCTCAGCAGGCCTGGCAGAATCTGTGTAGAAAATTCAGACTTAACATTTCAGATCCTGTGACCCTTCTTCAGAACTAATGGCAGCTAGGAAAGAGTTGGTATTTATACAGAGGTGTGTGTGTGTGTGTGGACAGCGGGGTATTAAAGTAGAGAGTGTGGTGCTGGAAAAGCACAGCTGGTCAGGCAGCATCTGAGGTCAGTCTGAGAGAACGAATAGCTGCTAATGGAGACTATTAATGGCTGACAATGGTTGTGTGTGGTAGCAGTCCATGTGATGATAAGGCCTGGTCGTGGGGTTTGGGATAAGAACAAGGGAGAATGTGCTCATGCTCTAAGATTGTTGAACTCGATATTTAGTCTGGAAGAATGCATAGTTGGCAAGTGGAAAATGAGGTGCTGTTCTTCCAGCTTGTGCTGAGCTTTGCTGGAGCACTGCAGCAAGCCTGAGATAGAGATGTTGGCCAGGGAACAGGGTGGGGTGTTGAAATGGCAGGCAACTGGAAGCTCAGGGTCATTTTTGCAGAAAGAATGTAGGTGCAAAGCAGTCACCCACTCTACGCTTCATTTCCCCAATATTGAGACCACATTGTGACTGACAGCTTTCTTTAACCAATTCTCTTGCTTCCTGTAGTAGGGAGAGTGAGCAGGACAATATTTTTCCCTCGCTGCAAAGTGTATTTCAATTCATGGCAGTTGAGGACGAAACTGATATTTCCATTTGCCAAGCCTGACACCGAAAATGGTCAGGCTTCCGTACAAAGAGAGAGCATTTGACTGAGGCATTGGAGAAAAGAACTCAACACCTTCAGGACATGAGGCAAGAAAATTGGTTAAAGCAAGTTAAAGGGGATAAACAAAACTCTCAAATACCATGATGTCTAAGTTTTTATTATTCAACAACTTATATTTACCTAGTGCCTTTAACATAAAACATCCCAATCATTTCATGACAACATTGTAAGACCTAAATTGACAGTAAGCCAAAGAAAGAAATGTTGGGACAGTGACCAAAATTGAGTCAAGGAGATAGCTTTGAAGGAGGGTCACAAAGAAAGACGGAGAGGTGGAGAGATTTAGGAAGACACCTTATGGCATGGATAATGGAAGACAGGACTGTCAAAGAAGAGCTAAAGAAAACTGGGGATACACAAGAGACAAGGACTGAGTCATAGAGATGTACAACACGGAAACAGACCCTTTGGTCCAACTTGTCCACGCCGACCAGATATCCCAACCCAATCTAGTCCCACCTGCCAACACCCGGCCCATATCCCTCCAAACCCTTCCTGTTCATATAACGATCCAGATGCCTTTTAAATGTTGCAATTGTACTGGTCTCCACCATATCCTCTGGCAGCTCATTCCATACATATACCATCCTCTGAGTGAAAAAGTTGCCCCTTAAGTCTCTTTTATAACTTTCCCCTCTCAACCTAAACCTATGCCCTCTAGTTTTGGACTCCCCCACCCCAGGGAAAAGACTTTGTCTATTTATCCTATCCATACTCTTCATGATTTTATAAACCTCAGCCCCTGATGCTCCAGGGAAAATGGCTCCAGCCTGTTCAGCCTCTCCCTATAGCTCAAATGCTCCAACCCTGGCAAAATCCTTGTAAATCTTTTCTGAACCCTTTCAAGTTTCACAAACGTCCGATAGGAAGAAGACCAGAATTGAATGCAATATTCCAACAGTGGCCTAACCAATGTCCTGTACAGCCGCAACATGACCTCCCAATTCCTGTACTCAATACTCTGACCAATAAAGGAAAGCATACCAAACACCTTCTTCACTATCCTATCTACCTGCGACTCCACTTTCCAGGAGCTATGAACCTGCTCTCCAAGGTCTCTTTGTTCAGCAACACTCCCTAGGACCTTACCATTAAGTATATAAGTCCTGCTAAGATTTGCTTTCCCAAAATGCAGCACCTCACATTTATCTGAATTAAACTCCATCTGCCATTGGCCCATCTGCCATTGGCCCATCCCGTTGTCCACTGTCTTCACTGGACACTTCTTCACTGTCCACTACACCTCCAATTTTGGTGTCATCAGCAAACTTACTAACTGTACCTCTTATGCTCACATCCAAATCATTTATATAAATGATGAAAAGTAGTGGACCCAGCACCGATCCTTGTGGCACTCCACTAGTCACAGACCTCCAGTCTGAAAAACAACCCTCCACCACCACCCTCTGTCTTCTACCTTTGAGCCAGTTCTTTATGCAAATGGCTAGTTCTCCCTGTATTCCATGAGACCTAAAGTGCAGAGAAAGTGTTGTGGGGGCTGGAGAAGGTTATGGAGATATGGAGTGTTGTTGGGGCTTGGGGAGGTTATAGAGATAGGGAATACTGTAGGGGCTGGAGGAGGTTACAGAGATAGGGAGTACTGTCGGGACTGGAGGAGGTTACAGAGATAGGGAATACTGTAGGGACTGGAGGAGGTTACAGATAGGTAGGGGTGAGGCCATGGAGTGATCTGAATACAGGAATGGGATTTTTAAATTTGGAGCATTGGTGGACTCACAGCCGATGTCAGCAGGCAGAGCAATAATGTTAAATGAACTTGTAACAAGTTGGATATTCTCATAAAAATCCCTCCTGCCCACTTCATTTATCAATCATCTTATGGGTGTTGGGAAGATCCTGTTTAAATAATTAGTTGGTGAACTAACTTTGATTCTTTTCTTTTAACAGTTGCAAATTTTGAAACAGAACCGACAGAGCCTGGCCCCCTTGGTGAGTAATGAAATGATCACACATTCACTATGGTTTCAGTTTAAAGAATGCTTGAGCCTTTGTTACTGGTTTACTATAATTTGTTGGCCAGCTTTGCTCCTCATTTGACTTTTCCTTGTGGATATCTTTCACCATTACATCCTCCGAACATGTAAAAATGTGCAGGTTGCTGGTACCCGATTTCTCCTGTCACAACATAGAACACAGGAAACAATGATGACATTTCTTTTGTATAAGGATTTTACTTTGACCTTTACTACAGGAGAGAATGGAGTCTTGCTTCTTATATTTTGACACTGTTGAGAATGCACCTAGAGCAATGCTCAGTGTCTGTCTCTTTATATAAGGTGTATACTTGCTGTGAAGGTAGCTGACTGGGTTGATTCCTGGGCAGAAGGGGTTATCTTATGAGCAAATGTTGATCCTAAACTCATTAGAGTTTAGAAGAATGAATGGTAATCTTATTGAATTATATAAGATTCTGAGATTCTTAATAAGGTAGATGCTGAGCAGATGTTTCTCTTTGTGAGGGTTGTAGAACTAGGGCACAGTTACAAAAGAAGGTGTCTACCATTTAATCGATTCATGGCGCAGTTTCATACAGGCAGTGGCAGAGACGGGTTTGAGTCCAGTACAAGACCCGGTGGCGTCAGCAGCGGCTGCATCAGTGAGGTAGGCCTGAAGTGGATACGTGGTGGCAGCGGAGTCGGGTTTGGGGAGCTGCGGTATCCAGTGGCATCGGTGGCGTCTGCATTGGGGAGGTCCAGTGAGGACTCATAGTGGCGAGGGCGTGGTTGGAGGTGAGATGGCACAGAGTAGTGGTGACTTTCATTCCAGTGGCAGTGGCGTGGTAAAGGGGTGTTGTACCTGGCCACCAGGCCATGACCCATGATGGAGCGCTTAACAAGAAGGACTGTAGGATTGAGCACACTTTCTTTATTTGTTCATTTTTCTGCCTTTATGTTCTATGTTTTGGTTTAATTGTCTGTATTTTAAGTTGGCACCAGCGACTGGCGATAACACTTTTCACTGTATCTCAAAACCAAATATACGTGACAATAAATAAATCAAATCAAACCAAATCAAATCAAATCAATAATATAGAAACAAAAAGAAATTTATTCTCTTGGTGGTCTTTCATGTTTTGAGCTTTCTTCCTCAGAAAGCAGTGGTGACTGGATCATCGAATACTTTCCAGGCTGAGTTAGAGATATTTTTGATTTACGAGGAATCATGGGTAATGGAGGGAGCAAACACAAGAAAATGGAGTTAAAACTACAGTCAGATCAGTAATGATCTTAGTGCATGGTGGAGTAGGTTCAAGGGACCAAATGGCATATACCTGCTCTTATTTCTCATGTCCTTATGTTTCCAACTTGATTTCCTCAGTCAGGACCTTGTCTACTGCAAGTGTATATCAGAAGTTCAGTCATGTAATTAGCCTCAGCATCCTTGATGAAATGGACATAAAAAAAGTTCCTTAACATATGACCAGGGAAGTTGAGACTTCTCTGTATGGAAAGTCAGCAAACTATCTTTCTTTTCAAATCATAGATGTGTATAGAATTTTTCCACATGCTCATTTACCTTAACAACTGAAGATAATCATCACCAGTGCACCCCTGCAGAGGTTGCATAGTGGACAGGGGAGATAGAAGAAGGATGCAAGGAGAGAATACAGTTTTAAATCTGACCACAAAAGAATATTCAAACCAGGAGCCAGGAAATGTTAAATCACTGAATTCCCTTGAAAATTATTGTGAAATCTCCTGCTTAAATCTCCTGAATATGTTCAGGGAGCTACTGGATGGAGAGAAAATGTAATGGATATTATTGAGCATGAATATGGTGTCAATTGTTGAACTTAAATCAGGGATTGGGATCGGAGATGCGGTGAAAAGGGTAAATACTGTCCGGTTAGAATATTCCAGTTTCATGCATATGCAATGAAATGCATTGACTGTGACCTCACCAGTTTGAAATAAATGTTTGAGTAATGGCATTTCTTTTGGGTACAAGTGTGTGTCAATTTGAAAAAAATTTTTTTAAAATTGTTGGTAACTTGTGCCTGTTGTTTTGTGGCAGGGTAAATACTGTGATGTGTAGAAAATCTGTGCTTTCCTTGTGTAATGCAGCTTTAAGTTTAATGGAGTGATGATCATTGAGGATATTCATGAATTCTTCTAATTCTGCTTCTGTGTGAATCTAAATATCATGTGTCAACTCAGATACATAAGGTCAGTTCCCACTTTCCGTCACTTCAAGAAACCCCTTCTCTCAATTCCTTCCAGGGTTTAATTCCATCTCCAATACACGGCCACGCCCCCACTCCTCCACTGTTACTACTTTACATGACTGCACTACCCAATAAATGAGTTAGTGAGAATAAAAAAAAGGCCCCTGTAGTGATAGTCACGAGGTCAACCAGGTGGATCTCATAGAATATGAGTTCCCTGATTGGGGGCTGTTAATCTGGTCCCATCAGGGAGCCCTGGCTGAGAGATATAAATAGGAATTACTGAGGTTCTGTTCACTCTAGGGCCCGGCTCTGAGCTAGCTGGGGCTGTGTCATGTACTATTCATGTGTAAATAAGGGTAACTTGGTGACAGGTTACTGTCCTCTGTGGAGTTATTTCTCCCCCTAAAACCAAAATGTAGCCCCCTACAAGAACAAGTTTGCTAGGTGTGTGTGTGGTAATGTGTTGGGGAGATGGTAGTGTTGGAAGTGGATTTAAACCCTGAAAGGTTTTTGAAGTGATGCAGACTGGGAGGTGGTCTCTCTTTAATTTCTACACTGGGACCATTATTGTTCATATACAAAAATAATTTGGTCTCAGAAACTGAAAACATTTGCAATGAAAATCACATTTTCATGCCATTAAGCTCAGCACCAAAATACAGTAACAGATAAACAGACCCACAGAGTGGACAGGTAAGTGGCAAATTGACTTCAATATGAAGAAGTATAAAGCGGTTCACTTTATTTTAGTATGGATAAAGAAGTGACATACACCCAGGAAAGCAAAAACTAAATGGAATAGACATGAACAGAGATCTGGGAATACTGGATTCCTGAAGGTAGCTCATATGTTGATGAAGCCATAAAGATTGTTGCCGGGAATGGAGGGTTTGAGCTATAAGGAGAGGCTGGATAGGCTGGGTCGTTTTGCACTGGAGGGTAGCAGGTTGAGGGGTGGCTAGAATAGGTGGCAATAAATATAAGATAGTCACAAACAGATCCATAAAGAATTTAAGAGGAGTGTTGTTACACAGAGAATGATGCCACGTGGAGAAATCTCTCAGCACCAATTAACTTACACAGAATTAAAATTCAGCTCCTGGAGTGTGTGCGCGGTGAGGAGGGGAGGGGGTGATATAAACAATAGCAAAGGCAAGATAGGCCAGTTTGTCCTCTTGGTGCCTTGGGAGTAAAGTTATGTCCAGATCAGACATAAAATGTTAAAGATGTACTGAGGGTGAAGGAAAATTTGATGATTTCATGACTTTTGAGGTGAAAGGAGCAAGATTTAAAAAAGACAGGGGAAACTTTGTTTTACAAAGAGAGTGGTTTGTGGATGGAATGAACTGCCAGAGGAAGTGGAAGATGCGGGTACAGTTGTAATGTTTAATAGATATTTGGATAAGTACATAAATAGGGAAGGTTTGGAGGAGTATGGGTCAAGCACAGGCAAGTGGGACTAGTTTAGTTTGGGATTATGATTAGATTAGATTTGATTAGATTAGATTACATTACAGTGTGGAAACAGGCCCTTCGGCCCAACAAGTCCACACCGACCCGCCGAA
Source organism: Chiloscyllium plagiosum (assembly GCF_037043375.1). NCBI lineage: Eukaryota > Metazoa > Chordata > Chondrichthyes > Orectolobiformes > Hemiscylliidae > Chiloscyllium > Chiloscyllium plagiosum. The sequence goes on along the minus strand of NW_028270175.1, from coordinate 26,338,462 downwards.
GCGAAATCCACCCATACCCCTACATTTACCCCTACATTTACCCCTTACCTAACACTACGGGTAATTTAGCATGGCCAATTTACCTGACCCTGCACATCTTTGGACTGTGGGAGGAAACCGGAGCACCCGGAGGAAACCCACGCAGACACGGGGAGAACGTGCAAACTCTACACAGTCAGTCGCCTGAGGCGGGAATTGAACCCGGGTCTCAGGCGCTGTGAGGCAGCAGTGCTAACCACTGTGCCACCGTGATTATAGTCAGCATGGACTGGTTGGACTAAGAAAGACTGTAATATTTGAACTTTTAGCTTTGTTTCTTTACTTTCTACTTAAAACTAAAAAGGTGTCACTGTACTATAATTACTACAATGTTTAACTTTCAACTTTGATCTTTCTTTCTGCCTTGTTCTTAAAATTCTGTACCTAGGCACGTGTACCTAAGGTGGTGACATTGTGCACTTTTCACTGTACTCCTGTACTTGAGTACATGTGACGATAAAATCAAATTGACAAATCGACAATTGAAGTGTCTTTTCCCTGCTCTATGACTCTATTAGAAACAATGTAATAGGATTATTTTCTAGAATAATTGATTACAAATATAAGAGGGTAATGTTAAATGTATATAAGAACTTGATGGGACTGTAATCAGAGCACTGTATGCATTTTTGGCAATCACAATTACTAAAATGATGCTGAAGTGTTGGAAAATGTGCAGGAAAATGTTACCAGGGATGAAATTAACCATTTTGAGGATGCAATTATCAAGAAACCTGGAGCAGGCTGGAGTAGTATTCAATGGAAAAAGATGAACAACAGTTCTCCATTAAAATTAAATAAGGATGTTTAATATAAGTGATATAGAGAAACTATTCCTGCTTGTAGATGTATCTAGAACAAGTGGCAATAAATATAAGATAGTCACAACAGATCCAGAAAGAATTTAGGAGGGGTGTTATTACACAGAGAGTGGTGTCACACGAAGAGAGAGATTTTAAATCTCTCGGCAATGATTCACTTACACAGAATTAAAATTCAACCTTCTAGAGTAGTTGAAGAACGTTGTGTTGATATATTTAAGGAAAAGCACAGCAGGTCAGGCAGCACCTGAGAAGCAGGAGAGTCAATGTTTTGGGCATAAGCCCTTTATCATGAATGTGGGGGAGGGGGTAAGGAGGCTGAGAGATAAATAGGAGGGTGGAAAGGCCTTAGGTAGATGCAGGAGAGGGGTGATTGTGATAGGTCAAAGAGAGGGTGGAGCGGATGGTGGGAAGCAAGATGGACAGGTAGGACAATTCAAGAGGGTGGTGCCGAGTTGGAGGGAGGGGCGATAAGGAAACTGCTGAAGATGACATTGATGCTGTGTGGCTGGAAAGTCGCAAGGCAGAAGTTGAGGCATTCTTCCTCCATTTGGGACTCACACACCAAACAACCCCACCATCCTGTGGCCGACCACTTCAACTCTGCCAGGGACATGCAAGTCCTGGGCCACCTCCACTGCCAAATCCAAGCCACTTGATTACTTATTTTACTTTCAAGTTTATTCATAAGATTTTGTACCCACGCAGACATGGGCAGAATGTACAAGCTCCACACAGTCAGTCAGCCGAGGCTGGATTCGAACCCTGGTCCCTGTTGCTGTAAGGCAGTAGTGCTAACTATTGAGCCACATTCCAGTACAGCCATCTAAAACCTACTCTGTTTCTCTGTTCATAAGCAACTGACTGTTGTTTCCATGCATGGCATCAAATTTTTAAAGAGGTTCAAAACTAAAGGATATTAAAACTGTTTTTCATAACTATATTTACATAAATGGACATTCATAGCTGTCAAAGCAACATTTGGCAATACAATGAGAAACTGGCTCATAAATATGTGCTTCTAAAAAGGTCTGTAGGTTGCCTCTAATTGAATATAAAGATCTCACTTAATTTAAGAAATGATTTATGAGGATGTTGCCAGGATTGAAGGGTTTGAGCTATAGGGAGAGGCTGAATAGCCTGTGCTATTTTCCCTGGAGTGTGGGAGGTTGAGGGATGACCTTATAGAGGTTTACAAAATCATGAGGGGCATGGATAGAGTGAATAGCCAAGGTCTTTTCCCCAGGGTGAGGGAGTCCAAACCTAGGGGGCATAAGTTTAAGGTGAGAGGGGAAAGACTTTAAAGGGATCTGAGAGGCAACGTTTACATGCAGAGGGTGGTGTGTGTATGAAATGAGCTGCCAGAGGAAGTGGTAGAGGTGGGTACAGTTACAACATGTCAAAGGCATCTGGATGGGTATATGAATAGGAAAAGTTTAGAGGGATATGGGCCTAATGCTGGCAAATGGAACTAGATTAATTTGGGATATCTAGTCCGCATGCAAGTGTTGAGTCGAAGGGTCTGTTTCCATTCTGTACAGCTCTATGACCCTATGATTGATATATTCCAGACATCTTGAATATGTGACAGGTCTCCATCCAAGATGGCCGTCTAATAATTTCAAAACAGTCCAACTGGAGCCAATATTCCAGAGTGAGTCAGAACCGTAATATACATCTGGGCAACTTGTAGGAACAACTAGCAGGAACTCATTTTAATTTCTGCTTTTGCTGCATCGAGCTAGGAAGAATTTAGTAAACGATCCAGTTTTTTTTTTAAAAAAGGCATCATTATTTTGTCACAATTGGATTTGATCAAACTCACGCAGAGAAAATGATCATTTGACACCATGAACATATGCCATTTGTTTTTTGCTCAGTGGAATAGAGAGATTGATATGTTCTCCAAAAATCTGACAGTTATGAAAAAAAGTGACATCCAGCAGAGTCATACTGATTAAATAGGACATGTTTGAACACGGTCTGAGTACTGTTTTAATGAGTGTTTGCCAAGAATACTTGGACCAATCAATTTAGCCCTTTGGAACTATAATATTTGGACAGCTGCTTTCTATATTTTACCCCTTGCTATTAATTTGTATAATTTGGCTTCTCCTCTTTGGACCAGTCCCTCATGTAAGAAAATGCTTTGTTTGGTCCTGGGATTACGAAGTCACACTGGCAATGTCATTCCAGGCACTGCTGTTGGTTTAGCTCTTATCTGATCAGAACCATTATGTACTCCCTCCCAGCTTATCATTCAGAATAACTACTTTGAAGTACCCAGAGAAGGCACTGTGCATCCTGTCTCATTTTAAGTGGTATTGTCTGTCAAAGTGCCATAACAGAAAGGTCAATGTCAACCCACGTATTGTCCCATAACAGAAAGATTTTGATGATCATCTCCAGTTTCTGGGTTGGACTTGTATTCAGGAGCCACAATTCAAATTGAATTACATTATCAGTTAAGGGAAGTGTGAAATAAATCAGAATGGTGAAGTAGTTGGCAGTTTAAATGTTCCCTTTGGACCAATGGCATGTTCCAGTTTCTGTATTGAATGACAAGCCAATTGAAGAACTGCACACTCGAATCCATCTTTGCTGACCTCACACACTGTTCAAGCAGTTCAGTGAGGAGCACTGTGGGAGAGCTGGTACCCATCTGAAGGCAGTTACAATTCCCCCGAGCAGCTGGGATCGAGGGAGCTAAAAATAGTGCAGCAACAGATTCACTTTGTAATTCCTGAAGATTTGAGCTATAGGACAAACAGTAACTAGTGGATTTATCAGGTTGGATTTTGTCACAAAGGCAAAGGTGGTTTTGAAGGCAGGCCTGGAGGCAATCTCTCATCACGGGCTGGTATGTCAACCTCTCCTTCTGATTCTACTTTGGCCTGTTTTCAGGGAGGCAGCCTCTATAGAAGGCGGTAGCTACTTACCTGTGAGCAACAGATAATCAATTTTAAACAAAAACAGAAATTGCTGGAAAAACTCAGGAGGTCCGCTTTTGTTTCTAACTTACAGCATCAGCAGTTCTTTCAGTTTTTATTTAGATAGTCAATTTGGCTGCTTAACGTGCCGATTTAAAGCACTGCACATTGTTATGATTCCAGTTGATGTAAGGACTGGACAAGTTAGGCCTCAGAAAGAAACCTGGTTTGGTAGACTTTTTTTTATTTCTAAACATTAGGTCAGTTACACATTACATTCCCAAGAATCTGCCTTGTACCTTTAACACAAAGCAGAAAACATTTAATAAATAAGAAAAGTTTGAATTATATTAAGTTTAAAAGAAATGTTGGAAAGATTTTATGACAGACATCAGGAGAGAATTCAAATTTACATTATTCCTTCTTTCTTAGCAATTTCCTTTCAAATATTTATCTCCGGGGAAGAGTTACATTATCCCCACGCCAAGGTTTCCCACTCAGCCTGACATGGTTTCCTTCCCGCAAAACTCTGCACATTCATTCAGTGTTTTTTTTCTTTTGGCTGCTATCTCTCCCTGGTGAAAGATTGGATGTTGGCTTGAAAAGCACAGTCAAGTTGAGCTTGAAAGGAAGGAGACAGGATTAAGTATGAAAGAAACAGAACTGGTCTTGAACATCTTAGCTTTGATCTCTTTAGTAATGAGCTGGAAGACATTCTGGTTCATGAATCTATGGGTCACAACTGAGAAGCTAGCTAAGGACAGTTTACTTATTGAAACCGGCTTCTATATTGGAGATAATGTCAGCAGGTGGTATGCATAGGGAGTAGGAGGTTAACACTGCAAGGTTTAGGAGGAGATGTGATGGCTAGATTTGTGTTAACTGCAATGGGGGCAGCTTACTTAGTCTTAGCACTCTGGAGCTGTACTGGGGAGAAAAATCAGCCATGGTTTGATTCCTGATCATTGCCCATAACCCACGTCGGAAGATCGATGCACATCCCAATCACCGGGTAAAAACTAGTTGTTCACTTTGGCCTGTTGTCTAGAGTCTCACACATACATGAAGGCCACGACTCAGCAAATCCTTTCATCTTATTTGTTAACATACTCACATGATAGCATTCTAACCTCTGAATCACAGGTTCAGTTCAAAAAATTTAGGTTGTATTGAGGGAGTGCTGCAATTGTGAGAGCTGCAGTCCTTTGGCTGAGACATTGAGTATGTGGTTCAAGGGTCTTGGCCAATGTTTGACCCAAAAGGAGCTCCAGCCTACATGACATTAACTGCTCTCCAAAATGATTTATTTGTTGAAATTAGTTCAACTGTTTGGGGGTGTTCTGCACAATATGAATACAAATCTGTCTCCCTTTCCGAGTGTGAAGAGTTAAATTTTCTGCTACATTTTCTATTCAATTTCATACTGAAGTCCAGCTTGGTGTGGTTACTATTGCAAGATAGTTTGATCCTTTGATTATCTGGACGCTGGCACCAGTTCAGTCGCTGCAATTTTATGCCATCATTTATAGTTGCACAGACTATTTCCTTAAATCTGAATGAACCGTTAGACAAAATCTGTACAGTGTGATTAACCTTCAAAATTTGGCCTTTTTTGAAGAGACTTTCACATGGACAACTTTGTTTTATTTAAACTTGATATTTCGATGTTTATAGATATGTTCCTCAACATCAAATCCATTTGACATTTTTCACTTTCATATATTTCTGCTTTCCTTGATCTTTGGCTGAAGTTCCTGAGACTGTAGTCTTTTGCCAAAAGCAATTTCCATGAGTGAGGCCGACAGCAATACATGCCAATGTCATGCAACCATACATCATGGAATGAGACCATTTGACCCGTTGTGGCTGTGCCAGGTCTTTGGAAGAGCTGTCCAATTAGTGCCATTACCCTGCTCTTTCCCCTTAGCCCTGCAATTTCTTTTTCCTATACAAGAATCTATCCAATTCACTTTTGAAAGTTACTATTAAACATGACTCCACCACCCTTTCAGGCTGTTCCAGATCATAAACAAGTTGATATATTTAAAAAAAACTCATCTCTCTGCTGTTCAAATGATCTTACATCAGTGTCCATTGGTCATCGACCCTCCTGCCAATGAAAACAATCTTCTTATTTATTCCATCAAATTATAATTTTGAATTGCTCAAGGTCAGCCAGATGCTAGTTTTCAGCCAATTTCATTCATACCATGTGATGTCAAGAAATGGCATTGGATGTAACAAAGGCTGTGGCCTCTGACAATATACTGGCAGTAGGACTGAAGACCTTTGCTACAGAAATACCTGCTGCTATAGTCAAGCTATTGCAGCACACCTGGCATTTACCCAATGATGTCGAGAATGGCCAGATATGTCCTGAACATAAAAAGCAGGACCGCTCCAACCTGGCCAGTTACTACCTTATCAGTCTGTTCTCAGTCATCTGCAAAGTGATGAGGCAGTCATCATCAGTGCTCTCAAGCGACAGTTTAACAGCAACATCCTACTCACCAATTCCCAGTTTGGATTCCATCAAGACCAGTCAGCCTATTATCCTCTTCATTGCTTTATTCCTGAGTTTCATTCACCAGGCCTGTACACCCAAGTCCAGGTCATCAAAAAGAGAACTGGCTCAATACTAATCCCCTGGAGACATCATTGTAGTCTTCTATGTAATCTGGAAAGAAAAATCCTGTTAACCCTCACCCTCTGATTTCTGCTCCTTAGCTAATTTTGTAGCTATGCAGATATCGCTCCATTAATTGTGTGGCTTCACTTTTGCTATTAATCCTGTTAGTTAATAGTTTATCAAGAGCTTGTTGAAAATCTATGTGCATAATATCCACCAGATAAACAACCTCCTCTGTTAATTCCTTAAACAAAGTTAATCAACTTCAACAGCTCCCTTCTCATAGAAAAAGCCAGGCACATTCTGATCCCTCATTCTAGTAGCTATTTTTCATCTATGAATGTGGACAGTCAGTTCACAAGACTATTTCACTATATGGGCACTACATTCAAGCTCAATCTAGTCCCCATCTGTTAAGCACGTTTATGTTCTGTCAGCAGAGACTGCTGTAGAACAACCAGGTTACCTCATTTTGTTTTCCCACGTTTCCACAGTTACTTCAGTTGAGAGGAGCAAACGCAGCCCAGTTCGGGGATAACACTTGTCCATAGAACCGTAGAATGCCTAAAGTGGAAGGAGGCCACTCGGCCAGTCAAGTTCACACTGACCCTCCGAAGAGCATCCCAACCCCCTATCCTATAACCCTGCATTTCCCATGGCCAGTCCACCCCACCTGCACATCTTTGGACTATGGGAAGAAACTGGAGCATCCAGAGGAAAGACATGGGGAATAGATTAGATTCCCTACAGTATACAAACAGGCCCTTTGGCCTAACAAGTCCACACTAACCCACTCAGACCCATTCTCCCACCCTATACTTACCATGAATGCACCTAACACGATGGGCAGTTTAGCATCTCCAATCCACCTGATCTGCACATCTTTGGATTGTGAGAGGAAACCGGAGCACCCGGAGGAAACCCACGTAGACATGGGGAGAATGTGCAAACTCTACACAGATGATCACCCGAGGTGGGAATTGAACCTGGTGCTGTGAGGCAGCAGTGCTAACTACTGAGACACCATGTGGTGAACCAGTTGAATTTGTTTCTACTACATCCACATCTGACCATTAAAACCATGTTTTCTTTCCCTCTGTCTGTCAGATTGCAGGGAGGAGCAATATCCATGCACCAGACTCTATTCCGTACACAGACCTTGCAAACAATGCCTCAAGAGCCTTTGCTTTTACAGGTAAGCACACTTGGTCCTCATGATATACCTTTTTCAGAAAACTTAACTGATGTCTTACTTCTGCCTTTCACTGAAACTTTATAAACTTGCTTATCCTTGATGCTAGTTTGCGTCTGCTGTAGATGCCACCTTAGTGTGACTCCCGCTTGTGAAGACTTACTCATTGCACACCCTCTCAGCATAACCTGTGAGCGGCACAACAGCAGCCACTTTGCTTGGATATTGCATCAAAGTGTCAGACTTGGTGTCAGGCCTGATCCATGCCATTGAGCTGCTTCTTTAACAGCACATGAATGTTCAGAGAAACATTTCAGGTCAGATTCACTTCATTCACTCTGTGGAGCTTGTCTTTGAGGAGTGACACAAACATAACGAACATGCCACACATCAGCAAGTTGACCACCTGAATGAAATTCAGTTTCTTCTCCTTCTCCATTTCCAGGAAAATGTGTATCTTGTAGCCAAAGGCTTCCTGTCTTAGTGGGGAGGGAGTGGCTACTTTTTTTTTAACCTGGCAGAATGGGAACAGAGGTGAGAGGTGTTAAGACTGGGTGATGTATTGACCTGAAGTCTCTTCACCCCAGCTGAGGCTGCCATGACTGAGAGGTAGGTGGGGCCTGAATTAATCGGTATGATAATCATTCATTGCAAGCTCCAAGTGAGGCTTGTGCCTTGGTGTAAAATCCATTGGAGAAACCCAGGGGCCAGGGAGGCTGTATTTTTTGATCTTTGGAATTCAGAAAGAGGAGGAATGCTTCTCCTAGGTCTTGAAATCAGTTTTGGGTAGCTCATGCTCCTACCATCCCACTCTGTCCTTACACTGATTTGTGCAAAGACTCTTGCCTGGCTTCTCACAGCACATTGCCAGGCACCATGTCCTGAGTCAGCTACTACCCCAGAGCCAAATAACCCTGACCTACCCCACCTCTGTCGTCATTCCTGTTAGTCTTGGTCTGGAGATAGACCTCAAGTATGAAATGGAGATTCAATCTCATTCTGTTCTCCTTATCTTCTAGGTACTTCCCCCACCTGGGGCACACTCCCCAACTCCATGCACTAATCCTGCCCTAGTTTATAAATAGCCCCAATATCTATAAAGAGCACGTCAATGGCCCAACTCGTAGAATCTCTACAGCAGGCTATTTGGCGCACTGACCCTCTGAAGAGCATCCCAACCAGACCCAACCTGTCCCTGTAACCCTGCATTTCCTATGGCTAACCCAACTAGCCTCTAGCCTCTAGCCTGCACAGCCTTGGACACTATAGGCAATTTATCATAACCAGTCCACCTAACCTGCACATCTTTGGACTGTGGAAGGAAACTGGAGCATCTGGAGGAAACCCACACAGACACGGGGAGAACATGCAAACCCACAGAGACGGTCACCCAGGACTGGAATCGAACACAGGTCCCCTGATGCTATGAGGCAGCAGAGCTAACCATTGAGCCACAATTCATGTTTAGGCAATGTCAAAGCCAGCACATAACCTTACACTTTTAAAAAACCCAGCTTCATAAATAACCGCAGGCTGGTACGTGTGAGGCAGCTGTATGTGAGGTCAAGAACTGCAGGATGAAAGAAATCACACGAGAAAAGTCAGAGAATCAGAGATCTTGCCAATCTTAATAACAGTTTTTATTTACATTTTGTATCTGTTTCACCAAACTTAAGTGGCTCAGTGTCACACTTTGTTTTATAAAGCTCCAATGAAGAATTATAAGATATTTTATTATGTTAAGGGTGCTACATAATTGTAAGTTATTATTGCTGTTTTTGGCCAAGGAGCCAGCAGCTTTTACCGCCTCTATAAAACTGTGCAGCACCCACAAATTTCCCAATGCACTGTAAGAACTGGTTCTTTGCAATTCCTGCCTTTCTTGACAGATATTCACTGACCCCAATGTAGAGTCATAGAGATGTCCAACCCATCCATGCTGACCAGATATCCTAATCTAGTCCCATTTTCCAGCACTTGGCTCATATCTCTCTAAGAAGAAGGGCCTGTGCCCGAAACGTCGAATCTCCTGTTCCCTGGATGCTGCCTGACCTGCTGTGCTGTTCCAGCAATAAAGTTTCAACTCATATCTCTCTAAACCCTTCCTATTCATATACCCAGCCAGATGCCTTTTAAATGTTGTAATTATTTCAGCCTCCACCACTTCCTCTGGCAGCTCATTTCATGCACACACCACCTTCTGCATGAAAAAGTTACCCCTCAGGTCCCTATTTCACCTCTCACCTTAAACCTATGCCCTCTGTTTTGGACTTGCCTACCCTGGGAAAAAAAGAGCTTAATTATTTACCCCTATCCAGTCCCCTCATGATTTCACAAACCCTCTATAAGGTCATCCCTCAGCCTCCAACCCTCCAGGGAAGAGCTCTGGGCCAATCAGCCTCTCCCGATAGCTCCCTGGTGTCTGCCAAATAATTTGCCTGGGGCCATGTGCACAGTGAGTCAGGCTTACCTTCTTTGTGTTTCACTCATTAATGCCTGCCTTTCAGTAATGAGGAGGTCATATAGTGAGCCGACATGTTCAAATCCTTCCGCTGAAACACAGTTAGAGAAACTGTCGCTTAACTGGAAATGGGAGCCTTGCAGTTTTATCTGTGTGGGTCTGGAAGGATCCTTCAGGTACCCTCACTTTGCCCAGGCCACATTGTGATAACAAAGCTTGCATATCATCATTCAATACCAGATCAGAGAGTGACCTCCTGGAAGCATGTTAAGATTCTTTAAATTGGTCCTGGCCCCAACTTGAGTATCAGCTACAGTTCAGTAAGGATCTGATGTGTGTTATGAGTGGAAGAATGTCCAGAGGTAGAACATAGAACATTACTGCACAGTACAGGCCCTTCAGCCCTCGATGTTGCACCTGTGAAACCAATCTGAAGCCCATCTAACCTACACTGTTCCATTATCATCCATATATTTATCCAGTGACCATTTAAATGCCCTTGGTTTAAAGTTGGGAGGTCTACTACTCTTGCAAGCAGCGTGTTCCACACCTTTAGAACATAGAACATAGAACAATACAGCACAGAACAGACCCTTCGGCCCACGATGTTGTGCCGAACATTTGTCCTAGCTTAAGCACCCATCCATGTACCTATCCAATTGCCGCTTAAAGGTCACCAAAGATTCTGACTCTACCTCTCCCACAGGCATAGGGGAGATGTCAGGGAACCCACCCCTGACATCTCCCCTATACCTTCCACCCTTCACCTTAAATTTATGTCCCCTTGTAACACTCTGTTGTACCCGGGGAAAAAGTTTCTGACTGTCGACTCTATCTATTCCTCTGATCATCTTATAAACCTCTATTAAGTCACCCCTCATCCTTCGCCGTTCCACGAGAAAAGGCCTAGCACTCTCAACCTATCCTCGTACGACCTATTCTCCATTCCAGGCAACATCCTGGTAAATCTTCTCTGCACCCTCTCCAAAGCTTCCACATCTTTCCTAAAGTGAGGCGACCAGAACTGCACACAGTACTCCAAATGTGACCTAACCAAAGTCCTGTACAGTTGCAACATCACTTCACGACTCTTGAATTCAATCCCTCTGCTAATGAACGCTAATATACCATAGGCCTTCTTACAAGCTCTATCCACCGGAGTGGCAACTTTCAAAGATCTATGAACATAGACCCCAAGATCCCTCTGTTCCTCCACCTCACTAAGAACCCTACCATTAACCCTGTATTCCGCATTCTTATTTGTCTTTCCAAAATGGACAACCTCACACTTGGCAGGGTTGAACTCCATCTGCCACTCCTCAGCCCAGCTCTGCATCATATCTAAGTCCCTTTGCAGCCGACAACAGCCCTCCTCACTATCCACAACTCCACCAATCTTCGTATCATCTGCAAATTTACTGACCCACCCTTCGACTCCCTCATCCAAGTCATTAATAAAAATTACAAACAGCAGAGGACCCAGAACTGATCCCTGCGGAACTCCACTTGTAACTGGGCTCCAGGCTGAATATTTACCATCTACCACCACTCTCTGACTTCGACCGGTTAGCCAGTTTTCTATCCAATTGGCCAAATTTCCCTCTATCCCATGCCTCCTGACTTTCCGCATAAGCCTAACATTGGGGAACCTTATCAAATGCCTTACTAAAATCCATGTATACTACATCCACTGCTCTACCCTCATCCACATGCTTGGTCACCTCCTCAAAGAATTCAATAAGACTTGTAAGGCAAGACCTACCCTTCACAAATCCATGCTGGCTGTCCCTAATCAAGCAGTGTCTTTCCAGATACTCATAAATCCTATCCCTCAGTACCCTTTCCATTACTTTGCCTACCACCGAAGTAAGACTAACTGGCCTGTGATTCCCGGGGTTATCCCTATTCCCTTTTTTGAACAGGGGCACAACATTCGCCACTCTCCAGTCCCCTGGTACCACCCCAGTTGACAGTGAAGATGAAAAGATCAATGCCAACGGTACTGCAATTTCCTCTCTTGCTTCCCACATAATCCTAGGATATATCCCGTCAGGCCCGGGGGACTTGTCTATCCTCAAGTTGTTCAAAATGTCCAACACATCTTCCTTCCTAACAAGTATCCCCTCTAGCTTACCAGTCCGTTTCACACTCTCCTCTTCACCAATACGGTCCCTCTTGTTCATAAATACTGAAGAAAAGTACTCATTCAAGACCTCTCCTATCTCTTCCGACTCAATACACAGTCTCCCACTACTGTCCTTGATCGGACCTACCCTCGTTCTCGTCATTCTCATGTTTCTCACATACGCATAAAATGCCTTTGGGTTATCCTTGATCCTATCCGCCAAAGATTTTTCATGCCCTCTCTTAGCTCTCCTAATCCCTTTCTTCAGGTCCCTTCTGGCTGTCCTGTATCCCTCCACTGCTCTGTCTGAACCCTGTTTCCTCACCCTTATGTAAGTCTCCTTCTTCCTCTTTACTAGACATTCAATCTCCCTCGTCAACCAAGGTTCCCTCACACGACCATTTCTTTCCTGCCTGACAGGTACATACATATCAAGGACACGTCGTATCTGTTCCTTGAAAAAGTTCCACATTTCCACGGCATCCTTCCCTGACAGCCTATGCTCCCAACTTATGCTCCTCAGATCCTGTCTTACAGCATCGTAATTACCCTTCCCCCAATTGTAAAACCTACCCTGTTGCACGCACCTATCTCTCTCTATAACCAAGGTGAAAGTCACAGAATTGTGGTCACCATCACCAAAATGTTCACCCACTAACAAGCCCATCACTTGTCCCGGTTCATTACTGAGTACCAAATACAATATGGCCTCCCCTCTGGTCGGACAATCTACATACTGAGTTAGAAAAGCTTCCTGGACACACTGCGCAAACACCGCCCCATCCAATCTACTTGATCTAAAGAGCTTCCAATCAATATTTGGGAAGTTGAAATCGCCCATGACTACTACCCTGTGGCTTCTGCACCTTTCCAAAATCTGTTTCCCAATCTGTTTCTCCACATCTCTGCTGCTATTGGGGGGCCTATAGTAAACACCCAACAAGGTGACTGCACCTTTCCTATTTCTGACTTCAGCCCATACTACCTCCAAAGGCAGATCCCCCTCGAACTGCCTTTCTGCAGCCATTATACCATTTCTAATTAGCAACGGCACCCCCCCTCCTTTTTTACCACCCTCCCTAATCTTACTGAAACATCTGTAACCAGGAACCTCCAACAACCATTCCTGTCCCTCTTCTATCCACGTTCCGTGATGGCCACAACATCATAGTCCCAGGTACCGATCCACGCCTTAAGTTCACCCACCTTATTTCTGATACTCCATGCGTTGAAGTATACGCACTTGAACCCATCTCTGTGTCCGCAAGTATTCTCTGTCAGTGCTACCTTCTTCACAGCCTCCCTACATTCTTGGACATCCTGACAAACAGCTAGCCTACTTGCTGGACTACATGCTGGACCATCCCCCTGCCAAATTAGTTTAAACCCCCCCCCGAAGAGTGCTAGCAAACCTACCCCCCAGGATATTGGTGCCCTTCTGGTTCAGGTGCAACCCGTCCTGCTTGTACAGGTCCCACCTTCCCCAGAATGCAGTCCAATTGTCCAAATACCTGAAGCCCTCCCTCCTACACCATCCTTGCAGCCACGTGTTCAACTGCACTCTCTCCCTATTCCTTGCCTCACTGTCACGTGGCACTGGCAACAACCCAGAGATGACGACTCTGTCTGTCCTAGCTTTTAGCTTCCAGCCTAACTCCCTGAGCTCTTGAATGACTCCCCACCCCTCTTCCTACCTATGTCGTTGGTACCAACGTGCACCACGACTTCTGGCTGCACACCCTCCCCCTTAAGGATTCTGAAGACACGGTCCGAGACGTCTCTGACCCTGGCACCCGGGAGGCAACAAACCATCCGAGAGTCTCACCCATGTCCACAGAACTGCCTGTCCGTCCCTCTAACTAGAGAGTCTCCTATAACTAGCGCTCTCCTCCTCTCCCCCTTTCCCTTCTGAGTCTCAGAGCCAGACCTTGCGCCACAGACCCGGTCACTGCAGCCTACCCCTGCTAGGCCGTCCCCCCCAACAGTATCCAAAGTGGTATACTTATTGTTTAGGGGAACGACCACAGGGGATCCCTGCACTGCCTGCTTCCTCCCCTTCCCACCTCTAACTGTTACCCAGCTACCTCTGTTCTCTGGCGTAGCTATGTCCCTGTAGCTTCTATCTATCACCCTCTCAAATAATCCTCAGATCATCCAACTCCAGTTCCAGTTCCCTAACTCGTTCTGTGAGGAGCAGGATCTGACTGCATTTCCTGCAGATGAAGTCGGCAGGAGTATCAGTGGTCACCCCTACCTCAAACATCCTGCAGGAGGAACATTCCACTGCCTGCGCTGCCATTACTCTACACCTCATCTCCAGAACAGGAACATTGAGTAGCTTACCTGTGGACTTTAAAATTAGGTTAGAGGAGGAGGATGGGAGGGAGGCCCTACTATGTAGGACCTGGGGTCTAGAACACACCCACTTAATATCAATCACTTACCTTCCCGACCAGCTCTGCGCTCCAACCTCACTTCCGCCCAGCTCGCGCCGTTCTCTACTCTGCATAAAGAACCTACCTTTGACATCCGTCCTATATCTATCATCCAGATTAAATGGAATCTGGAAATAGAGGCTGCGTGGTACAATAAATGTCAATGGTAGAAGCATTCTACAGCTTCTGTTGAATTTTGCACCCAACATTTACATTGCCTGCTTTGCAGCCTTCGCAGGATCTATGTGGTTAACAAGGAAGTCTGTGTCCGCACTGTCTGCGCCCATGAGGAGCTACTGAGAGGTGAGTGTGAGGCCTCAGAACCACAATGGAATAAGGAGCTAAGGCACATGGGCAGGCAGATAGGCACATACCACTTTGGGGAGTTGTAGATTCCTCTCAAGGCTGCACTGGTCATCCGGACATTGGTTTGAGAGGTCTGGAGTCAGTGCTGGTTATTTTCAGAATATATGCTGGAGCATTAGCCTTCAACCCAGTGCTGCTGGTCTTAAGGGTCAGTATTTGGAGAGTCAGAGGTATGAAGTTCGATGACACTTGTTTTTCTCACTGTGCTGCAGTCACCGTTAGAAGGTGCAGTCCCGTTCAGTGTTCAAGTGTTAGTGTCGAGAGTGTAGTGCTGGAAAAGCACAGCAAGTCAGGCAGCATCCGAGGAACAGGAGAATCGATGTTTCGGGTATAAGCCCTTCATCAGAAAACAAGGTGTCCGAAATGTCGATTCTCTTGCTTCTGAGATGCTGCCTGACCTGCAGTGCTTTTCCAGCACCACAGTCTCGACTCTTATCGCCAGCATCTACATTCCTCACTTTCTCCTAGTTCCCGTGTTAATGCATGGCACAGATCTTCTTCGGGACATCTTTTTTTTTTCTGACTCATTCGTGGGATGAGGGCAACGCTGGCTAGGCCCAGCATTTATTGCCCATCCCAGCGACGAGTACATTGCTGTGAGTCTGCAATCACAGAATGGGCCAGACCAAATAAGGAAGGCAGTTTCCTTCCTGAAATGACATTTGTGAACCAGCTGATTTTTTTCCCCCAACAATCAACAATCATCATTCGATTCTTAATTTCAGATTTTTAAAAAAAAATTATTGATTTAAATTTCACCATAGCAGGTTTTGAACCTGGGAACATTACCTGGGCCTCTGGGTTAATAGCTGAAAATGTGTTGCTGGAAAAGCGCAGCAGGTCAGGCAGCATCAAAGGAGCAGGAGAATCGACGTTTCGGGCATGAGCCCTTCTTCAGGAATCATGCCAGAAACGTCAATTCTCCTGCTCCTCGGATGCTGCCTGACTTGCTGCACTTCTCCAGCAACACATTTTCAGCTCTGATCTCCAGCATCTGCAGACCTCACTTTCTCCTCTGGGTTAATAGTCTAGCAATAATATCACTAGGCCATCACCTACCCTTAATGACACAGACGTTAAGCTGGAGCAGCGGGTGATACTTCTGCATGGGGAGCTATGTGGCTTTGGAGGATACAGTAGCAAGTGAGGTGGATGGGGCAGTTGGTTCATTTAGGGATTTTTTTATATGCTGAAGAACTACAAATTGCTGAAAATGTTGTTTGATTTAGAAATTGTGGATACAAACACAATGGACTGTTAGTGGCTGGAGGAAGATGTCTGCCAGAGAGTTTTCTCCAGTTTCGCTAATGTTGGCAACATTCAGGGATGGTGTGATGCTTCCATAGCAAGAGTTGAGTACTTGGGAGGCTGAAAGAGGTAGCTTGAAATTGTGCACGTTATCCCCAACAATGTTCGTCTCAATCTGTGTACAGCTGAAAGAGTGGGGCACGTCCCACATGCGAGCATACAGCTTTTCATACAGAAGCAAATCAATTTACTGATTGCACACTGCGGGATCATATTCCCTTATAGAGAATGTTCAATCCATAGCCCTTTGCTCCTGCTGTTCTTACCTTCTTCTCTCTTGCAGCTGACCTGTGCCGAGACAAATATTCCAAGTGTGGGGTCATGGCCAACAGTGGACTGTGTGGTCAGATGGCTTCATCATGTGACAAGAGCTGTGGCTCCTGCTGAAAAGGATAAACAAACCGAGAACGGGCCACGCGTGGAGCCTTGGTCCAGGGGATAAAGGAATCTCCATATATATCAATAATATTACATTAAGTAATTTAGAGGGATCATTTTCATATTTCTGTAACTCTGATGGTGCTGGGGTATTTTTCATATTATCCTCAAGATAACATCCATTCTTCATGGTGCACATTATGTTATAGTTATTTCTGTTTGGGGAAGGGACCACATTGATGCAGGTTACACATAAAGCCTCAAGAATTCAGTCATTCCAGTTTTTCACCCTGTGGCCATGGCAAGTCATGAACCAAACTCTTGTTGGTGCATGGTGCTTGCCTGGGAGAAGATTAGGGGACAGAGAGTCCCTCACACAGAATTTACTCTCCATCTCCTGTCTCTCTTCACATTGAGATTTTACAGGTTTCTTTCCTATTAGCTATTGCTGATCAGCCTTTCATACTTTGTGGCTGTCCAGAGTTACAGAAGTTTTTTTGACTTTTGTGAAAAACAAACTAGAAAGTGTGAGATGTCTGCAGTTGGCATGAAGCAAGTGACAAAACCCTCCGAAGGCAGCCTGAGTGACTCATACAGCAGCAATCAAACTCTGAGTGAGTCACTCCTGAACATGCTTCACCTTCGGAGGGGCAACTTGAACTTCATTCTGTTCCTGAACTCTCGGCTGATCGCACACCACCCATACTGTCAGGTCAAAGTCAGGAACCAGTGTGTGAACACATCCCAAATCGACTTGAACTCAGTCTGTACTGATCTCATGTAGAAGTTGGGTGGAAGAGTTGACATAAAAACGATGTGTGAGATTGATAAACGAGTTCTTTTTAGATCCCGGTGTCAAAGATTTTAAATAGTGTAATGTCTTAAAATAAGAAATGGCAAAACGTAGTAAGAATGGGTTATGCAGTTTCTGCTGTTTTTCAGGCAATTCCTAGAACTTTCTGATTATCCCCCACCCCAGCTGCTAGTTAACCTCCTACAGCTCTTCCTTGCACTGAATGGAGCATGAAGTTTCCTTGCGTAGTCTGGCTACCATTAGTGACTCATTTCCCTGCCCTTGCACATAACTTTTTTAAAACATACAATGGTATCATAATTAGTGTAGACAAATACTGTGTCATTGTCAGTGGTGCATACATTGGGGTGGGGGCACTCACTCTTTGAGCTACTATGGTCACCACATCAAGAATAAGACCATTGGCACAGAGCTCTAAGCTTTTCCTATAGAGTCACAACAAGTTCCAGAGAATTGTGGCTGAGAATGCGATGCAAGGCTGTAACACAGACCCAACCTTTAAAATCAATCTCTTTATGAAGACACAATGAAGGCTGGAAATGGAACAGACCATTTGGTCTATCGAGCCCCCTTCAGTCCATCAGGGGCCATTTCTTCCAGAGAACCTGAAGAATCTGTGCTATCAATGACCCAACCCTGTCAACTTAACATTTCACACTCCATGTATAATTTACAACTTTGTTAACTCTCCCCACTCTCTTGGCCTTCTGAGGATAAATTCTGTGTACATACTCCCAGACAAAACACTAAAATATCTATCCAACGTCATGTCCACATCTTCACACTGGTCTCCTGCCTCCAAATCCATTAAAATAAACGGATAATCTCAATCTGTGCATATCCCTATAACCTGTAGCCGCGTTGAATTAGGTATTTATTAGACCCCATTTTTGAATGGTGACAGCTCCAATATTCATTTCATTGCAAAGGAGAGGATTAGGGATGAAGATATATTGTTAACTAATGCAAAATTTGTGTTGGCAGTAAGTGTAATTGGCACATACTCCATGTCACAATACACGGTGCTGCTATGTGTAACAGCTCTAAAATCACCTTCCCCCCAAAAAATGTCTGGGTATTAATTGGCATATTATGTGCATCTTAAGATAAGTATTTGAGAGACAATGTGCTCTAAAGGGTTCAATGAATGTTCACTTGCAACTTTGCGCTTATGTCTATACAATTATTAAAATTCAATTGAATTCCCACTCATACTAACAAGTCACTAAGCAACCATGTGGTACACCCCTGGGCATACACCCAGACTTGTAGCATACTCCCTGAGATTAACACAACTGGACTCACTCCTGCTATTTTTTTTTCAACCTTTGCTATTACTGCACAAACTTGTTACATCGTCCTATGTAGCTGTGTTTCAGACACATTTAATCCTTTTCCAGTTAAAATGGTGCGATTTCAATTCAGGGATTTATATCTGTCATACTTACAGCTTGGACATGAGTCTGCAATATGAGCACTGGAATGCTTCACATACTTATTTGATCTAAATTTGTTTGTCAATCAGCAAAACAAATGTATCTGTTAAGCATTTATATATTAATATGAAATGTTTCTGTTCCAAAACCCGATCACTGGACTAGCACATTAATCACTTGGTCACACTGAGACTTCAGGAGGTTGGCATATCCCTATGCATTGCCAAGTGTGAACACCAAACGTTTACTGTCAGCTGAAGCTATCCCCTCTGTAACTCTCCTCAAGGAAGACAGCACTGTAACAGCCTAGACTCAGCAATTTCTTGGGTGGAACAGCGGCTGAGCTAAAACTGGATTCAGAGACTTGTTTGAGGAGTTCTGGATATCTTCAGTTTATCAAACTTGACTTTGTATTGCATCTTTTTTTGTTGAAGTGGTTATAGATAATGGTGCTTTAACATCCCTCAACATACTGAGGGAATTACATTCAGACAAAGTTTAAAGATACAAAAAGGTCCGTCATCCTACAGTGTCCCCTCGTCCTCCGTTATACTGCAGTGAGTGTTCTGCTTTGCCTAGTGGCCATATTCCACGCTGCAGCCAACTGCAGTTCCTGTGATAAACGAGGATTCGTGTGCAGGACATGTTTTGAAACTGGGAACTAGTAGCCCTTAAGTTGCAATATGGCATTTTGATGGAGTGAAACAGGATTACTTGCTTACTGGAAACAAAAACAGAAATTGTTGGAAAAGCTCAGCAGGTCTGGCAGCACCTGTGCAGAGAAATCGAGAGTTAACGCTTCAGGTCTGGTGACAGGTCTGAGGGTCACCAGACCTGAAACATTAACTCTGATTTCTCTGCACAGATGCTGCCGGTCCTGCTGAGCTTTTCCAGCAATTTCCGTTTTGGTTTCTGATTTACAGCATCTGCAGGTCTTTTGGTTTTTACTTGTTTATTGCATTTTCTCTTGATACTCCAGTTTCTTCCCAGGACAGAATGAGGGGTTTGAGTAATGATATCAGCCATATTTAAACTGAATTAACTGGAAGTAAAGCAGAAACAAGGCTTAAATACAGGGGCCTAAGGGTTGCATTAGCTGTAGGTTCCATGGTAGAATCCTAGATCCATTCTATTTGGACTGTGTGTTCTTTGAAACAGGATAGCTTAGGACAACGATCTCAAACTAGTTGGCAATTCAAGCTCTTGCCCAGTATTTGGGATACCAAATGTTAGTTTAAAAGCTCATGGTGGAAGAAAATAGAAAGGAAAATGAGCACAGTGACCATGTCCAGCTGCTGGATATCCACAGCATATTTTTCAGATTTACAGGTTATTGGGTGGGTTACTGACATCTAAGGGTCACATTGTCACACCGCCCAATTTTGCCAGGCCATAACCTATGCAAAGTTCATGAAAGTAATCCACACTAACTGGACTTATGCTGAAAAAGGAAACATTTGCAGGACCATAGTGAATGGACAGAGGACTGTAGTCTATTGGGCAGCTCTTTCAACAAACGGGTGAAAGCAGGATGGGCCAAACGGCCTCCTTTCGTACAGTCTGGATTTTTGACTCCAAAATCAGCAAAATCCATTGTTGGAGCCAGTCCAACAGTTAATGACTAGGTAACAATAGGAAGCAAGTGGGAAGCCTCTCCCATCCAATAGCTCAGTTGTCATCTATCATACCCCAATGTGCGGCTGAGATATGCTGCCCAGGAAGATTCTTAATTCCATGTCCAGTCTGTTAAGTTAGCCGATCTCAGCCTGGGTATTGGTAATAGAGGGCTGCAATTGGTCCCTGGATTAGTGAAGTTCAGACTGCTAACTGCTATCTCTGTGGCGAACTATCTACTAATGCTTATAATGCAGTCTGGTAAGTGAAGAATGGTCAGTTTTGGGGTGACATTTTGAGGACAGCCAGTGGCTATGGATCTGTAACCCAGCACATTAGTGTCTTAAGGAAAGGAGGGGTCAACATTTGGAGGGAAACTGAAATATAAAAGAAAAGCAAAAATGCTGCTTCATCTCTTCTCAAATCTGTCTGCAGTAAGTTAGAAAAACAAAACTTGAGATGTACTTGCTCTGACCTCCTTCATTTAAATGTTCTTGAAGTACCAATAGGAGAAGGTGCCGCAGTATGTGCAACTGAGTGAGAAATTTCTGTGTAATCTGATTCATTCTATAACTGATATATCCTGTTTTTGTACAAAAATAAAGTCACTTAAATAACACAGTCTTTCTTTAAGTCTGTCTTTCATATTATTACAGTACTAGACTAACAGTTTGACTGTGTTCGGTCTGACTGTCTCTCTCCCACTGAGAAATAGTGGGAATCTACAATCTGTATCTGGGTATTCTCAATATTAAGTATTCTGAAAGGTGATGTACCATGGAGGCCAGACATTAGGACAGGAAGCTTTGAGTAACCAGGCCATTATACAGAACAGAGGGTTCCAAACTGTGAGTAACAACCCTGAGACAGGTCACAAGATCAGGTTGTCTGGGTCATAGGCTCTGAGGGTGCAGTGAAAGCCCTGAAACTGAATGAATTTTGAATCTGCAAGGCACCTTTAAGCGTTTGACTTTTTTCTGCCAGTGGGGCATATCCTAATTATTTACCTTGAGGCTTGATTGTTACTACAACCACAATCTGTAATAATATGCATCTTCACTTTTTACAGGGAAAATCCAACAGTTTTAATCCTTATGTCCCACCCACTCAATGTCTCTAAAATCACCCTCCACAATTTTTACTCTAGGATCAAATGAAATCGAAATTATTAAAACAGGGCCACAGTGGGATAAAATGTGGGAGCCACTTCCATTGGGTAGGAGTTCTACAGTAACCAAACTTGGTTCCAAAGTAATATTTCAAACCAGAGCATAGCATACACTTTCTGCAGGAACTAGATTGCTACTAAAAATTAAATAAAGAATAAAAACCTCTTTAAAGCATTCAGCAGGAATTAACACTCACCATTTATTTTCTACATTATTGTTCACAGCAGTTGTACCCATCGCCTCTCCAACCTACCCCTCAGTGCAATAATAAAACAAGTTGAGTATAAAAATAACACTGAGGAACATCAATCAGGTGACCAGGTACAGTTAGTGGATCCAAGGAATGGGACAGTGGTTAAAGCGGTAACACACCTACAACAGTAGCCACCTCACACACTCAAAGACAACATTGTAGATGTAGCGAACATTTTGGGACAACTAGGTTGGAACGGTTTTCACCTTTGATCTGGTGTTTTGGCAAAATGTGCTGAATGAAAGTAAATGTGCAACAATGAGGGAATGGCTATGTTTGCAGTCGTCAGCCCTTGGTGGAATCCAGTCAGGCTGCTGGTGCCTGCATTTTTCAAGTTGCTTCCTGGGGATCATTGCTCTCTGAAAACGGTCGTCACAATTTTCTTGTACGCTATGGCACTGGATGTTTCTGTTCCTTGGGGTTCACACCACCAGACAGACTCCTTTCAGCTTAGCACTGGTCATCTGACTGCTGTACATCACCCATGCATCCTGGCCAGAGTGGTCCAAACTATCTCAGTTGGGACCTCTCAAGGTTTGACAGGAAGAATCCCTTGAGGTTCCAGAACCGCACCATGAAACCGTCACATGGTTCTGGACCTCGAGAAAGTGTAAAACATCCTTCAGCATCTGTCACAATCATTAATAAGTCAACAGTTTACAAAATGGTAGCTGCAACACATCTTTCCTTAGCATATGGGACAAGAAACCACAATTGGTTCTCTTGCGGCCATTTCAAGTTGATACTGAATCTATCAGCACTTAGCTACTTGGAAACATCAGAAAAGACTAGAAAACAGTGCACTGTTTAAAAGAAGAAAGAACACAGCAAAAATATAGTTTAAGCACTGTTTGTACTGATTTCTTCTTTAGATTATAAACAAAACATCATTTGCTATTTTAAATCTATTTAAAAAAAATATACATAAGAAATTATAAAACCTTAACTGCATATGAAAATCTATTAATCCAGACAGAAGTAGAATGGATCTGGACAGAGACATTTAGATCCAGAATGCTCTGATAAAGTGTCTACATTTCACTGTCTATACCATATCAAAGGTATGTCAGACAATGGAGCTGGTGCATTTAGAATTTCAATGCTTAACGTTAATTTCACAATACATTAATATTAATATACATCTCCAACATTCAGTTTTGGTTAATGGTTCACTCTGGAAAATGGTCTAAACACTGACTTGCAGAAATACATCCAGATGTATGCAAGGAGATGAACATTAGCTGCCCCCAACAACTAGTTTGGTCTTGTCAACTATTTGTTATTGCAATACCTTAGAATACATTTGTTTTATGGTCACATGGTCAAAGAGAAGCTGCTACAAAAAATCCTTGATAATTATAGAAAAATAATGTGTTTTGAAGATTAGGCAATCTATTAAACTAAACATACCCACAAACCCAATTTGTTACATGGACCCTAAGTTACAACGAAGAAAAAGAGGACCTAATAGCACACAAATACAGTTGGACCTTAGTGAGTCCTTCGTGCACTGTCAGTGTCTCTGAATATAGAGAGACTGTATCCTGGATGTCAGTGTGTAATCCACCACCGTATGCAATTGAGCGACAAAACATCTATGAAGGTCCCAGATTTGAACATGGATTGGTGCTGAATTGACTGATCTTAGTTAAAGCAGTGACGAGAGAGATCAGCCAGGATCCCTGCTCCTGACTTTATCCATCAGCTCCCATGGCTCATGTGCATTTGTGTGCCTTTTAGGCCAGGCTCAGTTGTGATGTCCTTCTCCTTCCTCCAACAGTCATACGTAGTCACTGGGGCAAATTACAAAAGGTCAGTCAGAGAAACAGCCTCCCCTTAACTCAAGGACATAATTGGTTTATCACATTATCACTTGGTTTAAGTTGTATTATCAGAGATTAGGATCAAAATTGGGAATGTTAGTCTGAATGGGTCGTTACTGCATTTATCACTGACAGCTTCCGGGAAGCTTTGAAATCACATCTACAATCTGTCCTATCAACAAAATTCTATCATTATTGTTTTTTAAAAATCTCATATTCTGGAATAAAATATTCTTTTTAAAGAATTTACTAGTCTCTCCTGCTAATCTAGAGCCGGATTTACCAGCATTCATTTGATCTAGCACCACAGTAATCTGTACCTAAAATACAAACACAATTTATACAAATCGCTCAAAAATAGTTGAAGCTACTGGAGAATCTAACAGTGCATGTTCCAGGGACTGGAAGCATTGGATTAAAATACTAAAGCTAGAAGAAGAGAAATGTTTAAAAAAAAAACTAAAATCATCCTCTCCATATCCCTCAAAGTACATTGAATAGCCGTTGATGAAAACTAACATTTTGCTGCAAATTGTCACCACTTTGATCCCATGGCGATTGTTTTTAAGTGTAGAGGCATTTTCCCCAAATTCAGACCAACATCCATCTCTTACCCAACATCACTACAGATTGGTTATTGTCACCATGCTGTTTGCGGGATCTTGCTATACACAAACTGGGGTTGCCACCTCGCCTATATTACAATAGTGATTACATTTCAATGGTACATTGGCTGTAAAGCATACTGAGATAACCTGAGTAATGAAAGGTGCTACAAAAATGCAAATATTTCTTCCTTGCTTTCTTTGATGCCGATTTTCTGAAGCCTCTCACTCTCCTTCCACTCAGTACCCAACACTGAGTCCTGCCAGACTCGACTAAGCTGCTGTGTTAAATCAAATATACCAGTTTGCCATCTGTCGAGTTTGTTAAGATTGGCTCCTCCTGCCAATCCACACAAATCAGTAGCAGGGAGTGAGGGGGTCAAGTTGTGATGCATTCTTCACAGTTGTTGAAAATAATTTAAAAACCTTAATAATAATGTCAGCCCCTCGATGCTACCCCAAAATAAAGACATGGAAGTCCCATATTAAAAATATAGATTTGGCCGATTAGCAAACAACAGGAAATCAGTAACTCGAACCTCGTGCTAAGATCCTGTTGATGCTGAAGGGCTCCACAGCATGGAAACCTCTGGGCACTGGTGAAAACCCAGGACCCAGGCTGAGGGTGAATGAGTCTGGAAGCCCAGGCACCAGTGCCCTCAAATCACATAGAAAAGTGAAAGTGCTGATAGCCACAGAGCACAATAAGACCCAAAGGAAAGGGGAGTCATTTCTAGCTAACTTAATTCAGAAGGATGGAGGGCTTTAGATTTTATTTTAACTTATAGCTGGGTTTGCTAATTCTGAGGCTCTGTGACTCATATAAACAACCACTCAGAGAAGGAATGATTAGGAGTTAAAAATCTCATTTCAGCGTATTTCATCCTCCTGAACCTGAAAATTGTTTTATAGATTTGTTGCCATTTTGTTATTAAAATGGGAAGAAGAGCAGACACTGAACAAACTAGGCCACTAAATATTTAATTCAAATAGAGTCATAGTCATACAGCACAGAAACAGACCCTTCGGTCCAACTTGTCCATGCTGACCAGATGTTCTAAAATAAACTATTCTCACTTGACTGGCCCAGACTATGGAGTGTCAAAAGGCAAACTACTTTGACCACTTCCCCAAACATAATGACCAGTCAGAGTGGGCTTCATAAGGAAAGTGATGGCAACTTGCATGTGGGATAGGAAAGCAATGTTAACAGATGAAGAAGCCTGTCTTATAGCAATGTCAAGGTCACTGCTGGGGAGTCCACTGAACATGGAGTCAGCTGTTGAGGTGTCGATTTGGACCAGATGTTACTGGGGTGGAGGATAGGGTCCATGCCTCTACTGTCAGTAGAAGTATGTGGTGTGTGTTGTGATTGATCAAGGGAATGTAAAGTGATATTCTGCCACGTGGATGCTGCGAAGTACCAACGACGGAATTAGTTCCCAGACAGAATGGAGGGTGAATACTGAGGTTGGCGTCTCCGGAGTTCCTGTTGCAGTTGGTCCTTCAAGGTCGAAACCTGCAGCACATAACAAACGACGACACCGAGTGAAACCACAGGACAGCTCTTTCAAAGACCAACTGGGGACACATTCAGAGTCAAGACATGATAGCCATAGGAACGCCTGGCTATGCAGGGAGATTTGCTGAGATAAAACACAACCAGAATGCAGTGAGAATGAAGGAAATTTGCTGTAGCCAATAAATATTCCCCCTCCCACAAGACAAGCCATGCTACCTCTTAATTACTAGCCATCTGATAAATCATACACTCCCAACTCTATCCCCTCTCCATCCTGGACGTATTCACATCTCTGTAACGTTTCACAGATCGCCAGATTAGATTAGATTCCCCTACAGTGTGGAAACAGGCCCTTCGGCCCAACAAGTCCACACCAACTCTCCGAAGAATAACCCACCCACAGCCATTTCCCTCTGACAATTTAAGCATGGCCAATTCACCTAACCTGCACATCTTTGGACTGTGGGAGGAAATCGGAACACCCGGAGGAAACCCACGCAGACACGGGGAGAATGTGCAAACTCCACACAGACAGTCGCCTGAGGCTGGAATCAATTTGTTTTAGTCTCTATATTTGACTCCTTATCAACTTAGGCATCATGAGGCCAAAGCATTATAGATTTTGCCAAAAATAAAGATGCTTGACAAAAAACAGAGATGAAAACTTTTGACAGATCTGTTCTTAAAATTTATGTTGAGGTTTTAAATGATAATTATCTGAGGTACAATTTATCATGATCGTAAAGCAGCTTTATTTAAATACTGTATACGCAACCTACAATATGATCTAAGTAAAAAACTGAAAGGATTGCGGATGCTGGAAAACAGAAACAGAAATTGCTGGAAAATCTCAGCAGGTCTGGCAGCATCTGTGGAGAGAAATCAGAGTTAGGTTTCGGGTCCAGTGTTGTGCTGAGATGGTACACTGTATTGATGTCGTATTCTATCCTGAATTGATAGACGATAGTACACCCTGAGGAAGCACACACTTCTAATAGACACTATCTTCAGGCAATTTGTCAGCAATAGGATAAAATTCTATGAAACAGTTTCCCATTGTTGATAGAAATCAGGCTCATCCCAATGGTATTTATGGAGAAGTACTGACTTACAAAAAAAAGTACAGCCTGATGTATATAACCAGCTGTTTCTAGCCTGGTCTCTGCTCAGTTAGCTATTCAGGAACTATTGAACTAACTGCTCCTGGATTAGCGGTCACCATAAAGTGAGCTTCTCCTAATCTTGATGCAGTTGTTCCTGGTGAGAGAGAGTGTAGGCTATGACCAGGACCAGGTTGGTCTGTGATCTCAGCATAGTAAACAGTCACTATCTAGGTTTATTCATACAGAATGGCAACTTGACACAGGTGCCAGAATGTGCTGCATCTACTGAATCTGACCCTAGTATTGTGGGCGGCACGGTGGCACAGTGGTTAGCACTGCTGCCTCACAGCGCCAGAGACCCGGGTTCAATTCCCGACTCAGGCGACTGACTGTGTGGAGTTTGCACGTTCTCCCCGTGTCTGCGTGGGTTTCCTCCGGGTGCTCCGGTTTCCTCCCACAGTCACAAAGATGTGCGGGTCAGGTGAATTGGCCATGCTAAATTGCCCATAGTGTTAGGTTAAAAGGGGTAAATATAGGGGTATGGGTGGGTTGCGCTTCGGCGGGTCGGTGTGGACTTGTTGGGCCGAAGGGCCTGTTTCCACACTAAGTAATCTAATCTAATCTAATCTAATCTAGTATAATTCACAGTTTTCACAGAGAGGAGGAGAGAAACATGCTTTGGCTACCTGTTCTTCCAGTCCTTTCACGCGCTGCCGATGAGCACGTTCCCGTGCCTCCAGCGTCCTCTCGGTCTGTAACTGAGTCACACGCAGTCGCTCGGTCTCCTTCTGGAGCTCCTGGCGGTGGCGGGCAGCAGCTTCAATCAAACTCTGAGAGTGAGACTGCTCCATGTCTGAAAGCTGGGCCTGACAAGGGAACAGCAAATGTCAGGGAAGGCTGGCGAGGAGAACGCAGCCAGGGAGAGGGGGTCAAAAGACGTCCTCTCACTGAAGGGCTCAACCACTGCATGTAAAACGACAAGCTTCAAACAAATCCCAGCTCTGAATCCGACCAGGTGAAAAATACAGGTGATGTTTTACATGGAGCTTCTGGTGCTCTACAGCATGACTGGGAGAACATGCAGATCTGTACAACAGTCCATTTTCAGCTCTCGGTAACATGAAAATCACAACGCTGTCATTGCTGCTCTTTGAGCTGCAGAATCAGGAAAAAGCCAAAATTAACAATGGTTCATGACAGACCTCTGGGCTCAGGCAGAGTGAGGAGGATGAGGCTGCTGGCTGTTCCAGGAAGAGCTATATCCTTGAGCTGCAAATTAACTACCACCAGCACAAAACACTGCTCTAAACTTTACCCCCATCACTCTCACCCTACAGAATGGGGAGGGTACAATATTTGTGCATGGAAACGTCAAACATTTACTAGAACAGTTTGTGTTATAAATTGCATGGGAGTATTTGATGAGAGTATGGGTAAGGCTGGGTACTAATGGAACTGGGCACTAGCAAGGGTTAGGTTCTAGCAGATTCCAATACGTCTCCACCTGCTGAAGGTGTGACCCTGAGGAGCTGGTTCTGCTGTCATGCCATCAACTAGAACAAGGTTTGAAAATGACTTGTCCGAAAGCCAAGCAACGTGACCCTCCACAGAGACCTGAACATTTCCATTTTATTTTCTTTGGATTCTTCCCCACCCAGGTCTCAGTCAGGATTAGCAGGGACCTGGATGTTCCTGATCTTGTTTATTTTGGACTCTCCACCTTGCCTTGTAAAAGGTAAGAAAGATTTCTTACAGAGCTAGCTGTGGAAGAGATGAAAATGATGATGCTGGTTTTTCACTTCACTGAGTCTGTAAGAGAAACTGTGTTGATTCTAGTGCTCTGCCAGTCGAGGTACCCCAGTCTCGAGAAGGTTGCAGTTGGGGTCACACTGATGAGGGATGGAGTTGTTAGCAATGATGTGACCGCAACACCAACCCTACCCCTCTATAAATTGTGCGAGGAGGTCTGCCAAGCCAGAAGGTACCACAAAGGCTTCTCCCAAACCGACCCCATTGAAATAACTAGACACTGAAAGGATTAGGTGATACACAGAGACACAAAAAACCTGATGGTGACAATGAATACCAAATCTGTATATAATGATCTGATTTTACACTGAATGGAGATTAACTGTTTAGAATTGAACACCCAGAAGTTTGGTCTGTCAGTGACTAAACACCCAGATTGTTTATGTTGTGACTTGTGCAAATTTGACAGAATCCACCAACACCTATAAATACATCCCCATGAGCCTGACTTTTGGGCATCAGGATTGAGAAATTCTCCCTTTTTCATTCATTCATGGGATGTGGGCAAGGCCCAGCATTAATTGGTTATTAACTGGCCCTTGGGAAGGTAGTGGTGAGCCACCTTGGCAAACCACTGTAGCCTTTTCGAAGGTACATCACTGTGCTGTTAGGGACAGAATTTAACCATTCTGATCCACTGATGAAGAAGGAAAAGCAACATACTGGGAGGTCAGGGTGACGTATGACTTGGAGGGGAACCTGCGAGAGATGGTGCTTTCAAGGCCTTGTCTTTCTCGGTGTAGGGGTTGCAGGCTTTTGCCATACTTAACGTACTGCTGGCATGACAAGAGCATCAGCACAAAGAGAAGCCATGTTTGAGACATTACCACTGTCAGGACAAGTCTGATTCAAACATGACAGCTGCACTCACCAGGCTGGATAAAATCTTCCTCCTAATATTCTGTAATTCCATCTTCAAGGATCAGCAGAAAGTGGGAAAAGAAAAAACTCACTATCTCACATGTGACATGTTTCTCAATCAGACCCTTGCAGTTCACCACCGACAGAGAAACAGACCTTCCATTCATCAGCCACTCACTTACATATTGAACGCTATAAGAAACTTAAGGAGCCAAGATACGGCAAAACACCCAAGTCTCACCCATTTCTGAAGATGTCGCATCATAATGTCAAACTCATTTCTCTACCAGAGACATATTCAATCATCTTTTACACCCGATACATTACTCACATCAAAGTCCTTCCTTGGCAATTTATCCTATGGTTGGGAAGCAAGGGAAGGAGGGGTAGTACCTCTCACACAGCGATTTCGTCACACTCTTTGAAGTGATTTGTTCACCATTGGTCTTCCCCTTCACCCGGCTCTCATATCTGGTGCAAAGTCGTCATTGACGTGTGAGAACAGCCACAACCTATAAACTACTTTGACAGGGCAAACCAGGCGAGGGTAACTGCTGGGTCCCGTACTGTCTGCTCAGGATTGATTCCTGCAGACAGGGCAGTTGTGGCCAATCTAAGGTCTAACAACCTGGAAACTGAGTCAGCACCATGCTGCAGAATGGGCAGAACTCGGCAAGACACTGAAGGCATCCTTATCATTCCCTGCGTCAGAGTAATCTCCAGCCGTCTAGACTCATCTTGGCACTGGACCAGGATAGGAGTGGACAAAAGTGTGAGGCTGATGATGTGCAACTCTCCTGCACTATAATCCAAATCACACACAAGTCATCATCTATCATCGATCATCCACATCTTGTGGCAATGGGCGAGTGACATAGCCAGCAGGTATTGATGCACTGGTAGCTGCAGCCTGAACCTACACACAGGCAACTCAGGGTTAATTTTCACCAGAAGGACCTCTGCTGCCTGTGTGTCCGAGTGGCCCTTCTCAGGGCCACACTACAACACCTCCATTGTATGAAGGGGTTCTGTAAGGGTGCCCTAAACATTGTCCGCTTCAGTTCCCTGGCCAGCATAGCATGGTCATAAATCAATCTCAAAAAGGAAGGCAGAGGAGAGACTGCTCACCATTGACACATGGAATTTGCCTGCCCTCATGAGAATGACATAGCCAACCGAGCTGAGAGGAGAATTGCCCTTGTTAGTGAAAATCTGGCTAGGGACAAACAACATCCAGATTGCTGTCCTCAGCAAGGCTGGTCCACCCTGACAGTACAGGTTTGCTCTCACTGAAGATGAGTGCAGAGTGTGAACTCTTACTCACCATTTTCTGCACCTCCACTTAAGTCTAGACCTCATCCCTGTGCTGTGCGGGGCTATCAAATCAGCTGTCTTCACCAAGTACCGTACCCATGAAGATGCCCTCAAACATGATCTTGGGCTCATGTCTCGCTTCATGTAACCCCACTATTCTGTTCTGAATCTGTAAAATTTTCCTTACCATTCTGTTTGACATCATCACCTTGATAACTTGTTATGAGCTCTCTACCTTAATTTGCCTGTACGGTTTTGGATTATGTATTACTTTGGTTAGACCCTCGGCATGAGACTCTTTTACCTATCATGTTATTCCAACCATTTGATTTGTCTCCATCACCATCTTATTGTTCATTTTTGGTAATTATCTCTCTGCCTCAATTAATTGGATTATAGATCATCCCTTCACTTATTATTCAGCTGTTGATACTTTACCCACACTGTCTGATACTTTTGATCACCTGCAAAGACTTGTTATTCAGTGTGTCGGCACTCCATTCACACTGCTGTACATCTCTATGACTCTATTTGTATTATCTTTTGATCTCTCTGCCTATAAATTCTGTGCCTGTGTGCTTCCCTTCACTTCACCTGACGAAGGGGCTGCGCTTCAAAAGCTTGTGATTTCAAATGAACCTGTTGGACTATAACCTGATGTTGTGTGAATTCTGACCATGTCCACCCCAGTCCAACATCGGCACCTCCTCATCATGATCACCACGTAGGCACAAGTAGGGTGTGTGTAACACAGCTTTTGGCTGGGAAAGCTTCTAGCAGGATTTTATTTCTAAAATCTAGACAAGATTGTGAAAACTCAATATGCACTTAAAACATCTGTCATCTTTTGCACCAGATTGGCTGATTTGTGTAAACTGTGTGGAGGGGAGAAGCTCCACCTAGTGAAAGATCCAGGGCATGGGTCTTTATCTGGGAGAGAGAAAGGAGAGAAACAGCCTCATGATTCCAGAGCCAGGAACTGATTACTGTAATACAGAGTCAATGACACAATATAATTTGAAAGCAGCCCTCACGGTCCAGTTAACAGTCAATAAAAAGACTGGACTGCAATAGAAGTTGAACGATCAGAAATATATATGGAGTCTGCTAGACATTGAGATATTGAGATGCAGGACCAGCAACAACCCCACAGACAAAAGCAGACAGCTACCATAACAAAGCACAGGCACCTCATTCTGAGAATAGTCTGGCTCAGTGGAAGAATCCATTTAAATTAACTGTGATTCAGTCATTGCTCACTTTGTACAGGAGGCTTCAGCTTGTTGAATTTCAAAGCTGCACATTGTCATTAATTACATAATTTATGGGCCTTGTGGATTGAGGTTAGAGCTAATATTGTAGTTGAACCCAGTCATAATAGCACTGACTGACTTCTTCCCACATCTGGATGAAATAACACTGGTACCTCACTTCCCCACTTGGCAAATAACCAGTCTCACTCTCCAGAGATTCCCGACTCCAGACACAACTTCCTTAGAGGCTCAAGTGCATGAACATTCACCTCTGTAGCACTCATGGAAATATATAACAATCTCCTTATTCTTTCACACACTCAGCCTAAGAAACATTCACTTCAACACACTCAATAGCTTCACTCTGCCAGCTCCAACAGGTTTCATTTAAGTGCACAAATTCCAAGCTGATGACCAGTTAAGTTCATCCCCGATTCATTATTAACTTCAAGCTCCACATCAGGATTGTTTACTAGGATAAACGATGAAGGTAATCCCATGGGCCTGGGGTGTGGGAGGTGCAGATCAGCTGGGCTTCCTCTATCTATCCATAATTCAATGGCTGCCGCTGGAAAACGTGCGAGTGCCTGGTTAGGATAGGATTGGTTTAGCCATGATGCCAGCACTCTCAGTCTGGGTGTGGCATGAAGGATGGACATGGTGGTGGAGGGGACAGGAGGGTGGAAGAGTTTGCCAATAGCAACCGGCTCACTTGTAACAAAAATGGCACAGCGTCTTCCAGAAAAAACGGATAAAGAAATGAGGCCAAGGTTAGAGAAACATCAGTAAAAAATAATATAGGTTGACAGTGACAAATGTGGAGTTAAAATCAGTTACACTGACAAGATTAAATGTGCCATTTCTTTCTGGGGCCATTCTCTTGGGCATCAATTGTTCAATGACAGAGTATAACAGAACATGACAACTAGCATACTCCCAATTAAAGGTGCACTTCAAATTCACATCTGGGTCATGGATGCATTGTCTCGCACCGTTGAACCTGTGTTTGGCCATGTTCATGGTCTATGTCCATGTGACAATTCACTCCCTTCCACACACTTGGCCACTCTGCAATGATTCCTACCTGCAGTTGCTGGGTCTGTCTCTGAGCTTCCACCAGCTCCTGTTCCACAGTCGTCAGTGAACGATCCAGGCGCCCCTTCTCTGCAGATATGCGCAGCGTATCCTCCTCGGTCCGCAGTCTCTCACGCTCCACCTACAACCAGTGGGAGGAGATGGTATAGTATCTGTCTCATGTAAAAGGTTGAAAAACAGCTGGCAGAAAGAAAAACAGGCAACAAGAGGAAACGAGGGGGTACAGGTGACCTGGATCAGTTAGACTCGAAATGTCAGCTCTTTTCTCTCCTTACAGATGCTGCCAGACCTGCTGAGATTTTCCAGCATTTTTTCTTTTGGACATGATTATACACTAGGGGCATAGGTTCAAATCCCACCATGGCACCTGTTGCAGTTTAAATTCAATTAGTAAAATTGGAAATTGAAAGCCACACTCAGAAATGGTGATTATATTGTGGGGCGGCACGGTGGCTCAGTGGTTAGCGCTGCTGCCTCACAGCACCAGGGTCCCAGGTTCGATTCCAGCCTCGGGTGACTGTCTGTGTGGAGTTTGCACATTCTCCCTGTGTCAGGGTGGGCTTGCTCTGGGTGCTCCAGTTTCCTCCCACAGTCCAAAGATGTGCCCGTCAGGTGAATTGGCCATGCTAAATTGCCCGTAGTGTTAGGTGCATTAGTCAGAGGGAAATGGGTCTGGGTGGGTTCCTCTTCGGAGAGTCGGTGTGGACTGGTTGGGCTGAAGGGCCCATTTCCACACTGTAGGGAATCTAATCGAATCATACTTCACCCAGCAGCTTGCAATGATGCAGGACTGCATTCCCTGGAAGGCAGATTTGAATAGTAAGCAACATTCAAAAGATAATTGGAGAAATGCTAGCAATGGAAAAGAATTGCAGGGAAACAGTGGGGAGCGAGATCAGTGGGTAGCAGTACAGGCACGTGAGAAACACATTGCTGTGGACAAATCCTCACACGTACAGCCGAGTAGGTCAGTCTTATCATTTGCAGTCTCTCCACAGAACCTACTTAAAGCTGTCCAAAAGCTTGAAGATAAAAAGCCATCTCGTATAGTGCCTACTCATATCAACAGAATGCATATTATACAATTAATTACTTTATTCCATTGACTGTTATGTAGGGAAAAGGGCAGCCCGCAATTTCTCAACAACCGAGGACATGAAGAATGAGCAGAATATCTGTTCTGATGTATGCTGAGTGAGGAGTGCTCTCCAGTCCACTGGATAGGGGCCCTAACACATCCAGATTAAGGAGGAAGTGTTAGCGCCTTGCTTCAATGTTTGATCTGTGAGGATAGTACTGTTAAGAATGCAGCACCCATTCAATTCCTAGATCTCAAGATGCAAAATTGCAAAATGGAGTCTAACACTGAACCACAGAAGGAGCTATCAGGTTGGAAGACCAACAGCTTGGTCAATGAGGAAGGTTTTAGGAAGTGACTTAAAGGAGGAGAGCAAGACAGAGAAGCAGAGAGGTTTAGGGAGGGAATTCCAGAGTTTGGGCCTCAAGTGGCAGAAGATGCCACCACCAATATTAGAGCAACAATGGTTGGGAATGCACAAGAGGCCAGATGTAGAGCAACACAGATGTCACAGAGGGACTGGAGGAGATTACAGAGATAGGGAAGAAAAGAATGGAAAACACAACAAGAACTTTAAAATTAAGACATTGCTGATGGGAAGTCAGTGTAGTGCTACAATTTCAGCTGATGGTAATACAGGACAAGTCAGATCTCAGGCCTGGCTTGACAGAACACAAGTTTTATTTTTTGCTCAAAGTTAAAAATCACACAACACCAGGTTACAGTCCAACACGTTTAATTGGAAGCACACTAGATTTGTTTGTCACAACCACCTAATAAAGGAGTGGCGCTCCAAAAGCTAGTGTGCTTCCAATTAAATGTATTGGACTATAACCTGGTGATGTGTGATTTTTAACTTTGTACACCCCACTCCAAGACCGGCATCTCCAAATCATGACATTTATTTTTTGCAGTTTGGTTACCACACTAGTTAGTCACTGAATATGTCCACATGAGGCTAAAAATGTTCTTTTAAAAAAAACACAAGTTATTAAACAATGGAAAACAAAAACAAAGCTACACACCCATTACTGTCTCTCCCCGAGATATACAGACATCGATTACTTTATAGACCTTTTCAAAATGAGCTTTAAGAGAAGTTACTTAACTGCTAAAACAGTTTTAAGACTTCTTTCCAGCTTTGAAAGTCTATATGCCACAAACTAAATTGTGCATCTGCTGGTATGAAAAAACTCTTCTTCACTGAAACCTGACTGCACCCCATTGTTTATTGTCCTGTATGCCAGAAAGGTTCAACTTTGCAGAAGTTTTAAATTTTGTCATTTAACTCCATTGGGTAGTTTACCTCATCACTTAGATTAAGACAGATGCTTTCTTGGAAATGTTTAAAGTCACTGATCGTAAAAGACTTTCTGATGTCTGAGGGAAAAAAAACTTTAATTGAATTAAGACCATAAACCCAATTATCTCTACATTAAAATTCAAGCTCAATTCCCAAACAATGATAATATATTATCAACCTTTCTCATAGTAGGTCAGTGAGCACAATTGTTTTTGGGAATAGGAATTGCTGTGAGTTAAGACACAAGTAGGGGAGCTTCGGATGACCTCAAGTTTATGGAAGGTATAATGTGGGAAACCAGCCAGGATTGTGTTGGAA
Organism: Chiloscyllium plagiosum; assembly: GCF_037043375.1. NCBI lineage: Eukaryota > Metazoa > Chordata > Chondrichthyes > Orectolobiformes > Hemiscylliidae > Chiloscyllium > Chiloscyllium plagiosum. Next base: position 26,302,408 of record NW_028270175.1, on the reverse strand, counting down.
TAGTTGAGATCGGAGGTAATAAGCGCAAGGATGGGGTTTCAATATCAAATGAGCTAAGACCGGGCAAACTCAAATGATATTATGAAGGCGAAAGTAGATGATTTTATACAGTGTTCTGGTATAACACAATGGTCGTGTTCCTCTGCAATCTCATGCTACAGGAAAGCGCATTCTGAAAAACCGCTGTGGAAAATCGCGCTGTAAAAGATCACTATACCCATCCAGTACAAAGTTCACATTTTCTAAACAGTGTCCACAAAGCATCAATCATGTTATAGCCAATTCACGCGGACAAAACGCACGTTATATCAGGAAGACTTGTATTGTGGATATGATGACTCGTCTAGGCTCAAACAGACAGAACTCAAGTTCTGCACTAGGACTCATAGAAACAAGAAAAAGCCCAATAAAAACCTCAAAATATGCATCTCTTCCTTCCTCCCAATACCTGGCTTTTGAAATGCATTGGTAGCATCTTCTCACCACCTCCTGATTATCTCACCTTCTAACTCTTCCATCTTCCACGTCTCCTATACCGTGATCTTTGTGGCTCCTCAATTAAAATTTAAAAATCACTCATGCACATTTGGTACAGCTCATTTCTCACCTGCTGGTTTATTACAGGAGGCTCTGAATGTGTTTGCAGCCCTCTGGGATTTCAGACCCACCTTGTCCAGTGTCTTTTTCAGGGCACTTTTATCCTTCTCCAGGCGGACTGACGACCTCTCCAGCTCACGCTTCTCATTCTCCAGCTGAGCGACAGCGCGCTGCAGGATACTCAGCCGCTCCTGGAGAAGATGTTTCTCCTCCTGAAGTTTCTGAACACTCCGCAGTGTGATCTCGTCTCCTTCCTGTCGCTGGTGCAGTATCTGCAGACAATGATCGGAATTGGATAAAATAAACAGGGTCTCACTGGACATAAAAAAACCCAAAAGAAATGCAGACGCTGTAAATCAGAAACACAAACTGAAACAGAAGGTGCCTGGAGAGCTGGCAGGTCTGGCAGTAGCTGAATTTATGTTTCTGGTCCAGTGCCCCTTCTCCAGAGGCAGGGTATGAAAGGAGGAAAGAAAGAAAGAAAGAAAGGAAGAAGGAAAGAAGGAAAGAAGGAAAGAAGGAAAGAAGGAAAGAAGGAAAGAAGGAAAGAAGGAAAGAAGGAAAGAAGGAAAGAAAGGAAAGGAAGGAAGGAAGGAAGGAAGGAAGGAAGGAAGGAAGGAAGGAAGGAAGGAAGGAAGGAAGGAAGGAAGGAAGGAAGGAAGGAAGGAAGGAAGGAAGGAAGGAAGGAAGGAAGAAAGAAAGAAAGAAAGAAAGAAAGAAAGAGGGAGGGAGACAGACACACAGACAGGCGGGGGGGGGGAAGAGAGAGAGTAAACACAAAGATAGTGAGAGAGAAACAGAAAGAGAGGAAATAAGGAAGAGAGAAAGAAAGGAAGGAAGAGAGAAAGGAAAAGAGAAAAGAGAGAAAGGAAAACAGAGAGAGACAGAGAAAGAGAAACAGAGACAGAGAAAGATAGAGAGAGAGACAGACAGACAGACAAAGAGAAGAGAGAAGGAGGAGAAGAGAGAAGGAAAGTGGAGTTGAAAACACAATCAAATTAGTCACCATGTTGTTGAACAGCAGAGAAGGCTGGAGGGCCTACTCTCACCCATATGTCCTTCTCAGGCCACCTGTTTGGCCATACTACCACCAAGAAAATATTTTAAAAATCACAAATTTCTAGACCTGAGAAGGACACATTGGTGAGAGTAGGCCCTCCAGCCGGCTCTGCTGTTCAACAACTCCACTTTCCTGCTTGCTCCTCAACTACCCTCAAATCCCTTGTTGGTCCAACTCCTGAAGAAGGGCTAATGCCCGAAACGTCGATTCTCCTGTTCCCTAGATGCTGCCTGACCTGCTGCGCTTTTCCAGCAACACATTTCCAACTCCGTCTCACTCAGTCTTAAATATATCCAGCCTCCCCGGACTCTGGGAAAGAGAATTCCAGAGACTAACAACCCTCAGAGCAATAATTCCTTACCTTTAATGGGTGACCCCTAATTTTTAATAATTCCAGACTCCCACAAAAGGAAAAACATCCTCAGCATCCAACCTGCCAAGTCCCTTCAGATTCTTATAAGTTTCAGACCTCACTCTTCTACTCGTCATGAGGAATAGGCCAATACCTCTTAACATTTCTTCATAAAAGATAACCCTTCCTCCCAGGAATTTGTCGAATGAACCTTCTCTGAGCTGCTTCTAATGCAATAATATCCTTTCTTAAGTAAGGAGACTAGTAGATGGTTGTCCAGATGTGGTTTCACTAAGGTCCTGTATAGCTGCAACCACACTTCCCTACTTTTATATTCCCCTTGTAATAAAATCAACACTGCTTCCTCATCACTTTCTATTATTTTGAGATTCGTGTTCCAATACTCCCAGATCCCTCTGTACCACGGAGCTCCGCAGTCCTTCTCCATCTAAATAAAACAACACGTCCATAAATGTCCGAGTACAAATACAAAATTCAACCCCTTAAAGGAAGGTAGAAAGTCATAGTAAGGTTCAAACCTCCTGATGTTTTTGGAGCTGACATTCTAGCTCCACACGCTGTTGCTCCCCATCGTGCTGCTCGGTCTGGAGGGCCTGGACCCTGTCCGACAGGAGGTTGTTCTGTTTCTTTGTCTCACTAAGAGCTTGACGTGCTGCCTCTAGACGCTCCTGCCGAAAAAAAGGGAATTCAACGCTCACCTTCAGTCCATGCGCAGACTGGAACTAGATTAGATGAAGCTTCCCGGGTTACGAGGTTCTTCAAAGAGGCTTGCAGTCACCCTCTGCCTAGCAGTTCCTGCTCCCGAGTTAACTTTGGCTGATCATCGCGCCCCCTCCTGTTTTGAGGGATATGGTGCCGGCTCCATTGCACAGGGCAACACTTGAACAGAATTGGTGGTCATTTCACATGCTCAGGTCCTAAGAGGTTTATGACAGCACATGATTTGACCCCAGAGCGTGTCTCTGTGCCCACCTCAGTTCTGCCTGCACAGCTCATGGCTGCTGGGATTGGTGCTCACCACGACCAGCAACCACAACGCAGGCTGCTGACAGGAGGCAGGCCCTGCCGAGGGGTAAGGGCACTCATTTTTGAGAGAAGGGGTAAGATTTGCAAGGGGCCAGCTCCTTCTGTGAGCCACAGGGTGCACGATCAGGAACCCACATGCAAGATGCCAGCTTTTAAATTGGCAGCTCCCCACTTGACGTCAGCTTGCCTCAGTACTAATAGAATACCAGCAGTGATGGGATCTTAATTGGTATCAAGGCAGAAACACCATTCTGAATCCTCCCCGCTCCTGAAAACGACATGGAGCCAGGCAATAGATGGGACACAGTATTCCACCACTCTCCTGCAGCTCTTGTCCCTCCCAATTGTATAGCCCCTCATGCCTACCAATCTGTTTCTGAAGGTAGAATTAAGTTCTGTTCATGGCTTCACTCCGCCAGCTCCACCTTCCCTCCCATTCCCAATCTTCCTTATTCCTGTACAGGTGTCCCCCCCACTAACCCCCCCCTCGGTATCCACGGGTAATATGCTCCATGGCCTAAAACAGATGCCCGAAACTGCGGATAGTAGCAAACCCTGTGATTTAAATGGGAAACCCACTTCCCCGGCAGCACCCTGGAATTATTTCTGGAATACTCCATGTAATAATTTTTGAGTCACAGTAAACCGCGGATAACTGAAACCGCAGAAACCGAATCCGCGGATACTAGGGTGGTGGGGGGGGTTCTACTGTACATTCCCAGCTCTGCCTGAACTCTAACCCTCCTCCTCATACCCTTCACTCAGCCAATTCTCCGCTGGCTCATCATGTTCCCTTTAAGCGGTGCATGTGCAGAAGGTCTCGCAGAGACCATTTACAAGCGTGTGCGCTTGGCACTGGAGCTGCCCAGAGAAGAAAACGGGGAGGGAACACTGATCCCAGCCCTGCTGGTTTATATAGCTTAGGTGATGAATCTGCATTGCGTGTCTGGTAAGGAATTCTAATGAGGAAGCAGTCCCTGCAGCTCAGTGTTCTGGGTGTAACTCAACCAGCACAGCTATTCTGCTGCCTGGGATGTCAGCTCCCTGGTACAGTGACAGTCCTTCCCAGTGCCAAGTGCAAACATATAATTGTTGTTACAGACACACAGACTGTCAGGTACACACATACACATGTGCACACATATTATTATACCCAAAACTTGGCTTTTTGAGTAAATACTGCATCTTTGTTTAAACAAATATTAGTAGCAAAGTCAAACTTGCTCCACAATGCTCTAACAGTGACAAGTACAACAGCAGCTCACCTTTAACCTGCCTTTAGTAGACATGGAGTATTTTCTTATTTAATACTTCTCAGCAGTTTTGACTGTTGTTTTCTCTTTAACCTAACCCTCCGCAGTCAAAGGGGAAGCCAATCCCACCAAGTGTACCTTTCTGAAGGAACACCTTCAGAATTCAACGAGGGGGGCTTTGGTGAGCGCTCAGCTTTTCCTGGGCACAAAGCCAGTCTGTGAGCTGTTACAGGCCAGACAGAGATAGGAAACACGTGTGTTACTAACTCAGACATCGGGGCACGTTCAGACTCTAAAAGAGATTGAAACAATGAACAAGCTGGAAGGTGGAGTGAATGGGAAGGCAACAAATCCTGACATTAAGTGCACATTAATCTTAATTACTGGGAAGAAAATCAGAAGTTAAAAACAGGTCTATGGCTGTATTTATTCTTCAGATTATCCTCCACCCACCCTACTTCATCTAATTCTGTCTGCTCCGCCCTCTGGCTGCATTTATATAGCACCTTTCATGATATTCCTCACAGAGTCTCACAGTCAATGATGGAATCTTAGAAGTGTAGTTGTTTTTGGAAACAAACATGGCCACTATAATTTGAACATAATAAGGTCCCAGAAACAGAAAGTGAGATGAATAATGAGATAAACTTGTTTTTGATGGTGTTACTTGAAGAGGAAAGCGCCATTCAAAAGACCAAACAAAATAAAAAGCAACCTTTGTCACACCACGGCTCTGTAGATCTGCGAATAGAAAGGACATGTGTAGAAGAGAAGATGGAAAGGGAGATAGGAGGTAGGAGGCAGATATGATTGGGGGGCAAGTCACTTGAAGAGAGGGAATGAAGGATGGAGGGTAGAGATGGAAAAGAAAAGGTTAAGAGTTCTTTTTAGTCATTCACGGGTTGAGGACATTGCTGGCTAGGCCCAGCATTTATTGCCCATCCCAGAGGGCATGTTAAGAGTCAATCACATTGCTGTGGATCTGGAATCATATGTAGGCCAGACTGGGTAAGGATGGCAGCTTCCTTCCCTAAAGGACATTAATGGACCAAGTGAGTCTTTCCAACAATCGATTCACAGTCATCATTAGACTCTTAACTCCAGACGTTTATTGAATTTCACCATCAGCCATGGCAGGATTGGAACTCATTCGGACATTACCTGAGTTGCTGGATTTAAAGTCCAGCAATAATACCATTAGGCTGTCACCTCCCCTTAATACACAGATGCAGAGTTTGAAGAGAGCATACAGGATGAAGGAGAAGGAAAATGAAAGAGAGGACAGGGAGGATGGAGAATAACATCTCAGGAATATTGGAGTGTTTCGATAGTAAAGTAACTGAGACTGCCCCTCAAAATAGAAAAGAAGTTCCTTATTAAATAAAAACTCGCACTCTCAGCAGCTAGTTCTGGGGCAGGTCAGGGTGAACTCCGTGTTGAACGTAAGACAGAGAGCCTTGTTTTGGGTGTGTATAGCGAGGGTGCCCCAGGCAGTGTAACAATGCAGACATTCACCTGCAGGATACGTCGGTCATGCTCACTGCTACTTAGTGCTTTCTGCAGCTGCGCCACCTTGTCCTGGAGCACGGACGCACCCGCTGCCCTGTCAGACAGCAGCAGCGACAGGCTCTGCACTTTGTCTTTCAGGTGGCTTTCCCCTTCCTCGGATTTGGCGAGCGAGGCATTCAGCCGGTCCACAGTCAGCTGCAGGCTATTGGCCTTGGCCTGGCTGTCCGCCACCTGCCTTTGCAGGGTGTCTATGCGATCTTGAAGAGCCTGGACTTCTGTCTCCCGATCACTGGCCACCAACTTCATCCTCTGCAGCTCTCCCTCCAGCGACCGGCGAGTCAGCTCCAGCTTGGTGGCCCGGCTCTCGGAGACGTCGAGGAATTCCTTCAGTTTGCGCTTGTCGCTCTCTAGCTTGGCCTCGCTCGCCTTCATTTTGCTCAATTTTTCCTGTGGGAATGACACAAAGAGTGAATGAATCGATGGAAGGTGGAAGAGCGCAGTACTGTTTATCACCTCTTACAGTTCAATTGGTGCTGGCCCTGCACTCAATCAGCCTCAGAATCAGAAAGGTGTGGGCTCACGTTCCACCACAGGGATCGAAGCACAGAATCTGGACTGAACGAAGGACCGTTGCCACTATCGTGCACAAATCTGATGAGGATAATATCTGTTCTCAACACTGTTTGGGTCACTTGCTGTCTTTCACTGTTAAAGCTGGTATTCGAATCTCTGCTACTCCAATGCAATCTTGTATCAAGTCCCATTCACCCATTATGCCTGACCCATGTTGGCTCCTGTTACAGCAAAATGCCAGATTTCAAATTTTCAATCTTGCATTCAGCTGCCTTCCTGGTCTTGCCCGTTCCAATGTTTGAAATCTCCTCCAGCCCTACAACTGTTTCTCCCCCCATTTCAAATGCTCCGATCCATCTTGTGTATCCCTCGCTTCCCTATGCCTTCCCAATGGCCGCTGTGCCTCAGCAGTCCAGCTTCCATAGCAGGAGGATTCTCTCCTTCAACTTCTTTGCTCCAAATCTTTCCCTGGTCCCTTAAAGTGTTCCCTAAAACCTAGCCACTTGTCAAAGCCTCGGTCATTTCTGGCTGTGTGGGTTGGAGTCATTTTTGTCTGAGTGCACTGCTGTGGAACATTCTGGAATGCTCAACACTCTTCAAGTTGACACCGCAGTGCATGTTTCATTGTTGTCGACAGTAAAGTAACAATGAGAGCAGGTACCAGAGAGTAACCTGGCTATGTCAGGACAGGGCCTGGGTCTGTGAGGCTTAGTAACTTTAACAGGTACTTCATGAGGTGATAACAACTGGATATTAACTCAAGCTCTAATTTCCTTCTCCGTATAACCACGGACTCCCCCTTCCACCTTCACATCCTCTTCCGACGGTCCACACCACCCACCCTCCTCCTGTCTATCAGCAGAGCCAGCAGTGGATTACATAATTCTCTGACCAATAAGCATTCATTGTAGACAACACAAGAGTGGGATACAGGCATTAGCGTGGCTAGCTGCTGTGAGCTATTTTACATGTGTGTGTTTGCAGCCCATTCCCCACCAGTCCCTATGCCCCATAAGCCTCATCCAGAAGGCTGCCACCCTCCCCCTCCTCCCATGTTTGCTGCCTACCAGACCTGCCCCAAGCACTTATTGCCAAGAGAAACATGGAGTGTTCTCCTGTTCTGAAGCCACTGCACGGGACCTCAGTCCAAGTATTAGTCAGTTAAGTCCAGAATTTCTTGCACGATTAATTGGGATTAGAGTGGTTCCCTCAGACACCAAGAGCCACAGTCCCTTCAGGGATATCTTAGAGGAATGCTGTGGTCTAGAATTTCCTAATCCCTCGCCATCTCCTCCCTTGTTTGTCTCAATGATATCTCGATCATTAAGGATACAATCTTGGGCAATGGAGTGACCTTTTATTCTGCTCCTAACCCTGCAGAGAAGATTCCAGTTGCCCTGAGGGGTTTTATCCGGTTATTATACTATGGGTTGAAAAGGGCCTTTTCACACCCAGCCTCATTTTATTCTTTATGTTTGTAAGTCTCAGCAATTTTGGAACCTTACGTTTTTGTTTTCCATTATCAACCAACACCCTCCCAATTTCCACACATCAGGCGATTCTTCCATCTGTTAAGGCATGGAGATCGATTCTTTATCCCTCACTTTAGTTTTCTCCTCTGCTCTCCTTGAAGTGACATTTGCCAAAGGTCTGATTCCATGGATAACATACAGCATTTGGTAACCCATTTAAGTGGCCCAGAAAGTGGCTAAATTAAGATGCGGTTGAGGAAATCCAATCTGAGCTTGATGTTGCATCTACCCAATGGATAGGTGGATATGTGGATATCACTGACTAGGCCAGCATTTATTGCTCATCCTGTGGGTCTGGAGTTACTTGTAGGCCAGACCAGGTAAGGATGGCAAATTTCCTTTCCTAAAGGGCATTAGTGAGTGAGGTGGATTTTGATGACAATTTACACGGTGGCCATTACGCTGGCTTTCTACTACAAATTTTTATTGAATCCAAATGTCACCATCGAACATTCTGGATTTCAAACCCAGCTCATTAGTCTGGGGCTCCAATTCCTAGTCCTGTGATATTAGCATTACACCAGTGCCTCTTAGAATCCCTATAGTATGGAAGCAGGCCATTCTGCCCATCACGTCCACACCGGCCGTCCGAAGAGCATCCCACCCAGACTCACCCTACAACCCCACAGTTCCCACAGCCAATCCACCTAACCTGCACCACTATGGGCAATTTAACATGGCCAATGCACCTAACCTGCACATCTTTGGACTGTGAGAGGAAACCAGAGGAAACCCACAAAGACACTGGGAGAATGTGCAAACTCCACACAGACAGTCGCCTGAGGGTGGAATCATACCTGGGTCCCTGGTGCTGTGAGGCAGCAATGCTAACCACTGAGCCACCATTTCACCCATAGTGGTTGTCCTTGCTGCCAACTGCTAGAGCTGTCTACCTTGGATTGGCCAGAAGCTCTCATTGGTTGGCGTATCTCTCTTCAGACAGCCTGATTGGTGGAAGATACAGCAGTCCATACTGTGGAAGCTCAGGCTTGGTGCCTTGTTACTCTTTCAGCAAGTGAGCAGGATGCAACGACACTGGAAGCTCCTAGCCACAGTGACAATTCCAGAAACTACCTTTTTACTCCTGATTTATCTAATTAATTCCAGTTTTCATAGTGAGATTTGAACTCACATCTCCAGATCATTAGCCCAGGCCTCTGGAGTCTAGTAAGGTAAGCAACTATGTTCCATGCTTGGGATCAAAAGCGGATTTTCCCAAGTGGACATCCAGTCATTAATGTCAGAATTAGACTAACAACTGGATCCCTACTGACTGCACTTCAAAAGTACTTGATTGACTCTGAAGCTCTCTGGGACATCCCCAGGTACGGCAGGCACTAGATAAACAGGATTTTGCCTACTTGCCATTTAAAGAAATCAATCGGCTGGCATGGTGGCTCAGTAGTTAGCACTGCTGCCGCTCAGCGCCAGGGACCTGGGTTCAATCCCAACCTCGGGTGACCATCTGGATGGAGTGTGCACATTCTCCCCATGTTTGCATGGGTTTCCTCTCACAGTCCAAAGATATGCAGGTTAGGTGGATTGGCCATGGTGAATGTGGGTTAATGGGGATAGGGTGGAGAATTGAGTCTGGGTGGGATGCTCTTCAGAGGGTCAGTGCAGATTCAAATCGGCTGGATGACCTCTTTCCACACTGTCAGGCCTCTATGAACTTAAATTCTCTTCCAATTGGACTGGCTGGTTAGGGTCACCACAAACAATTGGCTGCTTTATTTCACAATTACACTTCCCAAAGTACTTTATGGTCTGTAAAGCACTCTGGGATGTCCCTGCGGTGATGTAAGGTGTTATATAAACGCAAGTCGTTCTCCCTGTAGATATGCCTATGCATAGCAATGAGTTAACATCTTCAGCAGAGGAGTGAAGAGGAAGCTGGAAACCGGTTTTTTATTCAGTTTCACAAGGAACAGGCAGTGGTTAACTGAAGGAGGGCTTTACCTGTGTGTTTCGCCGGTCACTATCAGCAGACTGGATGGTTCTCTCCAGTGTTGCAATCTTTTCAAGCAGCGCTTTGCGTTCTCGTTCATTCCGACGGATTGCCTCCTCCTGCAGCGCGAGTGCAGACTGAGCGCTGGTCAGGCGTCCATCAATGCCCCGCTTACCTAGAAACAGGAGAGTGCCACCCACGGTCAGTGCCATCCTCAACAACCTCTCAACTGTCTCACTGCTTTTGGCATCTTGGCTCAGTGATGCAGTCAACCTTAGCCTCACCCTGTCCATCCTTTCTGGAAAGGACGTACTGGGAGGCCATTCAGCCCCTTGAACCTGTTCCATCAGACACATAGGTCAGTCTGCATCTTAACTCCATCTACTCGCCTTAGTTCAGGAACACTTAATACACTTGTCTCACAAAAATTTATTAATTGCATTTCAAAGTCTCCGGAGCATCTTGGCATGAAGAGTTCTGGATTTCCACACCCCTTGATATGTAGAAATCCTTCCTGGAAGTCTAATTGGAGAATAGCTCCCCAATGCAGGTGTCAGGAATAAGTCACTCGTTCACCTGCCACTAGAGAGGCTGGGCACACACCACTTGGGTTTATTCTGGGATGGACCACAGGGTATTTAGAATGGATAAGTGTTTTAAATAATTTCAAGCCCGAGTCAATCCACGTTTGAGATTAGTTTAGGACTGACCTTCCTCACATTCGTCCAATGATTTCTGCAGCTGCTGTAAGCGAATGTTGACATTGTCCCGATCAAACTCCATCTCCCTCAGCTGTCTATTCAAGTTAGAAACCTGAATGTGTGCTTCATCCTGAGTGGGAACAATGACAGAATTAGCTAGAGAGGTGGCATCCTGAGAGAAAGGGGAAAACTAAATGAACAAACAATGATTCATTTGAAAATGATGACCCATGCTACAGCAGGACCTACTTGGAACACACAGCCAGTTGGTCAGTCTTTGAAAGACTGGTGCTTGCCTCAGCTGTAGTCTCTGGTGGTGGCCCTGATGAAGCAATGTACAGAAACGGTTTTCCCCCTTTTGTCTTTCAGACACTGCCGAGCCTGTAGTGTTGTTGTAGATGGAGATTTCTTGTGGCACCCTGGGAGGGTTGCCTGACCTTGATGTCCTGATCCTTCAATGGCTACAAGGCACCGGGCTGGCGCAGTCTCACAAAAGTTTACACTTTTGTGATTCCTTTCCAAATTTCTGACTTTTAAATAAAGCACTAATGAGAAACTAGGTGCAGGAGTAGGCCATTCGGCTCTTCGAGCCTGTATTACCATTCCAAATGATCATGGCTGATCATGCAATTTCAGTATCCCATTCCCGCTTTCTCTCCATACCTCTTGAGCCCTTTAGCTGCAAGGGCCATGTTCAGCTCACTCGTTAATCTATCTAATGAACTGACCTCAACAGCTTTCTCTGGGAGAGAATTCCACAGGGTCACAATTCTGAGTGAAGAAAGTCTTCCTCATCTCAGTCTTGAATGGCTTGGCCTTTATTCTTAGACTGTGACCCCTAGATCTTGACTTCCCCGTCTTCAGGAACATTCTTCCTGCATTTAGCCTGTCCAGTCCCATCAGGATTTTATATGTTTAGATCCCCTCTCATTCTTCTAAATTCCAGCAAGAACAAGCCCAGTCAATCCAGTCTTTCTTCCTATGTCAGTCTTGCCATCCTGGGAATCAGTCTGGTTTACCTTCGCTGGACTCCCTCAATGGCAAGAATGTCTTTCCTTTGACTAGGAGACCACAACTACATATAATACTCAAGGTGTGGCCTCACCAAAGCCCTGTATAACTGCAGCAAGACATCCCTACTCCTATACTGATTACTGTTGACCACCCAGTGGGTGGTCAGGGCTATGGACCTGTCTAGTAATGTTTATGGACAACCTGCTTGTAGTGTACTGCTGAGACATTTCTGACAAATTTCAATGCCAATGTTCTGATTGATTGCCGCATAATTCCACACATCACCCTGCTTTTCTACTCGGCTGACCAGATCTCGTGAATTTCAACAGGATCTTGTGATTTTGGTGGGCTGTCCACCTAGAGCTTAAATAATTGATAGCAAGACAGAGGAACATTGGTCTAGGATTGTTATACCAAAGCACATGCAACACAAATAAGATGATTCACATTCAGACAGACACAAGCAGCTCTCAGGTTCTGGGGATTATCAAAGCCGAGTTTTCCAGGGACCCAATTCCACCAATCATTGTTCATGGTATGAGAGTGTTGCTGGTACATGCCTAAATGCGACCCCAGCCCCGCAGCACTGTGGTTTACTCTTAACTGCCCTCTGGGATGAGCAATAAATAGCAACCCAGTTTCAGTAGCATCCACATCCAATAAATGAATTTTTCAAAAAAATCAACATCCCCTTTACCACTTTGCTGGTTATTGAGAGTAGACTAATAGAAAAGTTGGTGGTAGGGCTGGATTTATCCTGTTTTTTTGTGGTTAGGCAATTTTCCACATTGTTGGGTAGATACAAAAGTTGTAGCTGTACAGGAACAGCTTGCCCCAAAGTGCATGTGTTACCTGCTACAAAAAGGTAACACAAAGAGTCAGAGTCATACAACATCGAAACAGATCCTTTGGTCCAACTAGTCCAAACCAACCATCACCCCCAAACTAAAGTAGTCTCTGAAATCTATAAGTCAGAGGGTTGGAGAAGCTTCATAACATGCTCCATTTTTAAAAAAAATCTGTTTAATCTCCTCTATGGATTAAAACACTCCCAAACCTGAGATAACATTCCTTCTACTACCAACATTTTTTGCAGATTTAAAAATTATTCACAGTTACAGCAAACTTGCAATACAGAAAGAGGACATTCAGTCCAACTGTTTGACGCTAGTGATAGCCTTCAATCACTTCACTTCACTTCACTCATCAACATACCCTCTAGTCCTTTTTCCTTCATATATTTAATGAACTGCTCCTTACATGTATGATTAGATTCGCTACAGTGTGGAAACAGGCCCTTCAGCACAACTAGTCCACACCGACCCTCCGAAGAGTAACCCACTCAGACCCATTTCCCTCTGACTATTGCACCTAACTCTATGGGCAATTTAGCAGGGCCAATTCACCTAACCTGCACATCTTTGGACTGTGGGAGGAAACCGGAGCACCCGGAGGAAACCCACGCAGACACGGGGAGAATGTGCAAACTCCACACAGACAATCGCCCGAGGCTGGAATCGAACCCGGGTTCCTGGCACTGTGAGACAGCAGTGCTAACCACTGAGCCACCGTGCTGCCCCCATATACTCCTTGTATCAACTACACATTTATAAGAAATAAGTAATGAAGAAATTGCTCCTCCATTACTGAAGGGGTGTGGAGGCAACATTGTTGCCCCTATTTGTTTGTCTGTGAGCAATATATCTCAAACATCAATGGATGGGATTTCCCAAAACCTGTCACTCAGATAGGGCTTGTCCCAAGGACAAACTGACTAGTTTTGGATGAAGGTGTAGACCCCAATCCTAAGATTTCTTTAAAGGGTCTGTCAGCTCTGGGAGATGGGGTAAATTGACATTTTTTAAAAAGAACATTATGGCCTGTTTTATTGCAAATGTCCGTTAGCCGTTTTCAAACATTGTAGATATTATCTCTCGTTGAAGTGGAATTGTCATGGCTATCAAAATGTAAGCAGTGTTTTCAAAGCAGGTTGATGGGTGTATTTTGACTTTTAATAATAAGGCTTTTTTTCAGCTTTATAGTTATTGAGCATTAATCAGCTGGATAAAAGTCTCAAGGAAGAGCTGCTTAATTGTAATAGCGTTAGTCAAAAATTACACAATACCTACCGGTTATAATCCAACAGGTTGGATTATAAACCACAAGCTTGTGGTTTCAAATAAATCTGTTGGTCCATAACCCTGTGTCGTGTGATTTTTGACTGTGTCCACACTGGTACACCCACATTATAATAACTTTAAGTTAACAGAGTTTGGTGGAGGCATGCCCTCTGTTGAGTGTTTTATTTACTTGACCTTATTGTATTGTATTGTGTTCACTAGTTTTCCAGTGGAAGCATCTCTGCATCTAACAAAATAAACCTCCTCATAATTTCAACCTATCAGCTCAGCCCATTCATTTCTGAAGAAAAGAGCCCAAGTTCATTCTTTCTTGGTAGTGATAACCTTCAAGTCTGCTATCATCCCTTTAATGTTTGTTAAACCTAATCAATTACCTCTAAACCAATCACTGATTTGGTTCCATTCTTAACCAACTTTACTCACTACTCATTACTGATCTGACCCGCTCATACATGACCACTTCACTCAGTACTGGCAGTGCGAATTGTGAGGGGTATTTCACTTTCAGCCTTACCCGGTCCCTCTGTGTGTCTCTCAGCTCCTGAAGGAATTCTCGCAGTGCTGTCCGAACCACTTCCGGGTCAATGTCGGCCACAAGTTGCTCACTGCGGGTCGGGGAGATGGAACGTTCGGGTGATGCAGAGCGGGATATGGTGTTGCGCTCAGGGGTCCCAGTCTGAGGAATTGGATTGCCATGGCCACTGTCTACTGTGGTAGTAAAAGTGCTGTCAAAACCTGAAATCACACAAAACACACAACAGATGTCAGTGTGGCTCAATGGGTTGTGCTCTCACCTTTGAGTCAGAAGGTACTGGGTTGGAGTCCCACATGAGTTCATAACACTGCAGCCTGTTATTGAGGAAGGGCTGCAGCTTTGGGGGAGTTTTGCCCTCTCAGATGGCTGTAAAAGATGCATTATTTAAAAAAAAAGAGAGTAAAGGTGTTTATTCCCAGTATCCCAGATCCCTTAAACAACATTACAAAATACAGATTAGCTGCTCATGACCACATTGCTGTTTGTGGGAATTTACTGCGCGTAAATTGCTTAATGTAAAACTTCCATGTTTGAATCATCTTGAGATCACAAAAGATGATATATGAATGCCAACTCTTTTCTTATAAGCTAAGATAATTTTCTAGTAGTTTTCCTTTTTCTTCAATCCATTACAAAGCACTAGCCATCTCTCCATCTCGGTGAGCCAAGACAATGAATGGTAGCCAGTTATTCACCCACAGGGAACACCACACACTCTCTGAAAATGATTGTTGCGTAGTCATCCAACAGCACTTTTTTCACCTTCCTGAACCCAGAAGCACAAACTCTCAATCATCACTTAAAGCTGGAATTGACTAACTCAGCATTAACATTGGAACCATGCTGTTTTGTGAGGTTCAGTGCCAGACTAGTGATCGCTACCCCAAGGACCCACCAAAGCATCAATATCAGAACATCCAAGCACAGTTTAATCACAAGTCAGCAGCATCCATCAAGGAACTGGAGATCTTCATTTACCCGGTGGTCTCAGGGAGATCTCACTCTGTGCTTTCTTCCCCCACCTCACATTCTATTTAATGTTCTCAACATTAAAGTGGCTGAAAAGAGAGGAATTTTCCCTGAAGCTCTTTTTGTCTTTCACTGGTCAGGCAAGAATGCCAAATTCTGAACCATCACTATAGTTTATACCACAGGAGAAAGGGTGCTGATTAGTTGATGAGTTGCATCTGATTGACAGAGGGATTGCCACACAGAAAGCAATAGTAAACTATAGGATCCCCGAGTTTCCAGGTAATTCAAAAATAGCACCAGGCAGGAACATATTCCTTTAGTTTGCGGAGAATGGCTTCTTGCAATCATAAATGTTACAAGACTGTTTGATTATCTTAAATTGGTTGGTAAAGTAGCTATAGTACATTTAGAATTGTGCAGCAAGCACCTCCAAATCAGTGTTAGAGTGAGTGCGTGTGCGTCTGTGAGACAGATTGTGTGCGTGTAAGTGAGAGTGTATGTGAGAGAGAGAGAGTGTGTGTGTGTGTGTGTCAGTGTGCGCGTGAGAGTGTGTGAGAGAGAGTGTGTGACAGAGAGAGAGAGAGAGTGCGTGTATGTGTGTGAGAGACAGAGTGTGTGAGAGAGAGAGAGGGAGAGTGTGTGTTTGTGAGTGTGTGAGAGAGAGAGAGAGGTGGGGGTAAGGAAGGAGAGAGAGAGAGAGAGAGAGAGAGAGAAGACAGTACACTCGGCCATGTGTAAACTGAATTTACACAGTTTAGGTTTTATTGGAGGGGGAGGTGCTGTTTCGTTTTTCAAACTGATATCCAGATGCCTAGTTTAATTTTATTGATACCTCAGGAATTGTGTCAGAAATCCTTTCTGAAATCTGTGGTTACCTTTTATTGGAGATGGTGGTCTCTGTGGTGAGATGCTGCGGCCCCTCACTGCAGGACTCTGCGTCCGTCCAGTTCGGCTGATGCCCAGAGTGCGACGGAGTGCAGAATGCAGACTCCCCAGCTTGAACTCCACGTCCCGTTTCATTCCTTCCACCCGCGCTAGCTCAGCCTCCAACCCAGTTATCCGCCCCTCAGCCGCACTCAGCTTCAGGCAGAGCTCATGGATCTCACTGTGAGCTTTCTGCAACTTCAACTCCAGGTTGCGAGCATTGTCCTGGAGCTTCTTCCCAATTCCCTGGGCCTCTTCCAGGTTGCCCAACAGCTCCTTTTCCCGGATGCGGAATTCTTGTTCAACTTCTGCCACCTTGCGCTGAAGGTTGGACACCTGCAAAAACAAGATACCTGCTGGAAATCCAGGAGATACTTCAAGATAAAGGCTCTCCAAGGCTTTGAGACCCTAATCGACTCTCACTAAGCCCATTCACAGCATCTCAGTTACAACTGCCCCATGGCTGGTAAATCAGATACAGGAGCTGCAAGGCTAAACAAGACAACACCCTTCAAGGCTCCCCCAGGCAGTCCTTATACAG
This sequence comes from Chiloscyllium plagiosum, assembly GCF_037043375.1. Taxonomy (NCBI): domain Eukaryota; kingdom Metazoa; phylum Chordata; class Chondrichthyes; order Orectolobiformes; family Hemiscylliidae; genus Chiloscyllium; species Chiloscyllium plagiosum. The sequence goes on along the minus strand of NW_028270175.1, from coordinate 26,285,709 downwards.
AGGAACCTCAATTATCTGGTTTTTGATTATCTGAATTTCAGATTATCTGGACAAGATCGCAAGGTCCCGATGCTTGGCTAAACTGTGTTATCTGGCATTAGATTATCTGAACATTCAATTATCCAAACAAAATACTCCCACCCGAGGTGTTCGGATAATTGAGATTCCTCTGTATCTAATGACTGGCTGAACCATGAAGATCAGGAAGATCTTTGTTCTCATTCCTGGTCTTTGCTAGATGAACTCGAATAAGGATTTTTAATTGTGTAAATATAGGGAAATTGCACTGAAAAAAGGATTGGTAAACAAGGACAAAGATTTCAGTTCAATGTCAAAAAACCTAAGGGAAGATGTGGAGAATTTATTTTCAGCACTGAGTTATGATTATCTGACAATACGGTCTGAAAGAGTAATGGAAACAGGTTCAATAGTAACTTTGAAAAGGAAATTGAAAAGTATTAGAACAGGAAAAAAATGGTGGGGCTGTGGGAACAGAGCAGGGAGGAGAATTAACTGGACAGCTCTTTTAATAGTTGGCATCGGCTTAAGGCCTCCTCCTGTGCTCGGTCCTGGTAATCCCGAGTTACAACAGGCTTTGGCAACCCTGCGTTTTGCAGGCGGAAACTATTTACGTCTCCGATTCCCGACTCGTGTTGGACAGTACAGATTGGGTGTCAGGTGAAGACAGACTGGGTTCGCTTGCGACTTGGCCACTCTGAGGAGATACATAAGATACTGGCCCCTGAGAGAGGTGAGTGCCTATAGGACTGATGGCAGGAGAACCTGTGGAAAAATGAGGAAGGTAAACACATCTTCTGTTTTGTACATTTTTATCCAATTTGTATCCCCAATTCTATTCAAAAACAGTGACTGTCCTGCTGACAACAGAACCAAACACACAGAGACACACACATGCAGACACACAGACATAAACTCTTCAAGTAACTGGGACAAGCTGCATCCACTTTGCATTTGGGTCACATCCTAACTTGTGTTGAAGAATCAGATTATTTCTTCACCTCTTTGCGAGCAGATTCCCTGCTGGCTTCAGTCTGTACTATTTTCTGCTTCAGTTCAAATGACTCGCGCCTGCTCTCCTCCTCCCGCTGCTCATCCAGGGTCACACGAGCCTGAAGCTCTAGTACCTCCTTATTCTTCTTTGTGTTTTCAGTATCCAACATCTTCACCTGAGGGATCAAAAGAAAGTACTGCATCAATAACCAGGGTGCTACGGAATTAAGAATTGTAATTATTTCAAATAATAATTGGAATCCTACTGCACCAAAAAAACCCCTAGGATCCCGTTATATTGATTTGTCAATTACGTTAATAATCATGAACTTATATGATTAATAATCAAGATGCTCATCTCTTGTTCCCAATCACCAAACCCCTCCCCATCTTGGTCATGAATTAAAGGTAGCCCCAATATCACCCACAATGGCTGACACCTCCCCATCTGGCTTCCTAACCTCCCCAGTCAACTCTTTTAACCCCCGAACTTTTACTCTTGGGTCACATGAGGTCTGAGGTATTAAAATAGCGTCACATCAAGAAACAAATTTGGGAAGTGCTGTCTGCATCCTTTCTTTCTTAAATTCTGGCTTGAACCTCTTTGTATACTGGCTTCAACATTCTCCTCTGGTAAATTATTCCACTGCCCAATTATACTTAGGTTTTGAATGTCCATCAAACCTTCTTAATCGTAAAGTTCCATTTTAATTTTACTTATGTTACATGGTCTTTCCCTACCCTTGAACTATTTCCTTGAGTCAATCCCTGATCCTGGAACTTCAGTTAGTTTACATTTTTATTTTGCAAAGACAACCCCCCCTAATAAAGCACAAATCTTGGCCCACAATTTGTGACTCAGTCAATATCTTTGGGCCGGCAGGCAGAAAAAAAACCCCATTTGATTCTCATTTTAACCTCTTGCTGAAATTTAAAACGTCCTATAATAGTTAGGTATTTTGATAACAATCGTTCCTGTTGCCTTTTCCTAATTGGTCAGCTACCTGTCGGCGCAGCTCCTGAAGCTCTCGCCGCGCTTCCAGACGGGATTTCTCAACTTCTCGGAGACTTGCTCGAAGGTCTGCCGATTCCTTCTCGCTGTTCACTTTCGCCTCTTCCAGCACAGAGACCTTTTGTTCCTTCTCCTCATTAGCTCGTTTCAAACTGAAAAGACAACAGATCATAAGATGCAGGGGGCATTTTGTCATTAACAGCTCGAGCAACAGAACAGCATTATTGTGTGTTCTCCTCTCCTGAAGGTGCTGTCTCTTGCTGAGACATTGCACAAAGGGCACTGGCAGCCCTCTGTCAGCTCACCACCTTGTGTGAGGTAGTACCCCTTCCACATGAGCCAACAGCTTCAGGGGGCAGTGGGGTAAATGGAGCTGGAGGCAACCGCGTATGTGTTCCTTATTCAGACTCTGAATTGACTCCTCTCGCACAATTCCACACCTGATCCTTTCGCTCTCCGCTTTCTTAATGTTGCCTCGCAGCTCCTGGTTGGACTGCTGAACGGCCTCCTTTTCCTTCACTTCATCAGCTACAGACCGTTTCAGGTCGGTGATCTCTTTGCGCTGCACCTCCTGGGTTTCCTGCTGCTCTCGGATCTTCCGGTGAGCTTCGATCAGGTCACGTCGGATCCCATCACGGGCGTCTTCGGCCACCCGAAGCTGCGTCTTCAGCTCCTCCACCTACAAAGGCAAGTTGGTGCTTACTCTAGCATTCAGGCACATAGGGTAATGAGGTATAACCTGGGCCCTCAACTGCACTGTCCACCAGAGCCTTCAGTTCTATAATACTGATTGGACACAGTAATAGCTCATGGTCAAATACAACTCGTGGTACATTGCAGAGGCTAGAAATGCACAACAGATTGTGAGTCCAATCTTTATTTTCTGGTAAGTTAACAATTCTCAGTCATCATTTTAACTGTCCTTGAGTTTAAAAGGGAAAACAAATCAGTCAAGAGTTCCCGGCCCTCTCCATGACCCTGAGCCAGCCTTCACACATGGTGTCAGGTCAGGCTTGACTTTAACTTGGGATTTCTCCCCCAGCCGATTGAGCAGCTGTCAGGCGTTTAAACACCTTTGCTCTAGGGTACAGATCGACGGCTCCGCAGCACAGTGGTAGTATTCCCATCTCTGAACCAGAAGGCCGAGGCTGAAGTTCCACCCCCCCACCCAAGGCGCATCATAGCACTTCTGAACAGATTGGTTGGAAAATATCCAAGCATACAGATTGGCTCCTGGGCTGTGGTACTGGAGAACAGCTATTGTAGCTGAAACTGTTCCCCAGCAAATGTTAGAAATAGGAGCAAGAGTAGGCTCTTTGACCCTTTGTGCTGCTCCACCATTGAACTACATGATGGGTGATTTCCCAATTTAATGTAATTTTCCTGCACTATCCCTATATCCTTTGATATCTTCCATATCCTGAAACTTAATGATTTGTATCTTGAACATTCTCATATTCAAACCTCTACAGCCCTCGGAGGGGGTACAGAATTTTTAAAAATTCACCATCCTCTGAATGAAGAAATTCCTCCCCATCTCGCTGCTCAATGGCCCATCTATTATTCTGAGACTGTATCTCCTGGTTCTAGGTCCCCTTTCCACCAGCCAAGGAAGCATCCTTCCTGCATCTCTCCTGTCAAGCCCTGGAAGAATTGAGTGTGTTTCAACTGCAATCACCTCCCTTTCTTCTAAACAGCATATTCACAGCCTTGAGGACAACAGCTAATGTAAAAGATTTTTAAAATGGGCTGATTAACAACCATAATGGAGAATACAAGTAAAAGGTATGAAGATATCAAAAGAAAATTCATGTGCAGCAACAGCAAAACACATCCTTCTGCTGTCATTAAGCAGCGCTATATGAGCTCTCTCAGTGAGTACTAAAGAGCATCACCAACTTAAATAGGGAATAGACGACACAACAGCAATTTACCCTTTCACCACCACCTAAGGGAACTTTTTCTGAGGTCTCCATTAAGCATTCAAAGAGTGAGCAACATTCAACACAAGGATCAAATCCCAGGATTTACATGCATTTGGAAAGCAAGAGCTGATTAGGGATAGTCAGCATGGCTTTGTCCATGGGAAATTGTATTGCACTAACTTACTGAGTTTTTGAAGTGACAAAGAAGATTGATGAAGGCAGAGCAGTGGACGTTGTCTAATGGACTTCAGCAGGGTGTTCGACAAGGTTCCACATGGTAGACTAGTGAGCAAGGTTACATCACATGGAATCCAGGCAGAGCTAGCCATCTGACTACAAAATTGGCTTGAAGGTAGGAGACATAGGGTGGCAGTGGAGAGTTGTTTGTCAGACTGGGGGCCTGTGACTAACAGTGTGCCACAAGGATCGATGCTGGGTCCACTGCTTTTTGTCATTTATATAAATGATTTGGATGAGAACACGGGACGTATGGTTAGTAAGTGTGCAGATGACACCAATGTAGTTGGTGTAATGGAGAGTGAAAGCTACCCCAGAGTACAATGAGACCCTGATCAGATGAGCCAATAGGCTGAGGAGTGGCAGACGGATTTTAATTTAACTAAACATGAGGTATTGCATTTTGGAAAGGCAAATCAGAGCAGGACTTATACAATTAATGGTAGGGTTCTTGGTAGTGTTGGTGAACAAAGAGACCTTGGGGTGAAGGTTCATATTCCTTGAAAGTGGAGTCGTAGGTAGACAGTGCAGTGAAGGCATTTGGTGCACGTGCCTTGATTGGTCAATGCTTTGAGTACAGGAGCTGGGAGGTCATGTTGCAGTTGTACAGGACATTGGTTAGGCCATTTCTGGATTACTGCATTCAATTCTGGTCTCCCTGCTATATAAGAAATGTTGTGAAACTTGAAAGGGTTCAAGTTATCGGGAGGGGTTGAAGAGACGAGGGCTATTTTCCCTGAGCAGCAGAAATTGAGGGGTGACCTTATAGAGATTTATAAAATCATGAGGTGTCAAGTTCTTTTAACCAGGATAGGGGAGTCCAAAACTAGAGGGCATAGAATTAAGGTGAGAGGGAAAGATTTAAAAGGGACCTAAGGGTCAATTTATTCATGCAGAGGGTGATGCGTGTATGGAGCAAACTCTCAGAGGAAGTGGTGAAGGCAGGTACAGTTATAACATTTAAAAGGCATCAGGGTGGGTACATGAATAAGGAAGAGTTTAGACAGATATGGGCAAATGAAACTAGATTAATTTAGGATATCTGATCAGCATCAATGAGTTGGACCGAAGGGCCTGTTTCCATGCTGCACTACTGCAAGACTCTACGACAGTCAGAATTTGCACATTGCAAATTTTGGTGAGCAAAAATGAGAGAATTGCCAAATCTTGCTAAAGGGAAGGCAGACTGTATTAAAGAGAGTACGCAACGTGACAAGGTGTGGATTAAATGACAGAAAACAGACAATAGTGTCAGTGAGTGTGATACAGAGAGCTAGAGGTTGGGTGTATTGTTCTTCTCCTAAGTAATTCATCTGGATTTGGGTAAAGGGGACACAATATCAAAATAAGCAGAGAATAGAGGTCGCTGTGTAAAAGGAATATATACAATTACAGGAGACCTTAAACAGATTTAGAGATTCAGCAGATAGACATGAATTAGGAATAGACATGAGGAAAACATGAAGTAAAGCAGTTTGAGCTGATGAATAAGGAGAGGCCACACTGTGGCTTTTCTTTAAATTAAAATTTAGCAAGGACGTTAAGCTTCTAGTAATTATGTAGCACCTTTGACCTAATAAACATTCTGAAGTGTTCTGTAGGACTATCAACAACCAAAGATTAAACAAAGCCACAGAAGGTGAGGTTAAAGCAGACGGCTGAAACACAACCAAAGAGGTAGATTTGAAGAAATGTCTTAAAGATGAAAATAAAGCTAGGAGGCAGAGAGGTTTGGAGAGGGAATTCCACACTTTAGGTCTTGGCCACTCATAGTAGTGTGATTAAAATCTGGAATGTTGATAAGGGCTAAATGAGATGAGCACTGATACCTTCGAAGTGATATGGGGCTGCAGGACTTTGTAGAGTTCAGGATTTATAAACTTTAATCTCTCAAATTTTAACGGCAATTTTTCTCAACTGTCAACTCAAGTGTAGGTTTCTAGGTTTTATACAGGTACAGTTTAGTATAAAAAAAAACAAGATACCCTGTAGTAACAGGTTATCAAAATGATCATACCGCCAAAATTAGAATGTGCGGTCAGTTTTAATTGACTGCCTTCAGAAGAGGCAAGACAATGGGGAAGGTGCTGGACTAACCAGTTAAATGACATTAGGGATGAACAGGAGGAGACAGGACAAAATGGGGCTCATTCCACCTGAACAAAAAGTATCAAGAGACGTTTCTGTTCAAAATTAACAGGATCTGAATCAAGGAAATCTAGAAAATCTATGGGTAACTAAATGATTGAAAGTCTTAAATTTTTAAAAAACGCAAAATGATATCAATATTTTTTAGTCAATGTCCCCATGTGATACTGACATTCTAAAGAAAAAGCAGTGAAACAGAACCCATTATAGTTTTAAGAAGCAAAGTGCATAAGTGTGGGTTTCTTAAATAAAGGGTATGAGGGCCAGTCAGAGATATGTTAGGAGGAAACTTTCAGAGAGCCAGGACAAATTCAATGGATCAAATGGCCTTTACTGGACTGTAAAATTCTAAAACTCCCAATAGTATGGGTATGATTAGTGAAAAGACTTACGAGGCTTTGCATGGATTTGGCCCTTTATCTAGTGTGTACCAACCTCTCGGAGGGCAGCTTCACGCTGTTTCATTAGGTCCTTGGCTTGTTCATTCTGTGTTTTCATCTCTTGCTGGTGGGCAGCGACAGCTTCTTCAAATTGAGTGTGGAAATTCTTCAACTCCAATGTCAAATTATTAATTTGGCTCTGCAGGAAATGAAAGACAGGAAGTGACACAGGCTGAGTACACGACCTGAAACAGAGGACCAACATCAGCCTTCCCAGAGACACAGAACGATAAATAAAAGCAGTCAGGACAAAGCAACCCCTCCTGCACGTGTGGATCAGGAATAAAGTCTCACAATTGCATTCACAGTGGGAGTTCAAAATAGACTTGTCAACTCATCACACATGGCTCCTGACCCATATTCATCTGAGTGACTTTGTCACACAGTATTGGAAATTTTGCATGTGCTTTTCTATACATTTTTGTGAGAGTGGGTGTCTATGTCTGTGTGCTTTTTCCAGTCAGTGATTGAGAATTTATTATAACTATGATATTTATGTGATTATTACATTCTGAGACTGTAACAACAAAAAATGAAGAGGACTATGTGTTACGACACGGGATAAACCCTCCTGCTTAATTTAAACCAGTAACACAGAGATTTATCCTGTGCAGTAATCTGTGAAAATTCGAGAGGCCAAGAACTAGTTAAAGTAAAAGTAACAACTTTATTTATTAAAGTATAACAGAGAAGAATTAACTAACAACTGTTTACAACTCCTTCGTCTAACCTATCTTTTATTTTCCCTTCTATAATACTAGTCCGATAAAACCTCTGATTAAGATTTACCAAAATTCAACTTTTCAAAAATCAGCCAGATGTTGAATCTTCTTCTTCTTGGGGATTTCTGCTTCACAGGTTACTGATTGATAAAGGTACCTTTAAGAGAGAGCTATTCTCCAGGCAGTCTGCAGATGTTGTTGGCTTGGCAGTTCTCCTCCGAACTGTTCAATTTTCTTCAGTCAAAGCATCGAATTGTGTCATTGGCTTTTAAGATTGTCAGTATACTAAATTCAAACTTGATTGGAATTTGGTATTTTTCGGGGTCTAATTTAAACTGATTGGTCTAATTCAAATTTGTTTTGTTGTTTCTAGGCAACCAGCTACACTAGCTACTGAACCACATGTTACAGTATACCCTGTTCAAGACACCTGGTACTGTCAGGTAGTTCTGCAAGCTTTTAACTCTCTTAAAGGTACAGTACGCCCACATCTTCATAACACTTTTCTCCCTCAAGAAAAATGAACCATGATAATGATAAGATGGCTTCTCTTTTTTTCTATTCTTTAACCACATTACCCTGTCTGCAACCTGCCTGACAGGAAGCCTGGTTGGTGTGATTTGATACAGATCAAAGGAAAGCTGGAATTAATTTACTGAGGAAAAAATACAAGGTTAGTACATTTGGAGACAATAGCAGTAGCCTCTCAGTTTACAATGAGGATATTCCGAGCTTCCCAAGGTCCCAAAAAATATTATAGATATCAGGTTGCAAAGGGCTTTGCTGTAAACCATCCATTTATTTCTAAGATTAAGGAAAATTGGGTAAACATTTAGTAATAATTGGACCCCATTATAAGGCTGACGTATTTACCATTCCTTGGGCAAAGGGCAGAGAAGCCAATTTTAAATTTAGATAGAGACTTCCATATGAATCCATGAATATCACAGAGTTTGGTTTGGCATCTGAAGACGGAGTAGGAATTGGAGCTAGCCAGTCCTGCACCTGAAGTAGAGAAAACATTACTCCTGCTGTTGCGCACACAGAATGCAAGTGGGAGTTTGAAGACAGGCTTCAGTAATATTTAAAGGCAGGTGAAAGATTTGCTGAGCTTAGGCCTGGAAAGAAGGAATCTATAATATAATCCACACTGAAGGCCAGTTCTGAGGTTAGAAATTATTTGTCTGGAAAAGTGAAAAGGGAGAAACACCTTGGAAGCTGGGAGCAACTGTGGACTATTTGCTGCAGAGAGCATAATGTCGGGTAAGTATAGAGCAAAATGTCTGTTGCTGTAACTTAATGTTTAAGTCCCCTCCTAAAAAAATTAGTTCAAAGTGTTTTCTTTAGTCAATTGTTACAGTAAAAGTTTTAAAACGTAAAACCTTGTCATGTTATTCTTTCAAACAATAACTGGAAATTCAAATTTCTCTTTCAAGTGTAACAGTCTCCATAGATATCAAATTATTTGAATGTTTGCGTATGTGTGCACATACCATTGTACACATATGTACATAACATACCATTGACATATACATATACGCATATCTCTCAAATTTAGGCATCATTGGGGATCTGCCTGTTGCTCTGACAGATGAATGTTCAGAAAAGAAAAAGCAAAAGAAACATGCGTGTTTTGAATTCTGGATTGACATGATCATGTACATGTTTGTTCAGGATGCAAATTGCATAACTGATTATAAACATTGTTTATTAGGTCAGCAGCAAAGGAATGGATGGGGCAATGATTTTGTGCTGAACTCTCTTGCCTTGAAGGCACTGACTCAGTTCTCCTCAAACATCGAAATCGCTTGATGACAAGGACTTCTCCTGGGTCTGTGCAAGGTTGATTCCTTTCCCAATATTGACAGAGTGTGCGCAAGTGAGAGTTTATAGAGGTCTGTGTCTCTGGAAATACATTGTGTACGTGCGTGTGTGTGTGAGCATGTGCACGTGCGTGCATACAAAAAGTTTCTGTTTGTACTTTTCACACCCACTCCTGACTTACTCATCTTAACCTTGAATAATGTTAACTTGGATCTTAGCTAAGTTCAAGGTTGTGTGAAGCTTTGCCATCCGTGAATGGTATTGTTTCAGCACTGGGATAATCCTCTTTCAGTAACTGATCAGGCACAGTAATGTTGCTCAGTAGGTGGAGCTGACAATACGTACTCTGTCTTGTTCATGCCGGCTGTTTGTATCCCGCCTCAGCTGCTCCAGGTCCATTGAAATAGCGTTGAGCTCACGCTGAGTATTGGTCAGCTTCTCGGAGAGAATCGCCTTCTCTGACTCCTTCAAGGACAGGATCTGTCGAGAGAGACCAAATAATTAGACACTGCGACAGGAAGGAGTCTGGAGCAGTCACCACCCAGTAAGAGTCTCTTAATTAAACAGCCGGGGGACAGGGGCTGCTGTTACAATGGACTTTCAAGCTGTGAAACTGAAGTTGAATACCCAGGTCAAATAATTCCCGCATTACCCAGGATATCAATGAACAGTGTAACACCTGGTTTGCTTCAGTAAGGAAATACATACAGGACAAACACAAAGGACATGTGGGGACAAAGCTGAGAAAACTCAGCAGCAGGCTGTTGGCCACTGTGCACTGCCACTCAGAATCCCAGCAGGTCATTGCCAATGAACATCCTTCATTCAATCACTACGGTGGCTCTGAGTGGGTGAGTGTGAGTGGGCAGGATGATGAAGGGGTGGGGATGAGAGACCCCCTTGTCTTTCACCTACCTGCTGTTTCTCGTTCTCAGCCAGCAGCAATGTCTCATCGCGCTCCTGCTGCAGAGCCGTGATCTCTTCATTTAACTCTTCCTTCTCAACTTCAAAGCGAGCACAAAACTCCTCTCGCTCCTGCTTCAGCTGATGGATAATCTCCTCCTGCTCCTCTTCCAGCCTCAGACGCAAGGCTTCCTGTAACAAAGGATTGGATACAGCCTCTTCATTAATGAGCCCACCCACACTGGGCTGTGATGCCCCGTGGCATCAGTCACCCTCTTGCCGCTTCACCGACACAGTTGACCCTCATATCTGAGCCTAGACTTTCAGGCAAGAAGACTATTTAACTGCAGAAGGCAACACAGTGCAATTGTGCAATTCTTTGTCTGCTATGACCAAACATCCAGTTTTTACAAAGACCGGCCATGCCTGTGATCAGCAGTGGAAGTCCCTCTCACTAACCAGTGAGTCACAGTTAACTATCACAGTCCATCAGCTATCCAGCGAGCTCAGGGTCAGTCAGCGGATGGAAGCACAGGGTACCCCAGCTCAGTGGATAACATTTTCCAGTTGAGGTCCAGGGAGACACATCAGTCACTACTTCCAATGAAAGAAGGCCTTATTGTGCTCCCGAGCACTACCGTCCCCATTACCTTCTCTTGCTGCAGTCGATCCACATCCTCCTCGTGGGCCGTCTGTTCCTTTCTCAGAGTGGCCTGTGCTTCGTGCTCGGTTTGGGAGAGTTTCTGGGTGAGGAGCTCCTTGTCTCGCTCTGCCTTGGTCCTCTCCATCTCCATGTCTTTCCGTACACGGTTATTCTCAACTAAAGCACAAACAGAATTGGGCTCAGGTCATGAGTGTGGTCACTTAACAGGCTGGGACAGTGGGGGCTTTTCGTTTATTCTTTCATGTGGATGTTGACTAGCATTTGTTGCTGCCCACCCCTCATTGACTTTGAGGGGCAGTTGAGATTCAACATTGCTGGCCGAGATTCACATGTAGGCTGGGCCAGGGAGAGAAGGCAGATTTCTTATTGTTAAAGAACATTAGTAAGGCAGACAGATAATTCACAATAATCGATGATATTTGTTATGCTCACTATTACTAAATTAGCTTTATATTCATGATTTATTAATTGAATTTAAATTGTGAGAGGTTTGAACCCATTTCCCAGAGCATTAACCTGGGTTATGAATCACTCATCCAATTGGATATTGGATACAGTTCCACTGATGGCCTGTAATACCTCAGCCTTCCACCCTGCAACCCTGCGTTGCTCAAACCATCACCATCTATGAGCCTAGACTGAGACTATAAAGGAGAAAGTGAGGACTGCAGATGCTAGAGATCGAAGTCAAAAAGTGTGACACTGGAAAAGCACAGCTGGTCAGACAGCATCTGAGGAGCAGGACAGTCGACGTTTCAAGCTGAACAGCTTATGCTCGGAACGTTGACTCTCTTGCCCCTCAGCTGCTGCCTGACTGGCTGTGCTTTCCGAGCGCCACACCTTTTGACTGATACGATAAAAAGAGAAGAGATGGTGACGTGGGAACACTGAAACTGAGCTGGTCCCTGCTTTCAGCTGACATCCTGCCACATGGACCTCCTTTAGCAGTTACTCCATGTTAATGAGGAGCAGGATTCCTTAGTGACTTTACTTCCCATTCCCTGTGCTGATGTTAACAGGTCACCAGGAAAGCTAGCCAAAGTCTGCCAAACAGCTTAAACCTCGGACCTACACTCCAGCCTTTGGCGAAACTTCCTGTGAGCTGTCCAAATGAACGATTGATGAATGGTGAGTGTTGGGAGAGGGACTGGAATTTACCACTTCAATACAGTTTTACCCAAACTGTTCAAAAACATGGAGGGTCAATTCGGAGGGAGGGTCAATTCGGACAGAGTCTAAATGCATTCCTTTAACAATGGCGATGTCTGATGAGGGAAAGTTGAGCAGGTTGGATCTATACTGTTTGGAACAAGAGTTGACCTTATTGAAACAAAAGATTCCGAAATGGACTGGATACGCAGTTTAGAAATTAGGAGTTTTCCAATTAAGAAACATGTAGGATTATGAGGAGGCTTGATACGCTGGGTACAGAGAGGGTGTTCTGCCTAATGGGACAGTCTATGACCAGAGGTCAAAATCTCCGAGTACAAAGTCACCCATTAATGACCAAGATGAAGAGGAAATTTTTTCTCTCAGAAAGGTGTGGAATTCTTGACCACAGAAGGCTGTCGAGATTTGGTCGATAATTATAATCAAGGCTGAAATAGACAGATTTCTACATACAGGGAATGGGAAAAATGGCAGGAAAGTGGATTTCAGGATCAGATCAGCCATAATCTCATTATCTGATGGAGTGATCTTGATGGGCTGAATGGCCTATTTCTGCTCCTATGTCTTATGATCTTCTAGGTCTGGACAGTCTTATCGGTGATAGACAAAGTACACGCTTACACCTGTTTCCCTAGACCGTTAGTCCTGGAGCAGGTTACTAGAATGTCATCAGAGGCTATATCTTGAACAGTCCTGTCTGCATCAAATATGACTGCCCAGGAGACTCTCTCACGCTTAACGTCTGCCATTGGTGAAACGAAGGATTACCAGACTGATCATCAAATTGATTTGACCACATTATCAATGCACCTCGATTCAAGTCCCACTCTGGGCCTTGCTGACCCAGAGCCTCTGGCTGAGAGCCAGGGAAGCTCGTCACTGGGCCCCAAGATGTCCTCTGCACAAAGAAGATGGGAAGAAACTGTTCCTGCAACAACAGGATCAGGAAATGGAGGACAGCGATTTAAGGTGACTGACAAAAAAAAAAAGGCAATAAGAGGAAAAAATCATTTTATTGATATGAGTGGTGAAGGCCCTGGCTGAGGAGATGGTGGAGGCAGAATCACTAGCTGTTTACAAAAAAAAAATTGTATTATTATCTGAACAGAACCAATTTTCACGCTTGGTGGAAAGGACATTGGCGTGACATGATCAGAGAATGAGAACATTCCTCAACAGAGGAATGACTTCTGTCTGTGCTGTAACCATTCCTAACTTGTATGAATTGCCACAGTTTATGCTGTAATTCCGCTGAGTCACTCCTCTTCTGAGCGTCTTACCTTGCAGAGCCTCTTTAGCCACAAGCAAAGTCTGATTCTCGCCATGAAGCTGCTCTTTCCGTGCCTCCAGGATTGCCAGCTGCTGCTGAGTATCAAACAAGGTGGTCTCCAGAGCCTCCTTCTCAGACCTGACATGATGAGAGATACAGTCAGAGACTGGGATGTATATCAGGGAGTTGGTGGTACAGTGACAATGTCACTGGACTAGTTATCCAGAAGCCCAGTTTAATGCTCTGGTCATGGGGTCGAATCCCATCATGGCAGATTGTGGAATCTGAATTTAGTCAAAAAAAGTCTGAAATAAAGTGTTATTCTAATGTTGATTATCATGAAATAAATTTAGTGCTCTTAAGGGAAGGAAATCCTGACTCAGTCTGGTCCTTACGTGACTCCAGACTCTCAGCAATGTGGTTGACGTTTAACTGGTGGGCGGTAAATGCTGCCTAACTGGCAGAGAATACATCCCATGAATGAATAAACAAAAACAAAAAATATCAGACTGCTACACTGAAGTGCATGTGGCATATCAGAGGGTGTTATGTGGGGTATATCAGAGTAATACGCTGAGGAGTATAAGACATATTAGAGTTATTATATTGAGGGATATGGGATATTTCAGAGATTGTTATGGTTGGAGATCTGGATTATATCAGAGTGTTAGTGAGGGTCACAGAGAGGGGTGCGGTTGTATCAGCATTGGTCACAGTGAGAGGTACGGTTTATATCAGAGAGGGTCACAATGAGGGGTGCAGTTTATATCAGAAGGGTTATAGTGAGGGATGTGGCTTATATAAGAGAGGGATACTGTGAGGGGTGTGGGTTATATCAGGGAGGGTCAGTGAGGGGTGTGGGTTACATCACAGAGGGTCACAGTGAGGGGTGTGGGCTCACACTGAGGGGTATAGTTTATAACAGAGAGGTTTACAGTGAGGGGTGTGGGTTATATCAGAGAAGGTTATTGTGAGGGGTGTGATTTATATCAGCGTTGGTTACATTGCGGGGTGTGAGGTCCATGAGACAGTGCTTCACCTATACCTTTCCTTGTTCATGGATAAGCAAGTATGCCACTTCTCTTTATTCCCAGCATCAAGCTGGGATTGCACCTACCTGAGAGCAGCCCCTTCATCTGCCAGTGCCCTATTCTCACGCTCGGAAGCTGTGAGCTGAACCACCAGATTCGCCTTCTCCCTGGTCACTTCTTCCTTTTCTTTGGCAGCTCGGAACAACGACTCGCTGTTGCGTTCAATCTCACAGCGAGCCTCATGCAGCTCCTCTGCCAAGCTGTTCTTCTGCCGGGTCACCTGACGGAAAACAAAGAGAGGATCTGAGTGCTGTCGTGGGCCTTACATATGTTAAGGGTGGCTCACCGTGCAACTCTACACTATTGTTGCTAATCTGGCAGAGGGATGGCTTATAGCAGTAGTTTCTCTACCTGTCCAAGCTGACCCTGCAGCTCCCCCTTGTCCCGCTGGTACGTCAGCAGGTCCTGCTCCAGCCTCTCCCGGCTCTGCTCCACGAGTTGCAGGGAGTGGTCGAGGCCATGACGTTCAGTGTGCAGGTCCAGCTTCTCTTGTTCCAGTCGCACTAACTCATCGCGGATCGAGGCCTTTTCCTGTTCAACTTCTTTCTTCTGTCCCAGCAGAGTGGCCTTCTCATCTTCCAGCTACAAGACAGCAAAGAGTAAAAGAGTTTAACTAAAGAGGTGCTCGGGAGCTCACATCCGTCTGTGGTTACTCTGACAACTTCCTGAAGGGGGAGCTCCTTTGGTGGGTCAGTGGTCAGTTGCACTGCTCAATGTGGAACTGAACCTTCTGCGTCAGAACGGTCTGAGGTTCTACTAGAGTCTGTTGGTGGACCTGAGCTGGAGCAGCAATGGGGATTGTGCAGTTGGCTTTAGTGTCCCTTGGTTAGGGAAGGGAAAATAAGCTGGCTTTCTGCATCTGATCACCACCCTCCGAAACTGCTCAGAAAGAATGTGCGTATGCGTATGGATTGGGTGCTGTGTATTGTGCATGTGTGAAGTGTGCATGTGTGGTGTGCATGTGTGTTGTACATATGTGCTGTACATGTGTTTTGTGTTGTGAGTGCATTGTGCACACGTGATGTGTGTGTTATGTGCTGTGCACGTGTGTTGGGCACATGTTCTGTGTAAATGCATTGTGCACACATGTTGTGTGCATGTGTTGTGCACTTGCATTGTGTGCTAGGTGTGTGTTGTGCGCATGTGCAGTGTTTTGTGTTGTGCGCGGGTGCTGTGCACCTGTGTTGTACACTGTGTGTTGTGTGCTATGTATTGTGAGTGCTGTGTGTTGTGTGCATCGTGTGTACGAGTGTTGTGCATGTGCTCTGCGTGTTTTGCATTGTGCGCTTGTACTGTGCGCATGTTATGTGTTGTGTGCGCGCACATGTTGAGGTTTGGAGGCTCGGTTTTCTGCCTTCTTACCTCCAGGATGATCTTGTTCAGCTGCACTTTGTCCTGGGCCAGACCCTCGTTGAAGGCGCTCATTTTCGTCAGAGAATCCCGGAGGGAAGCCTGCTCTGTCCTCAGCTTGTTCAGGATGAGCTCCATCTCAGCATTTGCAGCCTCCACCTTGGGAGGAACAAGCAGGACCAACACCATTTAATCTGGCACAATCCCAAAATGCCGAACAATCCACACTTTATACTCGCACTTACTCATTGTAAACAGCGAAGCCAGGAGAATATGCCATCAGATTCCACTCCACCACACGCACAACTCCATTTAGGTGACACCAAGGGAGCATTCAGTCCCGTAGGTGAGGGATTTTCTTCCTTTGTGTTTTTCTGACATGTCGGAGTCTGGGCTGGCTGGGATTTCTGCTCACAACACACTCTTTCTACTGTCTCCATGGTCACACTCATTCACACAGCGCACACAGTTACCCAGTTGCTAAAAATAGATACCAGCAAAAAAAAACAATTCCTGAAACTATTACTCTGGCCAAGCACAGGAACAAGAGTAGGCCATTCAGCCTCTCGAGCCTGTTTCGCTATTCAAGGAGATCATGGCTGATCTGTGGCCTAACTTTATACACTTGTATTTGACCCATATTCCCTAATACCTTTGTTCAACAAAAGATTATCTAACAAGAGAAATCAGAGTTAACATTTCAGGTGGAGTGTTTCAGAACTGAGGAAGGGTCACTCGACCTGAAATGTTAACTCTGATTTCTCTCCACAGATGCTGCCAGACCTGCTGAGCTTTTTCAGCAATCGCGGTTTTTGTTTCTGACTTACAGCATTCGCAGTTGTTCCAGTTTTTAAAACATTATCTGACTCAGATTTAAAATTATCAACTGACCCAGCATTGAGGAGTCCAGGAATGTTTACACGAGCTACTCAATCACTGAAACAAGTTTTGGGAATGTTAGAGAAGGTATCAGATTTTAGTTGCTCTTTCAGTGTGAACATGACTTCAGCTTACAAATGAGCAAGATTCCTGCTCCAGTATTGCAGGTTAACTCCAGTCTATGTCAGAGGTCAGTGGACAAGTAAACTTCAGAAAAGCTTAGAGATGCCTGACTTCAGGAAAAAATATGAAAGCATTACAGAGGGTGCAGAAAAGATTCAATAGGATGATTCCACAAATAAGGAACGATAGTTAGATCGATAGGTTGGAGAGGGTGGGACAGCTTTGCTTGGGAAAGAGATGGTTAAAGGGCGATTTGGTAGCAATATTTAAAATTATGAGAGTTCTGGACAGACAAGTTAGGGTAAAACTGTGCCCATTGTTAGAAGGCACAAGGGACAGAAATCTTTGGTAGTTGGCAAAAGGAACAATGGAGAAATGAGTAAATACGTTTTCTTGCCTTGAATGTTTAAGATCTGGAATGGGCTGCCTCAGAGAGTGGTGGAGGCAGATTCAATCAGGTATTCAAGAGAGAGTTGGGTTGTAATCTAAATACAAAGAACATTACAGACAGAAAACCCAGGGAAAGACACAAGATGGAACTGCTCCTTCAAAGAACCAGTGCAGATTCGATGGGCCAAATGGCCTTGTGCTATTCTGTGACAATTGTGTGATAGAGTCACAGTGCTTTAATAGGTCATTCCAACCCCTGGTTTGTCACTCAGATGTACACATTACTCAAAGGATTCCAGAGGTGACCCCAAATCTATGCTCCGATAGCTGATCTCATCCACGTTTACTAACTGAGAACAGAAGCTCAGGGTTGGAGAAGGAAGAATCAGCCAGGGTTCCTGCTCACTATCACCAGACAGGACCTGTGACCAATGGACTATGAAACTTTATTTTAACTTGAATTGGCAACTTCCAGAGAGGGAGATGAGAACTGAAGGAGAAAAACCATCACCACGTTTCCTCACTATTTATTGTTTGGTTGTGATTTTACTCTCCCTTTGCGCAAACGTACCTTGCTTAGAGCTTCTTCAGTTCCTGCCTTCTCACTTTCCAGCACTTCCTTATCCAGTGCTGCCTTGCTCAAGGCCTCCTTCACCAGCACCAACTCCTTTCTCATACTCGAATTCTTGACTTCCATCTGTTCGATCATTTTGTGGCTGTTGGGGAGGAAAGCAGATGCAAATTTAGGAAGGTCAGGCTGTGGGCCTGGCTTCAATTCTGAAATACCTCCTGGCCCAGCATGCTGAGCCTCACTCACCCACGTTCGATCTCCTTCTGCGCCCTCGCCTTGTCCTTCAAAATGTCCTCCTTCTCATCCTCCAGGTTGTCCCTCTGCCGCTGAAGTTCTCCGTTGGCCAGCTGCAGTTTCTCGTTCTCCTGCTGCACCGTCTCGATCTGCAGCTGCAGGGACTGAATAGACTTCTCCAAGTTTGACTTCTCGCTTTCAGAAAGAGAGAGGTGGACCGGAGCAATTAGAGGGAGAGAGGAAGGGACGGGGCGACGGAGTTTACGGCATCAAATTACCGACTGCACCAAAAGCAAGAAAGTGATTCAAAGAAATCGAGATCCAAAGAAACGCAGAGAAAGTCGGCAGAAATAATTTACCGAGAGAGAGAGAAGTGTACACACTCACCTTCCAAGCAGGTCAGCAGAGGAGCGAAAACGGTTGGCGTCACGTTTGGCATCATCCTTGGCTCGCACTGAGTCCTCAGTCTCCTCCTTGAGCTTCAGTATCTGCTGGTCCAGGGCCCGACGCTCATTCTCACTGTCACCCAACTGCTTCTTCAGGGCAGCCACTGACTCCTGACACACCTCGTACCTTCCTCGGAGCTCCTGTCAGAGGAAACACAAAAACCCACGACCAAAATGTTTCAGGAGTGATCGGGGAGCGATGTGCTGCTCTCAGAGAGAGATCTCACAGGGTGCAGGCTGTGTCTCCTGCACTGGCAAGTAACCTTTTTGTTCTGGAGTCCCAGAGGTGGAATTGAATGAGATTGCTGGTTCTGAATTCTGCTGTAAACCACGTGCTGGGAAGGGGAGGCTTAGCCATGGTGCCTTCCACGGCTGAATAGTTACTAAAGGGTCTAGTGGATATCTGGGTTAAATGTAAAAGGGGATTCTTGATCTCCAGTAACAGTCAACACCCTCAGGAGAGAATACTGAACTGAATATGCTAGGACATAATGAGACACAGGAGCTGAGGAAGGCCATTCAGCCCATCGAGTCTGCCCCGCTATGCAATGAGATCACAGCTGACCTGATAATCTTCAACTCCACTTCCCTGTCAATTCCCCCAAACCCTCAATTCCCTTACTGATTAAAAACCTGTTTGTCTCAGCCTTGAATGTCCTTAAAGACCCAGCCTCTACATCCCTCTGAGGTAAAGGATTTCACAGATTCACAACGGTCTGCGAGGAGAAATTTGTCCTCATCGTTGTCTTCAATATGCAACCCTTTCTTCTGAGATTATGTCCTCTGATCCTAGACTCTCCCAGGAGGAAAAACAACCTTTCTGCATTTGGGGCAGCACGGTGGCTCAGTGGTTACCACTGTTGCCTCACAGCATCAGGGACCCGGTTTGATTCCGGCCTCGGGCGACTGTCCATCTGGAGTTGGCATGTTCTCCCCGTGTTTGTGCAGGTTTCCTCCGGGTGCTCCAGTTTCCTCCCACAATCCAAAGACGTACAGGTTAAGTGAATTGGCCATGCTAAATTGCCCACAGTGTTCAAGGATGTGTCGGTTAGGTGCATTAGTCAGGGGTAAATGTAGGAGAATGGGTTGGGGTGGGTGATCTTCAGAGGGTCGGTGTGATTTGTTGGGCTGAAGGGCCTGTTTCCACATTGGAGGGATTCTATGATTAAATCCTCTAATAATCTCATGTTTCAAGAAGGTTGCCTCTCATTCTTCTATATCTCAATGACTACAGTCTAAATCTACTCAACTTCACCTCATAAGATAGTCCCTCTATACCTTGGGATCATTATAGTGAACCTTTTCTGGACTGCCTCCAATGGTAGTACATTTTTCTTTAGATAATAGGAGACAAAATTTCTTTCAATCCTGTCATCTCTTGACAGAAGAATAATATTTTTGAATGATGTTTCCCACAGAGGGTGGTACATGTATGGAATGAGCTGTCAAAGGAAGTGGTGGAGGCTGGTACAATTGCAACATTTAAGAGGCATTTGGATGGGTATATGAATAGGAAGGGTTTGGAGGGATATGGGCCGGGTGCTGGCAGGTGGGACTAGATTGGGTTCGGATATCTGCATGGATGGGTTGGACCGATGGGTCTGTTTCCATGCTGTACATCTCTCTGATTCTATGTCATTACATCAACAGAGAGTCATTCCATTTTGGATTTGTCCCATGATCATGCACCTCACGGTCTGTAGTTATGGCTCTACCTGGATCAGGAGTTGTCTCTTCTGCACAGCAGTTTGAACAGCTGAGTACATGGAGTCCGAGAATCCTGGTGAGAGGTTGTATCGTGGCGAATGGCTGCGGCGGGGAGAGGTCCGTCGCCGTGGAGACGGAGTGCGCAGGCTGGACGTGAGCCCCAAGGGACTGAACAGGGAGGACTCCATTTCCGTGACCTCACCGGTCCCCTCGGTGGCTGGGAACACAGCCCCACTTTCAGAGTCAGAAATGATCACCTACAAAAGGGAGAGTTTGGTAACGCTGGTCACATGGTTACAAAAAGTTGAGACAACCCGCAGACAGTCAATAATCCTGACGCTTGCAAAATCTATCAGCCACCCTATAGCTCAGCAACGTGTCCAAGTATTTACATCATGGATTTACCAAGTTAGAAGGGTCTCTGCCATGATATACCCGGGTTACATACATCTCCCCCAAACCAGTAACATCGGTCAAGATTAAAGTAGCAAAATACGCAATCAGAAGGCAGCTTAAAATCCCCCACTTTATAAAACTGAAATAGCGTGCAAATTTATTGAGAATTTAATGAACTCAAAATAGCAAC
Source organism: Chiloscyllium plagiosum (assembly GCF_037043375.1). Lineage (NCBI taxonomy): Eukaryota > Metazoa > Chordata > Chondrichthyes > Orectolobiformes > Hemiscylliidae > Chiloscyllium > Chiloscyllium plagiosum. The sequence goes on along the minus strand of NW_028270175.1, from coordinate 26,265,006 downwards.
ATTAAACTTATGAATTTCGATACAAAATATACAACAAAAGTGGACCTTTCAACTTTATTCTGTTGATTAAAGAAACCTTCAAATTCCAACAGATTGTAATTGTTTACTCCCTGATACAATTCCTAATTGTGTAATCATTTGCAGATTTTCTTTTTGACAACTGTTTATATCTATGCTATGAATTATAACTGCTGGTTTTGTTTACACTGTCATCTATTTGGCACTTGCAGCCTCGATAGTTTTTCAATAAATCAATTATCTATCTAATTTGGCTAATGATTTCTTTTCCCCTTTTCCCCATAGGAATTGCTGCTGTCCTAAAGAGGAAGAATTGTATAATTGTCTAATTGTAGCCCCTCTATTACTGTCCACCACTCAATCGGGGCTGCATTTCCCAACTGAGCTACTGTGATGAACATTCTCAAAAGCAATATTCACTAGCTAACCTTGTTAGAGCTAACTTAGACAATCTGTGTGTTTTTTTTTAGAAATGTGAAAATGAGTCTTTTTATAGGAATGGCAACACTTTAAATTTCCATCAGTTTTTGATCTTCTTCAAGAGATTCCCAATGAAAACAGATGTCCAATCAAAGCAGGTCTGCTGCGGAAAAGCCCCATAGCGTGTCAAGAGCCAAAGAGCAACACAGCCTCCCACTGAGGGTCATCCTGTATTACACACCACGCTGGACTCAGATGCTGTGTTTGGGAGCTGGATGTGGCACGTGGGATGAGGATAACTGTTCATGCGGATGTTAAGAACCAGGGATCGCCTTCAACAGGAGCATTCTGTCTTCTTTCCTATTCTTCCTGTAAAAGTGAATCACATAACCCATACAATCGACATCCACTTCCAGCTCGTGCCCTCACCTGTGTGATGTCTCTGAGGATTTGATGCAGCGACTCCAGCTCTGCTTTCACCGACTCAATCTCAGCTCCATCCTGAACATCCTGGGTCTCAGCTCGGCTTGACTCCTGTAAGCACAAAGGGCCTGTTACCCAACGCTCACTACACAGCACAGCACCTGTACATTTAGCACCGGGGTGCAGGACCAAAAGCTTGGCACAGTACCCACTCTGAATCAGTGTATAATAAATCCTTTCCTTTGATCAAATCGGATGGACTGATGGGTTGAATGACCATTAATATGGACATGGGCACCAGCTACCTCCTTTTGGAGTGGAGCATCTAAATATTAATCTGGAGTTCCTCTTGAAACAGAAAGAGTTCTATTTCTTTTCTTTTTATCAAAGCATCTCAGTGGCATGAGACTGTTACTTAGAGTTGCAGGAGATTGAGCAGGTCTCTCATGGAAGCCTTGAAAATTCTAACAGGATTAGACAGTATAATTGCAGAAAGGACATTCCTGATGACAGGGGACTATAGAACCAGGGGTCATAGCTTAAAGTCCCAGGGGAGGCCCAAGATGAGGTGAAATTTCTTCATCCAGAGAGTGGGAAGCATGCGGAATTATGTGCAGTTCCCCTCACACCTACCCCCCCCCCCAGTCCTGAAGAAGGGTTAACACCTGAAATATTGACTTCTCCACCTCCTGATGCTGCCTGGCCTGCTGTGTTCTTCCAGCCTCCTGCTTGTCTACTGTGGAAAGCTGTTGAGGCCACACCATTGAATGTTTTCAAGATGATGTTAGATATAATTCTTAGGGGTAAAGGGATCAAAGGGATATGAGGTGAAAGTAGGATCAGGGTAACGAGTTGGACAGTCAGCCATGATCACATTGAATGGTAGAGCAGGCTGGAAGGGCCAAATGGTCTGCTTCCATTTTCTCTGTTTTGCATTTAGGGCTTGAATCCATCGTCCCCCACCTTCCTTCCCCTGTTCACCCACCAGGTTCTCCACTGTCTGGTTCAGGCTGTTGATTGTCTTTTCCTTCTCGTTATTCTGGGTTGTCAGTCGTTCAACAGTCACCATCAATTCTGTGATCCTGGAAGAAACACTCCAGGTTTACATCACGTTTAACCAGCGTTGTCAACAACTGCTTCACACCCACAGGCATATCATTGGAAATAGATCACCATTCCTCTGGTGTCACTGGGCCGAAATCCTGTAACCCTCTACCACCACTGTAGGTGTTCAGTCACCACGTAGACAGCAGTGGTTCAACATGGCAGTGTACTACCACCTTCTTGAGGGGGCAACTAGGGACATGGGACACATGCCGGCCTTGCCCACATCCTAAGAAAGAATGAGAGAGCAACACCAACCCTGGGGCTTATTGGGATACCGGGAGCCACTTGGCAGGTAGGAACTAAAGGGGCATCAGACTGGAATATTCCAGAACAACCTGCTGGAAAACCTGGGGAGGGGAGTATGCAGAGCTTGACAGGGGTGGTTATGCTGGTGTCACGCTGCCTTTGTGTTTGAAACACAACAACTTAAATCAGCACCAAAAGACAACATCAGGGCGGGCAGGATATTGTTAAAATTAGGCCTCCTGGGGATGAGGGTGTTAAATTTTATTTTGAAAAATACTTCTACTGAACTTCCACGTTCCAAAATGCTTTAAAGCCAACGACCAACTTTCAAAAGAGTAGTCGCTGTTGTAATAAGATGTGAAAATCCATAGTCACAGAGGCTAGTGCGGAGTTTAACCCAAGGGTCACCACGCCTCAGGCAAGGGGCAAGGCTGAGAATGGGGATCCTTCACGATAACCTCAGTGAGTGCAGTATCTGAACCCAGACCAGCCACCCAGCCCTAACTAACCCCTTAGGAAACGGTTTCAACAATTTCAGCACTGGGAAATGTTACTGCATAGGAGACCACTTGGCCCATCATAGGTCTGTACTAGCTCTCCAAAGGTGCATCTCACTTGGTGCTATTCTCACACCATCTCCCCATAATCCCACCCATTCTTCCTTTTCAGATAAAATGCCCTGAACCTGCTTCCATTACCCTCTCAAGAAGCACATGCCAGACCTTAGTCGCCCTCTGCGTGAAGAGGTTTGCTCTCACACCGTCTTGCTTTTTTCCACCAAGGGCAAACAAACTCAGGAAATCTCAGGTAACCCGGCCTGATTTTTACATTAATTGCATTGAGCCCATGGGAGTAAGAAGAAAATGTCATGCCTTGTTAGTCACTTATAGCCCCAAAAGGAGCATAGGGCCACTCTCATTACAGAGACAGTCATGTTTAATTGGAGGTCATGACAGCCAGGTGAAGAGAAGAGGTTCAGGAGTAATGGTAACCTCAGTTGATGTGGGAATTGAACCGAGACTGCTGGCGTTGCTCTGAGTTGCTAACCAGCTATCCATCCAACTGAACTAACAGTATTTGCTTGCGTTACCTCAGTCAGCGAGGCCCCCCTCCCAGTTTCCGGATTAAGCCCGTCTGACTCGAAGCCAAGCCAAGGTGCCCAATTGACTTGTGGGTGGAGATCCTGTCTGGGCTGAAATTCTGGGATGTCAAAGATCCACTGCACAGGAGGAAACCCAGATTTTCACACACATCCTGTGTGCTCAACTCCCAGAAAGTCAGCAGGTTGAAAATAGCCCCCTTCCACCTCTCTCCACAGATTCTGTCTGTGCTGTGGCTTCTCAGATATTTTCTGTTATTACTTCAAACTCACAGTCTCTGCAGTGTTCCACTTTTAGATTAGATTTTTAGATTGCTATAGTACAGGTTATAAGAGATGTGGGTATATATTACAGTTAAACCAGGAATTATATAAGGCAGAGTTACACTGAGGGCTGTGTTGAGTTCTGCAGCAAACACCAAGATTAAATCTCCCTCTTTCAGCTCAGACACTGGGAGTGGCTGCCCTTTACTCCTTGATCTTCGGGCGCCCTCTACTGCCAGGTTTGATAACTGCGGCATAAATTGCATAGATCAAATTTGCTAAAGGTTGTATTATTGAAGAACAAACTATAGTATTAATATAAAAACAAGTAACTGCAGATGCTGGAAATCTGAAACAAACATTTCAGCTCAGCGATCAAACCTACATCCAAAACCTCAACCTGAGCTATAAATCTTCTCAAAAATTGCTAATCCTAAACAAAAACAGAAATTCTGAAGAAATGTTACTGGACTCGAAATATTAACTTTGCTTTCTCTCCACAAATGCTGAGTTTCTCCAGCAATTTCTGTTTTTGAGGCATTAACGCAAACTGACTTTGATTCACACTATCTGTAGCCAGTGCAAACGCAGCCCAGTCAGGGCCCATCTGAAGGGGATAGTTTCACTCTACTGTGCTTCAGAGTCAAGTTAGACCCTTGTACCAGATTTACAGCTTGTTGCTGCCACACTGCACAGCAATGTAAATGCATCCCAAAAATAAAGACACTGACAAAAATTCTGACAGGGAGGATTTAGAGCGATGTGGACCAAATGGGTGGCACGGTGGCTCAGTGGTTAGCACTGCTGCCTCACAGCACCTGGGATCCGGGTTCGATTCCAGCCTCGGGCGACTGTCTGTGTGGAGTTTGCACATTCTCCGTGTCCGGGTGGGTTTCCTCCGGGTGCTCCGGTTTCCTCCCACAGTCCAAAGATGTGCAGGGGTTAGGGTGAACTGGCCATGCTAAATTGCCCATAACGATAGGTGCGTTAGTCAGAGGGAAATGGGTCTGGGTGGGTTACTCTTCGAAGGGTCGCTGTGGACTGGTTGGGCCGAAGGGCCTGTTTCCACACTGTAGGGAATCTAATCTAATCTAAAAAAAAATGCTGGCAAATGGGACTAGATTTGTTTATGGTATCTGGTCGGCATGGATGAGTTGGATCGAAGGGTCCTATTTTTCTTGGGCTGTTCTGAAATCAGGGGAGCATCAACCTGGGTGGCCATCAAATCACACATGCTTTTCACACCCTGTGGGGTAGATTGACTGACTGCCGATGTGCGTACTCACATACAGACCTGGCATTCTGCTCGGCCTTCTCCCGGTCGTACTTGGCTTGGAGCTGGATCATTTCCCGCACCTTGTCCCGGAGCTGTTCCTCAAGTTGAGCGAGCTGGATCGACTGTTTCTCCAGAGTCACCGTGGAGCTGCTTTCTGAAATTCGCAGGTATCCGCTCAGGTTCAGACATGACGCGTGGATCGTGCGCGAGGATTTTGCCAGATCGTTCCGCAGCTCGGAGAGATCCCTGAGGGAATCGGAGATCATTTCACCTCGGACAAAAGAGCCTTCCAAACAGTTCCCACTCTCCCAGCTCACAGGAACAGGCACAGGAGAACAGTCCCTCTCTGGAGAAGCAAGAACAACTTGCAGCTCTCGGTGTTCTTGTATATTAAGATTTAACCATCCCTCAACCCCACACTCTTCTGAATTATACACAGTCGCTGGGACCAGGATCCTGTCCTCAACTGAATGTAAATAAGGTTGTAAAGATGAATTTAATTCTGCCCATCATTTGCCCTGTTGGTATAGTCCCTGTCCCAGATATGCTGGTTTTCAACGGATTATGTGTTCTACAGGCATCTGCCGCTCATCAATATGTCAAGCAAATGGTCATTTTTCAGCGGTTAACCTTAACAGGATGATAGTATGATACAGCATAGGAGGGGGCCATTGACTCCATCATACCTGTGCTGGCTTGCATGGTAGACCTAACTCTAATTCCAATCCTGTTCTTGAATAGTTTCATCCCCATTGCCATCAAGCATCTAGCTAACAAAATCTCTGCTTCAGCTAATGACTCTGATTGAATAGCTAATTGAGTTTGCCATAACATTATGTCTGATGTATTCTGTAGCCTAAAACACACAAGCATCTCAGTTAAAACCCTGGACCTCCCTCCCTCACTGAACTGTGGGTGTACTTAGCCCACTACAGCAATTCTAAAAGGTGACTCACCAACACCCTCCCAAAGGAAAAGCCTTTCCCACTGGATACTGTCTCCTGCAGCGTCTTAACTCGATTTCCCCACATGGGCTCTGCAATGTTGCATACTGATGTCCGATGAACTCAATGTTAACCATTCAGATCACCTTTTAATCATCTATACTGTATGGTCACTACTGCAGCCAAGGGGTTTCATGGTTAAAATTCCACACTTTCCTGCTTTGACATCACACCGACTGTTGAAAGAGTTGGTAAATAGTGACTGGGGCCAGGAGCTCAAACTGAATCTGCCTCTCGTTAAATGCACCGCTTTCCTCCATGACAACCAGCACTTTGTAGGGAGTGTAATGTAATAATAAGAGTCAGGCATGAGTAGACCCATACCCAGAGTGTGCCCTGCTGTCTGCCCCCTCTTCCACAACATTCTCTGTTTAAACTATGTCGCTACGTGTCTCACCGCTCACTGGCTGACTTTATCTCACAGAAGTGACGTCTGAAGCCCACGACCTGTCTCCAGAGAGTCAGCAGGCGATTGTGTTCGTTGCTGAAATAGGTGTTAAAGGACTAAAATAAAAAGACACAGAAAGATTAAAGCTCAATATTCCAGACTAGTATCAAAAAAAACCTCAGAATTCAGAGTGAGGTAACGGATGTACTAGAAATTGAGAGAGAGAGAGAGAGAGAGAGAGAGATACAGAGAGGGGACGGGGAAGATGTTACAGAACAATACAATGATGAGAAAGGGACATTTCCAAGCCTAATACAGTATCAGATGTGAGGTATGTTTGAAAATGTTAGATTGAGCATTACACTGGGGGCTGCAACAGAGAATGTAACACTGAGGTCAGAGGATATATCAGAAATCATACATACAAACATATGCACAAGGAGCAGACTAGATCATTTAATGCTTCACTACTGAATAAGATCATGGTTGTTCTGATTGTTATTTCAAATCTAATCTACAGTCCCACCTTCCCTGTAACCGTTCACCCACTCTACGTCTGCCTGAAAAATACTAAAAGACTCTGCTTCCACCATCTTTTCAGAAAGTGAGTTCCAAAGCCTCAGAGCAAAAACAATTGCTTCACTTGTCTTAAATTGGCAGCCCCTTACTTTTAAACGATGAGCCCCCTAGATCATGATTTACCAATAAGGGGAATCATCCTCTCCATATCTAACCTGTCAAGGCTCCTCAGGGTCTATAACATTTCAAACAAGTTGCCTCTGACTCTTCGAAATTCCAGCGGAGGACTTACTGAGGCTTGACCATTACACTGAGGGTCATAACAGAGATCATTACATTGAGCAGTTGTATCAGAATGCATTCATTTATCCATATGCTGTTTTTCCTAACATTCCTCAGTTTGCCTACCCACTGTCAATCTATTCCCCATCAGGTCTCAATGTTCCCCATTAGTTACAGAGTCATTGAGATGTACAGCATGGAAACACGTCCTTCAGTCCAACTCATCTATGCCGACCAGACATCCCAATCTGACCTAGTCCCATTTGCCAGCACTTGGCCCATATCTCTCTAAATCCTTCCTGTACACATATCCATCCAAATGCCTTTTAGATGGCATAACTGTACCAGCCTCCACCACTTCCTCTGGCAGATCATTCCAGACACACAGCACCCTCTGTGTAAAGTCACCCCTCAGGTTCTTTTTAAATCTTTCACCCCTCACCTTAAATCTATGCCCTCTAGTTTTGAATTCCCCCACCCCAGGGAAAGACCTTGGCTATTCATCCAATTCATGCCTTTCATAATTTCATAAACCTCTAGAAGGTCGGTGAACCTCAGTCTCCGATTCTCCAGGTTAAAAAAAACACAGCCTATTCAGCCTCTCCCTATAGCTCAAATGCTCCTATCCTAGGAACCTCTTTGTTAATCTTTTCTGAACCTTTTCAGGTTTAACAACATCCTTCTTATTGAAGGGTGACCAGAATTATATGCACTATTCCAAAAGTGGCCTAATCAATGTCCTGTACAGTCCTGCAACATGACCTCCCAACTCCGATACTCAATGCACTGACCAAAAACAGTAAGCAAACTGAACGCCATCTTCGCTATCCTATCTACCTGCAACTCCACTTTCAAGGAGCTATGAACTTGCACTCCAGGTCTCTTTCAGTAACACTCTCCAGGGCCCTACCATTTCCTGTATAGGATTTGCCCTGGTTTGCCTTATGAAAATGCAACACCTCACATTTATCTAAATTATACTATGCCACTTCTCTGCCCCTAGGCCCATCTAATCAAGATCACAATGTGCTCTGAGGTTATTTTTTTTTCTCTGTCCACTACACCACTTATTTTGGTGTCATCTGCCAAATTACTAACTATAACTCCTATATTCACATCCACATCAGTTATATAAAAGACCAAAAGCAGTGGACCCAGCACTGGTGCTGGTGGCCTACCATTGGTCACAGGCCTCCAGTCCAAAAAATAACTCTCTACCAATACCTTCTGTCTCCTACCTTCAAGACAATATTGTATCTAATTGACTACCTACCCCTGGACCCCATGTGATCTAATCTTACTAACCAATCTACAATGCAGAACCTTGTTGAACACTTTACTGAAGTCCATATGCACAGTGTCTATCACTCTGTCTTCATCAATCTTCTTCGTCATCTCTTCAAAAAACTGAGGAGAAAGTGAGGTCTGCAGATGCTGGAGATCAGAGCTGAAAATGTGTTGCTGGAAAAGCGCAGCAGGTCAGGCAGCATCCAGGGAACAGGAGAATCGACGTTTCGGGGCATAAGCCATTCCTGAAGAAGGGCTTATGCCCGAAACGTCGATACTCCTGTTCCCTGGATGCTGCCTGACCTGCTGCGCTTTTCCAGCAACACATTTTCAGCTTCAAAAAACTGAGTCAAGTTAATGGGACGTGATTCAGAACAGATCATAAAATCCCTACAGTGTGTGGAAACAGGCCCTTTGGCCCAACAAATCCACACTGACCCTCCGAAGAGTAACCCACCCAGACCCATCACCCTCCGTTTAACCCCTGACTAATGCACCCAACCTACACATCCCTGAACACTGTGGACAATTTAGCACAGCCAATTCACCTAACCTGCACATCTTTGGATTGTGGGAGGAAACCCACACAGACACGGGGAGAATGTGCAAACTCCACACACACAGTCACCCGAGGCTAGAATCAAACCTGGATCCCTGATGCTATGTGGTAGGAGTGCTAACCACTAAGCCACCATGCCGCCCACTCACAAAGCTATGCTGACTATCCCTGATCAGTCCTTGCCTTTCCAAATGCATGTAAATCCTGTCCCTCACACTTCCTTCCAACAACGTACCCACCAATGACATAAGGCTTACTGGTCTATAACTCCTGGGCTTTTCCTTACAGCCTTTCTTAAATATTGGCACCACATCGGCCAACCACTAGTCTTTGGGCATCTCACCTGTGGCTATCGATGATATAAATATCACAGCATGGGGCTCAGCAATCTCTTCCCTCGCTTCCCACAAAAGTCTGGGAAACACCTGATCAGGTCCCAGGGGATTTATCTACCTTTATGTGTGGATAAGACCTCCAGCAATTCCTCTTCTATAACATTGACATGTTCTGCTGTATATCATGTGCTTAAGAACAATCTCCTCTATTATCAATTAAGGACATCAGTAAGCCACTGTTCCCATGTAATATTCATTGCTTGCACATAATTTTTAAGCCCATGCAGTGACCAGGCTACATTCAGCAGCACCTAAGTCTTGGTGAATATAAAGATGTATGACAAAGGAGGGCACGAGCTTGGTTGTAAAATGCACTGAGATATTTTGTACCTCCTCTTCCTGTCTCCATTCCACCTCCTTCTGCTCGAGTTCCTCCCGTGCCTTAGTCCAGTCGACAGTCAGTTTGCGAATGTCCTCACTCAGGGCAAGGTTGGCAGAATTTGCCTGGTCCAGCTGTTCCCGGAGCATGGAGTTCACTTGGGTCAGGCTGGCACTTCTAAATGCCGAGGACAGATACATCAAATCAGACCAGGCTGACTCCAGAACCAAACAAATGATGGATTCAGGTGAGAGATTCTCAGCCTGAACTTGGTCAGTGAGGAATGGCGCAGTGGAGGCTCCCAGGTTTCAGATGTTGGAGTGGGTGGTTAGGCCAATGATCAGACAGGTTCAGGCTGACTCTGGCATCTACAAGTGCCCACTGCCAATGGCCTACAATGAACAAGCCAGTCAGAGAGCTCAGGTTGAGTCATAGAAAGTAAAAGGAGAAAGGTTACCCAGAAAAGCACCCATTAAAAATGTGGAATAGAGGAGGAAGAGCAAATATGGAGTGGAATTGAATAGATTAGCTTCATTGTCACATATACTCACATGAGTATAGTGAACGTTTACCAGTTGCTACTGACGGTGCAATCTTTGGTACAAAGGTGCCTAGGTACAGATTCTTTAGTATAAATTCTTAGGGAAAAAAAATTAGAAAAATACAGAAATAAGAATTCCAGTATTACAGACCTTCAAAACTACAACATCATAGTAATAAATTAGATAAATAAAGAAATAAAAGTTCAGAATAGTAATACTCCCACAATAATATTAAAAAGAAAAAAAAGGTTCTGTGCAGCAAATTCCTAAATGGGTTACTACATGATTGGTTTGGGAATTCACTACATATGGGAAATTCCCCCCCACCCCCACCCACGCAGCTCTCTAGGTCAGATTCATGTGATTCCCCCACTTGCCTCTGCTGTTCTTCCTCCAAGCGGATCAGGGTGTTTTCCAGTTCATTGCTCTGTTCCTCTTCAGACTGTCGCAATCGTGATTCTGTGAGGTCCAGCTGGCTCTGTGAAGAGAGTACAGTCGGCTTTAATTAAAGCTGTGGGGGATGAACTGAATTGTTTGTCACATCGTTGTGTGACAAATGTGTCAGGGTAATTTTTCTCTGCGTTTCTGCACTTTGCATTTCAGTGTAAACACCCACGAGGGGAAAATTGCAAGGATACACGTCCAACTTTACAAACTCAACAGTTCACCTCCACACATTATCAACCAGATCCCTGTGGGAATTGGAGTCAGATAGCTGGGGACAAAAAAAAGTTGCTGAATCCACCAGTATTCCTCTCAACCCATTGGATATCTGCAATGGAGTCAGATCTTGGAAGTTAATCCTATGAAATATAGTGAAATCTTAATTTCCATTGCATTCTTGGGGGTGCTAGTCTGGCTTATAACAAAGAATCAAAATGCCTGTTATTCTTAAGCAATAAACAGTTTATCTTCACAATTCGAAATCAGTGTAATGGCACAATGAGGCAGTGGTTAGGAAATCATCACCCATCGCCTTCCAGAATGTGTGCTTGCCAAGAGCTTCTGGAAAGAAAGGGGACAGCTCTTGTTGAAGTTCCTCTCAAATCAGACCTCATTTGACAGACTATTCCCAGGGACGTACATGGAGATAAACACCAACTTCAATTTGGCGAAGGAAGATTATTGGTCTAAAACTGTGAGGACTGAATGCTGCTGACTGACACATTACAAGCTTCAAGAGTACGTGCTGAGGGACAGCACAATAGCCTGGGACGGCTGTTACAAAGGCTCAGTGGGGAACAGATGAGGTATATGGCCCTCCCAGCTTCCTTAGCACATCACATGGCCTGCAAGGGACCAGTGTAAAACCCCTTGAAATGGATGCATCAGAAAATGTTTAGTGTGATATAAATGTAGATGCAACATAAATGGAATCAGATATTCAAGTGCTGCTTGGTATATTTACCCCACAGTCCAAAGATGTGCAGGTCACATGCTAAATTGCCCATAGTGTTAGGGAAATGGGTCTGGGTGGATTACTCTTCGGAGGGTCAGTGTGGACTGGTTGGGCCAAAGGGCCTGTTTCCACACTGTGGGAAATCTAATCTAAAGTCTTTTTTGCACTTTGTCTGCTTACCACTCTTCAATTCTATTGTAATGCATTTCGACAAATGTTTCATATATAATTTTGGAAAGAAATTAAATTGATCTACATACAAAAGCTTTTGTATCAAAAGCTTTTGTATCAAAAGATGGCAGAATGAAAAGCTGGTTGAAAATAATGCAAATTTGCTCCAATTTAGAACGGCAGGCAGTGCCTCGCCAGAGCTCAGTCCATACAGTGGATTAACTCAGATAGGCCCTCATCATTACTCATCTATTCCAAAACAGAGCTGCTCCATGGTGCAAAAGCTGCAGTGTGGTAACACACAACCTCGCTGCATCTGGCATATTATTTGTGGGTTCAAATGCAAAGGACGAGTTGGAGCAAGCTCTCCCCACGGCACTTACGGAGAGTCGGTGCTGTTCCAGCTCTGTGGCTTTCTCAATCAGTTGCTGCTCCACCTCGCCACATTTCTTCTTGTACTGAAGGACCTGCCATTTGAAGCAGACATGGTCAGTCCCACAATGCACAAGAACCATCCCATAATGCACGGAGCCCATCCCACAATGCACCACCCTTCCCGCTCGTGGGTAGAACTTCATAAGGACAACATTGACATGGTTACAGAAAGTAATTTGGCAGATCTCAGCTCATCTGTCCCAAAGGGCTGTACTGTTAGGCCCCAGATAACATACAACAGTTTCTCAACCTTCCTTTGTCTGAACAACCTTTGTTCATTTAATTGATCCATTTAATTGATCCATAGTAGCAACTGGAAGCCAAAGGAACTCTGTCTCAGAACTGTGAAAGGAGGAAGGAAAACTGGTGGAGACAAGCAAGATAAACTCAGGGACAGATATTCATGAAAACTTCAAGGTTCACAGCCCAGTACCTTGGATTGAAGTTTCTGGACCAGTTGGGCCTGCCGCTGCTGACCCTCCTGGTAGGCCTGAAGCTTGCGTTTATATGAAGCCTGTTCCTCTTCCAGGCGGCGCCTTAGTTCAATGTTCTGCTGCGCCAGGCTCTTATTTTCCAGATTTTCGCGCTCCCTCTCCCCTGTCTCAAGCTTCAAGGCCTGCTCCAGCTGTGAGGTGGGAGAGAGAGAGAGAGAGAGAGAGAGAGAGAGAGAGAGAGAGAGACATCAGTCAATGCAGTCAAAGTACACACTGGACAGTTTCATTTTCTCCTTACAGACAGATCTGGTTAATTTCCTTAGGTAGTTCATTCCACACATGAACCACCCTCTGTGTAAAAAAATTGCTTTAAATCTTTCTCCTCTCATCTTAAAAATGTGCCCCCTAGTCTTGAAATCCTCCATCATAGGGAAAAAAAAACAACCACCATTAACTCTATCCATACCACTCAGTATTTTATGAACTTCTATAAGGTCACCTCTCAACCTCCTACGCTCCAATGAAAAAAGTCCCAGCCTCTTTCTTTATTACTCAAACTTTCCATACCTGGCAACATCCTGGTAAATCTCTTCTGACCGCTCTCTAGTTTGATAGTAACATGATAACCAGAACAGGACACAGTATTCCAGTCTACAGTCTACCATGCGGAACCTTGCTGAAGGCTTTATTAAAGTCCAAGTAAATAACATCTACCCTCAATCATTTTGGTAACTTGCTCAAAAAAATCTCAATCAAGTTTATGAGACATGGTTTTCCTCACCAATCCTGTACAACCTCAGCATGACTCCCCAACTCCTATGCTCAAAGGACTGGGCAACGAAGGCAAGCATGCCAAACACCCTTTTAACCACCCTGCCTATATATACTTCATTCCTGATGAAGGGCTTACACCTGAAACGTCAATTCTCCTGCTCCTCGGATGTTGCCTGACCTGCTGTGCTTTTCCAGCACCACACTCTCAACTCGGATCTCCAGCATCTGCAGTCCTCACTTTCTCCCTGCCTATATGTGATGCAAACTTCAAAGAATTATACACTTGCACCACTAGGTCCCTCTGTTCTACAACACTACCCAAAGCCATACCATTAATTGTATAAGCCCTACCCTTGTTTATTGTACCAAAATGCAATACTTGCATTTATCCAGGTAGAACTCCATATGCCATTTTTCAGTCTATTGACCCATTTAATCAAGATTCATTTGTAATCAGAGAAAACCTTCTTCATTGTCTACTATGTCACCAATTTTAGTGTCATCCGCAAAATTACAACCATGCCTTGTATATTCTATTCCAAATCATTTAAATAAATGACAAACAAAAGGGCAGCACAGTGGCTCAGTGGTGAGCACTGCTGCCTTACAGCACTAGGGTCCCAGGTTCGATTCCAGCCTCGGGTTCCAGTCTGTGTGGAGTTTGCACATTCTCCCTGTGTCTGCGTGGGTTTCCTCCGGGGGCTCCGGTTTCCTCCCACAGTCCAAAGATATGCAGGTCAAGTGAATTGGCCATGCTAAATTGCCCGTAGTGTTAGGTGCATTAGCCAGAGGAAAATGGGACTGGGTGGGTTACTCTTTGGAGGTTCAGTGTGGACTTGTTGGGCCAAAGGGCTTGTTTCCATACTGTAGGGAATCTAATCTAAAAAAAAGGGACCCAGAACCGATCCCTGTGGAACACCGCTGGTCACAGGACTCCAGTCCATAAAGCAACCACTTTCTGTCTTCTGCCTTTAAGCCAATTATATATCCAAGTGCCAAGCTCACCCTGAATTGCGTGTGATATAACTTTACTAATTAGTCTACCGTGTGGAACCTTGTTGAAGGGTTTACTAAGGTACAAGTAAACAACATCTACTGCTCTGCCATCATCAACCATTTTGGTAACTTCCTCAAAAAACTCAATAATCAAGTTTGTGAGACACAATTTTCTTTGCACAAAACCATGCTGACGATCCTTAGTAAACTTCTGCTTCTCTTAAGAAAAAGGAAGCATATGTTAGGTATAGACAGGATAGATCAAGTGAATCCTTAGAAGAGTATAAAGAAAGCAGGAGTATACTTAAGAGGGAAATCAGGAGGGCAAAACGGGGACATGAGATAGCTTTGGCAAATAGAATCAAGGAGAATCCAAAGGGTTTTTACAAATATATTGAGGACAAAAGGGTAACTAGGGAGAGAATAGGACCCCTCAAAGACCAGCAAGGCAGCCTTTGTGTGGAGCTATAGAAAATGGGGGAGATGCTAAATGAATATTTTGCATCAGTATTTACTGTGGAAAAGGATATGGAAGATATTGACTGCAGGGAAATAGATGGTGACATCTTGCAAAATGTCCAGATTACAGAGGAGGAAGTGTTGGATGTCTTGAAACGGTTAAAAGTGGATAAATCCCCAGGACCTAATCAGGTGTACCCGAGAACTCTGGGAGGCTAGAGAAGTGATTGCTGGGCCTCTTGCTGAGATATTTGTATCATCGATAGTCACATGTGAGGTGCCGGAAGACTGGAGGTTGGCAAACGTGGTGCCACTGTTTAAGAAGGGCGGTAAAGACAAGCCAGGGAACTATAGACCGGTGAGCCTGACCTTGGTGGTGGGCAGGTTGTTGGAGGGAATCCTGAGGGACAGGATGAACATGTATGTGGAAAGGCAAGGACTGATTCAGGATAGTCAACATGGCTTTGTGCATGGGAAATCATGTCTCACAAACTTGATTGAGTTTTTTGAAGAAATAACAAAGAAGATTGATGAGGGCAGAGCAGTAGATGTGATCTAAATGGACTTCAGTAAGGCGTTCGACAAGATTCCCAATGGGAGACTGATTAGCAAGGTTAGATCTCATGGAATACAGGGAGAACTAACCATTTGGATACAGAACTGGCTCAAAGGTAGAAGACAGAGGGTGGTGCTGGAAACTGGGGACTATTGACAAATGAGTCTGACTTTTGTTGTGGGTAAATTGTTGGAGGTAGTTTATAAAAGATAGGATTGATGAACATTTAGAGTCATCGAGGTGTACAGCATGGAAACAGAACCTTCAGTCCAACCCGTCCATGCCGACCAGATATCCCAACCTAATCTAGTCCCACCTGCCGGCCCATATCCCTCCAAACCCTTCCTATTCATATACCCATCCAAATGCCTCTTAAATGTTGCAATTGTACCAGCCTCCACCACATCCCCTGGCAGCTCATTCCATACACGTACCACCCTCTGCATGAAAAAGTTGCCCCTTAGGTCTCTTTTATATCTTTCCCTTCTCACCCTAAACCTATGCCCTCTAGTTCTGGACACCCCGACCCCAGGGAAAAGACTTTGCCTATTTACCCTATCCATGCCCCTCATAATTTTGTAAACCTCTATAAGGTCACCCCTCAGCCTCCCACGCTCCAGCCCCAGCCTGTTCAGCCTCTCCCTATAGCTCAAATCCTCCAACCCTAGCAACATCCTTGAAAGAGTTCAGAAAAGATTTACAAGTTTCACAACATCTTTCCGATAGGAAGGAGACCAGAATTGCACACAATATTCCAACAGTGACCTAACCAATGTCCTGTACAGCCGCAACATGACCTCCCAACTCCTGTACTCAATACTCTGACCAATAAAGGAAAGCATACCAAATGCCTTCTTCACTATCCTATCTACCTGTGACTCTACTTTCAGGGAGCTATGAACCTGCACTCCAAGGTCTCTTTGTTCAGCAACACTCCCTAGGACCTTACTATTAAGTGTATAAGTCCTGTCAAGATTTGCTTTCCCAAAATGCAGCACCTCACATTTATCTGAATTTGTTCTTTGTTACTTCTTCAAAAAACTCAATCAAGTTTGTGAGACATGATTTCACACGCACAAAGCCATGTTGACTATCCCTAACCTGTCCCTGCCTTTCCAAATACACATACATCCTATCCCTCAGGATTCCCTCCAACTACTTGCCCACCACTGCTGTCAGACACACTGGTCTATAGTTCCCTGGCTTGTCCTTACCACCTTTCTTAAATAATGGTACCATGTTAGCCAACTTCCAGTCTTCCAGCACCTCACCTGTGACTATCGATGATATAAATATATCAGCAAGGGACCCAGCAATCACTTCCCTAGTTTCCCACAGAGTTCTAGGGTACACCTGATCAGGTCCTGGGGATTTATCCACCTTCATGCGTTTCCAGACATCCAGTCCATCTCTCAAACAAGTTTCTGTAATAGATATGATGTCCTAATCCCATGCTCTTAAACATTCCATGAGTTCATCAGTCATACCTCTAAGACAACTTGTATTAAAATAAATTCAATTTAGTTCTTCAGAGTTATGACATACTCAGACTCTCTCTTGTCTTTCTTATCTATTTTTACATTCAGAGCCTCACTTCACATTGAGAACCTTCCCCATCAATCTTTCTATTTACACTGACACTTAGAATTCCTCTCTCTCAGTATAAAGTCTTCCTTAATGGAATGAGCAAATCTCTCCGCTAAGATATTGGTCCCTTTCCAGTTTAGGTTAGACCCATTCTTTGTGAACAGGTCTTTTCTATCCCAAAGACATTCCAATTGTCCAAAAACCTGATTCTCTGAACAAACACCACCTCTTCAGCTATTCATTTATTTCCTTTATTCTTTTGTTCCTTCCCTCTTTTGAGTTTGGCATTGGGAGTAAACTAGAAATTACTTTTCAGGTTCTAGTTTTTAAATCTTCTACATAACCTCTTAAATTCACTTTGTTCTGCTTTAGTTTTTTCCTTAAAAATGTCATTCCTACCAATGTGTACAATAATTTCTGGCTTCTCAATGTCACCTTTAACAATATAGAGTCATAGCGTTGTACAGCACGGAAACAGACCCTTCAGTCCAACTCCTCCATGCCGACCAGACACCCTAACCTAACCTAGTCCTATTTGTCAGCATATGGTCCATATCCCTATAAATCTTCCTATTTATATACCCATGCAGTTGGGTATTAAATGCTGTAATTGTACCAGCCTCCACCCCCATTTGAATTGTTTAGAGATGTCCTTAATCCTAGCACCGGGAAAGCAACAAACCATCCTAAAGTTATGCTCACTGCCACAGAATCTCCTGTCTATACCCCTGAGAGGACAGCCCCCTATAACAATAATTCTATTAAGTTTTGTCAAAAGCTGTCTAACGTACAAATTATTCCAAAGGTCCAATAACTGACTGCATCTTCCTCGGAGAGACTATCGTCTTTAATAGTTTCAAAACCTGAATATTGATTTGATAGAGGAATAGCCACTGGAGACTTTTGAACTACCTTGTTACTTTTCCTGACAGTCACCCATCTATTTGACTGATCCTGTTGGGTAATAACTTTTCTAAATCCTTTGGTCATCTTACTCTGTACCTCATACATGCCCTTAATAACATTGAGCCTAAAACAAAAGGAACTTGCAATAACACCTGACATACAAAATAAACCTTTCATTACCTTCAGAAAATAATGTTAAAATGGAAAAAGAAATGAGAAATATATACACATTAAACATATAAATCTTAAATAAAATCAACCATTTAGCAGATAAACTGAACAAAAAAGACTCCCGTTCAATAAATTCCCCAAAGAGAAAAAAAATCTTCTCCAGAGCCAACCACGTATAAGAGGCAGAAGCTCAGAGCCCTGTTCAAGGACCTTACCACAAGCAGAATTTTGCAACTTTTGATCTCCAAAAGCAGCCTGTTTCCTTGTCAAATTTCACTGTAAAATGGAACTACAGGAGAAATACGTTTGTCCCCTTTTGATGTTCATACAGCAGGAATGATTAGACACTTATCAGGGTCAATATTTGTTTAAGATATTTCTTCCAATTTAAATTCCAAAGAATGTCTTATGAAAAAGTCCCTACCCCTACTTCCAAGGCCTGTCACATTCAATTTTTTTTGCTTGTCCTGCCATGCATCTTTCTCACCCCTATAAAGCCCTGTTTTGTATAGTCATTCTCTATTCTACATCAACTGATGATACCAGATATACCTATATTAGGGGTTGTTACTGACTATTTGCCCTTCAAGAACAGTGACTACTCCAGCTGTGCCAGATACAATGGAATTAATATCATTGGAACAACAATGGTACAATAAATGGGCACTAACACCTCAAACACACTTCATCAAAGGGAAATCATCGAATTTACACTTTGCATATATTTCTTAAATACCCAGAGCAAGTGACTAACTAGGAATCTAATCTAAATTAAAATAGCTGCTTGTACATTTCTCAAGAATTCCACTCCACAGTGTGAACAGAACCTATAGGGGTCATAAATGGAAACACAACCAGATATTATACTGTCTTCAATCAAAGTTCCTACAACAGCTTTCTATGAGGGGTCAAGGAACAACAAACGGACTTGGAAATGGAGGCAAATTGCTCCTCTCCTTAATTCAGGAGTGCAGACAGCAGAGTCCCATCAGATCAGGGCCTGAACCTGGTCTGAATGGCTCCACACGACAAGAGACAACACCTTAACCTAACGAACCACTGCAGTTAAAATGTTTGCCAAGCCTTGGAACTGACAACACTGCATCAAGCATCCCAAACTCATAGAAATTTATTGAACTCAACGTTGAAAAGACTGGGAACAGCCCAGTTAATACTGATGTTTGAAAGAAAACTTCACAGTAAGACACAAAATAACAATTGGAAACACAGTAATAACTGGGAATAATTTGCACTTAGACAGAAAGCATAGGGAAAATGTATAACAACCAAAGCTGTGACAGACAGAAAAGGTAATGGGGAAGGGAATTAATATTAATGTGAAAACAATTTTTAAAACAAAATTAATTGTCAATGTGGTTCAACTCAAGCTTACTTTAGAATAGAACTCTTCAAGTTATATTATATGTACATTGCTAGAGTTTTGTATGCTTTTTAGGACTATGTTACAGACTGATTCATTTCCCCATTACTGATGGACTCACTCTCCTGATGCAGTCATGTACTGATGCTCACTGACTGACATTGCTGCATTCATGTTTATAGAAGAGGATGTCTCTGAGCCTTCTCATCTTCAATGCAGCAAACTGACGTTCCCATAGCAACGTCCAGCACATAACTCTTCAGTCCACATCCAGTTACTTACCCACAAACTCTCTTTTTCACACTGAGCCACAAACTAAACGGTTGTGAGGGCTGCAGGCTCCTTCCGGTACAAGCAGGGGATTCTGAGATATTAGCAACGCTGCAGCGAAGCTCTCATGTGTTTTGAAGCCTCTTACTTGTCTCCATGGTAACTGCTCAGGCAGTCAGCACATTGTGGAGAGTGAGGCTGTACCTTTGGGACAGTCTAAACCAAAACCATGCCTGGGGCCAGTTGCATAACTAGAAAGTTGGGAAGGTTTTCATCTAAATACTGCACAGGGGCAAGGGATTAGATTTGGACAGATGTCATAATGGTGTGCTGTGCCTCAGTTATGTTGGGCATTGGCAAGACAACACCTGGAATGCCGTGCACAGCACTGGCCTCCTTATGTAAAGGAAGACATAAATGTTGCTGGAAACAACGAAGGGATACCTGGAATGGACATGTCTCATGAGAGAATGTTGGACAGGCTAGGCTTATATAGAGTCAAAGAGGTGTACAGCATGGAAACAGACCCTTCGGTCCAACTCGTCCATGCAAACCAGATATCACAACCCAATCTGGTCCCACCTGCCAGCACCTGACCCATATCCCTCCAATCCCTTCCTATTCATATACCCAGCCAGGTGCCTTTTAAATGTTGTAACTGTACCAGCCTCCACCACTTCATCTGGCAGCTAATTCCACACACGCACCACCCACTGCGTGAAAAGTTGTCCCTTAGGTCTCTTTTATACCTTTCCCCTCTCATCCTAAATCTACACCCTCTAGTTCTGGACTTCCTCACTGCAGGGAAAAGACTTTGTCTATTTATTCCATCCATGTCCCTCATGATTTTATAAACCTCTATAAGGTCACCCCTCATCCTCCGACAATCCAGGGAAAACAGCCCCAGCCTATTCAACCTCTCCCTTTGGTCAAATCCTTCAACCCAGGCAAGATCCTTGTAAATCTTTTTTGAACCTTTTCAAGTTTCACAACATCCTTCTGATTGGAAGGAGACCAGAACTGCACGCAATATTCCAAAAGTGGCCTAACCGATGTTCTGTACAGCCACAACATGACCTCCCAACTCCTGTAAGTAAAAAGTGAACTTGAGTGAAGCACACACAAGATCTTGAAGGGTTTCGATAAGGTGAGTGTGAAAATTATTTGTCCAGTTTTGTCCAGTGGAAGAATCTAGAAGTAAGAGTCACTGTTTAAGAATTAGGATCACCCATTTAAGATAGATGGTGGCAAATGGGGGGTAGCAAATGTTATTCCCTTGTTTAAGAAAGGGAATAGGGATAATCCTGGGAAGTACAGACCAGTCAGTCTTACGTCAGTGGTGGGCAAATTTTTGGAGAAGATGCTGAGAAACAGGATTTATGATTACTTGGAAAACCATAGTTTGATTAATGATAGTTAGTATGGCTTTGAGAGGGGCAGGTCATGCCTCACTAGCCTTACTGAATTCTTTGAGGATGTGACAAAACACAGTGATGAAGGTAGAGCAGTGGATGTGGTGGTACATGGATTTTAGCAGGGCGTTTGGTAAGGTTCCACATGGTAGGCGCATTCAGAAAGTAAGAGATGAGGGATACAGGGAAATCTGGCTGTCTGGGTGCAGAATTGAAAGACAGAGGGAGATTGGTGACCAGTGCTGTTCCACAGGGATTTGTTCTGGGACCTCTGCTATTTGTGATTTTTATAAATGACCTGGATGAGTAAGTGGAAGGGTGGGTTAATAAGTTTGCTGAAGACACGAAGGTTGGTGGACTGGTGGATAGTGTGGAGGGCTGTTGTAGGTTGCAACGGGACATTGACAGAATGCAGAACTGGGCTGAGAAGTGGGAGATGGAGTTCAACCTGGAAAAGTGTGAAGTGATTCATTTTGGAAGGTTGAATTTGAATGCAGAAAACAGGGTTAAAGGCAGGGATCTTGGCAGTATGGAGGAACAGAGGAGTCTTGGGATCCATGTCCACAGATCCCTCAAAATTGCCACCCAAGTTGACTGGGTTGTTAAGAAGGCATATGGTCTGTTGGCTTTCATTAGCAGAGGGATTGAGTTTAAGAACTGCCAGGTTATGATGCAACTCTATAGAGCCCTGGTTAGACCACAGTTGGAATATTGTGTCTAGTTCTGGTCACTCATTATAGGAAGGGTGTGGAAGCTTTAGAGAGGGTGCAGAGGAGATTTACAAGGATGCTGAAGAAAGGTTGAGGGAGCCTAAGGCTTTTCTCATTGCAGCAATGAAGGATAAGAAGTGACTTGATAGAGGTGTACAAGATGAGGAGAGGCATAGATAGAGTGAATAGTCAGAGACTTTTACCCAGGCAGAAATGGCTATCACAAGGGGGCATAATTTTAAGGTAATTGGAGGAAGGTTTAGGGGAGATGTCAGAGTCGGTTCTTTCCACAGAAAGTGGTGGGTGCATGGAATGCACTGCCAACAGTGGCGGTAGAGCACCACTAATTCAGATTAGGGACATTTAAGCAACTCTTGGATTGGCACATGGATGATAGTAAAATGAAGGGTATGCAGGTTAGCTTGATCTTAGAGTTGAATAAAAGTTCAGCACAACATCAAGGGCCGAAGGGCCTGTAGTGTGCTGTACTGTTCTATGTTCTATGAAGAAAATGTTTTTTTTTTCATCAGAGGAGTGGCAGTCTTCAGAATGCTCTTCCTCAGAAAGATGGTGGAAGATCTTGAATATTTTTAAGACCAAGCTGGATAGATTCTCAATGAGCAAGGTGATGAAATGTTATCGGGGGCTGGGCAGGAATGTGGAGTAATCAGTTCAGCCATGTTCTTATTGAATGGTGAAGTAGTCTTAAAGGCCCTACTCCTGCACTGATTCGCATGTTTGTAAGCGCATACTTAATATATTTAAGATTGTTCAATTGGAGCTGAAAGTCAACCACAGCAGGCTCTTTTATTCCTGATGAAGGGCTTTTGCCCGAAACTTCGATTTCGCTGCTCCTTGGATGCTGCCTCAACTGCTGTGCTCTTCCAGCACCACTAAACCAGAATCTGATTTCCAGCATCTGCAGTCATTGTTTTTACCTCAAGAGGTCACACAGTCTACTCCTGTTTCTATTGAATGTTCTTTTGTAGCCCAAAACCATTATACCTTTTAAGAGCTGCACTGTCTCCCTTTCTGTACTCATCCCTTGCTGGAGTTCAATTCCATGGCTTTTCATGTTTGACATTTAATTAGAAACTACCTTTTAGAGGCCTGCCACATTATGGTTAAACTGTTAACATGCAGCAATCTGTTAGAAATTCAAGATCTGTTTTTCTCCCCCTGAAATGGTTCAGAAACATCAAAGCCATGAATTCCTGCAGACTTTACTGAGGGAGGTCTCTGAATTATTTTTGCCACCTCATTCCGGTCCCCCTGCCCCCACAATCCCTGCATGCCCAGATGGTAGAGTGTCTCTCATTGCTTTCCTCTCAAAATTTCCATACCAATAGACCCTGCCATTCACTGGAACATCACCGGCCTCCCTGAGAGGCTGCCGCCATGGCAACCAAGCAAAGCATTGTGTTGCTCCTGAATATGTGAAAAATCAGGGTGGGGAAAGGCTGCTGGAGGAACTGAAAGTCAGCTGATTGCTGGGAAGTATGAAAACAAGGTTAGGATCAAGCAAAGGACTCTAAGCTTTCTGCATACAGGCTGAGGGAGGGGATTAGTGGGGATTAACATCCTGGAACTCCTGCCCATGAGTGCTGTGCAAACAAATGATCAGTGAGCCCAAGAATAAAATAATTTGGCACATGAAGGGAAAAAATCTTACAGAAGATTCGGATAATTCAGGGAATTTTCACAACCCTGGATGGCTCTGTGGAAGGCAGGCATAGATTGGATGGGGTGAACAGGCAATAATACCTCTATGGTTAGTTTTTTTTTTACACAAGTAAAATCCAACGCTTTGTTTTTGTTTTGAACTAAAACCTGTCACGTCTCCAAGTTTTGATTTTTTTAAATTTTCTCTCCCTCCCCTGCTGAAGGTGGCAATCACCAGATTCCACAGTCAGCAAATACCCTCTGGTATCTAACTATTCTTCATGCCTGTGATTTGGCCATGAAGATCTTTGGTCAAAACAGACCTTACATCCAAGCCCTTAATCCTCACTCACTCAAATGGGCGAGTGGTGGTATATTGTTAGTGTCACTAGTTTATTCATCCAGAACCCCAGGCTAATGGTTAGGCAAGCCCTCCAACCACAAGGGATGAACTCAGATTTGGTAAAAACAATGACTGCAGATGCTGGAAACCAGATTCTGGATCAGTGGTGCTGGAAGAGCACAGCAATTCAGGCAGCATCCGAGGACAGGCAAAATCGACGTTTCGGGCAAAAGCCCTTCAGATTTCTCCAGTTTCCTCATTTCCCCTCCCCCCACCTTGTCTCAGTCAAATCCCTCGAACTCAGCACCGCCTTCCTAACCTGCAATCTTCTTCCTGACCTCTCCGCCCCCACCCCCACTCCGGCCTGTCACCCTCACCTTGACCTCCTTCCACCTATCGCATTTCCAACGCCCCTCCCCCAAATCCCTCCTCCCTACCTTTTATCTTAGCCTGCTGGGCACACTTTCCTCATTCCTGAAGAAGGGCTTATGCCCGAAACGTCGATTCTCCTGCTCCTTGGATGCTGCCTGACCTGCTGCGCTTTTCCAGCAACACATTTTCAGCTCTGATCTCCAGCATCTGCAGTCCTCACTTTCTCCTCAATGGTTAGGCAACACAGGTTTAAAATGCACTGTGACAGATGGTGAAATTTAAATTCAATAGTTCAAAAAATTCTGGAACAGATCCTCAAATGGTGACTATGTAACCAATATCGATGATAAAAGCCCATCTGGTTTTCCAGTGCTGTTCAGGGAAGGAAATCTGCCATCCTTAACTGGTCTGGCCCACATGTAACTCCAAACCCAAATTAATGGGGTTGATTCTTAACTGCTCTCTGAAATGACTGAGAGAGCTAATCAGATCCACAGCAGTCAGTGACACCCACATTCCCTCCGTGAATAAACAAACACAATGCCTGATCTACTGACCAAGAGCAAGACTATTGTGATATCCTTAATTCCAAGTAATCTATGTCACTGAATGCAGGATTGGTTTGGACAGGTAGTGGGTGAAACATAGATCATTGCCTTTAAGGAAAGGCTGGATAAACATATGAAGTAGAGGGTAGTGAGTGGCTCAATAGTTAGCACGGCTGCCTCACAGTGCCAGGGATCTGTGTTCAATTCCACCCTGTTTGAGTGGAGTTTGCATGTTCTCCCTGTGCCTGTGTGGGTTCTCTCACTGGGTGAAGATTGCTCCCACAGTTCAAAGATGTGAAGGTTAGGTGGATTGGCCATGTTAAATTGCCATGAAGAGGGGAGGCCATGATGGGTTAGTCATGGGTAAAAATCCCTCATGTAGGGTTGTCTGGATGGGAAACTTTTTGGAGGGGTTGTGCAGACTTGATGGGCCAAATAACCTCTATCTGCACTGTAGGGATTCTAAAATAATACAGGGCTGAGAGGCAAAAGTAAGGCAGCAGGATTATTTTGGGTAAAGGGTCAGCACTGATTTGATGGTCCAAATAGTTATCTTTGTTTCTGAAACTTGCTCTGGTTTATCCTCAGGTTAAATAGACATAAAGTCAGATTTTACCTAAGAACCAATAGAAGCTTATTCAATTTCAGGCCTTCAGATTTTATGGAAATATTTTGTGGCTTGTCTCTCTCAGCATGGGGCAGCAGTGGCTCAGTCGTTAGCACTGCTGCCTCACAGCACCAGGGACCTGGGTTCGATTCCAGTCTCAGACAACTGTCTGTGTGGAGTTTGCACATTCCCCCTGTGTCTGCAGGGGCTTCCTCCAGGTGCTCCAGGTTCCTGCAGGTTAGACAGATTGGCCATGGGAAATTGCTGTGTAGTGTCCAGGAATGTGCAGGATAAGTGAATTAGTCATGAGGAAATACAAATTCAGGGATGGATAGGATGCTCTTCGGAGAGTCATCAAGGGGCTGAATGGCCTGCTTCTACATTGTAGCGATTCTATGTTATATGTTGATGATTTCCCTTACAATTTGTGTATGTGTGTTATAGTGGCTTGAGACAAGCCTCCAACTCTACTGTATCAGCTAGAACTCCCCTAGTCTCTATGGCTCAGTACCTTATTAAGCATCACAGCAACCAACACGGCCTAATGGAAAACTTGAAAGTGAAACCTAAAACACAAAGATTATTCAGGCCGATACTGCGGTAGCTTGGAATGGGAGGTGTTGCAGGCGTATCGCAAGTCAATGCCTTAAATTGGAAGTATTCAGTGATGCTAAAGCTCAGGTTCTATACTAAGGCATGTTGAGACATGTTGATGAGTTACTCAAGAGGGAAGGCAAGCCCAGGCAGGCTGACTGCTCCTGGGCCACTGCCACCATTTGCCTTGTTAATGAAATCTAAGCACATTCTGAACAGACGATGAATCCGCATCACCAGCGTAAACACAGTTTTCCATCCCAAGCAAGGTGCCAGGTCATGGGGCAAGCACGATGAGTGGGAGGACAACTTGCTACAAAAGCATCTTCCAGACACACCAGCGTCAACAAAACAAAACCCAGGCTGAAGGGTCAAAACCACATTTCTTAAAAGGAAGAATTGAACAATACAGAACCTTTCACCAGCTCAATCCCTAAGTATTTTACTGTCAATTAAGATTGTTTTTGGGAATGTAGTCTGTTTTACTGAAGGAAACCCGGCAACCAAGTTGCGTACAGCAAACCACCACCAGCATTAGTGACGTGATCATTTGTGTCCTTAGGTAAGGGATAAACTGGAGAAGGTAGTCATGCTCTTCTTTAACATAGTGTCATGGTTTTTTTTTAAATCAACATGAGAGAACCTTAGCCTAATGTACCAGGCAAAGGACAGCACCTCCTATAGCACGGCACTCACCCAATATCACCGTAAATGTCACCCTAAATGGGTGCAAGACCAAGAAAAGGCAGAATTGTTGAACAGGTATTTTGTGTCTGTCTTCACTGTGGAAGAAAACTTCTCAAAGATAAATCAAAAATCAAGATGTGAAAGGAAGTAAGGGACTAGGGATAAGGTCTTGGGCAATCTCTTAACCATAATAACTAAAGTCCAGAGGACCTGATGCCCACATCCTAGGCTCTTAAAAGAAGTAGGTGCAAATATAATTTTGATATTGGTTATTAAAAAGGGTTTCCTCATCCAGACTGTGGTTCATGACACCTCGGAAGAGGTCATGAACCATGAGTTCTTGTAAAGCTAGCCCGATCTCCTGTGGGATGCTCAGAGCCGCCTATCCCAAATAGAGCCGGTTTGGTCAGGTATATGATCAACTCATGACCTACATAAACCCACATCCTTATCTTTCATTAATGATAAATGAGGGCATGAGGAATGAGCTAGGATGGAATGCTGGCCACTATTTATAGATGTGTACAGAGTCTAACTGTCTCCCTGAAAATCCACTACTTTATCAGCATTCCTGCACTGTGGCTGGATGGAAATCCTGGGGCTTCCTATGAAACAGAACAGTAGATTCACCATATGGATTCCCAGCAGTTCAAGGTGTCCCACTGTGAATTCAAAGGCAGCCTGACCCTGGTGTCGCCACGAAACAACCACATGTTCTATGTGAGCTGGGTGATCTTTGGACCAAATACTTTGCAGTAACTCCGCCCAACCTGTCTCCAGTAGAAAATATGTCCTTTCAGGTTATGTCAATCCTCATGTGCCCTTGGTTCACCTACCCGCTCACTGATGGCATTGTATTTAATCGCCAGTTCATCTCGCTCAGCTCGGCTCTGAGCCAGGAGGTCCTCCACCCGGGATAACTCCTGTTGCAAGATGCGATTCTCTTCTTGAAGAGGCAGCACAGATGTCATCTCCAGGGACAATGCTACAGCAGAGAGAACCAACATCAAAAGGGGTGTGTAAGATTAATTAGCCAAATCAAATGGGGGTGCAAGGACAAAGGACACTGGCTACTTCTCACAATTCCTGGAGTTAATGGATACTAAATGCAAGACTGTGTACTTAACAGCATCAATGCATTCTGCAATGCATCATTGTATTCAGCAGAGTAAGGATTACTCATTGTCTTACTGTACAGAATTACTATTTATTTAAAATGATGTGTTAAACACTAGGCAGCGTCCAACGTTATGCTTTATATAGCAGAGTAAAAAATAAAATCAAAAAGTCATAGAGATATACAGCACGGAAACAGACCCTTCGCTCCAACTCATCCATGCTGACCAGATATCCCAACCCCATCTAGTCCCACCTGCCAACACCTGGCCCATATTCCTCCAAACCCTTTCTATTCATATATCCATCCAGATGTCTCAACCATTTCCTCTGGCAGCTCATTCCATACACGTACCACTCTCTAAGTGAAAAAGTTGCCTGGTGGGTCTCTTTTATATCTTTTCCCTCTCACCCGAAACCTATGCCCTTTAGTTCTGGACTCCCCCCACCCAAGGAAAAAATTTTGTCTATTTATCCTATCCATGCCCCTCATAATTTTATAAACCTCTACAAGGTTACCCCTCAGCCTCCGAAGCTCCAGGGAAAACAGTCCTAACCTGTTCAACCTCTCCCTAAAGCTCAAATCCTCCAACCCTGGCAACATCCTTGTACATTTGTAATTCACTGTTTAGTTAACATAGTAAGATCACTCTCTAGTTAACAGTGTTCAGCAGTTTTACTCCATGATTCTATGGCTGCAAAAGCTTATAGTTTGAATGAGTCAGTAAGGAGCTGGTCTTTTACTCTGTTGGTTCTTCTTGTTCTTACCTGATTTCTCCTCTTCCTTCAGGTTTCTGGTGACAATTTCTCGTATTTTGGCAGAAAGACTGGTCAGAGGAGAATCCTCAGTATCTCCTCGAAATAAAAAGTCTTTCCCGTTATCTGCACTCTGCACCGTGCTCTGTAATGTCTGTCAAACAAATGGAAAAACCTGTCAAAGTTCAAGGTTTGTGTAAAATTCGGGAACGGGTGCCAGTTGGTGTAGTTGTGGGTATGTTCGCTGAGCTGGGAAGTTGATTTGCAGATGTTTCGTCCCCTGTCTAGGTGATATCTTCAGGGCTTTGGAGCCTCCTGTGAAGTGCTGTTGTACTGTGTCTTCTGGAATTTATTTGGTTCCATCCTGCTGCTTCCAGTTGCCAATTCCAATAGTTTGTTGCAGTGGCCGGTATATTGGGTCTAGGTCTATGTGTTTGTTGATGAAGTCTGTGAATGAGTGCCACGCTTCTAGACTTTCTCTGGCTGTCCTCTGTTTAGCTTGTTCTATTATCGTTGTGTTGTCCCAGTCAAGTTTGCAGTCCGTGTCATTTGTGTGTATGGCTACTAGGGACAGCTGGTCATGGCATTTAGTGTGCTAATTGGTTAGACTTCCCTGACCACTCAGATTCATGACAGCCCACAAACTGACAGCCACGCTCAGACAACTCACCAGAACAAAAGACCCTATACCCAGCATGTGCAAAACTAGTGTAATTTACAGGATTCCATGTAAAGAATGCACAAAACACCATATAGAATAACCAGGCAGCCAACTAGCAATCTGCATCTACAAACACCAATTGGCCACTAAATGCCATGACCAGTGTCCTTATTAGCTATATACACAGATGACAAGGACCACAAATTCAACTGAGCCAAAACAACGATCATAGGACAAGCTAAACCGAGGACAGCCAAAGAAATTCTAGAAGCACTGTATTCATCCATGGGCTCCATCAACAAACACGTAGACATGGACCTGATATATCGGCTACTACAATGAACTACCAGAACCAACAACCGGAAACAGCAGGAACAGAACCAAATATATTCCAGAAGACACAGTACAGCAGCGCTTCACAGGAGGCTCCGAAGCATTGAAGATGTCACAGAGACAGGGGATAAAACATCTGCAAATCAACTTCCCACCTCAGCGAACATACCCACAACTATGCCAACCTGACAAAGTGATGAACTGGAGAAACAGATGTTAGTCTGTAATTCCAGTCTTCCTGAATGCTGCTGCTATTCTCAGCATGGAACTGTGGAGCTGAGCATAAATCGAGTTTAATTTCCTCCATGCAACTGAGTCCCCAAAGGCTCCTACACAAATATCAAGCTGTGGTGTCCCCAGTTACTCAACATTGGTGCAGAACCAGTTATGATTGTCAAAATGATCATAGAGTCATAGAGATGTACAGCATGGAAACAGACCCTTCGGTCTAACCCGTCCATACTGACCAGATATCCCAACCCAATCTAGTCCCACCTGCCAGCACCCGGCCCATATCCCTCCAAACCTTTCCTATTCATATACCCATCCAAATGCCTCTTAAATGTTGCAATTGTACCAGCCTCCACCACATCCTCTGGCAGCTCATTCCATACACATACCATCCTCTGCATGAAAAAGTTGCCCCTTAGGTCTCTTTTATATCTTTCCCTTCTCACCCTAAACCTATGCCCTCAGTAAAAATCTTACTTTCTCAGTGAATAGTTAGGATCTAGAATGCACAACTTAAGAGACATATGGAAACGGTTCATCTGGGGATTTGAAAGGGGAATTAGATAATTATCCAAACAGACAAAGCACTGGGCTGTAAGGAAAAGGTGAAGGAGTGGGAATAATTGAGTTGCTTTTGCAAGGATTCAAAGGGATAAATAACCTCCCTCTGCACAATAACCATTCTGTGATCCTTGGTGTGACATGGAATTATACAGTCCCCAAGCTTCTGCTCTGAGCTGTGCTAGCAGGTCTCAGCTGGACTTCGTGAGGAGTATTGAGTGCAGTTATAGACTAGGGCTCCTGCCCCTGACAGCTATATGGTGCCTTGTCATGGAATGTGCAGTTAATGGATGAGACTAGGCAGTCATCTCCCTCCAACTGATATCCCATTAGAACTCACCATTTAGGCTCACATGAAGAGTGGCCACTCAGACCAGGGTCAAAGAAACATCTAGGACCAAAAAGACCACTCGGTTCATCTACCAGGTTCCAGTGTTCAAGATAAATTCTGCCCCATTCATCCCACTATTAAATTCCCTCAAATATTTATCTAACTACCACACCTTACCTCTTGATTATGTGGACAATGGTCTGCTCACTGACTCCCCTAGCAGTGTTTCACCAATTCATATTCTCTGTACTACAGTTCAATGAAGGTTCTTGTCACAGAGCAGTAGTGTCCCTATCTTTGAGCCAAAATGCCCAGGCTCCAGATGTGTGTCATTACACATCTGAACAGGTTAAATAGTCATACAGATGTAAGCTTGGAAACAGGACCTTCGGTCCAACTCATCCAAGATATCCTAACCTAATCTTGTCCCATTTGCCAGCATTTGGCCCATAACCCCTAAACCCTGCCCATTCATATACCCATCCAGATGCCTTTTTAATGCTGTAATTGTACCAGCCTCCACCACTTCCTCTGGCAGCTCATTCCATACAAGCACCACCCTCTGTATGAAAAAGTTGTCCCTTAGGTCCCTTTTATATCTTTCCCCTCTCACCTTAATCCTGTTCCTCACGCTGCTTTTTCACTTGATGAAGGAGCAGCGCTCCGAAAGCTAGTGCTTCCAAATAAACCTGCTGGACTATAACCTGGTGTTGTGTGATTTTTAACTTTGTCCACCCCAGTCCAACACCGACACCTACATATCTTGCCTATTCACCCTATCCATGTTCTTCAAGATGTTGATTAACCATATCCACGACAGCTTAATTCCCACGTCCCCCATCAGTTTATTGTACTCATGGGGAATCTGTGGGTGCATTGAAGAGTCCGGCGTTTAACACCATCCGTTCAAATCTGATGTGCTTCAAGTTAATATTACCGTCCCCCAGACCTCAGAGTCTGTGGGATAGGAATTCTTTGCAGTCATAAGGAATCAGAAAACGGAGAGGCAGAACAGGATTGCGAGATAGTAAAGGCCCTCTGCCCAGAGCGCGGGGATTGAGGCCAATTTGAGCTGCCTCCCCGCTCTGTTGACATTAGCTAACTTAGTACACAATGCAAACTTGCTCGCGTTGTTTCCTATCAGTGAACTGACCGAGTGCAGAAAGCTGAAACCGGCGGGAGTGAAACTCGGCGCTGATTGCAGGAGCCCCCTCCCCGGGGAAGAGTAACTGACCTGGATCACTGTCTCTAGCTTGTCCCCCTCCTCGACTACACAGTCTCCACGAGAGCTCATCGAAAGGTCAAAATGCCACAGGAGGGGAAACTTTTCGATGGAGCCCAGCAGGCTGTATGGTGCAGCACAGATCAGGGTGGATCGATCAGCCGGTTCCAATCATCAATGAAGTGACTGCTTCCACTCTTTCTCTTAGGAAACCTGCAGAGAGGAGGGGTAGGAGGAATCCGCCATTCCCCCTCGCTCTCTCGGGGGCTTTGTTTCTATCCCAGTTTTACCTCCTCTCTCTCTCTCTCTCTCTGTGTAAACACCTTTTGAAGCTGAACTGAATCTCAATGCCTCCTCGGCATGTGTTTATTACAAATCTGTTGTTTTCTCTCAGCAGCGAGACCCGTGATTAATGTAACCCCCCTCCCCCCCAACACAACTTCCATGTGACAGACACTGGGAGTTATCTGGAGGGGAAACAAGAGCCATCCTTTTGGAAACTGCAAGGTCCTAGTGTCTGAGACTGTATAGTGTCATGGATATGGGTTATACGTTGTCTGAGTAACGTTATGTTTAACTCTAAGTTTTTTTTTATAATAGTCAGACGCCAATATTTTGTTTGTTTAATTGATATGCAACTGTGCAGAATAGAATTGCGTTTGTGACTGTATATATACAAAGATGCTTTTTTTAATGAATAAAGTATATTTTTGAAATAAAATGCCTGACTAACATTATGTTGCTTTGCAAATGGATTGAGCAGTAAAGTTCAGAAATTGTCAGCCAAGCATAGATAGAGGTAATCTATGAATACAGCCGAACCTACCCAGTCACAAACTGCAGATCAATGAAACAACATAGCGCCTTTAATGTTACAGTATAAATGTATTGCTAAATAAAATTTCACACCAAGAAAATGTAGACTCCAATGGAACAAACACCGAAGTACATGTAGTAACCTGCACCCCCAACAAAAAAAACTCACTGCTTCTTCCTTACTCTTACAGATCTTTCAGCCCGGCTCAGTTGAGAACAATCTCACTTCAGGGTAAGAAAGTTCAAGTCGCACCCCAGCGCTTGAGGTACAAATTTAAGCAGACATTCAGCTGCAGTACTGAAGCTGTGCTGTCCTGTCACAGCTGCCTTCCCTTTTATGAAATACTAAACTGGAGGTATTATCTAGTGGGCACAAATTATCCCATGGCATTATTTCATAGAAGAGTGGGGTAGTTATCCCCAGTGTCTTGGTTAATATTTATCTCCCAATCAACAACACACTAATTGGTCAGAATCATTGGTTTACCAATGTCCTTTAGGGAAGGAAATTGCCATCCTTACCTGGTGTGGCTTACATGTCACTCCAGACCCACAGCAAAGTGGTAGACTCTCAACTACCCTCTGGGCAATTAGTGATGGACATTAAATGCTGCCTAGCCAGCTATGTCCTCATCCCGGGAATGAGTAAAGAAAATAAATTGCTGTTTGTGGAAGCTCGCTGTGTTCGAATTGGCTGCTATGTTCCCTACATTACAACCGTGACTGCAGTTCAACATACTGGATGTGACTTCATGGTATATAAAGTACGTTAGCACATCTGTGGTTGTGAAAGACGCTAAACAAATGCAAGAGTTTCTTTTAATACTGCAATGTAAGAGTGTCTTCTCTTAGGCAGTCCCTCAGAAGCGAGAATGACGTGCCAGGTTCTGAGACCACAAATCAGTCCAATGCATGATCTCTGTGAGTACGTGGTTCGTGAAAGATTGGGTAGATAAGGAGTTTGGAGCTACATGCCCTCTCTCCAGTGCCTTGACTTTATCTCGGTAGGTCCCTGAAAATGTCTCCCAAGATAGCACTTTTGTGAATTAACCTTCCTGATTGAGATGTCAGCGTCTCCCATGAGAAAGGAGAGATGTTTGATCTCTTCAGGTTTAGTCTGAGTACATCCCTAAGGTATTTGTGCTCTTCCCCAGCAGTCTCCTGCCATGAGACTGAGTATGCAGTTGCTTCAGGATTCTGGTCTGGGACATATAGACAATGTGCCCTGCTCCGAGCAATTAGTGCCTTGGTACTGGGCATGTGAGTTTGGAATAGGATGCTGCTATTGGACTGCCAGTCATGTCACTGCATTTACCAGGAATCTAGGCATTGTTGAGACACAGACAGACCTGCATCAAAATGCATACCCCTTACGCACAGCTGAACCACTCTAGTTGAGTGTAGATCACAACATGCACCATCTGTTCTCAGTTGATAAATGCAGCAGAAAGGTTTCATCCCATGTCTATGCTGAGTTAACTGAGAATTACAATTGAGCTGAACAGACTGGGTAAGCGAGTGCACAAATTATCACTGAAATCTGTCCAGTGATGCCGGCTGGAATGTGTAAGTCTAAATGTGGGGTGGGTGCATTATTGAGTTTTGCTGAGATGCCCCCACAGTTGAATAGCCAAGTTACACTGTCTTCACTTGCATGTCAGACAGCCCAACTGAAACCTCTGGAACGTGGATTCCAGCAGAAAACAACAGATTTGGGGTCAGGGAGATGGTGGGACGGGGGGGGGAGGAGCTGGCGAGAAAACAAAAGTGGAAAGGAAGAAGTTTGTGCTATGAAGTGAGAAACACAGCAAATCAGGAATACAATCAACCAGTGACAGACAACAGAACAGAGCAGCATGGTTGTGAAGCGAAGTGATTGCCCAGCGTCTTTTGAAATGCAGGATAGTTTATTGTGATCTGTACTGAGTCTGCAGGATCTAGGACCCAGCAGACACTCTGCAGACGGGACTACATTAATGTCCTCTTAGCAACTGCATGCGTCTGTCTCCGTGGTAACTCTCAGCCAAATGTTGCTTGCTTCCTGCCACCTGCAGCACTCGCTGTGACCATCAGGTGGCCCAAATACCCTTGGAGATCTCATATGGCACCATGTTTACGGAATGCAGCTTAATTAAATTGTGCATTTTCTCCCTGTTCTGTAAATACTGCTTGATGAATACACTGTGCCCTTGACTGACTCCTTCCCCAAATCAGTACCAATATTACTGGCCACCTCCAGTAGTAAAGCTACCCCAAGCCAGGTCTCCAGCACCTGGTTTCTAACTCAAGGTTAATTACAAATTTGGAGCCACACTTTGCAATGCACATAAAAGCTTGTCTTTCTTCTTTTGCACTCTGAATTTTAAAATATATTGCATTTGGAGTGTTCCTTTCAGGAGCCACAATGTTCCAAAATGTATTCTACACAATGATTTAGTTTTGACGGTAGTCACTGTCGTAACACAAGAAGTATAGCAGCCAGTTTTCACGTTGTAATTTCCCACAAACACCAACGAGATAATGACCAATTAATCTGTTTTAAAGGTGTTAGCTGTGGATGAACTTTCCTTCGATCTATCGCCATTGTATTTTTTTTAAGTGAAAGGCAGTAGTTTTGTGACTGCCGTATTCCCTCATTACTGTCCTGGAGAGGCAGCATGGACTTTATGCTCAGATCTCTGAAGTGGAACTTGAAACTTTCCAACTGCTGATTTGTGTTGTCAGTCATCTCTTTCTCACCCCCAAAAGTGAGAAGATATTATCCACCTTTGTTCAGGAAGTAGTTATGGAAAGTGGTTTTGAATGAAAACCCACAAACCAACACTGGCCAGATTTCAATGTCATGCAAGCAAGTGGCTTCAGGCAGAGCCAGTGCACCACAGCAGAACTTCTTAAAAATGTATTGCCAAGCCTAGTCACACCAAACAGCAAACATTATGATCTCATTTTTACCCAGACCTTTTCGCTTGCATTCCTGTCTCTATTAACTCTTGCTGAGTTACATGGACGTAGCAACAGGCGTAGGCTTACTATTCAATTGGGCCGTGGTTCACAGCTCTTAAAGTGTCAGTACTTCACCCAAAGGTCATCTTTTCACTTAGAAGCCAAAGTACTAGTGGACATTTAAATTGATCAGGTGATACCCTTACACCCACCCAGTCTTAATTCCAGCACCACTCTGATCTAAATGGGCTCACTGGCCAATGAAGCAGAGCAGGAGCTTTGGCTGAATTTCATTCCCCCACCCTATCTTAATAGACAATAGGTGCAGGAGTAGGCCATTCTGCCCTTCGAGCCTGCACCACCATTCAATATGATCATGGCTGATCATCCTTAATCAGTATCCTGTTCCTGCCTTATCTCCATAACCCTTGATTCCACAATCCTTGAGAGCTCTATCCAACTCTTTCTGAAATGAATCCAGAGACTGGGCCTCCACTGCCCTCCGGGGCAGAGCATTCCACACAGCCACCACTCTCTGGGTGAAGACGTTTCTCCTCATCTCTGTCCTAAATGGTCTACCCCATATTTTTAAGCTGTGTCCTCTGGTTCAGCACTCACCCATCAACGGAAACATGTTTCCTGCCTCCAGAGTGTCCAATCCTTTAATAATCTTACATGTCTCAATCAGATCCCCTCTCAGTCTTCTAAACTCAAGGGTATACAAGCCCAGTCGCTCCAGTCTTTCAGTGTAAGGTAATCCCGCCATTCCAGGAATTGACCTTGTGAACCTACGCTGCACTCCCTCAATAGCCAGAATGTCTTTCCTCAAATTTGGAGATCAGAATTGCACACAGTACTCCAGGTGTGGTCTCACCAGGGCGCTGTACAGCTGCAGAAGAACCTCTTTGCTTCTATACTCAATCCCTCTTGTTATGAAGGCCAGCATGCTATTAGCCTTCTTCACTACTTGCTGTACCTGCATGCTTACCTTCATTGACTGGTGTACAAGAACACCCAGATCTCTCTGTACTGCCCCTTTACCTAAATTGATTCCATTTAGGTAGTAATCTGCCTTCCTGTTCTTGCCACCAAAGTGGATAACCATACATTTATCCAGATTAAACTGTATCTGCCATGCATCTGACCACTCACCTAACTTGTCCAGGTCACCCTGTAATCTCCTAACATCCTCCTCACATTTCACCCTGCCACCCAGCTTAGTATCATCAGCAAATTTGCTAACGTTATTACTAATACCATCTTCTATATCATTAACATATATTGTAAAAAGCTGCAGTCCCAGTACTGATCCCTGCGGTACCCCACTGGTCACTGCCTGCCATTCTGAAATTGAGCCATTTATCACTACTCTTTGTTTCCTATCAGCCAACCAACTTTCAATCCAAGTTAGTACTTTGCCCCCAATACCAAGTGCCCTAATTTTGCTCACTAACCTCCTATGTGGGGCTTTATCAAAAGCTTTCTGAAAGTCCAGGTACACTACATCTACTGGATCACCTCGTCCATCTTCAGAGTTACATCCTCAAAAAATTCCAGAAGATTAGTCAAGCATGATTTCCCCTTCATAAATCCATGCTGACTCTGTCCTATCCTGTTACTACTATCCAGATGTGTCGTAATTTCATCCTTTATAATAGACTCCAGCATCTTTCCCACCACTGACGTCAGACTAACTGGTCTATAATTTCCTGCTTTCTCTCTCCCACCTTTCTTAAAAAGTAGTACAACATTAGCCACCCTCCAATCCGCAAGAACTGATCCCGAATCTATCGAACTCTGGAAAATAATCACCAACGCATCCACGATTTCTCGAGCCACCTCCTTCAGTACCCTGGGATGTAGACCATCAGGCCTCGATGACTTATCAACCTAAAAGGAAGCTTAGGTCAGTTGTAGTGCCCTGTCTTTGTCCCTGCTGAGACACATTTAACTCAACACAGACCCAGGATAGAAATTGAAACCTCAGCAGGTCTGGCAGCATCTATGGAGAGAAAACAGAGTTAAGACCAGTGACCTTTCTTCACAACTGAAAGCAGCAATGAAAAATGGTACTTATACTGATAGCAGTGTGTTGGGGTGGAAAAGAAGTGAAGAGATAGATGGAGATGGAGCCCAGAGAGAGAGAAAAAAAGTTTAGGCAGACAAAGGGATTATTGATATTAAGCTAGGGAAGAATAGAAGATAATAAGAAGGGGTGGTACGGTGGCTCAGTGGCTAGCACTGCTACCTCACAGTGCTAGGGACCTGGGTTCGATTCCAGCCTCGGGTGACTGTCTGTGTGGAGTTTGCACATTCTCCCCGTGTCTGCATGGGTTTCCTCCGAGTGCTCCAGTTTCCTCTCACAATCCAAAAATGTACAAATTAGGTAAATTGGCTATGTTAAATTGTCCATAGTATTAGGTGCATTAATCAGAGGGAAATGGGTCTGGGTGGGTTACTCTTCGGAGGGTTGGTGTGGACTTGTTGGGCCGAAGAGCCTGTTTCCATACTGTATGGAATCTAATCTAATAATAAGAGATAATAGGAACTACCAGTGGGTGAAATGGGTTGACTTTGCTGAAAACAGCCCAGGCATGATAGGGCCTGGGATGTTGGGGTGGCTTAAAGACACGGAAGGAGCTGTTCTGGCTCTAAAATTGTCAAACCCAATGTTGAGTCATCTTTAAATTTTCTTCTTCACCAGCTTATTATCAACAATACTTTTAACAGCCTAACATTTCTATTCTCTCCCTCTCGGGGCTCCATCTCCACCTCTCTGCGCTCTCCTTGTCCCTCCACCACTCCATCATCAGCATATATACCACCTTTTCCTAGCTGCTCAGTTCTGAAGAAGGGTCACTGGACTCAGTTTTCTCTGCACAGATGCTGACAGATCTGCAGAATTTCTTCAGCAATTTGTGTCTTTCTTTGTTTCACATCTCCAGGTTCTGCAGTTTTTTGTTTTACTGTAAAGGTCAGGACTTTCTGACCGGCATTCATAAATACCCGAGTCGAAAAGTGTGGCGCTGAAAAAGCACAGCAGGTGAGGCAGCATCCGAGGAGCAGGAGAGTCGACCTTTCAGGCATAAGCCCGTCATCAGGAATGTGGGGGAGTGGTTGTGGTGAAGGGAGCTGAGAGATAAATAGGAGAGTGGGGGTGAGGAGTAAGGTAGCTGGGAAGATGATAGGTAGATGCAGGTGGAGGCTGATTGTGATAGGTTGGTGAGGAGGGTGGAGCAGATAGGTGGGAAGATGGACAGATGTGACAGGTTAAGACAATGCGGTGCCAAGTTGAAGGGTTGGATCTGGGATGAGGTGGGGGGAGGGGGGATTTGAAAACTAGTGAAGTCGATGTTGATGCCACGTGGTTGAAGGGCCCCAAGGTGGAAGATGAGGCATTCTTCCTCCAGTCGTCGGGTGGCTTGGATTTGGCAGTGGAGGCGGCCTAGGGCTTGCATATCCTTGGTGGACTGGGAGCTGGAGTTGAAGTGGTCATCCACAAGGCAGTGGGGTTGTTTGGTGCATGTGTCCCAGAGATATTCCCTGAAATGTACTGCGAGTTGGCACCCTTTCTCACCAATCTATAGAAGACCACATCGAGAGCAATGGACACTGTAGGTGAGGTGTTTGGATGTGCAGGAAAATCTCTACCAGATGTGAAAAGATACTTTGGGGCCTAGGATGGAGGTGAAGGGAGATGTGTCAGCGCAGGTTTAACACCTCTTGCGGTGGCAAGGGAAGTTGCTGGGAATGGAGGGTGGGTTGATGGGGGGAACGTGGACCTAATGCAGGAGTCACGGAGGAATAGTCTCTGTGGAACTCAGATAGGGATGGGGAGGGAAATATATCTCTGCTGGTGAGGTCTGATTGTAGGCGGTGGATAATGCGCTATGTCTGGAGATTAGTGGGATATCTGGACCTGGGGTTCTATTCTTATTGCAGTTGGAGGGGTGGGGTTCAAGGGCGGAGGTGCGGGAAGTGGAGGAGATGTGTTGGAGGGCATTGTTGATCATGTGGGAGGGGAATTTGTGGTCCTTGAAATAGGAGCAACTGGGACAAAAGAGATTTTTAAAAAATATACAGAGGGTGGTGGTGGAGGGTTGTTTTTCAGACAGGAGGCCTGTGACCAGTGGAGTGCCACAAGATCGGTGCTGGACCCGCTACTTTTTGTCATTTACATAAATGACTTGGATGCGAGCATAAGAGGTACAGTTAGTAAGTTTGCAGATGACACTAAAATTGGAGGTGTAGTGGACAGCAAAGAGGGTTACCTCAGATTACAACAGGATCTGGAGCAAATGGGCCAATGGGCTGAGAAGTGGCAGATGGAGTTTAATTCAGATAAATGCGAGATCTTGCATTTTGGGAAAGCAAATCTTAGCAGGACTTATACACTTAATGGTAAGGTCCTAGGGAGTGTTGCTGAAAAAGAGATCTTGGAGTGCAGGTTCATAGCTCCTTGAAAGTGGAATCGCTGGTAAATAGGATAGTGAAGAAGGCTTTTGGTATGCTTTCCTTTATTGGTCAGAGTATTGAGTACAGGAATTGGCTCATGCCCGATTCTCCTTGCTGCCTGACCTGCTGCGCTTTTCCAACAAGACATTTTCAGCTCTGATCTCCAGCATCTGCAGTCCTCACTTTCTCCTACAGGAGTTGGGAGGTCATGTTGCGGCTATACAGAACATTGGTTAGGCCACTGTTGGAATATTGCGTGCAATTCTGGTCTCTTTCCTATCGGAAATATGTTGTGAAACTTGAAAGGGTTCAGAAAAGATTTACAATGATGTTGCCAGGGTTTGAGGATCTGAGCTACAGGGAGAGGCTGAACAGGCTGGGGCTGTTTTCCCTGGAGCGTCGGAGGCTGAGGAGTGACCTTATAGAGGTTTGCAAAATTATGAGGGGCATGGATAGGATAAATAGACAATGTCTTTTCCCTGGGGATGGGGAGTCCAGAACTAGAGGGCATAGGTTTAGAGAGGAAAGATATAAAAGAGACCTAAGGGGCAACTTTTTCACGCAGAGGGTGGTACGTGTATGGAATGAGCTGCCAGAGGATGTGGTGGAAGCTGGTACAATTGCAACATTTTAGAGGCATTTGGATGGGTATATGAACAGGAAGGGTTTGGAGGGATATGGGCCGGGTGCTGGCAGGTGGGACTAGATTGGGATGGGATATTTGGTCGGCATGGACGGGTTGGACTGAAGGATCTGTTTCCATGCTGTACTTCTCTATGACTCTATGACTGTATATGAGGGGCAATTTTTTTTTAGAAAGAATATGGTTCATGTGTGGAATGAACTTCCAGAGGAATTGGTAGATGCTGGTACAGTTACAACATTTAAAAGACATTTGGGTAAGTAAATAAATAATAAATATTTGGAAGGACGTGGGCCTAGTGCGACTAGTTTAGTTTGGGATTAGGGTTGTCATGGACTGGTTGGACCAAAGGGTCTATTTTCGTGCTGTATGACTCTATGACATTAGATAGATTAACTAGATCTGCTGAATGGCTTCCCTTATCTTTTATAGGATCTTAAAGCACATTAGGAGGCCAGTTGGTTCATCGCCTGTGCTGACTCTTTGAGAGTGATAGAAAAATGGCGTAGGTGAATGGGGATTTCTACACAGAACTAGAAAAATATTAATGATCAAATATATGTCCAATTCCTTCTTGAATGTTATAACTGAATCTTCACCTACAATAAACTTCACCACTTTTCAAATCATAACATGCAGTGCAAAAATTGGTAAATCACAAAAAATATTCAGGCAATTTTGAGGCAATGATGTGCGAGTGGCAGTTGTGCCTAGTCTGTGCACAGATATGCCAATGAATGTTATCGGTGAGACTCAGAGTGACCTTGCCCTATGATACTATTCAGCCTTTCAACGACTCCAAAACAGCAAGCACAGACTCGGTAATTGTTTTGATAGCACAACAACAATATTGATAACTGTTCAAAACACAT
The DNA here is from genome assembly GCF_037043375.1 of Chiloscyllium plagiosum. Classification (NCBI taxonomy): domain Eukaryota; kingdom Metazoa; phylum Chordata; class Chondrichthyes; order Orectolobiformes; family Hemiscylliidae; genus Chiloscyllium; species Chiloscyllium plagiosum. The sequence goes on along the minus strand of NW_028270175.1, from coordinate 26,223,444 downwards.
TTGAGTTTAGTTGGCTTGTCTGAAGCAGAATAATGCTGGAAATGTGTTGCTGGAAAAGCGCAGCAGGTCATGCAGCATCCAGGGAACAGGAGAATCGACGTTTCGGGCATAAGCCCTTCTTCAGGGCTTATGCCCGAAACGTCGATTCTCCTGTTCCCTGGATGCTGCCTGACCTGCTGCGCTTTTCCAGCAACACATTTCCAGCTCTGATCTCCAGCATCTGCAGACCTCACTTTCTCCTTGAAGCAGAATAATGCAATAGATATGACAATCAGCTTCAGAAAGAAGGACATACATTTTTATAGCACATTTCACAACCTCAAGATGTCACAAACCCTAAACCTATAGCTTTCCAGCCAATAAAGTACTTCTGAAATGTAGTCACTGGTATAATGGAGGAAACACAGCTTTAATTAGGTACAGCAAACTCCAAGGAACAGTACTGTGCTAATGAACTGATAATCTACTTTTGTGAGGTTGTTTGAGGAATAAATATTGGTCAAAATACTGGGAATATCTCCCCTGAGCTTCTTCAAAATAGAACCAAGAGAAAAAGGCCTGATACAACCTCTGCTTTAAAGTCGCAATCAAAAGAGACAACACTTGTAACAATGTAGCAATACCTCATTACCGCTCTGGAATGTTAACCATGATTTATTTTATTCACTTGTGAGACATTGGAGTTGCTGGCTGGCTAGTATTTATTGCCCGCCCTTAGTTGCCCTTAAGAAGATGGTGGTGAGCTGCCTTCTTTAACCACTGCAGTGCTGTGGGTTAACCCATAATATCCTCCGGGAGGGAATTCCAGCATTTTGACCTAGCAACAGTGAAGGAGCAGCAATATATTTCCAAGTCAGGATGATGAATGCATGGAGATAGTGATGTTCCCATGTATCTCCTGCCCTGTCCTTTGACATGGAAGTGGTCGTAGGTTGGAAGATGTTATCTATGGATCTTTGGTGAATTTCTGCAGTGCATCCTGTAGATAGTATACACTGCTGCTGGTGAGCGAAGGTGGTAGAGAGATGCTTGTGGATGTGGTGCCAATCAAGCAGACTGCTTTGCCAGGCTGTTGTTTGACTAATCTAAGAAACATCTCTCCTAATGTTGGCACAAAGCCCCAGATGTTAGTAAGGAGAACTTTACAAGGTCAACAGGGCTGTTTCTACCATCTTTTCCAGTGCCTAGGCAGATGCCAGTGGTCCATTTGGTTTCATTTCTTTGTTGAGGCTTCATAGTGATTAGTACAACTGAGAGGCTTGTTAGGCCATTTCAGAAGGCAGTTGAACATCAACTGCATTGTGTGGGTCTGGAGTCAGATATAACCAGACCAGGTGAGGATGACAAAATTCCTTCCCTCAAGGTCATCAGTAAGCCAAATAGGTTTTTCTGACAATTGACAATGTTTCAAGGTCATCTGTATTTAAATTTCCATATTTGCTATAGTGGGATTCAAACCCAGAACATTAGCTGAGTTTCTGAATTAATAGTCCAGTGATAATCCCACTAAGCCATCGCCTCATGATCCCTGGAGTTGGACTTCAACATACAATCTCCTTATTTTGAGGTAAGAATGCTTTCATTGAGGAGAAGATGGAATAGCAAGCAAATATAGAACTGGAATTAACTGTGATGGATAAAAAGCCCATTGACACCTGTTGCCTTGGCACGTCTACTTTGATGAGATGGCAAAATCTGACACAGCCAAATGCACAACAGTCAGTACATGTTGAGGGAAGGGGGATGGTAGGGGGAATAAAGTTTGGGGAGGGTTGAAAAGTTTGTTAGTCTGAGTTGCCTCATTTTATTTGTTTGAGATCAGCCAAAGAGAATCTTAAACATTACTCCGTTCTCAAGTGAAGTGCTGATAGTTGGTAGGCTCCATACTTGTGTCAATTATTTTACACATGACCAAGTTCCAGTCAGAAATGTTGTTGAAACACACGTTAATACAGACCTGAAGGGCCTCAACCATTTCAATGGGCAGTGTAGATGGCTATTGTTCAATGGGAACTAACAGTAATCAAATCAAATAATGTGACAGCTATGGGGAAGAGCAAACCACTGGAGGACAAAAAAACCTCACGTTTTTACAAAAACTGAAATATTAAATGTATGGCACCAGAGAGGAAAAAAAAATCAGGACCCCGCACACTGCAGAATGAGCAGAATATTGCAAACAAACTTCAGCTTCTTTATCAAATCTTCAGTGTCTGATCATTTTAGGCTACAGCATCTGGTATTGGTCAACATTTGGAGTCAATACCAATTATCTGCATCATTGATATTAATTGTTGGATCAGTTGATTTGAGATGAGTAATATAAATTACCCTTGTTTCAGATTCTAGACCACACTTAGTATAGATCTCTGTGAGATCTCATTACTCTACCAAGGAAGAGCTGATGAAACAGAGTACACTCCCAATTTTCTCCCATTTTCATCTGAAACAATGAGGAAACGAAACAATGGAGATGGAATCTGTAATGTCACTCTTGCTGTTCAACCACAGAACGAGCTACTGACCTTTACAAAGAGTACCCACTTTCATGCACTGCTCTGTCTCTGCCTCAGTCCACCTTAACTAAGAAGGGAATCAATGGTTATTAAAGGCAGGTGTGGAGATGAAGTCACAATCAGATTCACCGTGATTTTATCAAATGGCACAGCAGGGCGAGAGGAGCCATCTGATTTATTCCTGTGTCCCTAATTCATATGTTTAGATGTTGCTGTAAAGCTCTTTCATAGATTTATGACTTTCACACTTGGTTATTCCAATCCTCTCCTGGCCAGTCTCTTATCTTTCACAAACTTCAACCTGTCCAAAACATTGTTGATGGTGTTCTAAACTGCATGACATTCTGTTCATTCACCAGCTGTCCTTGCTGACTTACGCTGGCTCTCAACCTCCCAACACTTCCAATTTAAGATTCTCATCCTCACATTTAAAACCCTTTACATTCACAAGAACCAGGAATAGGAGGAAAAACCGAAAAAAAAACTGCAGATGCTGTAAATCAGAAACCAAAACAAATCTCAGCAGGTCTGGCAACATCTGTGAAGAGAAATCAGAGTTAATGTTTCAGGTCAAGTGACCTTTCCTCAGAATTGGAGTAGGCTGATTGGCTCCTGAATGGTCTCTGCCATGGTTTCCTTTCCTCATTGTGTCAGATAAAATAGGGAGAAAATTAGGAGTGTACTCTATTTTAGCAGCTCTTTCTTGGTGGATTAATGAGATCCTCAGGTCCACTCTCCTGCCCTTTTCCCCATAACCCTTGATTCCCCAACTGAACAAGAATCTCTCCCAGCCTTAAATATACACAAGGACTCTGTCCCTCAGCTCTCTGTGGCTCTCAACTCTCTAAAGAAAAACAAACCATCCTCATTCCAGTCTTAAATTGGTGTCCCTTAATTCTGAGACTATACCCTCTGGTCCCAGACTCTCCCATGAGGGGAAACACCTTCTCAGCATTTACCGTGTCAAGCCCCTTAAGAATCCTGGGTTGAAGAGTGTGGTGCTGAAAAAGCACAGCCGGTCAGGCAGCATTCGACGAGCAGGAGAATCGACGTTTTGAGCATAAGCCTTTCATCAGAAATGTGTCCCTTAAGAATCCTGTTTCAATGAGATCACCTTTCTTTTTCCCAAATTCCAGTGAGTCAAGTCCCAATCTGTTCAGCTTTTGCTCATAAGACAATCCCCCCTAACTAGTAATCATCCTGGAGAACCTTCTCGGAATTGCCTCAAATGAAATTATGTATTTTCTTAAATATGGGGACCAAAAATGCTCACAGTACTCCAGATGTGGTCTCAGCAGCACCTTGTACAGTTGCAGTAAGTATTTGCTACAATGATACTCCAATCCCCTTAAAATAAAGGCCAACATTTCACTAGCTTCCTGATTATCTGCTGCACTTGTGTGCTAACTTTGTGTTTTGTGCACAAGTATCCCAAGTTCCTTTCTGTTGCAGCTTTCCACACTTTTTCTCTATTTAAATAATATTGTTTTGTTCTCCCTTCCAAAATAAACAACTTCACATTTTCCCACATTATACTCCATTTGCTAACTTTTTGCCCATTTACTTCACCTATCAATATCGCTCTGCAAACTGCCTGTACCCCTCTTGCAACCTGCCTTTCCAACTACATTTGCATGGTCTGCAAGTTTGCCTACAATATATTCACTTCCTTCCTCCAGTCACTATCCTCAGCAACTCCTTTAAATCTCTCCATCCCTATGTGCTCTTCTCCCATAGACTCTATCGCCGAGCTTTTTTACATCTCTATTGAATGCTGCTAGGATGATCAATAAAGGAGGAGAAAGTGAGGATTTCAGATGCTGGAGGTCAGAGTCGAAACGTGTGGTGCTGGAAAAGCACAGCTGGTCAGGCAGTATCTGAAGAGCAGGAGTATCGAATATTGAGCATAAGCTCTTCAGCACACTTTTCGACTCTGATAAATAAAGGATGTAAGTGAATACAATGCCTTCCTAAGGGGAAAAATCTCAGTCTCTTCCCATTGAGTGAAGTAATATGAAAACAGGATTTTGGTGTGGGACGGTATATGCACAGCTGAATTTAAAATAAATTGGAGCAGGGATTGTGGAAGTGGCTCGAAAATAAAGGACTCTATTATATCTGATATTCAGTTATTACGTAAGGACTCTTGTAACATAGTGGTAATGTCCTTACCTCTGACAGTCATTGAGTCATAGAGATGTACAGCACGGATATAGAATCTTCCGTCCAACTCATCCATACTGACCAGATATTCCCAACCTAATCTAGTCCCATTTGCCAGCACTTGGCCATATGCCTCCAAACCCTTCCTATTCATATACCCATTCAGATGCCTTTTAAATGTTGCAATTGTACCAGCCTCCACCACTTTCTCTGGCAGCTCATTCCATATATGTATCACCCTCTGCATGAAAAAGTTGCCCCTTCGGTCCCTTTTATATCTTTCCCCTCTCACCCTAAACCTATACTCTCTAGTTCTAGACTCCTCCACCCCAGGGAAAAGACTTTGTCTATTTATCCTATCCATACCCCTCATAATTTTGTTAACCTCTATATTGTCACCCTTCGATGCTCCAGGGAAAACAGCCCCAGCCTGTTCAGCCTTTCCCCATAACTCAAATCCTCCAACCCTTGCAACGTCCTTGTAAATCTTTTCTGAACTCTTTCAAGTTTCAAGCTTCAAGCTTGGTTTAATTAGAAATGAATAATTAATTCAAACTAAGTCCTCCACAATTCATCTGGTCAGAAGAAACAACCACTGATAGTAAATTGCTTCAGGCTTCACTTAAACCAGAAAAAAACCAGAGGCCATTTCAGAGTTCGGGTATTTGAGTGCTCTGCAGCTGTCATCACTCTCATATCATTTGCAACTCCAATCCTGACTGATACATTTGAGACTAAAAGAACGCTGGCAAATCAAAATAAAAACAGAAAATGCCGGAAGCGTGCACCAGGGCAAAGTTGTCCACGCCCTTCAAGACTTTTGTCCTTTCCAACATGTCCTTGTTACGTTAGGAAATATATGTACTATTTAGTTGAATACGGCTCGTTTGTGGCTTTGACTGTTGGACGTAACATTAAATCTGGCATTTATATGGAGCCCTTGTTGTGGTAGAACATCTCAAGAGGTGGATTAAGATAAATATGCATTTGTTTCCGAGATCCTGCCACAAATAATAAAAACATACGCGTTGTAGAGACTGACATTTCGCTAAAATTGCAATTTTGCAGGAAAACAAAAATATTCGTTAAACGGCTGGTCGGTTTATATGACGACCTCCCGGCTATTGTTTCCAGGCCACACACTAATCTCCTTTCTCCCAAATTCGCTGCTTTTGTTCTTTGTGCCGTGAATCCGCCTCCTACCTCCCACTATCCCACCCCCGGGCACTGCGCTCCTCCCTCTGCCCGGGGGTCGAGCGCGGATCCCGGCTGCTGCCTTCAATCTCAGCCGCTCGCTCCCTTCTCCGATCCTGAGCGCCCGCTGGGAATTCCCCGGAGTCAGTAGGAAGCAGAGGGGCCGAGAGGGCGCTAAAGGCCACCGAAATTGGGTCGAAGCCGAGCTCCGTTTGTGCGCCAAGGTTAGACCCACGTTAAGCTTGCGCCGCGTGCACAAGAACCAGCAGATCGCAGCTAAAGCTTCAGAGTTTGCAACATATGCCGACGTCGGTTTAAATTCGTACTGATCCATGTTAAACTAAAGCAAGGGCACAGATTGTAAGCAGCCTTGGTTAAGCCACTGGCTGTTCAGCACAGGACACTGATCCCAGGCCAAACCTGCAACATTCATGAATAAACTAAACGGGACCCGGTCTCCAGCGGCATTTCAATCATCAACCGCAGGAAAAAAATGACCTGCATGCCAGAACAGAGTGTAGTAAAGCTAAAAATATGGTTAAAAACAACTGATCAGGGCAAAGACACCAGGAAATAAAATGGCATATCTAATCCGAAATGTTTGCAATCTTTAAAAGCGCTTTCTTTCGCAGATAGTTTTCCTTAAACCCATGTCAGAATTCACACTGAATTAAACGCTCTAGTTTTCAACTGAGCAATTAGTTGATATTGTTAGAAAGGTGGCCCGCCTTACTCCACTGCTCCTTGTTAATGTTTGGAAGGCAGATATTTTAATCAGCATGTGCAGAGATGTTATGACACAAACGTGAGGCAAGTTGGACTCAAAAGTCTGACACTACCACTGTTTCTCAATCTTTCCACGTGGTTTATTACTTTAACCAATTGCTTTTTCCGGTTGGAACCTGCGCCCCCTTCAGACACGATTTAACCCTAAATAAATCTTAAATTTCCCTTCCTTGTTATCTCATATACGTTTGCGATATATGGTAATCTTTCGGTTGTTTAATTTCAACGGTATAAAGCCATAATTTATCCAGTCTTTACACACTCAAAAACCAGGCTCCAGACCTTGCTCCGTACCACTTCCTGAACTTTACTGTATCTGAAAAGCGTACATTAAAACCTCAAAGCTCATCCTTTAACAATAAACTACATCGGCTAGTCTGCAACAAAATTAACATTTTGGAGAATTTCAGCAAGTCTGGCAGCATCTGTAGAGAGTGGAGATAACGCTTCAAGACCGATGTGATTTCTTAGTTCAGTCTGGAGCTGCGAAGACCTTCATCCCAAGCTGTAACCCTCTTACTAGCAATGCTCAATTAGTCAGTCAATGGAGGGGCTCTTGTGCGGAGGCAAGCGATCTGGTGCAGGGGAAAATACTTTCAGTTGTGCTTAAGAGCACTTTGGATGTAAAACACGAGTCATTTGTCGTTGTGTGATCTGCTTGCAACAGGCCCAGACAACTTTATTGCCATTACACTCCCGCATTTCATCAAGTTACTGGCAATTCAGAACTTAACTTTAGGAACCACACTCTTCCAACTCAACAGAGAAGAATACTACTTTAGTCATAGGTGATCAATTCTGGTTTGACTGATTTTGCTTATCAAAACAGAGTTCCTAATAATCAAGTATTTTAAATTTTGCTATAAGAATTACAAAACTCAACAAGTTTTTCCAGAAAATCAAATTCAGTATACCTACTTTTAATGTGGTTCACAATCTCACTTAAAGCTCAACTAATAAATGTACCATATAGGTCGATAGCAAAGCTACTGACTCAGGAATATGGGAAGCTCCATTATACATCTCAGTTGGGGACAGCAGAAAGGGTGATGTAACTGGGTAAAAAAAGTCAGCTGTACATCAGATTACTTCCACAAAGTTTCTGGACTTCAGGCAAGGCTAAGTAGGAATTCACTTTGATGATCTTCTTTATACTTACTGTCCATAGTTACAGATGATAAATGGTAAGATGGCACTTGACATTATAAGTATTCTACATGCAAGAACATGGTGTTGGGTAGTAAAGGTGACACAGAAAATTGAAAAGATACTTTTCACAACCTAGACACATAATTTTGATGGCTTGGTTTGGAATGAAAAAAGTACTCTATGTTCATAATCACAATGGAACATTGGATAAAGAGTCTGTAGTTCTAAAATAAATACAGACAAACTTTCCAGGTAGTGAAAACTTTTTATCATTGTCCAGGTACAATGGAAAAGAAAATTGTATCAATTTATCTATCATACCATGATCATGGTCTCAGAATTATGAACACTTTAAAAATAAATCTACTCTTAATGATATTTAGGATTTTGAGGTGCTTCAAACCAAATAAACATCCAATCCAAATCCTTAGCAATTCTACAGTTTGTTAATTATTTCAGACCCAAATAAAGTGTTACATAAAAACAAAAATATTAAGACAAAATGCTTGTTAAATCCGACAGTAGTCATCACCAAGATAATCATAAATCAGGAATAGTCAGTACTTACAACATCAACAGTAAGCAGTGGGTGATCCTTAGCTGAGCTCTAAAGACAATGTTGGAGTATAAAATTCTCCTTCAGCGTCCCTGGGCGGGGCTTGTTGTAGAATTACTCCCCTTTATATAAGATGGTTATCTGAGCCAGTGCGGGGGATAGTCCTGGCCAGAGGCAGAGGCTTTGTTCTGTGGTTGTGATGGCAGGTAACCAATAGCAAACATTCCCCCCCCAGACGCTAACAAGCCATAATTCAGCTTCCCCTTAAACAACACTCTTGAGATTTGGGAACAATATGTTTTAATATTCATCTTGCTTCAATGTAATGGTAAATAATCAAAGGTTGTCACCAAGGTGATTGCGGAATTTCTTCTTTCATTTGTGCAAGTATTATACCGTGTTTCATAAATTAAATCAATTTCTTTTGGAGTATTGCATTTCTAGATGTCAGCTCAATTAGTATTGGCTCAGAGTTAGTAGATAATGGGCTCAAATCCCATATTTGACCTTCCAATATAGGAACGCATATTTGTAGGTGCAGCCTCTCAGGATTTCCTATTTCATTGGGCACCAAATGTCTCTCAGTACCATTGAAAGAAGAGCAAGATGTTCTTCAGATATCCTGACCAATATTCCTTCTCCAACTAACGATCCAAAAAGGTTAGTGGTCATTCATTCAGTTTAGTGCTGGATGTGGATCTACACATGCAAATCAACTTACTGCATTCATCTGCAACTGAGCTTCAGTGGTAAATAGTCGTGATGCACATTGAGACAGCGTAAAGTATCCAAATAGAAATAGTTTCAATAGACATTTTTTTATTTGGAACATTTCCAACTCTAAAGAAATTCCCTGATTTTAACGCAGCATTAACATTAACAGCTCCCAAATTCCACCCCCATCCCCCCCTCCAATATGTATAAATACTGAAATAGACAAACTCTTATTTACAGACACAAATAGTTCACAGGTCAGCCCAAAGTTAAAGGTCGCTGGCCAAAGCAGACAAATATTTTGGAAAAGGAAAGCAGATAATATTTAAAGGCCCAGTTTTTGCTACTCTATACCACACCAATTGCCATCCACATCAATCCATCAGATTACAAAATCACCACTTGGAAGAAGAAATATGTCTCGCATATGCTTCCTCGTGTGGCATGTGATTTTGTTGGACCTCAGTGAATCGTATCGTGCTTTGTTCTTTAAGTTCAAATCAGTTCTTCACAGTACCCTCCCCCACCCCACAAGCCGTTACAATGGAAGATTACGTACGGAATGGAATCTATTGAAAACAGTGTCTGTGTGAAACAATTCGCTGTGATGTGCTTAAGAATTGCTTCAGAGTTAGGACCATTATTACACATTATACACTTCTGTGTAAAAAATAAAATTCAAATACATGGTAACTCCTTTTCAATATACATTTGTGTCCCATTGACCTTTATGAAATTGAGTCCAATCACTTGCGAGGCAAAACCATCGCTTTATGACAATGCATATCGGGGCTCTTGTGAACACAGTGGTTACAAGAATGGGACAGATGTTCTGGTAGAGATGCACTATTAATGGAAATGAAAAATCCCAAAGCTGCAGCCTGAGAGTCCTGAATCCTGCTGGCTCCGGCACTATGGACTCCCAGTAGCTTCCATCTCCAAGAATCTCATCAGAAAAGAAGTGCCAGTCATGGTCTCTCAGGATTAAAATTTCAAAGACGAAAGCTGAAGGCTGCCCCATGTCAAAACTGAACCCAGTGGGTGCTCTGGGTCACTTGGGTGGTAGCAGGGCTGAGGAACAAGAAAGTTAGAACTATCAGAAGGCATATCATACAAAATGTATTGTTTTAATTCATTTTAAAATTTATTCTTTTATGCAATGTGGTCGTTGTTGGTGAGGCCCATTCCTTATTGCCTTTGAATGGAGTGGAATACTAGACCCAGGATAATTAAGAGTCAAGCACATTATTGTAGGACTAGGTTTTAAATGACAAGTCATTGCTATGGTCATGGTCACAATACTTCCAAATCCAGATTTTATTGAATTAATTTTAAACTTCACCAGCTGCCATGCTGGGATTTGTATCCATGTCTCCACAGCACTTGCCTGGGATTTTGGATTACTAACGGAGAGACATTGCATGTTACATTGCCATCTCACCTAGCTGCCTTGATTTAGACAAACATTATGACGCAGTTATTACGTACAGCGATCCCATGTTTAGCACATGTATTCCCTGAAAACAGCATGCCAAATTAAAATAAATTTCCTATAAGAAAATGTGTAAGAAGGATAGACTATATTCATAACCTGTAACTTTTGTGTTAACGAGCTGTATGAATCTAGCTTTTGGACACAGGCATCTACTGTCTGTACATCAACAGTGGAGTGTGGGAAATAGCAGAGAAGTTACTAGTTCTCAATCTCTACTTCATTCCTATCAACATGCTACTGACCAATGGCACCAGGCACATAGAAGGTGAGGAGTGAACACCAGGCCTGACATCCTGGATCACTACCGGGTCCAGAATGCTGACATCATAACCAGCTGTTAGCCAACAGGATCCTGAGAAAACACTAAGCATTGAATGGAGTTACTGCTGGGAGAGTCCAGAGTGGCTGCAAGCAAACAGCCCAAGCTGAAAGAGGAAAGATTCCATTCTAATTGGGAGAGGCTTGGCATCAGTTCCTATCCCATCAGAAAAGCTGGGAAATCACTCCCATTCCACAATATGAGACTGGCTATCTGCCTCTCTCTCCCATCAGCACAGCCTATGGTTGAGTCATTTCTCACTCGAGGAAGATGAAATACCTCATTGCCCCACTAAGAAAGATGGGAACATAGATGAACAATTCATTCAGTCCTTGAGTCTTTTCCACCATGTTAAACAAAATTGAGGTCCCAGCTAGCACCGCTTTTCGCAAGTTTCCTTGATTGAAAACTCCTCCAAATTGGGGAAAAAAACACAGAATAATAAATCACTGATTTGTTTTAAACCAGTTTACTTACACTTAAGACAAGTTTAAAGTGGATGTAGCACAAACCTGGTTGCTGCTGCAAAGTCTCCCCACAAGTCAGTTGTGGCAGTATGAGAAGCCAAAGTAGGAGATGGTTGTGGGGCATCAAAGCCTCCCAGTAATTCTGTAAATAATGTAAATGAACACAATAGGAATTACCCAAAACAAAATGAATCAATTAATCAATAAAATATGAATTCAGAGGTATTACACACAAGATTTATGACTGTACCCAGCAAGCACATATAATATGGAATCAATCCACAAGACCATGGTAAAAAAGAAACAGATAACAAATTGGATACTTGCAATACAACTGATCTCACTGTCTGAATATAACATGTCTATAATACTATCACATACTGTCATGCATCTGTGGAAGTTTCACTGCTAAGACAGAACTGTGCTTAAACTGGTTTGCTCCATTACTGTTCAAGCTATCACTTCGAGGAAGTGGTCTTAATAGGCAAATTCAAGCAGCTTATCAACTCAGAGATCAATTATGGCCACTCAGATTATATTGCTAAATTAAAGTAGCTCAACATAAAATAACTATTTCTCCCCTTTCAGCTTCTTATACCCAGAGAGAAATGAGTATCAGTATCAGTCAATGATACATGTTAACAAGACCCCAGTGAAGCTTGAATTTTCCTTAAGTACTCTACCTGTAGAAGATGACTGCATAGGCTGTTGCGTCATGCCTTGTGACCCTGGTGGTGGCAGCAGGATTGGAGTTTTAGCCCCTGGTGGTGGTGGGAGTAAGCCTATTCCAGTACCTGTTAGACGAGGCTTAGTCGATGAGTTCTCCTTTTTCCGTACATTCTGAAAATTAAAATGGGTTGTAAATGGTTTTGACTGAGCTAAAATAACAAATCACAACAACCTGGATTGTGACAAATTCCAATTTTTTCTGGTTCCCCTTATATAAAAATTCTGGCTTAAACTGTAGTATTGTTCTGCAGTTCACAGAATCCCTATAGCCACTTTGGAACGTCTTTTCTTCTGCCTGACCATTTTGGATACTGCTAAACAGCACTATTACTGCTGCTACTACAGTGCTTTTCTCTCTGAATGACATTCTTCTCTGAAAGAAACTCTCAAATCATAGGATGTATCATTGCTAAGTAACAAAGTCAATTTCTTTCCTCTCTTCTACCCTTGCGTTGAACTTCTCACCTTAAAGGTATTAAAGACCTCATTTAGATGCATATAACAAAATGTCAGAAACATGCACCACTCTCAGAAATTAAAAATGAAATGAAAACTATATCCTCCTTAACTCTGCTTTCTCTCCACAGATGCTGCAAGACCTGTTGAGCTTTTCCAACAATTTCTGTTTTTGTTTCTGATTCCCAGCAGTTCTTTGGAGTTATTTTTTTCTATATCCTTCCTTTCTGGGGACAGATGATATAGAAATAAATATCAAACTTAAAGTTATACATGGTTTTGTCCACTTTGGAACCCAAGTTTCAGAATAAAAAGAACAGTATGGTAATATAATCACTAAGCTTTATCACAGTGTGAATAAGCTTCTTCCTGCATCCAATTTAAATGTATTTCCAGTAGCCGATATTTTTGCCCTTTGTCACATAATCTGATCTTATTTTAAATAATAGATGCAGGATTATTTAAATATTAAAGTATTCTGTGCCTCACCCCAATATTTAGCTTGATGGTCTGTCCCTCTTTAAATCCCAAGTCCAATTTAGGTCCGGAGTCTGGGTTCTGAGCTTGTTTGGCAAGTTCACTCTGCTGCTTAACCCATCTGCAAAACAAAGAAAATGCAGCCTGATGCTTGAGAATAGATGAAGCTTTGTAAACCACAATTTAGAACAAAAATTATATCTTAATTTAAAATAAGCAAAATCGTAGTCTGAAAGTTTATCTTGCTGCATCTATGATTTGGTTCATACTGACTAATTCCAGGGTGCTCAAATGTCAGTTTTACAAAGACCTGTAAGACTCCAAATTGGAGCTTTGATAATGTTGCCAAGTTTCTGTCACTACAGGTTGAAAGGTAGAAATATAATCTCTTGCGAGTCATTAAGATATTTACTCCATGTACTTTCAACAGGTCTTTGCAAATTTTGATTTCATGTTTAATTCATCTATTCTGAAGTCTTCAATCAAAATGTGTCAGTACTGAAATTTCAAGCAACTTACTTGAAGTGATCCTGCAGACCGACATTAAAATCAAAAGCATCTCCCCTGTCAACAAATCCAATGCCAATGAATGCACGTCGCCCTGAAAAATGTAATGGGTTTTCTCAAGTGATATAATTTCTCAAGTGATCAAATTTCACACTTTACATGCCCTCATTCTAGACAGTTTATAGTAGTCTTATCAATGTAATATTAGCGACAATCATTAAGTATCACTCACAGAAACTACAGTCGGCCATTCAACCCCATCAAGCTGATTTCAGCTGATGGGCACGTGAAATTAATTTACCTGGGTTTGTTCCAAATGATGATGTTCTTTTATTATTTCATTTGCCAGATAAAAATGTCTACATATTGACTCTATTTAATTCCTCTAACATTTTAAATATTTTGTTAAGGTCACCCTGAACTATATGAACTTGCTTAAGCAAATCTTGCTGTATTTGTGAGATCACCAATGCTAAAAAACAGAACAAAATGTACACAATCTGACAGCAATTGGTCTTGGTGCCCCTAAGGTAGGGGAAGTTGAAAACAGCCCCTGTATAAAGGTCAGTTTGTCATTCATTGATATGTGAGGCAAAGGAGGGAAATGTGTGCAATGATCTTGTTTCCATCCTCTCTATCCCCTATTATTGAACTCAATGATATGTAGCAACAATTTTTTAAAATTACAACCTCTATTTCAACCTACAACGTAGTGTAAAATTGGCACAAATGCATTATTTTCTTTTGTGTCTTTGGGTTGTGCGCATCGCACTCCAGGTTTTGAGCATGTTATCTTGGCTGAGTAGGAATGGAGTGTTGTAAGCACTGCCTTTCAGGTGATATATAATTTGAGGGTTTTTTTTTCCTGCTGAGGGGCATGAAAGTACTGAAAGAGGTGTAGAAAGCTCTGTTGCTGTCCTGGTCGTAAGAACCAAAATAGCTTTCAGCTCTTTGAGCGTGCTTCACTATTCAATGAGATCATAACTAATATGATGAGTATGGTCTCAAACCCACATTCCTGCCTGGCTCACTAACACCTAACTCCTTTATTTATCAAAAATCTATATATCTCTGTCTCAAAGAAATGCAATGAACCATCATCCACTGCTTTCTGGGAAAGGGAATTTCACATAATAATGATCCCAAGAAAAAAAAGCACTGATCTTCATTTTAAAACTGAGAAGTCTCATTTTTAAACTTTGCACCCTAGCTCTAGTCTTGCTGACAAGAAGTCAACCATCAGACGAACTGATCTTTTAGATTAGATTTCTTACAGTGTGGAAACAGGCCCTTCGGCCTAACAAGTCCACACCACCCGCCGAAGCGCAACCCACCCATACCCCTACATTTACCCCTTATCTAACACTACGGGCAATTTAGCATGGCCAATTCACCTGACCTGCACATCTTTGGACAGTGGGAGGAAACCGGAGCACCTGGAGGAAACCCACGCAGACACGGGGAGAATGTGCAAACTCCACACAGTCACCTGAGACGGGAATTGAACCCGGGTCTCTGGCGCTGTGAGGCAGTAGTGCTAACCACTGTGCCACCGTGCCGCCATCTTGTTGGTCAAAGGATCGGTCCGTGGACACAAAAGTTACCATCTTCATATACAAATAGAAATGCTCCCCTGAGCTGTGCAAGCTTGCAACAATTGGGAAAGAAGGTGGAGGGACAGGTAGTTTTGAGAAAGCAGGGAGGCTGTGGATGCAGAGAAACTGGTGAGAGAGACTAGGACCCAGGGCGCAATTCAGAGTGAAGACACAACTGAGATGAGGAGCAATTTTTTCAGCCAGAATGTGGTGAATCTGTGGAACTCATTGCCACAGAAGGTCATGGAGGTCACGTCATTAATTACCTTTAAGACAGTGATAGATAGGTTGAAAATATTATTTGATTAATAAAGGAATCAAAGGTTACAGGAGAATACAGGAAAATAGGGTTGAGAAGTATATCAGCCATGATCAAATGGCAGACCAGACTCGATCAGCCAAATGCTTTGATTTTGCTTCTATATCTTATGGTTTTATAGTAACATATAGGGGGAAAACTGGCACAAACTCCCTTTAACAAGTGTCTCTTTAAAATGCAGGTTTTTGAAACTCTGTGGCAACTTTACCAGCATAATAAACGAGATAGACAAAGGGAAGGGTTTTTAAATGCCCTGGGAAATATTATTACATTAAATGCATTACATAAATATAAGTTGTTATTATTGGAATTGGATGGAACATTGGTGCAAAACCAGGAAAGATAGCAATTTATTTTATGTGAAACATTTAGGCATATTCTAAACTATTCCATAAGGCATGATTATAAATAAAAATTCATTCTTTCACGTTTGGTCTCTTTCTCGTTTATTATGGGATTTCCCAGTTGCAGCCGCAGATCACAGTGAGGGTTATATTGTCATAAGGGAACCTAGAAGTGCAAACTAATCTGCATGCAGCTGAAGGTGTTGTGAATCACCTCAAGCAACCAAAGCCACAGAATCCAGTAAAACCACGCACAAGTTTAGTTACCCTGCAGGCAAAATATTGCAAACTTCCACATCCTTCAGTGCATTATGGTAACGCTAAAGAGCAATGAGCTTCCGACACTAGACTTTAATAAAATCCCAAGATAGAATTACCATTTCCATCTTCGATGCGAATGACAAAGTATCTGCTTGAATCAACAACGCTCTCCACTGCAATTCCCGGAAACTGGTCCACTGGGGATTGTGCAAACAACTCTCCTGAAGAGAAAAATAACAAGCAGCAAACAATACTGGGTTAAATACCATTCCCTTTAGCATTTCATACCTCTCAAACACACCAATTATCAAAAAAAATTCAATACGGAAAAAGTACTTTCCACACATACGCTTTGTTGGACCATCTAGCTATAATAAATGCTTTTTATTATCAGGAATGTGAGCACAATAATTTCATTTGATAATATTGTGGGATAAGAATTACAAAAGCAAGTATGACATTCCCTTGCAATGGGTTAAAATCATGGTGGCAACTAGCAGTATTGAGCTTAGCTTCCCAAATGCAATGTGAACAGGGATGCCCATTTGAGGTGAACAGTGTGTACATTATTTTTTGGAACTTTGGGAGGAATTTTTCAGCGGACATTTTGAAGCAAGTAACAAGGTGATACAGAGAGACTGGTCAAATGCGCTGAACATTGGCAAACAGAATTTAATCCTGAAAAGTGAGAGTTAATGCATTTTGGGAGGATAAACAAGGCAAGGGACGACATATTGAATGGTAGGACTCTAGGAAGTACAGAGTATCAGAGGGACCTTGGTGTGAATGTCCACAGATACTTGAAGGCAGAAAGAGGGGGAGATAAGTTGGTTAAGGCAACATGTGGGATATCACCTTTATTAATCAAGGCATTGAATATAAGAGCAAGGAGATTATGGCGGATCTATATACAACAGTAATTCGGCCACACATGAGTAGTTCTGGTTGTAGCAGTATAGGATGTGATTGAACTAGAGAGATAGCTGAGGAGACTCACTAGGATTCTGCCTGGGCTGTGAAGAGAGACAGGGTAAGCTGATGCTGGTTTCCTTAGAGCAGAGAAAGCTGACAGGATACGATTGAGGCATTTTATAAGGGACAGATAGGGAGGAACATTTCCCTTAGTAGAGGGGTCAGTACCAGAGGGCAACATTTTAAGACAATGAGGAGATAGAGGCAATTTGAAGATCTTGCTTTTTTGCCCAGAGGGTAGCAAAAACCTAGAAATCCTAAAAGGTTGACAGAGACAGGAAAAATCAAAACGTTTAAGAGGTATTTAAATGAGTTGTTGAAATGCCATAGCATACAAATGCTGGAAAATGGGATTCGAATAGATGGATGCTTGATGACTGGAATGGATACAATTGACCAAAGGGTATTTTTCCATGCTGTAAAATCTCTATGACTTTCTAAGCATGTTGTCTGAACTGAAAACTGATTATCTCACAAGCATATTGAATATTTAATTTCCAGAAAATACCTGAAACCTTGTCTTCCAATTTAATGTAAGCAATATTTCCTTTTGCTGTTATCCGGAGTCTCCCAGTCCAATCAGGTTGATCCAACTTCCAATCTGCAGCTCTGAGCAGGAAAAGGGAACATCTTTACAATGATGTTTCTTGAAAACAAAAAATCCTCTGGTCAGACACATCAGTGCTGCTGTGTACTCCAAGAGTCATAGAGATGTACAGCACGGAAACAGACACTTCGGACCAACTTGTCCACACTGACCAGATATTCCAACCCAATCTAGTCCCACCTGCCAGCACCCAGCCCGTATCGCACCTGGCCCGTATCCCTCCAAACCCTTCCTATTCATATACCCATCCAGATGTCTTTTAAATGCTGCAAATATACAAGCGTCCACCACTTCCTCTGGCAACTCATTCCATACACGTACCACCCTGTGTGAGAACACGTGGTCCCTTAGGTCTTTTATATCTTTCCGCCCTCACCCTAAACCTATGCCCTCTAGTTCTGGACTCCTCCACCCCAGGGAAAAAAAAACTGTGTCTATTCATCCTATCCATGTCCCTCATGATTTTATAAACCTTTATAAGGTCACCCCTCAACCTCTGACGCTCCAGGGAAAACAGCCCCAGCCTGTTCAGCCTCTCCCTGTAGCTCAAATCCTCCAACCCTGGCAACATCCTTGTAAATCTTTTCTGAACCCTTTCAAGTTTCACATCTTTCCAAGAGGAAGACAACCAGAATTGCACACAATATTCCAACAGTGGCCTAACTAATGTCCTGTACAGCCGCAACATGACCTCCCAACTCCTATACTCAATACTCTGACCAATAAAGGAAAACATATCAAATGCCTTCTTCACTACCCTATCTACCTGTGACTCCACTTTCAAGGAGCTATGAACCTGCACTCCAAGGTCTCTTTGTTCAGCAACATTCCCTAGGACCTTACTATTAAGTGTAGAAGTCCTGCCAAGATTTGCTTTCCCAAAATGCAGCACCTCATATTTATCTGAATTAAACTCCATCTGCCACTTCTCAGCCCATTGGCCCCTCCCAAAATGTAATCTGAGGTAACCTTCTTTGCTGTCCACTACACCTCCAATTTTGGTGTCATCTGCAAACTTATTAACTATATCTCTTATGCTCACATCCAAATCATTTATATAAATGATGAAAAGTAGTGGACCCATCACCGATCCTTGTGGCACTCTACTGCTCACAGGCCTCCAGTCTGAAACGTAACCCACCACCACCCTCTGTCTTCTACCTTTGAGCAAGTTCTGTATCCAAATGGCTAGTTCTCCCTGTATTCCGTGAGATCTAACCTTGCTAATCAGTCTCCCATGTGGAACCTTGTCGAACGCCTTACTGAAGTCCATACAGATCATATCTACCGCTCTGCCCTCATCAGTCCTCTTTGTTACTTCTTCAAAAAACTCAATCACGTTGGTGAGACACGATTTCCCATGCACAAAGCCATGTCGACTATCCATAATCAGTCCTTGCCTTTCCAAACACACATACATCCTGTCCCTCAGAATCCCCTCCAACAACTTGCCCACCATTGATGTCAGGCTCACTGGTCGACAGTTCCCAGGCTTGTCCTTACCACCTTTTTTAAACAGTGGCACCACGTTAGCCAAGCTCCAGTCTTCCAGCACCTCACCTGTGACTATCGATGATACAAATATCTCAGCACGAGGCCCAGCAATCACTTCCCTAACTTCCCACAAAGTTCTAGGGTACACGATCAGATCCTGGGAATTTATCCACTTTTATGCGTCTCAAGATATCTAGCACTTCCTCCTCTGTAGTATAAACATTTTTCAAGATGTCAACATCTATTCCCCTACATTCTTTATCTTCCATGTCCTTCTCTACAGTAAATACTGATGCAAATTACTCATTTAGCATCTCCCCCATTTTCTACGGCTCCACACAAAGGCTGCCTTGCTGATCTTTGAGAGGCCCTTTTCCCTCCCTAGTTATTCTTTTGTCTTTAATGTATTTGTAAAAACCTTTTAGATTCTTCTTAACTCTAATTGCCAAAGCTATCTCATGTCCCCTTTTTGCCCTCCTGATTTCTCTCAAGTATACTCCTACTGCCTTTATACTCTTCTAAGGATTCATTCGATCTATCCTGTCTATACCTGACATATGTTTCCTTCTGTTTCTTAACCAAAACCTCAATTTTTTTAGTCATCCAGCATTCCCTATAGCTACCAGCCTTTCCTTTCACCCTAACATGAATATACTTTCTCTGGACTCTCGTTATCTCATTTCTGAAGGCTTCCCATTTTCAAGCCATCCCATTACCTGTGAACATCTGCCCCCAATCAGCTTTTGAAAGTTTTTGCCTAATACTATCAATATTGGCCTTTCTCCAATTTAGAACTTCAACTTTTAGATCTGGTCTATCCTTTTCCATCACTATTTTAAAATAAATTTAATTATGGTTGCTGGCCCCAAAGTGCTCCCCCACTGACACCTCAGTCACCTGCCCTGCCTTATGTCCCAAAAGTAGGTCAAGTTTCGCACCTTCTCTAGTAGAACATCCACATACTGAATCAGAAAATTTTCTATCGCTGACCCCAATGATATTTGGCAGCAAACATAATCAGCTCATTACACTTTGCATTCAAGTACACGTAGATACTTATCTCTTGACATATGAAGTATCTTGGAGCAAGATAATGTTAATTACTGAGTCATATTCGAATAACAAGCCATCATCTGAGGCCTGTATTTTCAGCACTAGTCAGGGTGAACTTTGGCTGGTGAAGTTTATTTTCCAGTTAGTAATAAAATAGATACAATAACATTCTCCCACTATATCACTTTGGAAACTAACAAATTATCAGATTGGCCAAGATATAATTTTGTGCATGGAAATACAGCTAGATAGACTTTTTTCTGAAAATAATAGAACCTTATAAAGAATTATAAAGAATATAGAAGATTACCAGCAAAAATGTAGTTTTCATTACAATATTTTGTTTAAACTTAAGTTCGAATACTGGATAATCAACACTCAGAGCAAAGCATAGGAAAATTTGGAACTTTCCAATGTTACCATACTCTCGAATCACATACTTATGATTTGGTCAGCTCAACTTTCCTCGAGACTTTCTTTGCTTCTTTGTTGGACACCATTCACAAGCCTTGACAAACCTCCACAATCTCAGGGAACAGGTCATTATTCAGATATAACTCCAAACAGCATTGGCAGTTTATTCCAATGTTGGAAACAATAAGCCAAGTTTTTGCGATGCCATGCTCTAATTTCATTGTCATTAACAATTCACTGCCATTAGCAATGAGACATCCTTCCCTGCTTTAACTCTTCTTAAGACCAGGGATGTCACATTGCTGTCTTGGCTCTGATCCAATCAGATTGAGGCATGTGACTAGTGTTTTGTTTAAATTCTTCTGAAATGTGAATAGTTGAATTTGAAAAATTCCCAACTTCCTCCTCAGCTATGGCTGCCCCTCTGAACAATACAGTTCGGGTGAATTACATGGAACGTGTGGGTTTGTGTACTTCAGTTACTGAAAACAAGGATGGAAATACGAGAAAGTTAGGCAGTATGCCAAGTCGATTAATTTTCAGGAGCATGAACTGTCTAACAATTCAATTGTTTATGGTACTTCTATCTGTACTCAGTTTCATATTCTGTACGCAAAATCGTGAAAGGTTAAAAAAAAATTAAAAACCACAATACAGTCACCTGCAGAGACAAACAGGATATAATGAAACATGACTCAAGAACATCCTAACAGCTGTTTTGCGTTTCTCTTCCTCATTCCGCCATCAAGAATACAGAAAGTCCACTTTCAAAATGGTCACAGATCCGAAAAATACAAGAAAGAAGCAAACAGCCCTGGGTGAATTCACAATTCTTAAAGAAAATGCATGAAGTTATTTCGCAAAAAGGTGAAATTCTACTGTTTATCTTGTTCATATTTCAGCTTTGGCCATGTAAGTAACACTCATTCTGAGTCAGAAAGTTGGGGGTTCAAGTCCCATTCCAGAGTTGCAGTCAAGGAGAAGTCTATACCACGGTACCATTTTGTCACTTTAATCCCGCCCGAGTTCATCATCAAAATTCTAAGGAAGCTCACTGATGTCTTCTGGGACAAGGGAAGCATTTGATTTCTGCTGGGGATCTCGTTTCTCGTAGCAGATAGTTCAAGTGCTGGTGCTTCCACATCCAGATTGTAACTCTGCTTTCAGACCCTGAAGAAACACCTCAAAGTGAATAATAATATGGGCCGGAAATTATCTTCTTTGGTTAGATACATGAATAGAGCTATGATTAGTAGTCCGTATAATCCAAGTTGCAAGACATACATACAGACCGATGATTTTCCTATCTTTTACCAAATTCTATCAGAGACTAGAACAGAATTACCTCTAGCTGAAGCTTTCCTCTGTCCAAGATTAAGGCTGGATTAGCAGTATGTAACCGGCTTGGGCAACACGCAAGTATAAGCAGGGAGCCCAAGTAGTGGACTGAAATGACATTTATGTCAACAAAGCAACAATCGACATCCAGGTGTTGAACCAGAATAGTGCCACAGTCTCAAATGTTGAAAGTCAGTCCATCTTGATTCCATTAGATGCGTGATTCAGTATGGAGAGATCCTGCATGAGCCTCAAACCTTCCTCAGGCACCCACTCCTTTCATCTTGACTAAGGTCACTGAAACAATTACATGCTATTCCACAGGAAATTGTTCCATAGCCTGCTCCTGCACACACTCAACTCCCTCACCTTCATCCTGGCATGTTTCCAACAGAGACTGCTCTACAGGACTTTTCATAACGGATAAAGTGTAGTGCATTAAATGGAGTAGAATGCAATCATTTGTTTAAAATATTTTAAGGTTTCCAGGTACTTATCTGACTTTTGAAGTCTCGAAGAATCCCATGTGTATAATCCAGTTTGATGCCCTGCAGCCCTTGGGATTGTTTCTTATCCTTTCATTATACCTCAATCACAATCTGTCTAACCTTGATTGTCCTGTAGAATGGATGAGTAAAAGAAAACACTCCAAAACCTTAAAAATCTGGACGGATATTCCAATTGAAGGTACTTTTATTTGTATGGTTGCACCTCGAAAATATTCCATTGGCAGTGAAATTTTATGGGAAGTTTGGAGGACAGTAAGGCATTAAACAAGTGCAAGTCTTCCTTTTAATATTTGCAACTAATCTAAAACCTATGCCTTGCAAGAGATCGTTCCCTCCACCTGTACACAAACTTTGTCATATCTCTCAGAAATGCCAAGTTGGTTCAATGCATTGAAATGTTATGCTCTCTAATAATTTTTTTTAAATCCTCCCCTTTCGCCATAAGGCACTGATCCTTTGAAGATGATCTGCTGGAGGTTGCTCAATTGCTCATCCTTCACGCAAATACTTGGACAAGTTATTTGACTGGAATGAATTAAAGCCAAGCCTAATCCTGATGCCCAGAGAAAGGCACGATTGAGCTAGGAAGAATATATGGCTACCAGCAGCAGTAAATTTAGCTGACCCCCCTCCCATTTTAACATCCCAATTGTAACACACCTACCTCCTATACTGAGTACTAGCAGCTAACAGAGTTGAGAGTCTCCTAAAATCTAGGTCAACATTTACAAGACAGCACTGATCGTCACTCTCGTATGCTTTGGAGCCTAGGACAGCTCACACCAGGCATTTCAAAGCTCAAAAAGTGCCGTGGTATGATTTATTTGCGAAGTTCTCCAAACACAATTTCAAGAATGGCACTTCAACAGCAGATGACAAGACCAATATGGAGAGACTAATCAATTAAAATCAGCTCAATCTTGCTTATATGCCTGACAGCAGACTGCTGAAGCAACTGCTAATCTCAGAATCCAGGCATGGCAACACACCTCTAAATAGATAATGAAAATTCTTTAGGGATGCCCTCTAAAAGATTTGCAAAGATGTTGCCAGAGTTGGAGAATTTGAGCTATAGGGAGAGGCTGAATAGGCTGGGGTTGTTTTCCCTGGAGCATCAGAGGCTGAAGGGCAACCTTGTAGAGGTTTATAAAATCATGAGGGGCATGGATAGGATAAATAGACAAGGCATTTTCCCTGGAATGGGGAGTCCATAACTAGAGGACACAGGTTTGGGGTGATAGGGGAAAGATATAAAAGGGACCTAAGGATGACACGGTGGCTCAGTGATTAGCACTACTGCCTCACTGTGCCAGGGACCAAGTTCAATTCCTGCCTTGGGTGGCTGTCTGTGTGGAGTTTGCATATTCACCCCGTGTCTGCAAGGGTTTCGCCTGGGCACTCCAGTTTCCTCCCACAATCCAAAGATGTGCTGGTCAGGTGAATTGGCCATGCGTTAGCTCATAATGTTAGGTGCATTAGTGGGGAATGGGTCTCGTTGGGTTACTCTTTGGAGGGTCAGTGTCGATTTGTTGGCCTGAAGGCCCTATTTCCATACTGTAGAGAATCTAATCTAATCAAACCTTATCACACAGAGGGTGGCACGTGTATGGAATGAGAGGCAGTGGTGGAGGCTGGTACAATTACAACATTTAAAAGGCATCTGGATGAATGTATGATTAGGAAGGGTTTAGAAGGATATGGGCCAAGTGCTGGCAATTGGGACTAGATTAGTTTAGGATATCCGGTCAGTATGCACAAGTTAGACCAAAGGGTCTGTTTCTGTGCTGTACATCTCTGACTCTAAACATTCCTGAAGGGGTCAAACATTTCTATTGACTCATGGGAATATCTGGCTTCTAACGGACTCAAATTCAGAAAGCATCAAACATATTGCGAGACTTTTTTGGGAGTGAGCTGATGTGAAGTTAAGCCTCAGAAACAGCACAAACAAGACAAATGCTCAAGCACCTCAGCAACTCAAACATCTTAGCATGACCAGCCCTGCATGTGGCTGAATCTGAAAACCGAACTGGATTTTCCTGCCGTCTCAGACTATCAAACCTGGGTGGAAGCAAGTCAAGTTTGATCCTGGGGAACAGCCTAAAATAGAGAGAAATGAGGAGAGCTGGTAATTTCTGTGGTCAGTATGGCTCACTTCAACATTGAACAGTGAATGAAGCAACTGGACCAGTGGAAAAACTGTCAAGAAATGCCAAAAACAAATATTTATTTATTCCCGACATTTAAGCCATGACCAATTTTAAGGGCAGAACAGATTTTTGGACTGAATGACATATTCCTGTTTCTGTATGTGGAATAGTATAAACAGTTGAGTCACAAAGCTATTGATGCAGACTATACTGAACTATGTACAAATAATATCTTTTCACTGATTTTCCTTTCATTGAAATTTTTATGGATTATTTTGCTCAGCTCTCAAAATAAAACAAAACCTTGCACGCTTTACTTTTCGTTAGGTGTTTCCTTCCTCCATTTGTTCTAACTCTTCCTCTACACCACAGCTTCTCTGATCATGCAAAACGCAGCTAACATGCATGTTCAGCATGGTATAAACTGATTTAGTCCTTCTTGGTGAAGCCATGTCAGCAAATAATCATACACTTTATTTGGTACCCTCCAATCACATTATATTCAGCAAATAAATTTGCCAAGTCAACATCCTTTAAGAAAACAAAATGCTAAATAGCATGTACTCTATCATGCAGTAAGCAAAGGCAATCACACCATGATGACGAGAATCAAATATCCTGACTGGCAATACAGCCATTTCAATTAATTCCAACATCTCTGAATGAGAATGGAGAGAGAGGATAAGTAGTATCAGCCAATTTTCACACTTGATTATCCATTGACCCTGATATTGGACAGGCACAGCAACTGCATTTCCATTATACCTTTAATGTAGAAAATCATATCAAACCACCTCACAAAGGCACAAATGGATGCATATATAGCCAAAGGAAATACACCAAGGAATGGCACAAAGATTTGGCACCAAGACAAGAGTAACAACAAAGGAAATTTTACATAAAATGTCTGCTTGTGCTTGTTTACTGATAAAAGGGTGTTAGCCAAGCTCAATGCCAACGTTATGACCAGTCCAGTTAAATGGGAACTGTGGGGTGCGAGAAACCTAGAATATGTGGCAACAACACAACACTTGTGGCTGCTACTTGTAACTACTGCTGCCACGAGATCTGTTGCTATGGTACATCACACTCATACTGGCCAGCACCATTCTAACATTTGAGTGAAGGATATTAAAGATTACTCAAAATGAAGCTGGATAAGCAGAGAAGCACTGAAAAAGTCATAGAATCTCTAAGTGTGGAAGCCCTATAGGCCACTCAGTCCACACCAACTCTCCAAAGAGCATCCAAACCAGACCCACCCCTACCCTATCCTGACATTCACCATGACGAACTAACATAGCCCGCACATCCCTGGACACTGGCCAATTTAGCACGGCCAATCCACATAAACAAGGAGATTGGGAGATAAATATAACTCGTTGATTTTAATTTACATTAGAAACCAATTCCAAGTCTTTGGATGATGCTGTTCAAGGGAATCATATAAATAGAACCAAGGATAGATCCGTTGGGGTCTCCTGAGGTAACAATATAGTTACAGAAAACATTGCTGGATGGTCTGCAGCTACTATTTAATATGCCACGAATATCCCAGAGATAAGGCAGTTAAATGGGATTGTGCAGACAGTACCCACCTCCACAGTCAACCATCCTGCTCACACTCTCAAAATATCAGTATCTGGCTCAGGTTATTGGGGACTGCTGACCAGTTAGTAATTTCTCGACCAGGTGGTAACTCAAAATAGGATGAAATACTAAAGCTCTACCACCTTATTGCAGTCAAAGCATACCACATTACAGAGACAATGAATCAGCAAAGAAATATGCACTGGGATTGACACAGCTAGTGCATCAATTTGAAGGATAAAAAGCTGAAACAGAGCAAAACATTAGCAACAATACATGTTCCGCAGCAAAAACAATGGCACTGACACTGGCTATCTCAGTATGTTTCCAGAAACATATGCTCTGTGACTTCACACAGAGGGATCAGCAGTGTGATGTTAACCAGCTGGTGCAGCAGTCTGTGGATTTTGCTGGCGACTATCACTTTTGATTTGTACATAACTAATGGGACTCAGCACAGCAGAACTATTAGATGTGTCCAAGTAAATATTTATCCATTATATATAAATCTTGATATAATTATATAATTTTTGCTCATATCATTTTTGTGAACTAGCAACATTCCCCAATTAGGACAGTCAGTCCTGAGGAAGGTCACTGGACTCAAAGCATTAACTCTGATTTCTCTTCACAGATGCTGCCAGATCTGCTAAGCTTTTCCAGCAACTTCTGTTTTTGTTAGCAGAGTGCCCAACTGAAAAAGTATTGTAATGCCAGCAATGGAAATGGGGAAGCAGCAACATGGAGAGAGAGAGAGAGAGAGAGAGAGATGGGTAGGCAGCGGCATTGATTGATGAATTAAATGCAAGAAATGGCGGCAGCCCTGTCACAATGACAATACAGAAGAGAAATTCCTGGTTTGTAGTTGCTGAATATATTGTTCCCCAAATATATTCTCAATCAACATAAAAAACAAATATATGTGGTGACTGACAATCAATTCCAGCATGGTAAGAATTCTATTTCCCTTTATCATGAATGTGGATGAATAGCGTAATTTTGCCTGTTCAGATGATACTCACAAAGCATTTTACACATGCAATTAAACAGAGTGCAATACAGTAAATATTTTCAGTTACACAAAGCTTTTAAAAAAAACTCCCAGAATCTGGCTGGGTTTTCCAAAGCCTAAAGCCTAAGACACTTACAGTGACTTCCTAAAATGTAATCACTTTCAGGCTGTTTTTCAGAACCCATGCTGTTAAATTACTCCATAACGGATCTATTGTGATAAACATATATTGCACTGCACAGAAAGCAGGAAGTTTGCCATGCTATTGTGCTGCAATTCCAAAGACAGAATCCTCATTTCATTGGAAACTTTATCTACTGAGCTCTGGAGGATTTGATTCTGTAATAGCAGCTCTGTTGCAACAAAGTCAAATAACATATTTGCATAAAAATAAGATTTCTTTCTCAGCAGGTTTCTGAACCATGACTATTTCAAGATATGCCTGGTCACCCTCCCATTTCTCAACCTCTATAAAATGAAGCATTCCCAATATTCTCTTGCTAGTATCCTAAATTGCACTAAGTCTCTTTACCTCATTGACCTACATAGGGTCCCAGTAAAGCAACACACAAAATTTAACAATTTCACTCACTTTCAGATCCTTGCCACTCTGATTCCAGCCTTTCACCCAACCAGAGTATCCACATACCCCCAATTCTTGCCTTTTGTGCATCTTTGTTGAATCACACCACTAACTTCAGATGTGCCTTCAGTTACCAGACCCCTGATCTCTGGAATACCTTAAATCTCTTCAATTCCACTGTTTCTTCACCAAACATTCACCCTTGTCCATGTTTTTGGTTGCCTGTCCTAACATCCCATTATAGGCAATGTATTAAATTTGATTTGACAGCATTCCTGTGAAGCACCATGGGATGTTTTAATGTGTTAATATGTTTTATAAATACAAGTCACAGCTGTTAACATTTGTAGTGTCATTCCAAACCTCTGCTCTTGTATGTATTACAAACCATTTCTTGTTACACATTCTAGATTTTGCACAATTATTTAACAGTTAGCTATGCTTTCTGAATATGCTGCCAGCGAGACCTTGCACAAAGTTCAAAATCAGATTCTGTAGAATCAGCACCCTGTCTGACAGCATGAAACACTTCCTCCAAACACTACACTCAATAAAAAGATCAAGGTCAGTTTCTGAGTTCACTGTGTATTTAAACAGGAAACAGTACGTTTTATGATCATTCTTTAGAGCACAAACTCTTCCAGGTTTTATACATTCTGCATTGGCCTACTAACCTAGCAAGGGCACCTTCATCTACTGCTCTTCATATAGTCCCTTCAAAGCCTCCTCTAAAACAATCTGAGCCACCACCCTTTGCAGCACTTTTGATTCAACTTTGCACCTGTTTCCAATGCCCTTGGGAGGCTTTTTTAAAACAAAAATCACATTTTAAAAAATATGGGTCAGCGTCACTTCCGACAGAGAAGGTGGCCATTCATCTTATTAAGTTCATAACTTTGCTGAAAATGATGGGGGTTAAACAACTGAAGACTATTGTTCGTAACTGGAGGTGATTCCTTGCCAAATACTTGAGTCTAGGGTCAATTCTGTTCTAAACACTTTCATTCATTTAATTTTCTTTTTAAATAGTTTAATATAAAGTGCAGAGATGTAATAATTTCATCCAACTCATTAGCACAGGCAAAATAGGTCAGTACTTTTGGACACAATTGGGAACATGCAACCACTGTTTATACAAGCTGATCATAAATGTATGGACTTATCTACACATTGCCATATTTTCAAACATGTGTACATACTGTAACTGCCCTATGCACAATTCTGCCACCTCTGCTTTGACCTTCAATTTGGCATGAACCTATTTAATTTCAGTTACATGATAAGAACATCACAAATAGTTCAAATTGTTCAAAGTGGCTTTGCAGACAAGTCCCACACTTGAATCTTGAATGAGCACATATGCTTGAAGCAGCTAGTTGTCCAGATCATTATTTGAAATACAATGGTTTCACCCAAATGACTTGGGATTGGATTCCATATGAAATGATAATAGATCATATATTGGTTTATTCTGAAGATAATTATTCTTTGCCTAGATATCATTCTGAATTTGTTATTCTTAGCGATCAATAGATTACTTCTAACTAGTATTCAGAACCTTAATGGTGACCTTATGGCAATGGGGAAAAAACAAGATATTAATATTTTTGATTTGCACGGCTTATTCAGTGACGTGAACAGTATTGTGGATACTTTCTCGAAAGGAAGATATATATCAGATAGCGATAATGATGAGGCAGAACAGTGGGGGAGAGAAAAAAGGAAATGCTGTACCCTGGATCCCACTACCTTGGAGGGGGGGGGGGGGGAAGAGAAATCAGTTCTATGTGTCCAAATGTGTGTGGGTCAGGATTCGGCCTTTCACGTGAACACCCACAGCAGAACCCTCGACCCTAAGTAGACACCATCCAGAAACCGAGAACTAGCCGGGTATGGAGTGTTCAGCTACAGAATTAACAACATTGTTCAATAACCATTCAACACATAATTAAGGCATCTAAGTTCAGAGTGACTATATATATTTCACTGTTTATGTTTTAAATTGTAGGACAGATCAGATCTTTTCATCCCCTCTGGGACTGTGTACACTTCATTCCCACGGGGATTATGCAACTGTCATCCACGACCTTTCGCCGTTTCTCATCAGTTGATGATCCACTTTTCCTTTATTTCCCGATCTTGAAGTTAGTCTGCTCTCTCTCTCTCCCTCAGTGAAACTCGTGCACACTTCCTTCAAAGGAAACGGGAACTTTCCACTATCGCTCCGATCATGACTTATCACAAAAACAAGATGCCACTCCGTTCCTCCCGAAGGCTCCGCGAACATTACCTGTAGCCCCGGTTCGTTGCCCTCGGCGGGATCCTGTAAACGTGAACCTCCGGCTTCACACAGAGCACCGACTCGTAATCACTCTCCGCCATCTTGCTTGCCCGCCGCACCGCCGACTACAGGAGGACCCAATGCCGACGCACCCAACAATCGCGGAGCATCATGGGATAGTGGTGGAGCCGGCTCAGGCACCCACGGCATCACGGGATAGTGGAGGAGGAGCCGCCGCCGCCGGCACCCACGGCATCACGGGATATTGGAGGAGGAGCCGCCTCCGGCACCCACGGCATCACGGGATAGTGGAGGATGTCCTTCTGGCGTTATGGAGGGCGTTGTCTGCAGTCGTAGGGACTGTAATACTCATTGATTCTCTCACATAATGTCTTTGTCGCCATCAGGTGTCAAGACTAGAAATTCCCAACCGGACTCCGTGGAAGTTCATAAACTCCCCACCCTCCAAAAAAATAGAAGGTAATTCTTGTGCGTGTTTCTGAGATGGTGAAAGTGCAGAGATGATCGGGTTATGTAATGGATTCTCGCTTCACACAAAGCCGCAATAGAGGATAATTCAGCTGTAGCAAGACATTTCCCACATAAAAGATTATAGACACGTTTTTAATTTGACTGTTAGCTTAAAAACAAATTACCCGTATAACAATAAGGATTTCCTCCAAGTTCAACAATAGGATTCAAGGGGAAGGAGGTCGATTTTTAAAAACTTTAATAGAGACTAGTTTTTTTAAAAAATGCAACTACTTTGAATTTCTTTTAATTTAAAGAGGAAACGCAATTCAGTTCTGCCCAATAACTGTGAAGCCCTCCGAAATGTGTACTGTATATGTTAGTGTGATGTTATATCCATTTAAAGTCTCATATACACGATAACACCTTTGACAGTACAACACACCACAGTACAACACTGGGATGACAGGATCATATTTTGTTAAGGCCTAAAATGGATCACACTGACAACATCCTAGGCAGGCAATATTTGGAACAAAATAAGTGTAGTCTCATTTTACTTTGAGGCAGAAAATTGCTATACCTATAGCAGCAGCACTGACACTTAATTTTCTAAATAATATTCTTTATGCCTGAACCTAAAATATAAGCAGTCACTTTGAGAGGAGAATCATGATCATTCCACTTGAGAGAACCAAATTTATTTATTACCTGTAAATTGTTTATTTTTCTTAATATGCAATTACTCTGCATTCCTCCAATTCTAGTCTCTCATCCAAAGAAATGGGAGCAGGAACTCCACTTTCCTACCAAGCTCCCTCATCAATCAAAAACCTGTCTAGCTCAGCCTTCGAATGTATTGAATAACGCAGACTTATTTGTTCACAGAATTTGGTGGGAGGGAGGGGATGAAGTCCAAACATTGGGAAAACATATTAGAAGGTTGTCAATTTCTTCCATTAGGGGTGTTGCCCCATCTTTTGAATTTCACCCCTCTGCCAGTCTTTTGACCACATTTTAAATTTGCCGTTCAGATATTTCCTCTTTCAGCCCATTAACCCTTTTATGACTTATCAGAAAATTGAGTTTGTAATTACAAGTCATTATTCAATGAATACTATATCCATTCTTATAATTCACATTTTAATGAAAATCTAGGTATAATCATACATATAGCTGTTCAGATGTACAAAGCTAGATAAATTGTAATTACAGAAAGTGAACTGATTTTCATCCTCAACTCTCAGTAAAGGTGCCAATCAAATACAAGTCTATTCATTCAAATATTATGAAGTATTACAGTTTTATATCATATTCATTGGGTAGCTACTACTGTCCTGTATACATGCCACGATCCTTAAGATTGCTCAAACCCTAAAATACTAGGATTTCCATACTACTAGGATTTCCATAAGCCACTCTACTTTGCTCCTCTTTACAAGGCACTCCTTAAAACATATCTCTGACCAAATATCACTGTTCTACTGTCTCTATGCCCTTGTAATCAAATTTTGTTTGAATATTGTCAAGTGGTGTTAAGGGATGTTGCACTACATTAAAAATGTGAATTGTCTTTAACTGGGCAGAGGGAGGAAGAGATCGATAAAGCGCACATTTGGAAATTGCAAAGATATGATCAGGAGTTGCGCATCTCTCCGCTATCTTGCTAAAAGCATCTATGCACCATCCTCAGTAACCTTAATTAAACTACTCAGTGGTAGTGATTGGTCCTCTGCTCATTTCTTCATGTTTCACAATCTTGCATTTCCTCTTCAGTTACTTGTAGGTGTATACCATTTTCCAATTTAAAGTTGTTTAATATCTTTGTCTCTTAGCCTGCATTCTATTCCATGTCGTCTTCACTGAATTCAGAATCCGCACCGTACATGGAAATGGGAAAATCAGACTTGTCAGCATATGATAGATGGGATAGTTTTTCAGGTTCAAAAGAAATGTTCAGAGTTCACTTTATTTCCCCCTTTTCAACTGCAGACCTAGAGGTAATTAGAGCATCAGCAGAATCAGAGAGTGTGGAAAAATAAGGTGTTTAACCAGGGCAGGAAGGAAATTAGCTGGTTGAGTAATGCTGAAGTATGGCAGAAGCTACCTAGCACGTTCGATATCCCTTTCATATTCTTAGTCTTGGATACTTTTTTGAAAGCTGTTGTGTCACAAAAATATACTTGCTCCAACAACCCTATTTACATTAATAAATGTTCCTCAAATAAGACAAGGAGCATAACACATCAAAAATAAGGCCAAACTGTTTCAGCTAAACTTATAAAATTTTACTTAAAATATAGTTAACTTTGCCAGTCAGTTATAAACAGAAGTTATACAGAATACATCCAGCACTCAGACGAAACTTTCCTTTTGCTGAACGCTATATAAAAAAGCTGCTTCAAGGGGTCCAGACGATTTTGCAGGATAAAATATAAAATCAAAAGACAGTAGCAAGAGCATCTATTTGTTGATAAAGATGTTACAGGTAATTAAAAACAGTATTTGCACATCTTTCCCAGCCTTCATGCAAATAGGAAGGACTAATAAATTCAACCAAAACAAACTAACACCAAATCCTACAAATGTTACATTGTGTACATTGCCTGTAAATGAAGACAAAATACAGTGATAGACATCTTACCCGACAATAATCTGATAGTCACAACCAAATTTACTTTAGATGTGACTCATTTAGTAATTGTTTACAGCACTAACCTTACAGCACATAAGTGTGTGCCATTCCATCAACTGGAGTGCAACAGTATGTAAGATCCTGATGAGAATGTCATAGAGGAAGCATTTTGTAAGCTTAAAAGGGGCAATTTCTTCATAAAGCTATTCTGTTTGAATAGTCATTCTGATTTAAGTGTCCCATTTAAACATTTACAGATCTTTCAGCTGCTGACTGACCAATTGTGCATTTCTAAAGACTTGTGCAATTCACTAAGTCCCAAGTTCAGTCTACAATTTCATTGTAACAAGTTTTTAGATGGGTGATACTGTGTCATGGCATCATATGCCCAAATAAACCATTTACTACATGTTTTTAATGGGGTGATTATGCCCTTTAAGAACCCCAAACTATACAGCAGAGTTTGTAAATTAAACAAGCTGGGGAAGTTTAAGATAGCTCAGGATCAAATTCCTCAAGCTTCTGTAATTTCCCACTGTCTCATTCAAGTTCAATGACAGCATCTTAAAGCACTAATCTGCAACCATAAAAGCATATGACATGACCATCCATCTGTACCCACCAAGACAATAAAACACGAGAAAAGTCCTGAAGAATGGATAAGTTGTTTTTCTACAAAAATCTGTAAGCGTCACACATTTCTCTGCATTTATAAATGAGATGCAAGCTTAATATTCAAACCAAAAACTCAAGCTGGTTTCCTAATATCATCCTTCTGAATCAGGGCAACTCTTAAATGCATCACGTTCTTAGAAGTAGCAGCAGGACTGACTTAGAAATTGTCAAAGGGAACTGGAGGAAATCAGTGCTGACAGAAGAGTGAACTTTGCTGAAGTTGAAAAACGAATTGTATCAATAGCAATAAAGCAACATACTCCCTGTGTAACAAGCAGAAATGCCACTTGTGAATGTTATTGGTTTGATAAACATCCTTGGTCCTTTTGCTGGCCCACACAGAGGACCATAATAGCATAACATCAGGAAAATCGTTAAGGGGCAGATTTGGAAAAAACTTGATGTACTTGCACACAAAAGACTGTGCTAAACCAATACATAAATCTAAAAGGAACCGTCTACAGAAGCTACACTATACAGTATGACAAGTCTTTCAGCAAAACTCATTGTTCAGTGGTATAAGCTCATTTAAAAGACTAATTTTTTTGTAAATTATTTGATTTTGTCCCCCCACCTCCCCAAGTAAGGAGTATGGTACAGCTCAGTGCTGATATACACATGTAAGTTCTATAATACTTTAATGATTACCCAGGATACTGAAGTTGTACACGCGGTTTCCTGGCAAGTTTCTTCTGCTTTTACACATTTCATATGAGAATAGCATGTATTATACTTCAGATAAATTGAACATCTTCAAACTGGAAATACAATGTGTCAAAAATGAAGCATCTCAGTTACTTGGTGGTTTTTAGTTGGGCTGTTACATCCCTGTAGCAACATTTACAAACCACACAGTATAATAGAAATCATAAGCCCCTTTATTATTGCTTATTAACTAAACCAAATTAAGTGTGGCAACGCTACTATGTGACCTGCTGCCATAGTAACAATCAGAATATTTGAAGAGTTCTACAAATCCACCCCCTGTATTCCAGTTTTTCTGTGAAGTGAAGGTGATGCTCTAATTAGCCATTTTGCTTTGCATTCTGATGTAGCAGCCAATTAGCAAAGTCAAAACTGACAGCCAATTCACAAATCCCAAGTTCAGTCTATAGTATCCTCTGCAGAATCAAAAAAGGCATGGCAAATGATACTGAAGCATAACTCCTCAATGAGGTTCAGGAGGTCAAATGGCTGCATTGTCCCAACCTTCCAATTTGTGTCAAGATGATTGCTAACGAGTGGGTAGGGAAGAGGAGAGAAAGGTAGTGAAAGTGGATAATGATGCCATTTTACATTTAAAATTAGGGATTACCTACATTATCTTCAACAAAACTTAAGTAATTCATTCCTGCAAGTTGCATTCTGCCATGAGAAAAAAAGACAAGTCATTTTAAAAAAAATACTTGGAAGCAAATGAAAAGCTGCAAAGAATTTCCAATATTTTTTCAAATAAGCTTCCTCCCAATCCCCCACACAACATTGCATTTGTTCAAGTTTCTGTAATGACAATGGTAATCACAAAACAATTCATACCCCTCATGACATTATTGAAGTCCCACAATATTTCCAGTCGCTAAATTCCATATGTAACATGTTCCACTATAACCAGTAAAGCACAGCTGCATTCTGCTGACAAGTTTCACACAATTCAGATGCAAGTTGCCCTTAGATTCAATATAAAACAAAAATAAAATCAATCTCAGGTATAAATTTCAATGTCTGTTTTCACTTTGTTTGGCCATTTTGCTAAATGTACTTCTGAACTTGCGTTTTTCATTATGAAAAGAAACCCCTGAACCAGCTACTTCCAGAGTAAAGCCAAGTTCCTTAGTATGCCAATACATCCCCAATATCTGGCTGTTTGAAAGCCCAAATCATGTTGATGTACATCTTTATGTGAATTAAGGTAGAGATCACTGGATTATTTATGAAAATTGCACGTGTCTCTCTCAGAGACTGGTTAAAAAAATCCAGTAATCTGATACAACCAAAGACAGGATTCAGCTTAGTCATGACAGAGGCCCTGATTAAAGTGATTTCCTTAAAAAGGCCCTACAACATCTAAAAGGCCTGAAACACTGCAGAGCACATAGCTGCCTTCGTTGGTTCACAAACTAGCAACTGATCTCACAATGGAACAGAAGCCTTTTCCAACAATTTAAAAGTAACTGGACCAAGTTTGCACCTCTGTAATGATTTCATATGTTTTTTATGATATCTGTGGTAAAGAACAGGTGTTGTGAAACAGAACATTTTCTAAAATGGACACCCTACTCATTCTTATACCCATATTTATATTTTTTCCACTAAACCATTTTTTTTGTTAAACTGGCCAAAAGGAGTACAAAACAGGTCCAGTGACAGTACTATGTTCCAATCACTGTCAATATTGCCTTATATTGTTCATATCACTGGTTTTTATATACTCTCATCTGGGTCAAATTGTACCTTGTGAAAAAAATTCCCAACATTCTGGATGGCACTGCATGTTGGTAACTCTATCACACAAGTTTGTGACGATTGCAAACAGAGTGAAAACCTGATCTTGGAAAAGTTGTATGGAAAGGTAAAGGGCAAAGGTCAGGTAGCAGCACTTTTGAGGGAAGGCAGTATCATCATTATTCTGTAGGCTCTGTTAGCAGATATCAATATCTCTTTCACACAACAGGGAACATTCAACACTTCATTCATGGTTTGAGAGATTTTACAACATGCAAAGGCAACAAGATTCTCAGCATAATGAGGATTCTCACTTAGCTTTATCAAATAGGGTATTTCCCCCAAACCAACCTAGCTTTATCGACTTCCCATTCACAAATTTAATTGACCCAAAACTGATCTTCAACCATTGACTTCTCTTTTATTGTGTGAAGTTGCATCCTGATTTTATTCAGCATACCAATAGTTGTCACTTATCTTTTGCTGATAATGCATAGTATCCAACGTTCTTCAAGCCCATTTTGATTCCTCCAGTCTGAGCAAACTGAACATGGCAGTTTTACTACAGTCCTGCTTACAAGGCTAGTTTTGACTTTGTTACTTTATTTCATTCTGTCCATACAAGTGTTTGCAAACACATTTTCCTCCTTGGCAATTACTCTCAAAACCAAACCCCGTAAACACCAGAATGTTGCACAAAGCATTTCATATCAGTTCTAGCCTTCAGCTATAGTCTACCACGTGTTTGCTATGTTTGTAAACTAGATTTTTTTTGGCTTTGAAATTAATAACTGTAAGAAACAAAACCAGAGCTTGATTTTTTAAAAAAAAAACTAGTCGCCTGATTGTAATTCTGGCTAGGAAACAAAACAATTACTGGCTCGATTAATCCAACTGTGCTTTTACATATGCAAATACTTATCTGTCTTTTCATAGAAATAACTATTGGATGGGGAGGGAGAGTTTTTTTTTAAAAACATTTTCCACCTTCACTTGCATGAAGGCATTTAACTTGGGCTTGGGTATAGTTCCTGACAGTATCTTGTCCAGCTATTGTACTAACTGAATGACATGCATCTTCAGGTTATTTGACTGAAGTAGGTGAGGAAAGGGGAATCAGAAGGAAAAACAGGATTACTGAGCCCGTATCCATTCCACATAGTGAGTAAGTAACCATTGTGAACAAAACCTCTGGCTAAATGTTCCACTACCTATTGCTGGGCACAGGGGCCACTCATATAGTCACCACTGTCTGGCTGATCAAGATTGGATTAGAATCCTGTATACTGCATTGTGCAGCATATAAATCCAAGAACTAGCAGTAAGTTGGAATTTTATGATTGAGAGAACAAATATATTCTGAAGAATCTCAGTCAATTGTTCCAAGTTCATAAACACCATAGATCAAGCGACTGTCAGTCCATTGATTGAGTGAAATGCCAGGTAGTGTGAAAACTCACTAACAACCTCAACAAAAAATAAATTCTATGCTAATACAACAACTGCTGGGAAAGCACTTTGAATATTATTCATTATAAAAGCTTAAAAATATGTTAAGGTCTGACATTTTTCAGTGGGACAGCATTTAAAACCTATTCAACCCCAGTCCAAATCAATTCAGCCATTTTTACTGCCCCAGCCAAGTAATTTGATGGCTTTTGTATTGGGAGGCTAGGCTAGCAGCTGTGCAGGAGTGAGGCGGCTAATTTTTTTTTGCCCCCAAGCAATGGTTGAAATTGAAATCGAAATCTCCAATTAATCTCCTTCACCCCACCCCTCCCCACAAAGCAGTAATTTGTTCGCAGGCAGACATATATAGAGTACACACATACACAAACACATGCGCATTTGCGCAAACACAAGACAA
The DNA here is from genome assembly GCF_037043375.1 of Chiloscyllium plagiosum. Lineage (NCBI taxonomy): Eukaryota > Metazoa > Chordata > Chondrichthyes > Orectolobiformes > Hemiscylliidae > Chiloscyllium > Chiloscyllium plagiosum. The sequence continues at coordinate 26,185,304 of NW_028270175.1, read as the reverse complement.
GATGATTCATATGCAAGTCACACAAAAAGTAAATTACATACGTGCCCTGTTAACAATAGATGGACCTAGAAACAGCTTTGTTTTGAAATTCTAGAAAATAAAGGCATTGCCTTGAAAAATACTAAGAGTATGTACTAGTGATGGGCAATAACTGCAACCCCTCGCTTTAGTGTTAGCAGGGCACAGAACGCACACAACACCAGAAGGGAGACAAACAGTACCAAAGTTTCAGGTTCCACTATTTAGCCTCAAGCTTTTCAGCTTCTTGAAAGAACATATAATTTGATTAGAACAATTTTATTTCCCTTTTTAAAAAATTACATTTATTTGTCTTTGTCTTTTTTCTTTTCCTTTCATTTCCTCCCTTCATAAAACTGGGAGGGTTCCAAATAAAATACTTTGAAAACCTTCCCAGTTTCTTACAATACTGTTCTGCACTGACCCACAATGGGAGCAGCAGTAACAATAGACATGGCCATTGCTGAAACATTCTCTTTTCTAAAGAAAGTTTCTACTACTGCAAGTTACATCTATCCTGCAGTTTATACCAAAAACCATCATGCACAAAGCATAGCTGGTGAATTTGAGCATAAGGCAGTGCTGGAATAAGATCACGTGACCACAGCAATATGCAGCTTTCATCTCAAGTGCTACCCTAGTACTCTATTTTTAATCACACCACCATATTAGTTTTGATATTAAAAAATAAATCCTGGGGTTTAGCTGAGATTTGGCCAAACCAGCTAATCACATTCAGGTGGGTGAGATACAGCAACATTTGCAGCCACTATTTGAACTTCTTTTTCCCCACCCCCACCCCAACTAGTTCTTGTTAACCAACAGACTTGCTCACTGTGGATGGGAGGACAGGAATCTGACAGGAATTGGTTACACAACAGACCACTCATTACTGAACACAAGTGTACTCCTTGGTCTACTGTGTCAAACAGCCCAAGCCTGTGGTCCACATTCCTATTGTGGATCATTTCACGTTCTTGTCCTCTTTCTTCAGATTGACGGTTTGAAAAAAAAATTTTAAATACAGCCTATAATAAATAGTTAAAGATGAGCCAACTTTAAAATTGGTGCATTTCTGATGGATTTTTTGACATACTTCGCATAGTGAGATAATTGAAGGACTGTCTTGTGGTACTGGATCAGGTGGGAAGAAACCAAAACAAACCCATAAAGCATGGGCTGTAAATGGACAAACAGCACCCATCACTAATACATAGTCAAAACTCTTTTCTGAAATTAAAAGATAATCTATTGAACATTCTTAAACAGTATTATTGCTGGAGCAAATTTCTGGTTAGAAATGGCACACAATGTATTCTTGGCCAGTCTGAATACAAGAAACCTCCCCTTCACGGTTTCCTTGGAGAGCTCACAGCAGTGTGCCAACCACAGTGGGCGGAGCAGGGGGTCACAGTGCGCAAGGAGAAAAGTCACAGTGGGCGGAGCAAAAGGGGATCACAGTGCAAGAGAAGCAGATCAGGTCCTCTGCTTGAGTCCGTTCTCTCTGTCCAACACTGCACGCTCGGTCCTGGAGAGTTCTGTTCTACACGTTTTAGCCCACGTTTTATCTGCGCTGCTTGAAGCCTTGTGTACCATCAGGGCCCAGGGGCTGTCGAATTACACTGCTCTGTTGTCTGGTCTCCTCCAATTGGGTAATCCTAGTTGGCCTGAAAAAAAAGAATTAATTTTAGATAAAGGTAGTGTTAGAATAGTGCTCAGAATATCGATTTATTGATCACTGACACTATTACAATTAGATTCTGACAGAAGACTAGAGAGATATGTTTTCAACGTTAAAACAATCCAACAAGATCAAGGGTTAGATGTTGCTACGTACTTGAATGATCTGTAAATACGTATAATCCAGTACATTACATGTGATAGTAGTACACAAAATACAAATCATTGAGAGGTGAACTTCGAATACTGACTTCAACTATAGTTTAACCTTAACTATAATTTTTGTTCTTTTCCTCCCAAAAAATCTAAATCAATAATGTTCCTTTCGAGTTTCCTTTTTATCAAATTATTAAACAAAAAAAATTTTAATTACTTAAACGTGAAAATGAAGGAAGCACTTTTTATGGAACATTAGCACAGATGAGCTCCTAAAACTTGCTTGAAAATTGATAACTGTGTTAACATATTTTCAGGCCAATCGAGAACCATCACTCATTTGAGCCATTGTCAGCAATTACATAAAAAAAGACTGCAAACCAATGTTGCTCACTACACATCTCAACAAGAAAATAATACTGGTGCAAAATTATACCAGACAAAAATGATAAACAAAATGATATCTATTATGGATGTGTTTCATTCATTATGATATCTCCCACATACCAAAGGAGCCCCATTTAACAGCACACTAGCATAGGCGCAGTCCAGGAGAAATAGAAGGCTGACCATTTAAAGATGTGTACACTCAAGTTTGGAAGAACTTTCAATGTAATTCAGATTTTCTATGTGCAAAAGAATTGTTTATCATTTAGCCAGTTTTCACTTAAACAGGACAGACTGGTGCAAGTCTCTTATAACATGATCAGAACTTTTAAAAACTGACCTGGTTCTACCAAAAAGGATCTGCTTATGCAGGTATGGAGGGATATGGACCAAATGCAGGCAAATGGGACTGGACTGATTGTGAAAACCGGGTGGCATGGACAAGTTGGGCCGAAGGGCCTGTTACCATACTGTAGACCTCTATGACTCAGAACCAGTGTCCCATTTCTCATCCATTAAACATTAGGATCAAAACATGGAGTAGTGATTGCCTGTGACAGATTTAATTCTCAAATCACTTATGGATAAGGGAGCCAAATCAAACAAGAATCTAGGCTAAATAATTTACTTCAATGATCACAGCTCTCAAAACAAAAACCAGAGGCCTTCAGTACTAAGAGTCTTAACCCCAGCAAGGAAGTCTCATCTTCAGAAAAGAGAAGGAAAATATTTAATGCAACTTATAAAAGAGTTATCATGCTACCTATATAAAGGCAATTAATTGGCAAACAGAGCTGAAAACATAGATTGCTATTTAAGTCTACCAAATTGGGAAACAAGTCAGACTGGGTGACTGCTTTGCAGAACACCCAAGTTCTGTCCATTATAATCACCTCAAACTTCCAGCTGCTTGCCACTGCAATACATCATCTCTCTCTGGCACTTTATGCCAGGACCCAATAGCTACAAAATAGAAGTGGGAACAACAAATTTTACTTATCCTCTTCCCGTTGATGGTGTTAGTTTAATCCATTGTGAACAAGGAACAAAATGACAACACATAACAGCTGTCATCTTAAAGGAGACCTGCGTGAACCTTACTCATTTCTGCAGACAGCACCACATAACTAACCAATGATATGCGGGGTTTTGTCATATCATTTTTGTTACCTCTGACCATAACTGGAAAGGCTCTCCCCAAATCTATTCGTGATTTACCAGTAAACTAATTTTTCACTCAAAAGTCAGCTCTTGGCAGAAAGCACATGATAGGCTCAAATGAAAGTAAATGCAAATATGATAAATTGACTGTAGAAGTCGGAGACCAGTCAATGAGCTACTTACTATAGGCACTAAAAATCTGAAATAAAGATAATCAAATATTGGAAAGTAAGCAGATTATAAGCAGAAACTGTGGAGACAGAACTGTCAGACTGGAAAAAGAACTGTATTTGCTTAAAAGCTATTAGAGATAGAAAGGGGATAATAGAATAGGGAGTACAGAAGAGAGTATCCATGATGGGGTATAAGGCAGAAAAATTAAATATCCAAAGGGATGATGATGATCATGCAAAGCAAAAATGAGATAGTAAGAGCAATTAAAGAAAAAAGGCATAAATGGGACAGTGTACAATTATCACCAACTATAAACGCAGTTATGTCAATAGTGTGGTAACACATTCATAAACTCATCCAACAAATGACTAAATGGCTGCTAGTCTCAATTTGAGTCATTTACTTTAAATGGATTAAAACAGAACTTAAGAGGATGCATCCCTTGTCCTGTCATTTACCTGTCTGTATTAGTTTTATCTTCTTCTTCAGGACTTGCACTCCCCAAGATCCGTTTCCGAGCTTCTGCGTATTCAGCTTCTCGCTGGGCCAGCGATTTGACTTGTGGAGGTGGTCTTGTGGTGGAGTTGGGTGTGCTGACTACCCCATTACTCGTCGGCCTCTTCAAAATGCGGATTTGTGGAGCACAGGGCGTTGGATGGAGGTCATCCTGTATGACGATGGGAACCTTAGGCGTCAGCTTCGATTTTCTGTTTGAAAATTTTAAAAAAACTTTGATGTTCCAGAATAGCATTACACTCCCTCAAGAAAAAGAAACTTGTCAAACATAAGAAGGAGACAGTGTAAAACTGGGAGACAAGAACAGAAATGGAAGTCTTGCAGGAATGCTGTGCTGAGGAATAATGGCAGCATTCATGCAAAATGGAGTTGTGACATAGTGCATTGGCAATTACCCACAAATGGTGTGCTCTCACCCTTCATGTTTTCCTCTAAACACAAAAGTAATTTTTGTTATAAACAGCTAATTCAGAAAAGCAAGGCCTATTCAATGGCTCAGATTCAGAAGGTTCCTGTTTTGTACTGAATTTGCCATTGTAATTTCTCTGTTCAGACACCCCAAAATCTAAGCAGTTTTGATGCCATATTTACTATACCTCTAACCTCAGATTATTAGCATTTCTTAATCTTCATAATTACAAAGAAATGACATACAGAAAAAGATACTTTGCTCCTCCCACCCTATCCCACATAAGCTGCAGTAGCTTGTGCTTAGTAAATATACTCCCCACCCAAAACCATATGATCTGAAGTGATTCTTAATTATTGGTAGCAGTCATTAACGGTCAGGCAGGAAGATAGGGGAAGTGAATCACAAGCAATCAAACCACTTGTTACAACCGATTAGACTTCATAGTTTATTACTGGGAAAGAAATAGGTTTTAATTTTGCAATGTAGGAGCTCCCACAGCTATGTTCCTGGTAAGTTGGATTGTACACTTATATAGAGGACAGGAGTGTCAGATTCCAAAGTAGAGATTTACATGTTGCTGAAGGAAAACAATGCTTTTGATTAAATGCACAAACACCATTCTATAGTCAAGGGTTGAAATCAAAATTTAATTGCTCTTCAGTTCACAGAATCCCAACAGCCTTTTAATTTTTTGTTGTATTACTTGGTACACTCAAAAGGGAAAAAGACAATCTGATTAATCTATTTTGAATTGATGCACAAATATAAATGGAAAATAAACTGCCTCCATCAAGAATATCATATGATATGTTGGTTATGCTCATTATTTGGATGTCATCAGTGACTCTCACTTTCAGTGGTACACTTCTGGCCCAGAGAAACAAAACTTGACAAACTTCAGGCCATCATGTTGCATCTACCCAAATATGTTCAGTACTAAGCAATCTAACTACTCGGATAGATAATCTCTACATTTTGATATAAACAATGACTGCAGATGCTGGAAACCAGATTCTGGATCAGTGGTGCTGGAAGAGCACAGCAGTTCAGGCAGCATCCGAGGAGCAGTAAAATCGACGTTTCGGCCAAAATCCCTTCATCAGGAATAAAGGCAGAGAGCCTGAAGGGTGGAGAGATAAGTGAGAGGAGGGTGGGGGTGGGGAAAAAGTAGCGTAGAGTACAATAGGTGAGTGGGGGAGGGAGGGTGGAGTGGATAGGTAGAAAAGAAGATAGGCAGGTAGGACAAGTTATGGGACAGTGCTGAGCTGGAAGTTTGGAACTAGGGTGAGGTGGGGGAAGGGGAAATGAGGAAACTGTTCAAGTCCACATTGATGCCCTGGGGTTGAAGTGTTCCGAGGCGGAAGATGAGGCGTTCTTCCTCCAGGCGTCTGGTGGTGAGAGAGCGGCAGTGAAGAAGGCCCAGGACCTCCATGTCCTCGGCAGAGTGGGAGGGGGAGTTGAAATGTTGGGCCACAGGGCGGTGTGGTTGATTGGTGCAGATGTCCCAGAGATGTTCCCTAAAGCGCTCTGCTAGGAGGCATCCTAGGGTGGGAAGAGGTGTAATCCAGGTAGCTGTGGGAGTCTGTGGGTTTGTAAAAAATGTCGGTCGTCATTAATGGAGATGGAGAGGTCCAGGAAGGGGAGGGAGGTGTCAGAGATGGTCCAGGTAAATTTAAGGTCAGGGTGGAATGTGTTGATGAAGTTGATGAATTGCTCAACCTCCTCGCGAGAGCACAAGGTGGCACCAATGCAGTCATCAATGTAGTGGAGGGGAGTGGTGCCAGTGTAATTACGGAAGATCGACTGTTCTATGTAGCCAACAAAGAGACAGGCATAGCTGGGGCCCATAGCTACCCCTTTGGTCTGGAGGAAGTGGGAGGATTTGAAGGATGCTGCCTGAACTGCTGTGCTCTTCCAGTACCACTAATCCAGAATCTTTACATCTTATCCATCTTTCATTTTTTCAGCTCAACCATCACCTCTAAAGCCACTGGAAATTCTTACTGTTAATTTTTGTTTTTGATTATTGGGAGATTCTTCAGGGATATGGTCAAATGAGAATCTAACAATAAAACAAGCAGATACCTCCCTCTCACCAGTCCCTGCCCAAACCTTCATCCCACTCCAAACATCCCACAAAAAGTTCTTTCTCCTGTTTCTTTCTTAAACAATTTTTCATTCTAGGATCCTTAAATTTATGTCCACCTGTCAGATTGCTGCACATTTTCTGAAAATTGTTGAATGTAGCAACAGAAATAATGGCCTTTTATTTGGAAGGGAAATATGAGTCCATCAAGATTAACAAGCTTTTCTTCAGAGAGGAGCTTGAAAAGCTCTTGTTGTGTGGCCTAGATTACGCGACTAGAAAAAAAGCAAGATTAGAAATCCCCAAATTTTTTGAGATGTTAATTTTTTTAATGTAAAAATTCCCCTGTTTTCATGTTGATTTTGGGATTCAAGGTTCTATCCCTGCTACCATTTTTCAACTATTGTCAACACAATGGCTGTCATATTTTGCCATGTCTTTCAAATCCTGCTAGGGAGAGCCTCACTCTGTTTACAAAAGAGTCACACCTTGTTTCAGAGATGTGTAATACTTCTGAACAGGTTAATTAGAAAATTTCTACAACAGCTAAGGATGCATATGTGGTTACCTTCCCAGAGTGCCAGGTTATTTTTAAAATGTGATTCTTCTGAGCTAATTTATACATACACACTACTAAACACTAAGTCCACACTGGGCCTTGTTAAGAAATATAGTGTGTTACTTAGTGCAATAGCACACACTTCACAAAAAAAACCGTATATTTACTGAGTGTCTCATCACTTAGGACTTATCAAATTATTTCACAAAGAATTACTTTTAAAGAGTTGTAAATATTGGGTAAGAGAGCTAGCCGATTTCCCACAACAACTGGTTAGCAATGTTGGATCTCATGGAATACAGGGAGGACTTGCCATTTGGATTCAGACCTGGCTCAAAGGTAGAAGACAGAGGGTGGTGGTGGAGGGTTGTTTTTCTGACTGGAGGCCTGTGACCAGTGGAGTGCCACAAGGATCGGTGCTGGGTCCATTACTTTTCATCATTTATATAAATGATTTGGATGTGAGCATAAGAGGTACAGTTAGTAAATTTGCAGATGACACCAAAAGTGGACAGCAAAGAAGGTTACCTCAGATTACAACAGTATCTTGATCAGATGGGCCAATGGGCTGAGAAGTGGCAGATGGAGTTTAATTTAGATAAATGCAAGGTGCTGCATTTTGGGAAAGCAAATCTTAGCAGAACTTATACACTTGGTGGTAAGGTCCTAGGGAATGTTGCTGAACAAAGAGACCTTGGAGTGCAGGTTCATAGCTCCTTGAAAGTGGAGTCACAGGTAGATAGGATAGTGAAGGCGGCGTTTGGTATGCTTTCCTTTATTGGTCAGAGTATTGAGTACAGGAGTTGGGAAGTCATGTTGCGGCTGTACAGGAGATCGGTTAGGCCACTGTTGGAATATTGCGTGCAATTCTGGTCTCCTTCCTATCGGAAAGACATTGTGCAACTTGGACGGGTTCAGAAAAGATTTACAAAAATGTTGCTAGGGTTGGAGGATTTGAGCTATGGGGGAGGTTGAATAGGCTGGGCAGTAATCCCTGGAGCGTAGGAGGCTGAGGGATGACCTTATAGAGGTTTACAAAATCATGAGGGGCATGGATAGGATAAATAGACAAAGTCTTTTCCCTGGGGTCGGGGAATTCAGAACTAGAGGGCATAGGTTTAGGGTGAGAGGGGAAAGATATGAGAGAGACCCAAGGGGCAATATTTTCATGCAGTGGGTGATACGTGTATGGAATGAGCTGCCAGAGGAAGTGGTGGAGGCTGGTACAATTGCAACATTTAAAAGGTATCTGGCTGGGTATATGAATAGGAAGGGTTTGGAGGGATATGGGCCGGGTGCTGGCAGGTGGGACTAGATTAGGTTGGGACATCTGGTTGGCATGGACAAGTTGGACCAAAGGGTCTGTTTCCGTGTTGTACATCTCTATGACTAAATCTCAAACAGCAATAGATTAAGTATTAATTTGTTTTTAGTTGTGATATTTGCAAAAGATGGTACAGATAATGGAAGGCAACATTGTTGCCTCTACAGCATTTCATTAATACTCAATAATGAATTAGCAGATTATGTTCTCAAACTCTAGTCAAATGATTGCTATAAATTGAGCTAAGATTACATTTACTTGCTAGGGAAATGGATAAGGTAAATGAGAACTTTTGTGATGAGTTTCATTAATCTATCACAATTCGTAGACAATTCCCACCGAAGGAGAATTCACCATAAGGCAGATAACCTACCAGAACCAAAAAGTCATATTTCAAATTAAAAGTAGTCCCAGCACATATGAAGACACTTTAAACATGTCTAACTTGCTAACTAGAGAATATAAAAGGTGCCTGTTTGTACTAACTTCTTCTATGAATTAGTCCATGTAGTTTCCATCCCTTCCTTCCTGAGAAGGCGATCACAAGTGCTGGGGTTCAGCAAACTAAACTTAGACAAATATCAAAACCTACAGCCACTTTAAAAATCCTTTCACCGAAGCACAATCCCATTACAATATCAATGCTAGTCTACACATTCCAACAGGAACCCAGGAGATAAAAATCAAAAGCAATAACTGACTCACTTTACCTCATCCCATTCCCAAGTGCAATTCACTGAAACCAACCGTAGAGACTCCAACATTTTTCAAATTAACGATCCACAAGCTAATTTAGAGAAAATGTCATTGAATGTTCACAAGATAAAAGGAGACCACTGAGTCTGCTGTATCTATGCATACTAAGAGTAACTAAACTCTTCCCTGCTTTTTCCCTTTGGGCCTTTTAATTTTTTTTCTAAAACGATCAACTTTTTTTTTAAAGTCTTGATCAAATTTTCCTCTGTAGAATAATGCACTATTTGAGAGGCTAATCATTCAAAACATGTTCCCTCATTTTGCCTTAGCTCTTTTGTAATTCATCTTAGGTCAAGGTCGTTAGACCTCAACCCTTTGTCAGGACACTTACTCCTATCTACTATCGTACTCATGATTTTGAATACCATTAAATCTCTTCCTCCTTCAGAGAAAGTTTAGAAGAACACTTTTTCCTCCCCAAATGAAGTCTTCATCCTAGAAACTATTCTGCATCATCTGTAATTAATAGCTTCATATTTTTCCTGAAGCCCAGTGCCCAGAATTAATGAACAGATCTGTTGAAGACAAATGTGGAACTTATGAACTCTCGTTATAGCTTTCCTTGCTTTGGAGCTTTTATGCCCATTGATAAAGAAAAAGATGCTATGTCTCGTTAATTTTCTCAACCTGCCTGCACTCAATGAATTTGTACAAAGTTATTCCAAATCTCTCTGCTCCTGCACTTCCTTTAGAATTTGTTCCTTTCTACTAAGTTACCCTTCCTAATACTTCCTCTCAAAATGTGCCATTTCCTTCTTCTATGCATTAAATTTAACCTGCTTTCTGCCTATTTCATGAATCCAAATGTTTTCCCTCAGTGACAGTACTTCCAAGTTTTGTACCATTTACAAAATTTGAAATTGTGCCTTGCACACCCAAGTCTAAGTTATCAAGAGATCAGAAAATGCAGTCGCGTAATAGATATACCATCTTCTATTTAAAACCAAAGCATTCATCACTATTTTCTGCCATTTAGCCAACTTTTGAATCTATGCTCTCGTTGCCCCTTTTATTCCAGACTTCAACTTTGTTGACTAGATAAGTACTTTATCATATATCTTTTGAAATCCAAGTACACCACATGACTCACCAAACCTCTTTTCTCAAAAACCTCGAGCAAATTAAAAGACTTTACCTTTAAAATGTCTGGCTTTCCTTAATGGATCCATAATTGTGCAAGTAACTATTAATTTTGTTCTGAACTATTATTTCTAAATATTTCCCAATACTGAGGTAAGACTGACTTCTAGTTTCTGGACTTATTTTTGCACTTGTTTTTGAACAAAGATGCAATGTTTGCAATTCTTTAGTTCTCTTGATACCAACTTTTTGAGGGACTGGAAAAACCATAGCTAGTAAGCCCACAATTTCCATCCTTCCTTCCTTACATTTCATCAGTTCTAGTGACTTATTAACTTCAGGTACAGTCAGCATGTATCTTTCAACTTTCAGCCCTTCTGGTCAAGGGCTATCCTTTGTTTCATAATGACTTTGGAAGTATCATCTTCTTTGGCAAAGAAGATGCAAAATACTCATCTAGCTCCTCTGTCATGTCCTCCTCCTTCAAGCACAAATAGGCCTTTAATACAAGAGCATGATTGCATGGAAAAGCAGGGCAAACAAGGTCCAGAATGGCTATTTCCTGCAGCTACTAATTATGCTGTTAAGTTTTTAAATCCTCTTTTTGGTTGATTGTTACTATTCTTAGTATCAAATGCACCATTCTTAGCAAGAGGGATATTCTTAGAGACATACCTTAAGAAAAGTCTTTTGAAAAAGTTTATATTTTTACTTCACTTTTTGTTAACTCTTAAAAAAGTAATATAGTTGGTCAAGCATTGCATTCCTTTATAAAAATGTGCTGTTACTTTTTCATTTCACAAATTTTTTCAGATTACATTTGAGTAAAGATTTTAAACATTTTTTTTAAACACCAACTGGCCTATAACACCTTGGATTTGTTCTATGTCTCTTTGCAAAATAATAAGCCCCATATTAAGCATGTTTGTTCTTTCTCTCGTTACGCAATTAATTTGGACCCAAGGTTTCATCCTTTCTTGGGTTTGTTTAGTTTATCTCGCAGTCAGAGGTCTAAAGAATGCAAAAAAGCCATTCAGTCCAACAAGTCTTTACCAATCAAAAAACAAACAATCACCCAACTAATGTAAACCTATTTCCCAGCATCATTATTATTGAGGTCCCTTGCACAAGGATGACACTCTTCCATCCTTAAGGGAACTCTGTACAGATCGATACAGCAACCATGGGCTGTTACACTTGCGGGAGGTGGTGGTCAGAGAAGGGGTGAGTGGGACATTGGTATGGTAACATGCTCCTTTCACTCTTTGTGCCTGGATTCCATTTTTCCCTGATGGCAAGTCTCAAGGTGCTCAACACCTTCCTGAATGCTGCTCCTCCATTTTGGTCAGTCTTGGACCAGTGATTCCCAGTGTCGGTGGGAATGCAGCACTTTGCTAGTGAAGTCTTGAGAGGATCATGAAGCTCTTCCTCTACTCACCTAGGGCTCATCTGCCATTTCAGAGCTGGGAGTAGAGCACTTGCTTGGGGAGTCTCGTATTGGTCATGTGGACAACGTGCCCAGCCTATCATAGGTTCTCAGTTCCTCAATGCTGAGGAGGACACTGGTGTTGGTGTGTTTTTCTTCCCAGCGGATTTGCACGATCTCATGCAAGCAGCATTAGTGGTACTGCTCCAGTATCTTGAGGTGTCTGCTGTAGACACTCTGTCTCAGAGCCAAAAAGGAGGGCAGGAATCACCACAGTTCTGTAAACCATGATCCTGACGTTGGATCTGTTGTTCTCGAACACACTTTTCCTCTGTTGGCCAAAGGCTGCACAGTACCATCTGAAGCTCTTGCTTACATTGCAACTCCAGGGTAAGGTAATCTCTACATTTATATTGTGTGATTAGTGGGAACTGTAGTCTGTGACCCTCTTAATAATACTCAGTTTAATACTCCATTTCCATTATTTATAGGTAAATATCAGAATCGGAAAACTCCATCTGGACAGTAGTTTTAGAAAGTCAATTACGATTTTCCAAAGTATGTTTCTTTCCCAAATGTTTTCTGTCTCTCTCTCCTCTCACCTTATTCTGGTGAAAGTTCCATTAGCAGTATCAGACTTTAATGCAAGTGTAGACACTAATCTGCAGCAAAATATCTGGTCATGAAGACCAACAATCATGTCTGATTTTGTTCTCTTTGCACAGTAGATATGCAATTTTTCCAGTCAAGGTCATTGATATGATTCAGGTACCTGAACCCTGGCTGACTTTTCACCTAGTTAGTTAACACGCAGTAAGAAACCAGTTACAGAAGAAAGCACAACCGAAGGACATTAAATGAAAAACAAAATCAAAACAAATTACAAAGAACATCTTTACTCAAAGACGATAAATATCTAAAGGAGATGATCTTTGCAAAACCAAATTCAATTTAGATTGGCTACCATGTAGAAGATTTGGGATGAGAGGATGAGAGAAGGTGATTTCGCACTCCTGAATTGATAATGGCAGTGCTGACTAGGAACTTTCCACAATTTTACATATTAGGGTGCTTAGCATCGATTCTTTGAGGGTTCCGATAAAAAACGTTACTGACTAATTTAGGAATGTAACTTACTTTTCCTTCTGTTGAATCTTTAGTTTTGCCTCCAGTCGCCGATCTATTTCCTAGAAGTAAAGGAAAACATGTTTCTAAGTATCGACACAACTACCCTGTAAAACAATATTCAGCTGAAAACCATGCCACAGAAATGGAAACAAAGTCAGGTAATGATCAACCAAAGTAGATTAGCTGGCTTGCAAATATGTTAAGCAGGCTAATAAATATGAAAGCCAAAAAAAAAACTATATTTCACCAAAAAAAATCCTAAACAGATTAGGCAAATGCTAGTTTAGAACACTGAAAATCTTGCCTTAATTGAAACTGAAACCTGCCTGTGATTTTGAAGCATGGCACATGACAGAATGCAGCTTGCATTTTGATTTATGGCCATTTTAAAAATAGAAAACGAAAGGCACTTGGGATAGCAAGCATGATGCAACATTAGTTATATCAATATGATTGGTAAAGTGCTGCAGATATAGTGAAATGTCTCTCTCCCAGAAAGAAGAAAGGTTGTCTTTCAGCGCATTCACACTTCACAATGCAACTCCGTACTAATTTTAAACTTGGATTGCAAACTGATAATGAATGTGTCTTCAAATTGCAAAAGGAGGTGGAGCAGGACTCCAGGGATTCTCACTGTTCTAGCAATTCTACCCAGACCCTACAATTATACTAAAAAGCTAATTAGGTTAGAATATCAGATACTGGTAAATTAGTGACTTCTTTTGTAAATGATTTATCAACAGTACATCTCTACACCATTAAATAGCTACTTTGCACACATCAGTTATTCAACTAGGTTTGTCAAGGGCAAGCCTAGCACTTTCCTTATTCAATAACTGCACTGGCAGTACCATCTCCTGACCCCAGAGACACAAAGGCCAATTAAAGAATTCCTCTAAATAAAAAAAATTGATAATAAATATATTTTAACAAAGAATTCCTCTATATTAAAAGGAGACTGCAAATCATTGATCGCCTTCCATTTCAAATCTAAATGTCATACACTGCTAGCATGTGTGTTTAATATATAAACTGTACAGAAGTGGAGAGTATTTGCACAGGAATAAAACTATTAAAAAAGTATTGTTTTAGCTCAAAAAGACAGCAGTCCAACCAAAATCAGTACCGGACAAACTCGGTAACAGCATCTGTGGAGTGACATGCACAATTAATGTTTCAAGTTCAATTCTTCAGTCATTCTAAATTAACCTGTTGTTGAGGGGACTCCAAACTCTGGTAATGTCCAGGCATGAAAATTATTGACATTTTCCATACTGTAAATGTCTTTGTAACCTTTATTAAATATCTTCCCCTTACTTAGGTGCAGTTCCATAATATATAGTTCCTCAGATCTCTTTTTCTATGCGCTGATACTTAACTGATAATATAAGCTTTACAGTTGTGTAGTACTTTTGTTACTGAACTTTAATCCAGAGGCTAAAAAGATTTAGTGAAATAATTAGATTCTCTCCAAAAGCTAGCATCAATAACGATGACCGGATTGTCATAACAATCCAATTGGCTTACTAATGTCTTTTAGGGAAGGAAATCTGTTGTCTTTGCCCAACCTGGCTTATATTGGTCTGCAGACCCACAGTTATGTGGGTAACTCCTAACCTGGTCTCTGACATGGTCAGGAAAGACTCTCAAAACAGCAACTCAACAGTAAAAGGCAAAAATTCTAGTTACGCCTCCATCCTACAAAAGAACTTTAATGAATGGTTTCACTATGTTGTGGTTGAATGTGCTTTTGCTACTTTCCATTAACCCAGTTGCATCAGGACTATCACTCTCCCACTCATCACACACCATACTCATTTTTTCTGATAAATCTACTCCACATTCCTTTCCTTGCAGATGACATGCCCTTCGTACTCTCAAGCATCGCTTATCCTGCAGTGGTGCTTAAATCACTGTACCTAGATTTCCTCAATGTCCCTTTGTTTGAGGAAATGGGTTGGGGAAGTAGTTATGCTTATTTTAAATCTTATTCTAGACTATTACTATTATTTTGCGTTTGGTGAGATAAAGAAAAATATGACAACAGAATGATGCCCAGACCGACAAGGGGTCTCCATCTCAATCTTCCCAACCAGTCATCTTTGATGAGATAACAGCCCTATGGTCTGGTAGGAATATGGCAACATTACTTACTACTCAGTCTGGCAGCATTTGTGCAGAGAAAGAGTAAATGTTCTAAACCAATGACCTTTCATTAGAACGGACAGTTCACCAGTTATGATGAAAGATTATCGATCCGAAACTTTAGTCATGTTTCCCTCACCAGAGATGCACCAAGACCTGAGAATTCATGTTTACTGGTTTTGTTGCAGAGCAAACCTGAACTAAATGCCCAGTTTCTACATGATTGCATTCCGCCATCTTTGATAACACAGCTTTCAAAGAATTTAGACACATTTCACATTAAACTCTTTCTTACAGTGTTCTTTAACGTCAGCTTGACTCAACTGGTACAGTCTTCTCAAATTTAAAAGTTTGCAGGTTCAAATCCTACTCCAGAATGAGCACATGTAATATCTGACATAGCAGCGAAGGAATAGCTGCACTGCTGGAAATGCTGTTGTTCAGAGAAAAGTAAACTATTTGCACTAGTTAAAAAGGTCAGGGAGTTTGCTTCGTGCCTGACCTATAGCATTCATAGTGTCATAGAGATGTACAGCACGGAAACAGACTCTTCGGTCCAACCCATCCAAGCCGACCAGATATCCCAACTCAATCTAGTGCCACATGCCAGCACCCGGCCCATATCCTTCCAAACCCTTCCTATTCATATACCCATCCAAATGCCTCTTAAATGTTGCAATTCTACTAGCCTCCACCACTTCCTCTGGTGTACGTACCACCCTCTGCATGAAAAAGTTGCCCCTTAGGTCTCTTTTATATCTTTCCCCTCTCATCCTAAACCTATGCCCTCTAGTTCTGGACCTCCCCCATCCCAGGGTAAAGACTTTGTCTATTTATCCTATCCATGCCCCTAATGATTTTGTAAACCTCTATAAGGTTGCCCCTCAGCCTCCAACACTCCAGGGAAAACAACCCCAGCCTGTTCAGCCTCTCCGTGTAGCTCAAATCCTCCAACCTTGGCAACATCCTTTTAAATCTTTTCTGAACCCTTTCAAGTTTCACAACATCTTTCCGATACGAAGGAGACCAGTAATACACGCAATATTCCAACAGTGGTCTAACCAATGTCCTGTACAGCTGCAACATGACCTCCCAACTCCTGTACTCAATACTCTGACCAATAAAGGAAAGCATACCAAACACCTTCTTCACTATTCTATCTACCTGCAACTCCACTTTCAAGGAGCTATGAACCTGCACTCCAATGTCTCTTTGTTCAGCAACACTCCCTAGGACCTTACCATTAAGTGTATAAGTCCTGCTAAGATTTGCTTTCCCAAAATGCAGCACCTTGCATTTACCGGAATTAAACTCCATCTGCCACTTCTCATTTAACCATCCTAACTAAAAGCAGATCAACTGTTTATTCGTCTGTTGCTGTTTGCAAATTTTGCTGCAGAATACAGACTGCTACATATCACAACATACCAGTCATTGCATTCAAAATTAACTGTACACAAAGCACCTCAGAATAGCTGTATGATATGGTATCAAGTTGTTGCAAGTCCTTCAATTCTATACAGCTCAAGGACAGAATATTGTTGCTCTTATTTCCCACACCGGTTATCATCTTTGCCAAACACTACACTGGGTTTCACCAATCTAACTGAAAATTCAAACCATTCAACCTTTCAGAGTACTAGTAGTACTGAGTTCTAAGTGTTCTATATCAGAAATAGGATTACAATGGATGTCTTGTAGACAGTATCACCTCGTCGGAAACCATGTTGCCACATTCTCATTTGAGTTTATAATGCCTGCAATGGAATCTGTTAAATGAACATATCATTCTAGTGGATAATAAACAATGTTGAAGTTAATTATATTGCTCTGGCATTGCCTTGCTTATCCACATGCCACAAACCACACCAGAAGTTGGCAAGATTCTATTCAGCAACAATAAGTTATCCAGTTCTATTTCCTAATGCATTGAATAACAGCAACTATCAGACAGTCAAAACCATTGTTCCAAAGACAACTTTGATTCTCAACTACAGGGATAACTTTAAAAGGTAGCTCACACATTTTGGTGGCCATTACAGGACTAATCTCAGTGATGCTGTCAACTTTAAAATCGTTATGGAGCAATCTCAAGGGTGCACTTAAGCAAGCAGACATCTCTATTGATTTTAAATGCTGACAGCTTGACAAAGTGGTCGTGAAAGAGAACAAATATTACTATGACCAAGCTCCATTACCGGAACACCGTAAGTTTCTTTAAGAGAATGAAAGATCATCTATCACATTACGCTGATATTTGTACAAATTGTATTGCTCTCTGAAGCTATTCACGAATAAACTGGGGATATTGCACCTTTTAACACAAGGTGGCATATTTAACACAAGCATGTTATTCTAAGGACTCAACCTGGTGTATTTCCCTTTATATTACTCACAGCCTCAAGGGTGCTCTGAACTATGAGCCTTCATCCTTAATCTGCGCAAATTACTTGAGAAATAGCATCGACCAATTATAGCATTAAATGTGCCTTCCCTAATATTCTCTGGCCCTGACCACTCAGGTGGACATGGGGAGGGTCTCCAGGAAGACATACCAAAGAAGAATTTGACCTATTTTTAGTGATGCAACATCAGATAGAACCACCAGAACAAGTTTATAATGTGCAAAGAATCAAGACAATCACAAATGGTAGGTCCTAAAATAGTTTTAAATTGATTGCATAATGACTTTAATTATATTTTTTTAAAAAACTGACTGATTTATTTGCCTATAGATCAGTGCAGTCAGAATTTTGTCTAGGAAGTGGCAGGTGGATTTCTCAGCTTATTGGCCTTTCTGCCAACAAGGAAACAGCTTTTTTATGGAAAACAAAAGGAGAATTTATTTTTGAGATATACCTTTTGAACAACTTATGAAATATATCAACTTTGATTAATAATTAAATGATTGCCACTTGTCCCTTCAATTAGTGCAGTCAACATTGGAAAATCTGTCATAAAACTTCATGTAACATGACTATTGACACTTGGCATACTCTGCGTCAAAAGATGTATTTCTGTATGCAATACCATAAAGATTTAATTCTAGTCCACCACAAATACAATACAGCTTTATTGCATAATGTGTTTAAAGAGAGAGGACTAGTTCTTCCTACACATTGCGAAGGTTGAACAGGATTCTGAAGCTGCCGTGTCAAAAATAATTAGATTTGTGAATTTGAAGAGTGGGTTGCTTACATGGTGGTGGTGGCGGTAGCAAGTCTTTTTTTTGTACTTTATTCCCATTGCAGAAATACAATCCCTGCTTCCTTGAAAAAACACCCTAGAAACTTCGGTCGTTAAATAATGTCGACGGAAAGAGGTAAAATAAACCGAAAGATATTTGGTTCGCAATCCTGGTACCGAAAGTACTGTCTTCAAACCCGTGAACTCCACAAGTTCTCCCAATGTAATCTGATTTTAAATCCCAAACCTCAACACCATCCCACAACTAAGCCCTACACTAATTTATTCTGAGGGGCACTTCTTTTTCTAATTACTGCCACTGGAAAAAAATAATTCTCGCCTCAATTTCTCAAGATGCAGAAGTTGAAGGTCAGCTTGTCCATTTCTGGGAGTTGGCACTGACTTTGGCACCCGTTGCAGTGGTTAGATTACCTCTATCGCTTTGGAATCTGCATCACTCGCTCCCAATGCCTTTTCTGGTCATGTTACAATATTCAGTCTCCCTCCTGGTGTCGACACTGATTTCCCAGTAGAGTGTGTTATGGTTACAAGTTATTAAAGACCTGGATTTTGACCTACTCAATTGCCCCCTCGCTCTCTTTCTCTCTCATGCCACTCCCCTTGCTACCGAACCCCACACTTGTGGCCCGACACTCACAGGGACCCTTTAACTGTTGCACGTTGCTCTTCTACTTAACTCTCGGACCTTGCGAAAACAGCCTCACCGCATCAACAAATCATGAAGCCTGTTTAGAAGAAACCCCAGCCTCACCATGGCTTCCTCCGCCGTTCCTTACCCCACTATCGGCCGCTTCCTCCCAATTATCCGCGATTTCCTCATCTTCCATCTTAGCTTCTCGGCTCACTCGCCCCCAGTCGCACAGCGCACGCGTAGAGTTCTCTGCACGCAGGCGCAGGGCTCCACCGGCCAATAATGCACAGGCGTCCGACACGGCACCAGGGTGCCAGAGAATGACGGACTCACGCATGCGCGGTGCTCTCTGTCCCCCGGTGAGATCCTTTCAGCGGCCCAGCTCAGGCGCATGCGCCCTGGCGACTGCGGGAAGCCCTGGCTATAGCAATCGATCTGTGAGTGAAAAGATGGCGGCGGCAGGGCCCAGCTAGCCCGAAGCAGCGGCACGGCGAGCGCAACAAACCTCGATAGCAGGCCCAAGAGAGGGCGGGGAAACGGAGCCCGTAACCCAGCAACAGCTGGCGGGGACAAGAAAGGTGAGGTTTAGACTGGAGTGGGGAGCCGGCTGCGCGCCTGAGAGAGCGGCTGGGGGAAAGGGCGCTCTGAGGCAGAGGTTTGGAAGAAGGCCGCAGACTCGCCTCCCGCCGCCATCATGGAGACGAAGCAGGGTCCGCCAGACGCGCTCAAACAATACACGGATCAATAGATACAGAGAGGGTTAGTGGAGCCCAGAGACGCCAATACACTGATCAATTGATAGACGGCCAATAAACAGAGGGGTAATAAATGGAGGTACAGCAGGTTAGGGGCTTAGCAACGGAAGAACACATGAGAAATAACCAGAGAGAGAAATTCCAGGGGCAACCAGGGACACCGATTAAGGATTCATGCGGACAGAGTGTTAATAAACAGGGAGATATTTGGATGCACAGGCAGGTATAAGGGTGGGGCATGCCCATAATCGAAATACTCCGGGGAAAGCAGGGACAATAAAGAGAAACATCAGAGCAGGGAGAATGAAAACGTACCAGGGCTTAGGGACAATTAACAAACACCAAGGGAGAGAGAATGATAGAGGTAATTAATAAACACGCAGTTGGAGCAATAACAGGCACACCGGGGCGGAGACGACAAAAACAAAACATATAAAGATGTTAATCTTCTGATCTGCTAAATGCAGGATTGTGATTGCTTGTCATCACGATTACTTTTTACGAAAACTTGAAAAAGAAGGAACCGCCATCTCCAACTTGACATGAAACATCCGAGGAAAAACATTGCCCATCACAGTCCCCATCAAAGGTGTTCCTGGCCACAACAGTTTTTCTGGACTGAAAAGCGCTGTTTGTCATTGAGATTAAATGCCCTGCTGTCAACAGTAAGGGATTCTGCTCTTTTCCAGGGTCTGAATCAGACTGCAGCAGAGCTCACGCTATAATATGTGTTGGTGATGAAAGAATTATTGATTACCTCATCAGAGCTAAATTGAGAGTTAAAGAAACAAATGCAGAAATGTATTTTTGACATTAATTTTATATTTTAAAAGCTTGGTACAAGATACTTAAAATGGCACTATCTAGTTTAAGGCCCTAGTTGGTTTTGTGAACAGTTTTAACAAGGGAATCTGTCTATCCCAGCGTGGAGTCATAGAGATATACAGCACAGAAACAGACCTTTCAGTCCATGCCAAACAGATATCCTAAATAAATCTAGTCCCATTTGCCAGCATTTGGCCCATATCCCTGTAAACCCTTCCTATTCATATACCCATCCAGAGACCTTTTAAATTGTGTAATACTACCAGTCTCCAATTCCACTAGCAGCTCGATTCATACACACACCACTTTCTGCGTGGAAAAAGTTGCCCTTCAGGTTCCTTTTTAAATCTTTCCCCTCCCATTTTAAACCTATGCCATCTAGTTTTGGACTCCACCCCCACCCCCCCCACCCATGGGGAAAGACCTTGTCTGTTTACCCAACCATGCCCCGTTTGTTATTTGTGCTTTGTCTGGTTAGGAGGCAATATCAGATCTTAACGTGAAGAGATAATGGCCAGAATTGCTGCCCAGTCAGCAATGTCACACACATGAACAAATTAAAAAAATGGAAGCTTAGTCTTGTATCTACCAAATAATGTATTTGAAATTCTCATCTCAGTACTGCAAGGTGGTAGCATATTTACTATTCATTCACAGACTGTGGGCATTGTTGGCTCAGCTAGCATTTATTATCCAACCGTAATTGCTATTGCGAAGGTGATGGTGACCTACATTCTTGGACTGCTGAAGCCCACAGAGGTTTAGATACAGCCCCAAGACAATTACAAGAATTTAACTCAGCAACATTTCAAGGCATGACCATCACATTTCACTGTTTAAGACTGTTAATTAAGGTGAGGGATAAACTTTCGGGTGAGTCTGTTAACAGCATATCTGTGAAAAGGAGGATTGCAATATTGTTGGAGATATTTGAACAGATACACCATATGCATCCTGAAGACTTCACTTACAATGATGAACAGTGGATGACTTTGCTGCTTCTTGTAAGAAGTATAGCTTTGGTTGGTCTCCCATCTGTCCTTGCATGGACCTCGTAGATGATGCAAACTAAATTTAATGATTTAGTTGTTCCTTAGATTCCAGCTCTGAGTGTCACTAAATTGAAACCTTTGAAATCATGAAAAGTTGTGGAAGTAAGTTGCCCCTATTTCTAATATTTACCATGATATAATTAAAGGTGTGCTTTGCATTACCAATGAGTTATTATTATTGGCGTCCTTGCCTCAATTGAATCTAATTAATGCCCAGTACTCTACTATTTGTTAGATGTTGCAAACTGAATCACCCTTGTCCTTCCCAGAGTTAATCATAGACTTTGAAGACACTCCAAATTTTGAAAACCTATGGATATACCAGAATAGGAGCAGAAGTAGACTGTATGGTTGGTCAAGTCTGCTCCCCTCTTCAATTCCATTGTGGCTTCAACTTCATTTTTCCATCCAATCCCTGCATCTCTTGAGACTCTGAAAGACTATTACTGTAGTATCTCAGCCTTCAGTAGATTATAGACTCTGCCATCTCCCCCTGTATTCTAAACAGAAGAAACAACATAGTTCCTACCTTCAGAATGTTGGACATTTCAATGTGACCACCTGTCGTTCTTCAAAACTTCAGGAAACATACATCCAATTTCCTCAGCCTCCCTTGGGATGGCCTTCCTATTTCATTGACTGAAATGAAAAATCCAATGAAACTTCCCAGTCTGGTCTCACCAAAAGCCTTGTCCAATTATAGTAAGACATTTTTATTCTCACACTCAAATCCCCTTGGTATAAGGCAAAAATGTAATTTCCCTTCCTAAGTTTTTACTGTATTGTGTATTCTTATCCGAATACTAGCAAGTCCCTCTAAATATCAATATTTACAAGTTCTGTTCTTTTTTAAAAAACTTGCTTTTCTGTTCTTATGGCCAGACTCTATGATATCACATTTCCCTGCATTATACTCCCATTTGCCACCTTACTGTTCACTTAATCTTTACACTCTCCTTATAGCCGATGTTCCACCTAGCATCAGCAAATTTTGATATGATACTCGCTGTCTTTTCATCCAAGTCATGAATATAGATTGTAAATAGTTGAGGGTGTAGCACTGATTGTTGTGGCATTTCACTAGTCACAGGCTGCCAACTTGAAAAAAACCATTTTATCCCTACTGTTTGCCTCCTATCTATTAACTAATTCTCTACCCAGACTATTATAGCACCTCCAGTTCCACTGAGCCAGTTTTGTTGTTTTGTACAAGTCCCTTTTGGAAGTCTGTGCATGTGAATGGTTACTTGCCCTAACACTGCAAACATTAATATTTGTTGAGGAGCAATGGACTTGACAATCATTTATATTGTCTGGAGCAATGCTATTAACCTTAATTAACAATAGACATCAGCCAGTGAAAAACCAATTTGAATTATTTTTGAATTTGAATTATTATCCCTACCATAGGGATGAATACAGTGCACTGATGTGACTTCATTTCAATTATCTTGATGGGGTGGCACTCTCATTGAGCAGCTGACAAACTCTGAATTGTAGAGCAGTTCTTTCATGACTTGGGCAACAGAAGCAAGCAAATTATTGGACACAGTCTGTCATTAGATCTGCCGATTGGCAGTCATTCAGATCAATTGTAGTCAGCGTTGTCCTTGTGTTTGAGCCTGTTGATTGGATCACTTGAAACTTGGGAGACTGTAACAAACATGGTGTCTGTAAATGTTTATTTGATATGATAGGCCATCTGAAGAAATAATGAACATAATAATATTCACTTTGCGTATATGATATCCGTTTGTGTCAGGGTCATTAACACATTTTACATCATTATTTCTTCAGAAGGGCAGTAAAGACAAGCCAGGGAACTATAGACCGGTGAGAATGACCTCGGTGGTGGGCAAGTTGTTGGAGGGAATCCTGAGGGACAGGATGTACATGTATTTAGAAAGGCAAGGACTGTTGTGGTTCTGTTCGCCGAGCTGGGAATTTGTGTTGCAGACGTTTCGTCCCCTGTCTAGGTGACATCCTCAGTGCTTGGGAGCCTCCTGTGAAGCGCTTCTGTGATCTTTCCTCCGGCATTTGTAGTGGTTTGAATCTGCCGCTTCCGGTTGTCAGTTCCAGCTGTCCGTTGCAGTGGTCGGTATATTGGGTCCAGATCGATGTGCTTATCGATTGAATCTGTGGATGAGTGCCTTGCCTCTAGGAATTCCCTGGCTGTTCTCTGTTTGGCTTGTCCTATAATAGTAGTGTTGTCCCAATCGAATTCATGTTGCTTGTCATCTGCGTGTGTGGCTACTAAAGACAGGTGGTCGTGTCGTTTCGTGGCTAGTTGGTGTTCATGGATGCGGATCGTTAGCTGTCTTCCTGTTTGTCCTATGTAGTGTTTTGTACAGTCCTTGCGTGGGATTTTGTGCACTACATTGGTTTTGCTCATGCTGGGTATTGGGTCCTTCGTTTTGGTGAGTTGTTGTCTGAGAGTGGCTGTTGGTTTGTGTGCTGTTATGAGTCCTAGTGGTCACAGTAGTCTGGCTGTCAGTTCGGAAATGCTCTTGACGTATGGTAGTGTGGCTAGTCCTTTGGGTTGTGGCATGTCCTCGTTCCGTTGTCTTTCCCCTTAGGCATCTGTTGATGAAATTGCGGGGGTATCCGTTTTTGGCAAATACATTATATAGGTGTTCTTCTTCCTCTTTTTGCAGTTCTGGTGTACTGCAGTGTGTTGTGGCTCTTTTGAATAGTGTCTTGTTGCAACTTCTTTTGTGTGTGTTGGGGTGGTTGCTTTCAAAGTTTAGGACTTGGTCTGTGTGAGTGGCTTTCCTCTATACCTTTCTGGTGAATTCAGGAATACAGGAAAGCCACATGCAAGGACTGTACAAAACTACATAGGACAAACAGGAAGACAGCTAACGATCCGCATCCATGAACACCAACTAGCCACGAAACGACACGACCAGCTATCCTTTGTAGCCACACACGCAGATGACAAGCAACATGAATTTGACTGGGACAACACTACTATTATAGGACAAGCCAAACAGAGAACAGCAAGGGAATTCCTAGAGGCATGGCACTCATCCACAGATTCAATCAATAACACATCGATCTGGACCCAATATACCGACCACTGCAACGGACAGCTGGAACTGACAACCGGAAGCGGCAGATTCAAACTACTACAAATGCCGGAGGAAAGATCACAGAAGTGCTTCACAGGACACTCCCAAGCACTGAGGATGTCACCTAGACAGGGGACGAAATGTCTGCAACACAAATTCCCAGCTCGGCAAACAGAACCATAACAACGAGCACCCAAGCTACAAATCTTCTCACAAACGTTAAAGGCAAGGACTGATTCGGGATGGTCAACATGGCTTTGTGTGTGGGAAATCACGTCTCACAAACTTGATTGAGTTTTCTGAAGAAGTAACAAAGAAGATCGATGAGGGCAGAGCAGTAGATGTGATCTATGTGGACGTTAGCAAGGCGTTCGACAAGGTTTCCCATGGGAGACTGATTAGCAAGGTTAGATCTCATGGAATATAGGGAGAACTAGCCATTTGGATACAGAACTGGCTCAAAGGTAGAAGACAGAGGGTGGTGGTGGAGGGTTGTTTTTCAGACTGGAAGCCTGTGACCAGTGGAGTGCCAAAAGGATCGGTGCTGGGCCCTCTACTTTTTGTCATTTACATAAATGATTTGAGTGCGAGCATAAGAGGTAGAGTTAGTAAGTTTGCAGATGACACCAAAATTGGAGGTGTAGTGGACAGCGAAGAGGGTTACCTCGGATTACAACAGGATCTGGATCAGATGGGCCAATGGGCTGAGAAGTGACAGATGGAGTTTAATTCAGATAAATGTGAAGTGCTGCATTTTGGGAAAGCAAGTCTTAGCAGGACTTATACACTTAATGGTAAGGTCCTTGGGAGTGTTGCTGAACAAAGAAACCTTGGAGTGCAGGTTCATAGCTCCTTGAAAGTGGAGTCGCAGGTATATAGGGTAGTGAAGAAGATGTTTGGTATGCTTTCCTTTATTGGTCAGAGTATTGAGTACAGGAGTTGGGAGGTTATGTTGCGGCTGTACAGGACATTGATTAGGCCACTGTTGGAATACTGCATGCAATTCTGGTCTCCTTCCTATCGGAAAGATGTTGTGAAACTTGAAAGAGTTCAAAAAAGATTTACAAGGATGTTGCCAGGGTTGGAGGATCTGAGCTACAGGGAGAGGCTGAACAGGCTGGGGCTGTTTTCCCTGGAGTGTCGGAGGCTGAGGGGTGACCTTATAGAGATTTACAAAATTATGAGGGGCATGGATAGGATAAATAGACAAAGTCTTTTCCATGGGGTTGGGGAGTCCAGAACTAGAGGGCATAGGTTTAGGGTGAGTGGGGAAAGATATAAAAGAGACCTAAGGGGCAACTTTTTCACGCAGAGGGTGGTACGTGTATGGAATGAGCTGCCAGAGGATGTGGTGGAGGCTGGTACAGTTGCAACATTTAAGAGGCATTTGGATGGGTATATGAATAGGAAGGGTTTGGAGGGATATGGGCCGGGTGCTGGCAGGTGAGACTAGATTGGGTTGGGATATCTGTTCGGCATGGACGGGTTGGACCGAAGGGTATGTTTCCGTGCTGTACATCTCTATGACGCTATTTCAGGGATATTTATCCCTTCAATATTAATTTATTTCAATGAGCACATTTGTGCCAGTCACTTTTGTGAGACCAAACAGCAAAATAAATACAGGCTCACATAAAAGTCAAATCTTGCATAATTTCTTATTTTTATTGCGCAGCAGTGATAGAAATTAGGAAATAGAAAATATGACTTTGTTCCAGATATACATTTTGGTAGTATATATTTAAAATGAGCCAATTTAGAAAGGAATAAATGCAGGATGAAACTTTGCCCCAACCCGAGAAGATAATTCTGTTCTCACATTTCCCATTCTGTTGCTTCCTTGATTGGGGAAGCCAAGTTACTGCAGAGTTAGGAATGTTTAATTGTTCACAACCCAATATAAAATCTTCAGTTCATTGAGTGAAAAAAAAATCAATACTGGCCTCTGACAGTTTTTAGACAGGAATTTCGGTCAACACAATATTTGTTGCCAGAACATAAGTGATTTTTGAGAAGATTGAGGTTGTGGATCTAAGTTTGCTCGCTGAGCTGGAAGGTTCATTTTCAGACATTTTGTCGCCATACTAGGTCACATCATCAGTGAGCCTCCGGAGAAGCACTGGTGTTATTTCCGCTTTCTGTTTATATGTCTTGGTTTCTTAGGTGTGTGATATCATTTCCGGTTCTTTTTCTCAGAGGATGGTAGATGGGGTCCAAATTGATGTGTTTATTGATGGAGTTCCAGTTAGAATGCCTGGCCTTGAGGATACTAGTGATAGTGGGTCATGTTTTTTGGTGACTAGCTGGTGTTCATGTATCCTAGTGACAAGTTTTCTCACTGTTTGTCCAATGTGGTGTTTGTTATAGTTCTTGCAAGGTATTTTGTAAATGACATTCATTTTGCTGGTTGTTTCTATTGGATCCTTTAGATTCATTAGTTGCCGTTTAAGTGTGGTGGTAGGTTGTGGGCTACAATTATGCCAAGAGATCTGAGGAGTTTGGAAGTCATTTCAGAGATATCTTTGATGTAAGGTAATGTGGCTATAGTTTCTGGGCACATTGTATCTGCATGTTCCGGTTTGTTGTTGAGAAATCAGCAGACTGCATTTATTGGGTACCTGTTTTTCTTGAATACGCTGTATAAGTATTTCTCTTCTGCTGTTTGTAGTACTTGGGTGCTGCAGTGTGGCTTATTGAAATAATGTTCTGATGCAGCTTCATTTGTGGGTGTTAACTACAGAAGCATCTGTAGTTTGCTTCTGTAGTTAAGTATTTGGTCTGTATGTGTTGTTTTCCTGTAGATGCTTGTTTGAAGTTCTCCATTAACTGTTCGTTCTACTGTCCCATCTAGGAATGGGAGTCTTTTGTCATTCTCCTCCTCTTTTGTGAATTTTACACCTCACCACCCACTTCACATTTAATAACAAGACCTGCAAACAAATTAGTCTTGATCCATGGGATCAAGAATATCAGGGTTCCTAGCAGAAGCAGTAATGCAGAGACTGGAACAAGCAGCCCTTCCAACTATCCAACCCAAACTTTTAGTCCGCTATGTGGATGACATCTTTGCCATTAGAAAATCAAACAAATTGGACGAAACCTACAACACCACCTAAGATATCCTGACTGGCATAAAATTCACAAAAGAGGAGGAGAATGAAAACAGACTCCCATTCCTAAATGAGACAGTAGAACGAACAGTTAAAGGAGAACTTCAAACCTGCATCTACGGGAAAACAACACACACAGACCAAATACTTAACAACAGAAGCAATCATCCCAACACCCACAAATGAAGCTGCATCAGAACATTATCTCAATGAGCCACAACATACTGCAGCACCCAAGAACTACGAACAGCAGAAGAAAAATACCTATTCAGCAGATTCAAGAACAAGTACCCAATAAATACAGTCTGCCGATTTCTCAACAACAAACCCAAGCAAGCAGACACAACGTGCCCAGAAACCATAGCTACATTACCTTATATCAAAGACATCTCTGAAATGACTTCCAGACTCCTCAGATCTCTTGGCATCATTGTACCCCACAAACCTACCAACACACTTAAACAACAACTTATGAACCTAAAGGATCCAATAGAAACAACCAGCAAAACTAATGTCATTTACAAAACACCTTGCAAGAACTGGAACAAGCACTACATTGGACAAACAGGCAGAAAACTTGCTGCCCGGATACATGAACACAAACTAGTCACCAAAAGACATCACTAGTATTCTTACATACAGACAAAGAAGGACACCACTTTGACTGGGACAACACATCCGTCCTCGGTCAAGTTAAACAGAGAAACACACGAGAATTTCTCAAGGCCAGGCATTCTAACTGGAACTCGATCAATAAACACATCAATTTGGACCCTCATCTACCATCCTCTGAGAAAGAGAACCGGAAAATATATCACACACCTAAGAAACCAAGACACATAAATGGAAAGCAGAACATAACATCAGTGCTTCTCCGGATGCTCACTGATGATGTGACCTAGTATGGTGATGAAATGTTTGAAAACGAATCTTCAGTTCAGCGAGCAAACTTAGATCCATAAGTTGATCTGCTGCAGGACACTAGGTGGCTAATTGATAGTGCCATGGCTTA
This sequence comes from Chiloscyllium plagiosum, assembly GCF_037043375.1. Taxonomy (NCBI): domain Eukaryota; kingdom Metazoa; phylum Chordata; class Chondrichthyes; order Orectolobiformes; family Hemiscylliidae; genus Chiloscyllium; species Chiloscyllium plagiosum. The sequence goes on along the minus strand of NW_028270175.1, from coordinate 26,156,633 downwards.
GCTGCCATAGATCTGCATTCCAGTTGACATTTTTTTAAATTGTCAAAACTGTTACATTTCCTACAACCTGATAGAAACCAGTGTGCTAAATAATCCTGATGACAACACAGCCCATACTAATGCAGTTTAATGAATTTGTTTTGAGTTTGTAGCTGATTTTTTTTCTCTCTCCTTGTTCAAGAATGGATTTTCCACAGCACAGTCACCAGGTCCTGGAGCAGTTGAATCACCAGAGACACCTTGGGTTGCTCTGTGACTGCACCTTTGTTGTAGATGGCATTGACTTCAAGGCACACAAGGCGGTGCTGGCTGCATGCAGTGAATATTTCAGGACATTGTTCCTGGACCAGAAAGATGTGGTACACCTTGACATCAGCAATGCAGCAGGTGAGAATCCTGCAGGTACTTGGACTCGAACCATTATGCAGAGGACATTAACACTATCAGGGGAAGAATGGGTTAAAACTAGAGATAAATGTTGGTCATGACGCCAGAACGACTCCCCTGCTCCTCTCTGAGCAATGGTTCACCTGAGAAGGCTAACAGAACCTGAATTGAATGTACCACCATTGAAGTGGGGGCTTACATTTTGGCAGGAGAAAGTGAGGTCTGCAGATGCTGGAGATCAAAGTTGAAACTTTATTGCTGGAACAGCACAGCAGGTCAGGCAGCATCCAGGGAACAGGAGATTCGACGTTTCGGGCACAGGCCCTTCTTCAGGAAGGAGCAGAGAGTGTTCAGCAGGAGAAGTCTCCTGCTGAACACTCTCTGCTCATTCCTGAAGAAGGGCCTGTGCCCGAAACGTCGAATCTCCTGTTCCCTGGATGCTGCCTGACCTGCTGTGCTGTTCCAGCAATAAAGTTTCAACTTACATTTTGGCAACAGTCTGTTTGAGTTGGCTAACTTGTGGCTGTGAGATTGGGAACTGTTTTTCAGCGGCCCAAGTTAGGTTGGGGGAAATGAAAACATCATTTCCTGCTCCAAGTCATTATTCAGTCTGTCCTAGTGCAGACCGCTGCAAATGGGCATCAACTAGGGACATGATGTGGCTCTGCGGTGCCATTTTCATAGATGAATGTCAAGTGGTATCTCAGCTTACTTTTGTTTTCTTTATTCTTTCATGGAATGTGGGTATCATTGGCAAGGTCAGAATTTGTTTCCCATCCATAATTGTCTAATAACTGAGTGGCTTGCTCAGCCACCTTCAGAGGGAAATTAAGAGTCAACCACATTGCTGTGGGTCTGGAGTCACATGTAGGCTAGACCAGTTAAACATGGCAGATTTAACTAGTGAACCAGATGGTTGTTTACAACAATGGACAGTGATAACCATCACTGAGATTAGCTTTCAATTCCAGATTATTTTAATTGAATTTAAGTTCGACCAGTGGCCATGATGGGATTTTAAACCATGACCCCAGAGCATTAGTCTGAGCTTCTGAATTATTAATGAGTGAGATTACCACAAAATGGAGTGGCAACATAATGTAAGAAAATTTAATTATTAAAACTTAATGCTTAAAACTTAAGTAATACCCTTATGGAGGCCACAGCTGGATTTTCATCAGGACAAAAGAATCTGAAGCACAACCTCACAACAACATTGCTCAATGTGATGAGGTGAATTTTCTAGCTTGAGTTTCAACCTCACTAAGAGATAGATTGATTAAATGTGACTCAGGACTTTCGAGCCAGGAGATCTTCATGTGCTTCCAGGAATGGATTGAATCCCTCAATAGTCATAGCATATAGTGATCTGAGATACTTTCTCACAGGTCTCGGCCAGGTGTTAGAATTCATGTACACGGCCAAGCTGAACCTGACCTCGGCGAACGTTTTTGATGTGCAGGCAGTGGCTGGCTTCCTTCAGATGCATGACATTGTCAGCACCTGTAACACTTTCATTGAAGGTAAGTCCTGCACCCCATCACTGGCTTTCACCAAAGAGGAACCTTCTCCTTGGTATGTATGTATGAAAGAGATACAAAGGTACAAAGGCATTTGAAACTCTTATTCTATTCTTTCTTTCTCCACAAATTCTTCAAACTATTCAAAGAGCAAGTATAAGTAATTAATAGTTGGCCACCATGTCTGTATCTAACTGCACTGATTCTGTCTTGCAAACAGGTATTGAGATACCAGGCAGTGATGGAAAGCAAGAAAAAGAACTGGTCACAGATAATCCTGAGAAACAAAAGAAGGACCCAGCTGAAGAAGTGAAGGATGAAGCACCAGTGGAATCTGAGGACGACGATACAACAGTGGAGTTTGAAGATGATGAAGACAAAGATTACAAACCTGGTCAGTTGGCATCCTCTCCACGGTGCAACCTGGTTAGACATTCAATGTTTTACTCCTTGCTGGCATGAAACTTTAACCCCCAGTAATTGGCAGCTGTGTATGGAAATCAGTGATCAAAGTTGAGAAGTATCTATGAGACTGATCCACTACAAGTCAGTAATATTCTACTGTAGCTGCTTGAGGCTCAAGTGTTAACTAGCTTTGGGATCTGGGTTTGACTCACTCAAGGCAAATAAAAAAGTTGAAGAAGGGTTAAAAAAAAGTAGCTGTTTTGAATCAGTATTGTATTAGAAGTTAACTTATGAAATTTGCAGCTTCAATAAATTGTGTGTTTTTGATAATTATTGAAAAAATCCAGAGAGTTTGCTTCTCCAATTTGAGTCCATCTGCCATGCATCATCCGTGGATAGACAGCCGAAGGTACAGGAAAGTGTTGTAATGTGCAGTTCCTCCAATTCCCTGTTCTTCTCTCTCACTTCATCTTCTCTAGAAGAGAAAAAAATGACTTGCATTTGTAATAACAGTTTTTGTAGCTAGACATGTCAAAATATTTTACAATCACTCAATTACTTTTGAAGTGTAGCCATTCTTATAGGAAAATCAGCATCCAATTTGCACTCAGCAAACTCCCACAACAGCAATGTGATAACGAACAGATAATCTGTCTTCTTGTGATATTGGTTGAGGGATAAATATTGGCCGGGACACTAGGGATAATTTCTGTGCTCTTTTTCAAGGTAGGATCTTTTATATCCAAACGAGTAGCCCACTGTGGTTTCAGTTTAATGTTTTGTTCAAAAGACAGCCGCTCTGACAGTCCAGTGCTGCCACACTGCAGGTTTGGACTGATTTGTGTACTCAAGCAACAGAATGGGACTTGGATCCAGAACTCTACAAAATGGTCAGGCTGTGTTTGGGAACTCAGCCTGTAGGGTGCAGGACCTGTCAATTGTGTAGTGGTCTCTAACACACAGATTGTGATGGACTGGTTGATCACAGAATGTCTGACAGTTGACTTCACCACTGAAGAAACCAAAAATGTGCAACTTCCATGTGGAATAAGAAAACAAATTTCTATCACCACTGTAAAAGATAAAGGCATCTGCCTTGCATGCTATTAAAGTATATTCATAAGTAAAAATGGCAATTTGAACAACAATGATGTACAGACAAAGAAAGTTGATGAGCTGAAGGCTCTTTTGAAAGCTCAACACTGATTTTTTTCTTGAACCAGCAGCAAAAGGTAAGAAGCATAATTTTGTCATCTTCTGGCAAAGTTCAAGAAATCATTCACAGGTGGCAAAGTAGTTAAGGAAGCAATGGCTGTGGCCCAATGACTTTTTATTCAATCACTTTAGCAACAATGAAGAAATAATAATGGCTGTCCAAGCATGTCCTTTGGTGCTTCCACAGTAGCAAGATGAGGTGGAATTTTTGTCTGAAGACAACTGACTGAAGAATGGTGATCTGAGGCAGTTAAGTCAAGGGAAGTGTTTTAGGTATGGTACCCAAAATTTTCACTCTTCTTAAAGCAAGGAATGAAGGGTGCAGTGAGCTGTCAGACAGTGCGTAATTGAGTTCCTTACATTATGCTGAAACTGAAAGAGCTAAGCTGTTAACTGCAGAGAAAGGATAGAGACTGAATGCATATGATCAGTGCTGTGAATGCATTCAAATACAGACTCATGAATCTGGGTTTGTGGGCCTTCCAATTAAAAAATAAAATGCGGTAACACTTTCCAAGCTTGGAGAAAATGCCAGGAAAAAAAAACAAAGACAAAGAAAAATGGCTCCATATAGAAAACATTTGTGCATACCCGAGGAAGTTAGCAGAGGAATTCAACAGGCAGTTTTAGGAATTAGATGTTAGGGAACAAATTGGCATGTTTGTCTCAAACTGATCCATTCAAGTAGACTTCAATGGGTTAGCTACCAAATTCCATCAGGTATTTGATTTACCAAGCAGTGGAGTTAATATGGAGATATTGTTGCTGTGTTGCCATAGTCTTATGGGACCATAGGGGCTGCTCTCACTTTGAGAGAAGCGACTGGTGGTGATTTAACCTGAGGGCCACCAGACCTCAGGCAAGGGAAGAGGTTGAGAAATAGAGTCCTTCATGGTAACTTCAAACCGGTGATGGGAATTGAACCCACACTGTTGACGTCACACTTCTGTAAACCAACAACCCAGCCAACTGAGCTAAACTGAATCCCAATATGGAGATAATTACAATGCAAATTGATATTGAGCTTAAAGTCAGTTCAAAAGACAGCATTTTTGGGACTTGTAAACAGAGAAATAAACTCACCCATATCATTCTGTGCTTTAGAAATGAAAGCTTGCTTTGGCTCCACAGAATGAGATGGAAATGTGTTGCTGGAAAAGCGCAGCAGGTCAGGCAGCATCTAGGGAACAGGAGAATCGACATTTCGGGCATTAGCCCTTCTTCAGGAAGGGCTAATGCCCGAAACGTCGATTCTCCTGTTCCCTAGATGCTGCCTGACCTGCTGCGCTTTTCCAGTAACACATTTCCATCTCTGATCTCCAGCATCTGCAGACCTCACTTTCTCCACAGAATGAGACCGTATTCTCCCAAACAAAGATAATTAAGCATAATCCACATCACAGATAGGCATTTGATGTACTGTATAATGACTAGCAGTCCTAAACTACAACACAGACTTAAAGATACCGGCTGATAATGTGTAGTCACAGGTGTCATATTGAGACTTCCTAAATCGAGGACAAAATGAATAATTGTATACATTTGAATTAGACTTCTATTGTACTAAAAATAGACTTTATTCTACATTTTCTTAAGAGTAAATCCTGGGTTGCACTTAAAGCGGTTGGGCTCATCTGATGTAGTGCATTAATGCTGCATTCCGTGCCTTCTGTCTGCCAGTCACACTGATGATCTCTTTAGTTCCTGCCATCCACACTGCCAGCTGACTTATTAACTTTACGAGTGTGTCTCTGCATGTGGTGACCATCATCTCTGTGACTTAGCTCTGGTTGTATTTCCCAACAGGCGACACAGTGAAAGATGCTGTCTCGAAGATATATGGTAAACGTCGGCACCTTCCTGCCAGGAAAAGCACTTCGAGTGACACCAAAGATGCCAGTATTTCAGAAAATCCTGATGAAGGTATAGTCTTTAGTCAATAATCCCAATGTTTGGGTGTAACCTTTTCAGATGGGCATGCTATAATTTAATCATTTTTACATGTGCTCTTCTGTCTGGTAGCTATCACTGGTTTGTGGTAATCAGGTAAAAGAAATAAATTTAAGCTCAGGCTCATTGGTTCTCTGTATTAGCACAGTATCAATCAATTAAGTATTTAATAGCCACCATGCTTCCCTAACTATCTGCCATGAATACATTTCTGTTTTTAATGAGAGAGTGGGTGATGAACAATGAGCCAGTGCATGTAAGAGATATCAGCTTTACTTTTTTTTGTCCCCAAGCAATGCTCCTTTCTCTCTTGAAGGAAATTCATTCCTTCTCCTTCCTTCCTACAGTTCCACACATGTTGGCTTTTCTAAGGTACCTTATATAACTGGCCATTATTAGATAAAAGTCAAAACAGTGAATGTTGGTATGAAATCTAAATATGGGGGACATTAAAGCCTGGTTCTCTCCTTTTTTTCCATTACTTATCCATAGTATGTGGCTGAGCCAGCATTTATTGCCAATCCATAACTGTCTGGGAGAAGTCTGTGCTGAGCTGCCTTCTTGAAATGCTGTAGTCCATGTGGTGTATGTATAGTCCTAAGTGCCATTATGGAAAGAATTCAGAATTTTGATCCAGCAACAGTGAAGGAATGGAAGTATGTTTCCAAATTTGGATGGTGAATGACTTGGAGGGGAACTTCCAGACTGTGTTCCATCTAAGATCTCCTGAAACTGCGTGAACCTTCGAGATCCATGCATGGTAGCTGCGTCTAAACTGAAATAAATACAACCATACACCAGTTGCAAGCATAGCTGTGCATCTTAAAGAGAACATTGCCGGTGGGTAATAGGTGTTGTCATGCCCTTGTTCTTCTACATGGTAGAAGTCGTGGGTTTGGAACGTGCTGTCTCAGGAGCCTAGGTGAGTTGTTGCAGTGCATTTTGAACATGGTACACATTGCTGTCTCTGTCCATCAGTGGTGTAAGGAGCGAATGTTGAAGGTAATAGATGCTCCTGACCTGTGTCTTTGTAGATGTTGGACAGGAATTGAGGAGTCAGGAGATAAGTTACTCAACATAACATTCCCAACGTCTAATCTACTCTTGCAGCTACAGTGTTTATATGGCATGGTTCAGTTCTGTTTCCGGTCAATGATATACCCAGGATGTTGGTAGTGAGGGATTCAGCCATAGTAATGCCATTGAATGTCAAGGGGCGATGTTTAAGTTTTCTTTTATTGGAGGTGGTCAATACCTGGCACTAGTGTGATGCAAATGTTACTTGCCACTTATCAGACCAAGCCCGAACATTACCAAGATCTTGCTGCATTTGGACATAGACTGTTTCAGTATCTGAGAAGTCATGAATTGTGCTGAACGTTATGCGATCATCAGTAAACACCCCCATTTCTGACCTCCCTTCATCATAAGGTCAATGATGAAGTAGCTGAAGATGGCTGTGCCTAGGTCTCCACCTTGAAGAACTTGTACAGTAATGTCCTGGAGATGAGTTATGTGATAGATATGACTCCATCCATTTGAGTGTTTTCCCCGATTCCATTGCCCCTAGTTTTACTCAGGTCTTTTGATGCCAACTTTGTCAAATGCAGCCTTAATGTCAAGGGCAGCTCTTCTCACATTCCCTCTGAAGTTCATCTCCTTTGTTCATTTTGGACCAAGGCTGTAACAAGGTCAGAAACTGAGTGGGCCTAGTGGAACCCAAATTGAGCACCAGTGAGCAGATTATTGTTGAATAAGTGCTGCTTGATGATTGAGAATAAATAATACTGTGGTAACTTGAATTTGTCCAGTTTTTTGTGCACAAAACATACCTAGGCAAATTTCCCACATTGCTAGATAGCTGGCAGTGTTGTAACTTGAATAGCTTGGCTGGGGTGCTGCTAGTTTTGGAGCTCAAGTCTTCAATATTTTCACCAGAATTTTATCAGGGCTTGGTGCTATGCCTGGCATGCCATCCTGCACTCTTCATTGGACTAGAGCTGATCCAATAGATTGGTGGCAATGGTAGAGTGCAGGATATACCAGGCAATAAGGTTACAGATTGTAACAAATCTGCTGCTGTTCATGGTTCTCAATACCTCATGGATACACAGCAATGATTTGCTAGATCTGTTCAAAATTTATCCCAATTAGCATTGTGGGTGTGCCACACAACATAATGAGGATCTTCTCAGTGTGAAGGCAAGACTTTGTCTTAATGAAGTTTGTATAGTGGTCACTTCTACCGATACTGTGATGGACGGATGTATCTGCAACAGTTAAATTCGTGAGGATGAGGTCAGGTACGTTTTCATTGTTGGTTCCCTCCCAACCTGCCATAGAATCAGTATAGCAGCTATTTTATAGAATCATAGAATCCCGACAGTGTGGAAGCAGGCCTTTCAGCCCATTGAGTCCACATTGACCCTCTGAAGAGCATCTCACTCAGACCCATCCACCCCCCCCCCCCCCCAACCCTGTAACCCTGCATTTCTCCTGGCTAATCCACCTTGCCTATACACTTCTGGACATTAGTGGTGCTATTCAGGCACTTCTAATGATGCACGTGGAAATCCCTGCCTCAGATGGAAGTCTCTGCTCTTGCCATTCTCCATGCATCCTCTAAGTGGTCTTCACATGGAGGACTTCTGATTCATCGACTGAGGAAGGGATTGGCGGTATATAGTAATCAACAAGAGGTTTCCCTGCACATGTTTGATTGGTTCCCAAGAGACGTTAGGATACAAGGATATAAATGAATGCACTTTCTAACTCAAGATGCTGAAGGGAGATTAGATCTGAGAACCACATCTAATTCTTCTTATCCCTGCTCCAAGGAATAGAGGCCAATGGTGACATTTATTACTGTCCCAGCTGAGATCAGCTAACTCAGCACAGACCAGTGATGGAACCTGTGACTGTGTGGTTCACTGAGTCTGAGTTGAGGACGTTAAGTATCAGGGCAGCTTATAACCAATCAGTTTGAAATATATTGGTTGCTGGTTAAGGCTACCTTATTTGGAATAATGGGCCTCCTGATTTGTTCCTTTCCTCAGAGACAGCAGAAGATGAATTGAGTGAGTCAGATAAAGTGGAACAAGATGAAGACACTGAGATAAAAGAGAATGGGGATGCAATGACACACGGTCATGGAGACAGTGGGGGACATTCTGAATTCAGTGAAAAGTTAGACGCAGCCTCAGAGTCAGATGCAACTTTGGATGATCAGGATGGTGCTCATGACACCAGACGTCGCCGCTTTGGACCATACATTGACCGGACTGAGTCCCGTCCTTATGGCTCAATAACACACAAATGCAAGGTAATGGTTCTCTGCAACAAACTGATTTGCACTAGTTTGGGATCTTGCGCATGAACAGCATCGACTACAATGTACATCTTGGTCAAAGGAATGCCACTTGCCCAGGGGCTAACCATACAGGAAACAAACACTTGTTTGAGATACAGGAAAGTAAGTGTCTATGATAGGATTGTGAGCAGTAAGATTCAGCATCAAGTAATTTCTCATGGTAACAAAGAAAGAGGTGGTGGTGGTGGTGACAAAACAGTTAGTTAATGCATATGCTGTACCTGAACTAGCAACAAGACTCCCATATTATTCTGGACACTTAACTTGCTATTCACAATCCTGTCAGACAGTTATTTTACTGCATCTCAAATAAGTGATCACTTGCCCCTAGCAAGTGGCACTCCTTTTGCCAAGATGAGCTCAGAGTCAAAGCTGTTCGTGAGCTTACCTAACATGTACATATCTACAAAGTGGCCATAGTCACATCCTCTGCCCCCTACCATGGCTCTCGTTATTAAAACATTCAAGGTGATGCATTAGGAGCAGAAGTATGCCACTCAGTCCTATGAGTCTTTTCTGTCAATCAATAAGATCATAGCTTTGCTTATCAAGAAACTATTGACCTCTACCTTAAAAATATTCATGACTATGTTTCAACTGCCTTTTCAGGAAGAGAGTTCCAAAGTCTCTCAAACCTCCATGAGAGAAAAAAAAACTTCCCATCATTACCTTAAATGAGTGACTACTTATTTTTAAACAGCAACCCTTAGTTCCAGATTCTCCCAATAGAGGAAACACCCTTTCCACATGAACCTCAGAATCGTTTATGTTTCAATCAAGTTACCTCTTCCTCATCTAAACTTCTAGCAACTGATCTATTCCTTCTTTATTTTAGGACTGTGGGAAAGAGTTCACACACACGGGAAACTATAAGCGGCATGTCCGCATCCACACAGGAGAGAAGCCATTCTCCTGCAGGGAGTGTAACAAAGCATTCTCTGACCCTGCAGCCTGCAAAGCACATGAGAAAACACACAGGTATGGGAGAGTTACTGAGGCTCACAATCAACAGGAATGATCCCTGAGCAGTACTAACTTAGCCATTTGTTGGTTCATGAGAGCAGGAAGAGACTATTTAGCTCCTCAGATCTGATTGTCATTCAATGAGGTCATGGTTAATTTCCAACCTAACAGTCCATCATAATAATAAAACCAAGAACAGTGGATGCTGGAAATTTGAAGTGAAAACAGAAATTGTTGGAGAAACTCAGCAAGTCTGGAAGCATCTGTGGAAAGAAAGCAGAGCCACCATTACTGGTCCAGTGACCCTTCAACAGAACTATATCTTGACCAGTTCTGTTTTTGTGTAAAAGTTCCTAATTTCACTCCTGAAAGATCTGATTCTTAATTTTCAGCTTTTCACACTCGTCCTTTACTCCCCAATCAAGGGACATTCTTTCTATTTAACCTATTTATTCCCTTAACATTTTGAAAACTTCAGTCAGCCACCTGCCCCAATCATTCACTCTCTCAACCACCTACAGTCACTGTCTTTCACTCACCCACACCAATCCCCTGCTCTCTTGAAGGAATAAATTAAGGTGCAATTTTTTCATCGTAGCATATTTGCATCATGTCACAGATCAAACTCCAGTGACAATGGTGAACTTGTTCATTATTAAATACAGTTCCCTAAGAAGACAAGAACTTTTGACTGGAGTAAAGTGCTAACAGTATTTGCTTTTCCCACAGTCCTGTCAAACCTCATTCCTGTGAAGAATGTGGGAAAAGCTACCGGCTCATCAGTTTGCTGAATTTGCATAAGAAGCGACACACGGGCGAGGCTAAGTACACGTGTGATGACTGCAGGAAAACATTCACCACCTCTGGCAACCTGAAACGCCACCAGCTGGTTCACAGTGGTGAGAAGCCTTACCAATGTGATTACTGCGAGAGGTCATTCTCTGATCCCACTGCTAAAATGAGGCATCTGGAAATGCATGATGCTGACAAGGTTCACAAGTGTCCGCACTGTGAGAAACGTTTTAATCAGGTATGACTCCTCCTTCCTCCATCTCTCAGCTGGTGTGGGATCTTTGTTGAGATCCTGTCCCTGTCATACTGTCCAGTACAGAAATCTACTCAAAAGAGTGCTAACAAGCTGTTGACAGGAGCCAGGCGATTCTGTTGTTGTCTGATCTATATGCACCAACATGTCTTTCAACAAGAGCCAGCGGCAATGGCTGATTCTTGTTTGATATTTACTATGCTTACTCCCCCTTCAATCCAGGGTCAATTGTAATGCATCTACTGTTGCACTGGCTAAGATCAGTGAACTCAATCTATCTGTCTCTGCAGACCAAGCTGTATTCTAAGCAAACAGGTAATTTCTCTTGTATCAAGTCATGAAGCTATAACATGGCACCTAGAGAATGCCGTAAAGCATATCAACAGCAAGAAAGGATTTCTTTACCAAAAAATAATTTGGATTCTCGAATGTACATGGCAGATGCCAATTCCTCAGTTTGAATGCTCACATAGGTGGCTCAGTTACCGCCACAAGGATCTGTCATCTCCTGATGCAGCAAAGCTGAACTAAAAATGATAGTATGGTTTCTTCAAACCCGCATTCACCTGCGGTGCTTTGAAGCAGGTTCTGTAAAGGAAGGGAAGTGGCTACCATCATTTAAAATATGCCTCTGAGTATCTAGCAAAGGAACAACATTGTGTATCTCTCTGGTGTTATGGAGCCATTGTGGCACAGGAGATTATTCACACTGGGATAAAGTGCGAATAATAATAATTCTACACCATAATAACTATTTTAGTTTCAATTTTAAAATAGAGGCAAATAGGTTTTAGTTAGTTCTGCAAAGGTAGTTTTTAAAAGGATCATAAAGTTATTTGGAACAATGATATAAATACACCATATTCTAGAGGCATGTTATCCACTCACATGTTTGGAAAGATACCTGTGGTGTTAATGGATGAAATGTTTATACTGCTGAGTATAACACAGACAGAAAAAAATGATCAGAGCTACTAGTTTTGTTTGGACTTCAAAACAAAGGGTTCAAACAAGGGAACTATTGTTTCAGTTCAGGGGAACCAGTCAGCCTGGCAGAAGTGTTTTTTTTTCAGCAGTGCAGCAAACAGGTTGTGAGAGTGTTATAAAAGTTTTCAGGCTATCTGAATGGAAAGGAGGTATAGCTCATCTGAGTTGAGAGAGGTCCATGCCAACAGACTTGGAAACGAATTGTAGACCTGTCTTAGGAATCCAAGGAAAAAGAAACTGGGAAGAATCGGGAAAGTAAGAAATTAAAGAGTTGAGATAAGACTGATTTTTTTTTTCAGTATCTGTAAAAGGACAGTGTTGGCAAATACATTGAAACTTTGTTTTACTGTTTGTGTCAAGATCTTACTATCTGTCTTGTATAAATAGAGAACCTTTTTGTTTCTTTTGCATAATAAACGTATGTTCTGTTGTTAAAGAACATCTTCAACCTCACGTGAATACATTGCAATGACTAAACACTACGGTAACAAGATGTTTGGGAAAAAAACATGATCTATCAAGTCAGGTTTTATTCTGGGTTCATATATGTGTGAGAATATTAATCATCAGTTCTGATTATAACAGCCCATCAAGTCCAATGCCAGATTTCTGTGGAGTATCCAGTCAGTCCCATTCCCTTCCTGTTGCCCGACAAGTTCAGTTACCCGTCCAATTTCCTTTTGAAATCATTAATCATCTCCTCTTCCACTACACTTGTGGTAATGAACTTCCAGTTCATTATCACTTACAGCATTACAAAAGGTTCTTCCTCATAACACATCCATAACTTCAGTTCAAAATATTAATTCTGGGTCCCCTAGTCCTTGTACTACCCACAAATAGCAACAACTTTACTTGTCTTCTTTAAACAGAACTGTTATAATATTACACTCCTCTATCAAATCTCCCCTCAATTCCCTTTATTCCATGAACAATCCCAGTTTCTTCCAGCTAACCTTCTAGCTAAAATCCTTTTCCCAGAACCATTCTATAATTTCTTCTGCAACCTATGAAGGATCTTCATATCCTTCCTGTGGTAACCAAGACTGGGTGCAACACTGTAGTTCTGGCCTGTTGTCCACGTTCCCAACTGTGTTATGATGTGGATAAAGGTCCCTAATGTGGGGCTGTTAGTCATAGATGGAAACAAATGACTTGGTCTTGACCAGCAGCTACTTTGCCCAAAGCCCTTCCCTCCTATCTCTCAAGTTCATTTTTTTTTCTTTTTTTGCCTGCTCTTTCAGTCTCTCTTCACAATGTATCAAGATTCTGACTGACTGCTATTTGGCTTTGGTCATTTCTCTTCAGGAGAATGCATTTTGCCCTACCTGGAACCCACAATCGAAGTCAGAACTTACCTCATGACTGGGATCCAGGACTACTTCAGACTTGGCACACTTTGCCAACAAGGACCTCCATTGTTCTGGAGAGTAAGAAGGCTTCGGAACAGGAGTTGTAATTGGTCACATTTTTATGCTGCTTGTTTGGATCCTGATTGCTAATTCATATTGCAAAATCTACACACAGCATTGGCTGCTGGTGCAGTTTATTGTCACTTTATCTGTTTTACAGCTGGGGAACTTAAAAGCCCACCTGAAGATTCACATTGTGGATGGACCCCTCAAGTGCAGGGAATGTGGGAAGCAGTTCACCACTTCAGGTGAGAGCTGGACTCGCTGTGACTCACTGCCACTGCCCCAGGCCTATACACTTCAATGAAATGTGACACTGACCTTGTGAAATATGTAAGAAAACCACTGGCACTCGCCAATGACTCAGTCAGTTGTATCAGTAGGTAGTCAGGTGATCGAGAAAGATGCTGGCTCCATGCCTGGAGTTAGGTGACATCAACCTGAATGAGAAGGTTGCAAATTGACTTTCATTTTCCTGGGTTGGAGAATGGAAAATTGGCTGAAATTTCTGTTTACTGGGTAGCATTCTCTATTCTTGAATCAAAGGCTAAAGTTTCAAACCTCACTTGAGAAACTTGGACATATGTTCCTGGTTGATACTCCAGCGCTGAGCATGGTGTCATTTTTCATTTTCTCATTAGATTTTAAGCCAAAGTCTAAGGACATGCTTGGCCTTATCCAATGAGGATCAGGTGCAATCTCTCTGATACCCTGGTCAATATTTATTCCCCCCAAACTACATCCTAAAACAGATTATATTTCATTTTATTTATTCATGAGATCTGGGCTTTGCTGGCTGGGCCTGCATTTATAGCCCATCTCTAATTGACCAGGAGAAGGTAATGGTGAACTAACCTATTTGAACTACAGTGGTCCTTGGCTCTTGGTAGACCCATGTTGCTACTAAGAAGGGAGTTGCAGGACTTTGCTTCAGTGACACTGAAGGAACAATATATTTCCAAGTCAGGATGGTGCATTGCTTGGAGGGGAACTTGCATCTGGAGGGTGGCCAGACCATGCAACTGCTGCTCTTGTCCTTCTGAATGGTAGAGGTTGTGGGTTTGAAAGGTGATGTCAGAGGAGAGTTGGTGAGTTACTGTGGTGAATCTTGTACACATTACTGCAACTGAGCATAAGTGCTGGAGGGAATGGATGTTGAAGATGATGGATGGTTGTCAGCTAAGCGGGCTGCCTTGTCCTGGATGGTGTCAAGCTTCTTCAGTCTTGTTGGAGCTACACTAGCCTTGGCAAATGCTGTGTATTCCATTATACTCCTGACTTGTGGCTTGTAGATTGTGGACAGGCACTGGGGAGTCAGGAGGTTAATTACTCACTACAGACTTCCTAGTCTCTGTCCTGTTCTTGTAGCCAGAGTATTTAAATGGCTGGTCCAGCTATTTGTGGATCTTCCTCTTCTTTCTCCAGTTTCTGGAGCTTTGGGCTGTACTGTTCCTTTCCTGGGGCTGGACCCTCTTTGTTTTGCAGACCGTTCCAGTTTATTAAAGTCTCGGCACTAACCCCAACAGATCTACTTTACAGGAAACCTTAAACGCCACTTGAGGATCCACAGTGGGGAGAAACCATACGTCTGCCCACATTGCCAGCGAGCGTTTTCTGATCCTGGAGCATTACAGCGTCATGTGCGCATTCACACAGGTAACAACCTGAAATATCTGCCCGTGAAGAGCATTGGTATTCAAAAACAGTCACAAAGTCAGCAAGAACCCCGCACCTCTGAAAAAGATCAAAATAAGTTCAGAATCAAGATGGAATTGTATTGTCTGATGCTGCCTCATACCGAGGCCTCAAAAGCTGGTGGTTAATTGTCAAAGTAACAACATCATAACATCATCATTTGGGCTGTGTCTGGAGCTGCAATGCCTGTTAGAGCGCAGCTGTAGTCATACTCAAGGCTGGCTGAGCTGCTGTTCCCTGGGGCCCCAGGGAACGTTCCTTTGTGGTTATGTCAGGTCTCTGTATCTGTTTTTCCCGTGACCTGTGTAGCCAGCTCTGCATCTACATTTGCCAGCTGGGGATTCTTTACAATTGTTTTCTTTTAAACTGTTTCCCACCCCACCCTAAACCACAGTAATAGTTCAGCAATTCTGGTGTGTTTGCACAGTAATTAGAGACAGCACACACATGGCTGCGCCCAGATCTGTACAGGTCCCAAGTTCAATCCCCGGAGTCGACTGGAGTGATGTTTCGCACACTACAATGGACTCAGTGTCTCAGTAAGTCAGCCATACCTCTTGCTGTGATCATTTATCATCAAATACACACCAGAAAGTACCAGCTTGAACATTGCAAGGACGAGGTCAGGATTGGTTTGGATGCCATCCATGTTTCCTGTATCTCCAGGCATTCATACGAACAATTGAATTAGGAGCAGAAATATACCCTACAGCCCCTTAAGTCTGCTTCACCATTTAATAAGGTCATGACTGATCTGCTTGTTTCCAATTCAACATTCCCATCTACCTTGCACTCTATCCACCTCTGTCTTAAAAATATTCAATTACCCCATCTCCTTTACCTTCTGAGACAGAGTTGCAAAACCACACAACCCTCTGAGAAAAGAAAATCCTAACAAATGTTCAAAAAGGGCAACCTCTAGTTCTGTACTTACCCAGAAGGTGACCCACCCTTTCCACAGTCACCTTGTCAAAAATATTCAGGACCTTGTAGTTATTTTAATCCACCAGTTCAAACATGCCATGGCATACCTTCAGACCAGGTGAACCCTGACCTTCTGATCCAGAGGCAGGGACACCGACACTGCCCCAGTCTTTTTCACTTCAATGAAATCACCCTTACTCTTCTAAATTTTGGTGGAAATAAGTCGAGCCTGACCAATCTATCCTCACAAGAGAACCCATTGTCAGCTCACAGTCTCAGCTCATTTGTGAAGGATTGCCACTTGGGGAGAGACTGTGCTTCCTGGAGTGGAAGGTAGAAAATTGATGGTTTGGAGTGGACTGAGAAGTAGAAGAAATCCTAAAAGTGGGGCAGTGAGGGAGTTGCTGATTGTTCCTGCACAGATATTGAATAAAATATACATCCAAGTTTTCACCCAGTGACCTCCTGCTATGATTTCTTGGCTGCATTAATCGAGATCTTTTGCAGGTGAGAAGCCTTGTATCTGCATCATATGTGGGAAAAGCTTCACTCAGGCGAGCTCTCTAATAGCTCATATCAGGCAACACACAGGGGAGAAACCATACGTCTGCGATCGCTGTGGTAAAAGGTCAGTGATAGAGATCAGAATTATGTGGAATTATCTGTCTGAATTATACTTGTGAAATTTGAAAACAAAAAGATATCAGATGAGCCAAGGACTGGGTGATGATCTGTTCTTCACAGAGGGTTTACACTGAGGCATCCTGGTTCAGGGCGAGAGGTTATATTGAGGTAAACTGTGGGATTTATGCAGGATGACCCATCCTTTTGTTGAATGATGTTCATTACACCTTTCTCTCACCTCAGGTTTACCCAATCCAGTCAGCTAGCCAATCACATTCGGCACCATGACAACATACGGCCACATCAGTGTCACATCTGTAACAAGGCGTTTGTCAATGCTGGTGACCTGGCCAAACATGTCATCATCCACACTGGTGAGTAACATCAGCTCCCGCTAACCTTCACCAGTTTGTGCTCACAACTGGCAGCTTTGAACCGTTGAGGTCATTCATGGAAGTTACATGCTTATGTCAAAGATTGCTGTCAAGGATCCTACATTTTACTTTCAAAACTAATTAATGAATTGCACTCGAAGCACATTCAGAGTGATCAATTAGAGTGAGTTCTGGTAGCTGCCAAGGCATTAATAGTTTCAACATTGGGAGGAATAAAGAATGTTTTCATGAAAGCTGTCAATTGATGCAATATGACTGGTTCTCTAATGTTTTATGGTTTTCCTCAGGAAAAGGGGCCACAGCCTTGCTCAGTCACACTATCATGTCCCTCAGGGCTTGTGTTTGTGATTGATTCAGTACATTCAGGATATTGAGATATTGGCAATAAATAAATGTAATTGTTAATCTGTAACTTGACTCTTTGTTTCATGAGAAGAAAGTGAGGACTGCAGATGCTGGAGATCAGAGCTGAAAATTTGTTGCTGGAAAAGCGCAGCAGGTCAGGTAGCATCCAAGGAACAGGAGAATCGACGTTTCGGGCATAAGCCCTTCTTCAGGCCTGAAGAAGGGCTTATGCCCGAAACGTCGATTCTCCTGCTCCTTGGATGCTGCCTGACCTGCTGCACTTTTCCAGCAACACATTTTCAGCTCTTTGTTTCATGATTTCAGGTAGCTGGGCCCAGGGCATGTTACTTTATTTCTGGACTGTGTGTGGTTTGTGGACTGATTTCTGCTTACCACAGTCAGCAAAACTTTATTTTCTGGAATCTGGCTATCGAATACTCCTGGAGCTTGGTTGACTATTGCATAGTTTGAAGTCTGTTCCTGGTGTGTTGAGTTTAATCTGAGGGCTATTTTTAAATGTATCAGGTATACATTAGGGTAGAGACAGAAATACCTGGAGGAACTCACTGGGTCTGGGAGCACCTGTGGAGAGAAAACAGACTGAACGTTTCGAGTCCAGTGACCCTTCTTCAGATCTGTTAGTAGCTGGGAGAAGATGGTATATTTGCTGAAGACAGAGAATGGGAGCAAAAGGTGTAAGTGGATATGCAGAGATGGAGCCTATAGAGAAAGAGAGGGAGAAGACAGCAGTTGGGCTGACAAAGGGATGACAATCTGCTCAGGAGAAGGTAAAGCTACTAATGGGGACCATGAGTAGGTGAAAATGGGTTGGCTCTGCTGAAAGCAGTCCATGTCACAACAGGGCCAAGAGTGTGGGAGTGGGAAAAGGACATGGAATTGAATTGAATTGAATTTATTGTCATGTGTACACAGGCACATTGAAAAGCTTTGTCTTGCGAGCAATACAGGCAGATCACACAGTTAAATAGCATAGATAAATAAATAATAGGTAAACAGCGCAAAAACAAAAACACAGGTATAGGCAAATGCTAAGAGTTTGTGAGTTCACTCTAACAACAGTAGGGTAAAGACTGTTTCGAAACGGGCTGGTGTGGGTGTTCAGGCTTCTGTACCTTCTCCCCGATGGTAGAGGTTGTAGAAAAGCATTGCCAGGGTGGGATGGATCTTTAAGAATGCTGGCGGCTTTCCCTGACAGCGGGCCTGGTGGATGGATTCTATAGATGGGTGATTGGCCTTTGTGATTGTCCGGGCTGAGTTCACCACTCTCTGTAACTGTCTCCGATCTTGAATGGTACAGTTGCCATACCAGGCGGTGATATATCCAGACAGAATGCTCTCAATGGTGCACCTATAAAAGTTGGCAAGGGTATTCGCATTCACGCCAAATTCCCTCAGCTGCCTGAGGAAGAAGAGACGTTGTTGGGCCTTTGTAACCAGTGTATCCACATGAAGAGTCCAAGAAATCATGTTGTTGATGACTACTCCCAGGAGCTTGACACTCTCCACTCATTCCACCTCTGTGATGTTAATATGTAGGGAGGCATGAGTAACATCCCCACTGAAAGTCAATAATGTTTGTGAGAAGATTTGTAGCTCGGGTGCTCGTTGTTGTGGTTCTGTTCGCCGAGCTGGGAATTTGTGTTGCAGATGTTTCGTCCCCTGTCTAGGTGACATCCTCAGTGCTTGGGAGCCTCCCGTGAAGCGCTTCTGTGATCTTTCCTTTGGCATTTGTAGTGGTTTGAATCTGCCGCATTGAATCTCCCACGACAGATTCAAACCATTACAAATGTCGGAGGAAAGATCACAGAAGCGCTTCACAGGAGGGTCCCAAACACTGAGGATGTCACCTAGACAGGGGACGAAACGTCTGCAACACAAATTCCCAGCTCGGCGAACAGAACCACAACAACGAGCACCCGAGCTACAAATCTTCTGTAGTGTACAAAATCCCATGCAAGGACTGCACAAAACACTACATAGGACAAACAGGAAGACAGCTAACGATCCGCATCCATGAACACCAACTAGCCACGAAACGATACGACCAGCTATCCTTAGTAGCCACACACGCAGATGACAAGCAACATGAATTCGATTGGGACAACACTACTATTATAGGACAAGCCAAACAGAGAACAGCCAGGGAATTCCTAGAGGCATGGCACTCATCCACAGATTCAATCAATAAGCACATTGGCCTGGACCCAATATACCGACCACTGCAATGGACAGCTGGAACTGACAACCGGAAGCGGCAGATTCAAACCACTACAAATGCCGGAGGAAAGATCACAGAAGCGCTTCACAGGAGGCTCCCAAGCACTGAGGATGTCACCGCAACAGGGGACGAAACGTCTGCAACACAAATTCCCAGCTCGTGAACAGAAAGTCAATAATGAATTCCTTGGTTTTGCCGGCATTGAGAGCTAGGTTGTTCTCAGTGGATCATTTTCCCAGGTCTTCCACCTCCCGTCTGTAGTTTGTTTCATCGCCATCTGAGATTTGACCGGCTATGGTGGTGTCATCAGTGAACTTGTAAATGGCATTAGTCTGGTATTTGGCAACGCAGTCATTGGTATACAGTGAGTACAGTAGGGGATCGAGTATGCACCCCTGGGGGGCTTCTTTGTTGAGTGTTAGTGAGGATGAAATATGGAAGAAGGTGTTCAGGCTCTAAAATTATTGAACTTGATATTGAGTCCAGAAGGATACAGTGTCCCCAAGCGGAAGATGAGGTGCTGTCCTTTCAGTTTGTGCTGAGCTTTGTTGGAACACTGCAGTAGGCCCAATACAAAAATATTGACCAGGGAACATGGTGGTGTGTTGAAGTGACAGGCAACTGGAAGTTCAGGGATAGTTTTGTGGATACATGATAGGTGTTCCACAAAGTGGTCATCCAATCTGTGTGTCATCTCTCAGTGCAGAGGAGATCACACTGTGAACAGATATAGCAGGTATAATGCAGAAACTGGCTGGTTTGTCAAATATAATCTGCGGCATTTCAGTAGATGGTTATAAAGTCTGCTCACAGGGAAAAAGCAAGAAAGTAAACAAGAAAGTCATACTTGGCAATGTATACACATTGATCATAGCAGAGCACTATTTTGAGGTATACATTATGAATTAGATTAATATGTGTCATCTGTAAGTTTTACTGGTTTATCCTTTGGGTTGTTCAACTGTGTCAAACATTATGTGAGGTCTGGTCAAATAGTGTTGGTTACAATCTGATGGCTGCTGAAGGTAGGTATTTCAATCAACCCACTCAAGTATGTTATGAAACACGTCCAGAGCAGGTGGGACTTGAACACGTATCTTCTGACCCAGAGCTAGGGGACACTACCACTATACCACAAGAACCCCTTCTGTTGGGTATAATCTGTAGCCTGCTGAATCTGTTAAATGTTACTTCCTGGTACTAATAAGTTTTCACTTCCTGTAACAGGTGAAAAGCCCTATCTCTGTGATACATGTGGACGAGGCTTCAATCGTGTTGACAATCTGCGGTCACATGTTAAAACTGTCCATCAGGGAAAGACCAGCCTTAAAAAGCTCAAAACTAAAGATGAGGATGATGAGGAAGAAAGGAATGTTGTCACTGTTACAACAGACACCGTGGTCACCTTGGCAACTGAGGCACTGGCTGCTTCTGCAGTGACCCAGCTAACTGGTGAGCATTGCTGTTACTATGGTTATCAGTTGTGTGCACAGCATTTAAAAAGGAAGACTTTCATTTATCTAGCACCATTCATGACCAGTGAATGTTTCAAAGCGCATCACAGACCAAGTTGATTGTTGAAGTGTACATACCATTGTAGTGTAGCAAATACTGGCAGCTGCATTGTGTTTACCAAGCTCCCACAAAGGTAAATAGGTAATAACCAGTAATGTTGATTGACAGTTAAACATTGGCCAGGGCATAGAGGAGACTTTCCCTGCTCTTGTTGGAATAGTACCACAGCACCTTTCACATCCACCTTGGAATGCCACATTTGAAAGATGGCACCTCCAACAGTGCAGAACTGCTCCAGTACTTTACTGTGGAGTGTTAGCCCAGATTTTTCTGCTCACATCACTGGAGTGAAATTTAAATCCACAGCCTGATCAAAGGTGAGAGTATTTCCAACCAGCCCACGGCTGACACCTTCAATATATGCACAAACTTGCATAAGTGTCCCTTTGAATAATGCAGGCAACAAAATCAGTGTGACTAGGGTGACTTGAACTGCTAACCAAACTGTAAATTTACAATGAAGAAGTGAGCTATTTGACTATACCTCACATGGTTAGTAAATCCGGAACCACCACAAAATGAACGTGGATCTGAATGGTTGAGTCATGTGGGTGTGAACGTTCCCAACCAGACATATGTTCTAGCTGCAGCTGTGCATTTTCTGAGGTTTGTTTGTTAGTCAATACTGAGCTTTATGAGATCACGTTATACCATTGCCTCTGCATTCATAGTGTTAACTGTTAGCTTTGTTTTGATTCCTGATTTATATCCTTGTAGTGGTTCCTGTGGCAACAGCAGTGACCGCAGATGAGACAGAGGTCCTGAAAGCGGAGATTACAAAGGCAGTAGAGCAGGTTCAGGAAGCAGGTGAGGATCTCGCTGACCATTAGGATTGGGGAGACTGGGCGCCCCCTAGCAGAGCGCTTTAGGGAACATCTCCGAGACACCCGCACCAATCAACCAAATCGCCCAGTGGCTCAACATTTCAACTCCCCCTCCCACTCTGCCGAGGATATGGAGGTGCTGGGCCTCCTCCACCGCCGCTCCCTCACCACCAGACGCCTGGAGGAAGAACGCCTCATCTTCCGCCTCGGAACACTTCAACCCCAGGGCATCAATGTGGATTTCAACAGTTTCCTCATTTCCCCTTCCCCCACCTCATCCTAGCTTCTAACCTCCAGCAACTCGATCCCCTGACCTGTCCGGACTTGTCCGACCTGCCCAGCTCCTTTTCCACCTATTCACTCCACCCTCTCCTCCCTGACCTATCACCTTCATCTCCTCCCCCACTGACCTATTGTACTCTATGCTACTCTCTCCCCACCCCCACCCTCCTCTAGCTTATCTCTCCACGCTTCAGGCTCTCTGCCTTTATTCCTGATGAAGGGCTTTTGCCCGAAACGTCGATTTTGCCTGTCCTCGGATGCTGCCTGAATTGCTGTGCTCTTCCAGCACCACTGATCCAGAATTAGGAGAGGAGATATGCAGTTTATTACTGGGACCTTGGTGCTGAAACTTCCATATTGCAGATCATGTTCCACCAAGTAATTCTCTCACCTGTCTCTGTGTGTTCTCCATTGTGGTTCCTTAATATTTTGGTGCTTCACACTTTGTCTAGTCTATATCTGTTTTCATCCACTGTTATCCCCAGGTATCTATATCTGTTTCTCATATCATCTGCTGCAACTCCTAAGTTCTCTTATGGAAGCTCTGTATCCTCTTTTATGCTCACTTCTCACTACTCCCCCATGTATTCTGCTCATTTAAGGAGTTTCCAATATAAGATGTCCATTTTGAGGAAGCTCTGAGCCTGAAATGCTTCCTGTTGTTGTAATTCAACCAATCCATATTAGCATAATCAATTTGGAAAATCACCATTTAAAACTGCATTTATATGTCATCTTTCACTATCTTGGATCATCCCAAGTGCTCTACAGGAATTGAGGCACTTTTAAAGTGTAATCGCTTTTTTTTGTAGGAAATGTAGCAGTCAGTTTGTGCCTAGCAAGCTCCTGTAGGCACTAATGCAATAATGACTGGATAATTCATTTTACTAGTTGAAGAAAATATATTGTTCAGAAACCAGAGGGTGTTCCCTTGCTCTTCTTCTAACATGGGACATTCTAGCCAGGTCTGCCTGAGACAGAACCTTGATTTAGTGTTTTGTCTGGAAGACTGTAGAGCACTCCTTTGGTACAGAACTGAGCGAGGTCCTCTGATTTTACAATGAGGTTAAACAGTAAATGTGTAGGGATTCAGGATAAAGGGATCACATTGGATGTCGGACCTACTTTAATTTAATGTTGGTATTATAAGTTAATGATACCTCTAATGGCTGCTTTTTCTTCTTAGATCCAAATGCACATATCCTATATGCCTGTGATTCTTGTGGGGAAAAGTTCCTGGATGCCAACAGCCTGGCACAACATGTGCGCATTCACACAGCCCAAGCCCTGGTCATGTTCCAAGCTGACACAGACTTTTACCAGCAATATAGCAATGGCAACTGGCAAACTGAGCATGTCATCCAACCAGGAGAACTCCTGTTCCGAGCGCGGGATGGGACGGATCTGCCACCCACTGTTGCTGAACAGACTCAAGTTGAGAGTTGCCAGAATCCCTCACAGTGAGGGCGTGATAGAGGTGGCCAGGTACACTGTGCAAGACATGTAGGACAGTAACATAAATGCACTGCTGTTACATCAACAATGCTGAATGCAACAATGCATCTGTGACTAAGACACTAAAGAACAGGAAGCTGCGAAACTCACTCTGTAACCGCTATCTTTCTACATGTAAAGAGGCTTTGTGCTTTTCTCAAATCAAATCAAGTTGTAAAAGCAGAATTAACCTGGGCAACAACATTGTGTATTCACAGCTGCAGGACTATGATAAAACAAGGGAGTGAGGATGATTGCAGATTGAAACTGACAGCACTTGCTATTCAGTTGCCCTGTTACTGAAGATTTGAGATTTTTCTTCATATTGAATGCACTAGGCCCAGCCCAGCAAGGGTTGGTGTTGGAGGGGAAACTTGAAATTTCAGCACCCCAGGGATTTGAATCCATAATTATGAAGCAACAGTCAGCATTATGCACTACATGGGATCAGTCTAATGCACTGTGATCATTACTAGGTGGTCACTCCTAGTGAATTTCAGCACACACCAGAACTCCAAGTCCCTTTGTTCTGCACATATTGTGCATTATTTTTCTTTACTGAATGGCTCTACCATTTGTGCTATGTAGGACAAGAAGTGTTTCCATATTGTGAGACAGCCCAAATAATGGCCCATTTTAAAAATAAAGAAAATGCAGAGAGCACGTTTTGGGCATCATCTTTGGTCATTAGTTCTTAAAAGCACAACCCAGAAACAGAGTTGTTCATAATGCTGCTACAGCCTTTCAGCGACTGGATCCATGTTCTGCAAAGTAAATGTTCCATTGGCAGAACTCATTGGAGTAAAGACAAACACTATTCTTGATGAGTTAGCACAATCCGGTTACACAATTGGTGCTGTTTGAAACTTGCAATTTAATGATGTTTTGCTGGGATTTTGATAACATGATTTTTGTAACTGGGGCCATTTCTGGAACTGGAAGCTGACACCACATAGTATTAGTTTCCTGTTGACCACTATAGTGGAAGGAAAACTCATTGACTTCGGAGAATGCCTTCCCATCACCCATCCATCCCGACCAAATTCTAAATCCCTGAAACTGAAACAATTACTTTGATGGTATGTTTCAAACTGTGTTTTAGTCAGAATTAGAGTTTGTGTTTCTTGCAGTAGAGGCTGCCTGTCCCTTAAGGAGACTTTTCTCAAGCCACATGATTTCCATTTCTTGCTCTCATGATGAACTGCCATTTTTTATTCCCCAGCTGTTGCTATCAGTTGCTGTAGTTTTCACACTGACTGAAATTCGCTCATTTTGCCAGCACTTGGCATCATTAAATCTGTGTGAGAGAGAATAATCTGTCATTTACCCAGTGTCTCTGCAGTATGCCTTGGCCTGAAAGTTGACGATGAAGTGGTAAAAATGTGACATCTCAGTTACTTACCACAGCTGAATCCCAAACAAAGGAAATCATGGTGCAGGAATTTGAGATCCCAAGTCTTTAAAGATCCTCCATATCTATTTACTGTCTACTCAAGAAATGAGTACAAACACCAGAGAAATGTTATGGGCTCTGCTTTGGGTCCCACTTTTAAAATTCCTGTTCTAAGGAACTAAAGCCTCAAGGGAAATTTCCCTTATGATCTTGCCTTAGTTGGCCTTTCTCATCAATTAGTCCCAGCCAAATAATCTCAGTTGGATGAAAGCAGTGCTGCTGATCTGAAATAAAAACAGATAATGCTGGAACAACTCAAGGTCGGGCAGCATTTGTGGAGACAGAAATTAAGTTAGTGTTGAACCTGATAGAACTCTTCATTGAAAAGGTTCCCTCCAGCATTTTCTGTTTTTATTAACAATCTCAGTATGGCCTGTTTCTGCTGTGTGTCTCCTAACTAGTCGAAGAAAGACATAGGAATTTTCAGACTTCCCCTGGTTGCATCTCTGGTAACTGAAATGCTGATCTTCAAAACCTGAATCTTAAGTAAATGGTGCAAAAGGAAAGAGAAGTGATTCACAAACTGTTTCTTCAAGGGACAGATATTTGGGTATTTTTCTATATCTGCAGAACAACCTGCTCCAGTTGCAGTGACTTCTGTACATGGTATATAGAATTTGTTTAAAAATTGACAATTATTAACTTATGAATATTTGGTTCTTCACTCACTACTTGTCAAGTTTTTCTTCTGCTGGAATGGGCACTTCTTTTTCTGTAAATAATTTTAACAATTTGGATCTATCCCAAAAATATATAGTACATGAAATGAAGCAGTTGTGTTTTGTGGGTAATGGTGTCAGGATGCATTTCCTTTCCTCTAATTCCTTATAAGAAATAACTCGATTGTTTTAGTTCATGTTATAGACATTGGTTTCCCCAAAGTATTACATTATCATCTTAAATATGTTGTGTAACAATAATCTTCTACCTGACCTCTCCAGGCATTAGACCTATGTACCACAGTAACTAATCCCTTTTTCAATCTAGAATCCAAATGAATTTAATCACTTGCTTCAGGATATGTTCTCTGCCCAATGGGCATCGGCATTAGATGCTTTACCCAAAGGGTAGAGGTATTGGGATTTCTTCTGACTCAATGTGCAGTTACTAATGATTCAAATATTGAATACAGAGCAGAATTAAAACTGACAGTTGGAGATTCCCCAATGATTCAGAGGGAAATTCCATGTCAGGTTAGGCTTTGATTTTTTGAGTCTTTATAGCTAATCTCTCTTTTGGACGAACTGAAATGAACCAGGGAAGTATCTGGCTCAAAACTTCGGGGGTGAGGTTGGGACAAAATATCACATAAATCAGTCCTACCAATCATGATGCAAACTTGTGATACTAAAAGGCTACCTGAATCCAGAGAACTATATTCCAGTCAGGAAGGCGGCTATGGATTCAAGGATATATGAGTTTCTGGATTCGACTATAGGTATCCTTTTGTTTTTTTAAAACAAAATAACTTGCCTGTTTATAAAATAAAGTATGATCTGTGACATACAGCTTGAGAAGATGTTGGAAGTAAATTTTGTTGTAACTTTCAGTAGGCAGTTGGATGTATACTTAGAAAGGACGCATTTGCAGGGCTCCAGCGTGGGACTAATTGGGTATATCTTTCAAAGCGCTCAGACAAAGGATGGGCCTAATTGCCCTTTTGAGCGGAATGGAAATTGATCTACACAGAACCAATCAAGATGATCGGCTAGCCACAAGTTGGCGCTGTATATAAAAACGTCAAAATCTTTGGAAAGTTTCAAAAACTGGGGCTCTGTTA
Source organism: Chiloscyllium plagiosum (assembly GCF_037043375.1). NCBI lineage: Eukaryota > Metazoa > Chordata > Chondrichthyes > Orectolobiformes > Hemiscylliidae > Chiloscyllium > Chiloscyllium plagiosum. The sequence continues at coordinate 26,129,749 of NW_028270175.1, read as the reverse complement.
ATCAGTTACCAGATTCACCTTACACGTCCACTCCTGTATACAGTTATTCATAAATCTTAGACTCGAAGATAAAACAGTACTGCATCCATAAAAAATCTGGCAAATGCACCGAAAATGTCTAAAAAGGCTTTTATTTTGGAGTGTTTCTGATCCTTATTCAAATGTGAATGTTGTAAATCACAAGGTATAATCCAGCTGTGAAGTACGTCCCGTTACATTGAGACAATATCCCCCAGCCCCATTCTTTCAGTGTACTGTATTTATCTACTCTGCCTGTGCTGACTCCTAGCAGCCACCAGCAGACGCTGTAGGATAGGATTTGAATGCCTCCGTAGCTGGTAAACAACATATTAGGATTATGTCACAATTACCAAACTGAAAATAAGAATTTACGACACAACTTTAAATACCAGTTCTACAAGAAAAAGAAACAGACAATTAGAAACGTTACTTTTCCTTTTAATTTTCTCCTAATCTTAAAGAACTGAGAACTCAAAGTCCTTCATCTCGAACATTGATGTTGAGTTCTATATGGCCATTCATTCCTGGGTACACTCGATGACTATGTATTGAAAAGTTTTCCTTGACTTTGAAAGCAATAATAGTTTACCTATATCGTAAGTTTACATATTTCTATTTAGATTCATTGCAAGGATTACATTTTCAGTAGTCATTTATTATTTGGGCCATGCATTAGTTTGATTGTAAAAGCTGACCTGCACTTGATAGCAGAAGTAGCGTTGTAGAGAAGAATGTCAAATGTGCATCATTCAACGTTTTAAAAGAGAAATACAAGTTAGTTTGAAATAGGAATCCTTCCGCAGATTTGCAAGAGTAAAGGGTGTCAACAGTCACATCTCCACGAAGAGAACTGACTTTAATCTCATTACTGGATTCTGGATCAGTGGTGCTGGAAGAGCACAGCAATTCAGGCAGCATCCGACGAGCAGCAAAATCGACGTTTCGGGCAAAAGCCCTTCATCAGGAATAAAGGCAGAGAGCCTGAAGCGTGGAGAGATAAGCTAGAGGAGGGTGTGGGTGGGGAGAGAGTAGCATAGAGTACAATAGGTCAGTGGGGAAGGAGATGAAGGTGATAGGTCAGGGAGGAGAGGGTGGAGTGGATAGGTGGAAAAGGAGCTAGGCAGGTCGGACAAGTCCGGACAGGTTAAGGGGACAGTGCGGGCTGGAAGTTTGAAACTAGGATGAGGTGGGGGAAGGGGAAATGAGGAAGCTGTTGAAGTCCACATTTATGCCCTGGGGTTGAAGTGTTCCGAGGCGGAAGATGAGGCATTCTTCCTCCAGGCGTTGGTGGTGAGGGAGCGGCGGTGAAGGAGGCCCAGGATCTCCATGTCCTTGGCAGAGTGGGAGGGGGAGTTGAAATGTTGGGCCATGGGGTGGTTTGGTTGATTGGTGCGGGTGTCTCGGAGATGTTCCCTAAAGCGCTCTGCTAGGAGGCGCCCAGTCTCCCCAATGTAGAGGAGACCTCATCGGGAGCAACGGATACAATAAATGATATTAGTGGATGCGCAGGTAAAACTTTGATGGAATAGGAAGGCTCCTTTAGGGCCTTGGATAGAGGTGAGGGAGGAGGTGTGGGCACAGGTTTTACAGTTCCTGCGGTGGCAGGGGAAAGTGCCAGGATGGGAGGGTGGGTCGTAGGGGGGCGTGGACCTGATCAGGTAGTCACGGAGGGAACGGTCTTTGCGGAAGGCGGAAAGGGGTGGGGAGGGAAATATATCCCTGGTGGTGGGGTCTTTTTGGAGGTGGCGGAAATGTCGGTGGATGATTTGGTTTATGCAAAGGTTGGTAGGGTGGAAGGAGAGCACCAGGGGCTTGTTACGGTTGGAGGGGTGGGGTCTGAGGGCAGAGGTGCGGGATGTGGACGAGATGCGTTGGAGGGCATCTTTAACCACGTGGGAAGGGAAATTGCGGTCTCTAAAGAAGGAGGCATCTGGTGTGTTCTATGGTGGAACTGGTTCTCCTGGGAGCAGATACGGCGGAGGCGGAGGAATTGGGAATACGGGATGGCATTTTTTGCAAGAGATAGGGTGGGAAGAGGTGTAATCCAGGTAGCTGTGGGAGTCGGTGGGTTTGTAAAAAATGTCAGTGTCAAGTCGGTCCTCACTAATGGAGATGGAGAGGTCCAGGAAGGGGAGGGAGGTGTCAGAGATGGTCCAGGTAAATTTAAGGTCAGGATGGAATGTGTTGGTGAAGTTGATGAATTGCTCAACCTCCTCGCGGGAGCACGAGGTGGTGCCAATGCAGTCATCAATGTAGTGGAGGAAGAGGTAGTATTTCAATTTAATCTCATTACTGCTTTCTCTGGTTGAAAATATTACCTGGTGTGGAAAGGTGGAATTTCTGGGCACAGAGAGTCTGATGGCTTCTTAAAATGGATAGAAACCATTCTGAATTTAACCCTGCATTATCTAACTTGATCCCTGGTAAGTAAAACCTTAAATCCAATCAATGTTCACCGATAAAGCAGTGATTGTCAAGCTGCCTTCTATCCAGCTATGTTTTTTCCAGAGTCAGTGAAATTATTCCGATGTCTCAAAGATAAGCCAATGTCAGAGTATGTTATTGGAAGTCTCTGGTTTTAAATGGTCCTAAATTGCATTAACCTGCAGGTAACGGCTTCTCAAACTTCGGGTCCATGTTTCAATCTCGTACGCACCCAGGTCATCACCCAATTCAGCTACTCATTATCCTTCCACTTCGTTCGACAAGGTAATATTTAGAATCAGAAGTCAAACCAACATCCCACTTCTCAAAACAGCCAATCAGTGCAACTCATGCAACTACTGGCATCGGAACTTGGTAGAAATTAGGATAATAAGTTCAGTGGGTTACTGCCTAAATACTATTATAATGCAGAGTTTTAAAAACTGATTAATTTACTTATTCTTCAGACCGAAGAGGAACTGGATTCAAACTAATTTGTACCTAAGTTATTCCGATGTTGTGGTTTTCTCTCAAAAGTGCAAACATACCTGATTTAGAAATCGGTTCACTATAGTTACTTCCTTGTTAACTCTTGCCACCCTGTAACTCTGGGTGATTAGATTAGATTCCCTACAGTGTGGAAACAGGCCCTTCGGCCCAACAAGTCCACACCAACCCTCCGAAGAGTAACCCACCCAGACCAATTTCCCTCTGGCTAATGCACCTAACACTATGGGCAATTTAGCATGGCCAATCCACCTGACCTGCACATCTTTGGACTATGGGAGGAAATCGGAGCACCCGGAGGAACCCACGCAGACATGGGGAGAATGTGCATACACCGTTTTACAGACCAGGAAGCTCACCAGTTCAATGTAAGGTCAATGCTGTTAGCTGCTGCTAGGGTAACACGAGAAGTGGTAAGATTGGTTTCTGTACCTCCAGACCACAATTCCTTTTCCTGACTACTATCGAGTAATCTACACGTGATATGCGAGATGAAGGCAGTTTGACTCAAATGGTCTCTGTTGAAGGCCAGCACTAGGAATCTACATAAAAATACATATGAAGACTGGTCAGCAAGGCCAAGTTGCAAAAGACTGCTGTCACATACGAGACAATGTGCCAGTATGTTCTTAGCTTCCAGACACAAGAAATTAAAACAGGAACAGCTTTTCTTTTCTCTTATTGGTCTTAGGACTCATGGGCTCCATATTGTAATTAATCAGCTACCCTTGATCAAATTTGGCACGACTGACAAATATCTTCCTATCCAGATTTGCAAATGTGAATCAATTAGACAATTGAGCATTGAACTGAATTGAATTGAATTTTGAATCAACTTGAATTGAATTGAATTTATTGTCACATGTACCGAGGCACAGTGAAAAGCTTTGTCTACACTACCGCAGTGTGGGGGTAATATTAAAAAAAAGAAAAAATAACAAAGAAAAAACGAAAACAAAGAAAAAAAAAGCTGTCTTGTGAGCAATGCAGGAGATCACAGTTAGGTAGCATAGATAAGTAAATAATAGATAAACAACGGCAAAAACAAAAACACAGGTACAGGCGAATGTTCAGAGTTTGTTAGTCCATTCAGTATTCTAACAACAGTATGGTAGAAACAGTTTCAAAAACCGGCTGGTGTGTGTGTTCATGCAGAGGCAGAGGTTGTAGAAAAACATTGCCAGGGTGGGATGGATCTTTTGAGAATGCTGGCGGCCTTTCCCTGACAGCGGGCCTGGTAGATGGATTCTATAGATGGGAGGTTGGCCTTTGTGATTGTCCGGGGTGAGTTCACCACTCTCTGTAACCATCTCCGATCTTGAATGGTACAGTTGCCAGTGCATCAACTTGCCTTTGAAGGCTGCATGACCAAAATGCCCACTGGAGTTGGATTGATAAAATTCAATATAAAATGAATTTAATTTATGCTTCTAAATACAGAACTATAGATGCACCTTCCTCATGTAGTGGATTGTTTTTCCTGGCTAGAAGAATCAAGTCCAGCTGCCAAGTGAGCAAAGAGCCAATCCTTCCTAACAAGTCAGTATCATAGTACCCCTACACAGCTCCTGTGTACATCACAGCTATTTACAGGATAATTTGCCAAGACAAGGGAGTGGTTTCCTTCCTGTAAATGATGATGCATTGCACTGGACAATTGCTGGGGATGAGTTTTTAAAAATATATAAACATGGTCGGCATGGACAGGTTGGACCGAAGGGTCTGTTTCCATGTTATACATCTCTATGACTCTATGTCAGCACTCTCCTGGAGCTGTAGATCAGTTGTGGTAGACATTGATGTGGTTTCTAATCTAGCCAGGCTTAAAGCTTTTTTTTTTACAATTGGGATTTTATAAGTTGGTCAAAATCAGAAAGGGAATCTTAAATAATTATTCTTGATCATTGAGAGAAAGTGTTTTTTGTTGTCACTTATCTCTTAATAATGCTGTCACCATGAAGCACATCATCCACTTGACAATAGTGCTGGCAGGTTGTGTAAAGTTAAAGCATCAAAGCTGAGCCTGAATCCATAAACATGAGATTCCTAGCACCAAGCACCAAGTCAGTGAAGTCAACTGGAATACTTCCATTAAAGCAGGTTCCAGCATTGGCACGGACAAAAATGTTGATTTCCTGGTCCAGTAGCTCCATAAAGCTCATGCCTTTACTCAATTCTGAGCTCCCCTAGTCTCATAAGACCATACCCAAGTAGTCACTACCTTATAGTGGCATGAAGTTCGCCAAAATCTTGTTTCAAAACTGCCAAACTGGAATCCAAATCCAAATCATTTGGGTTAGGCCCTCCCCATCTCACTAGCCCCCTGCAGCTTACAATCCTAGAACTCTGTATTCCTCCAAGTTTAGCTCATTTTCCTCAAGTAACCATGCCTCCATACATTTAGGCACAGAAATGATCTTTCTCCAACTCCCTTTAAAACCTAGCTTTTTAGCCAAGTTATTGATCAGCTATTTCAATATTACCAAATCTCTGACTTGGTGTCAATATCTGATTACACATGCAGAAAGCACATTGGGATGTTTTTTCTCACCAAATGCTGAAGGCACTACACACACGCAAGTTGACAACATTGACAGGGTTGAGAAAGGAAACCTGGATTTCCATGAGCAGCAGAGAAATGCTATAATTTGTATTCTTATCCTTTACAGATCTAAATAAGAAACCTAAACAATTCCTTCACAGGTCATGCTCTGAAAAATTTGGGAAATATATTACCCTTTGGCCAGTTGACAGTCACACTCAGTGAATGCCAGAGTCTCTGAAATGCAAAACCCTCTACAGTTCAGATTTTCAGCTTCTTGGCTGTTTGTGCAATGTCTGAGTAACTGAAAGCACAGTGTGTACATTGTCTTCGGTGCACTTAGTAGCACTCCGCCAAAAATCCCAGGCCACACAGCATTCTTTGTACCAAAATCATTCCAGAGTGGATCCAGCTGTGATGCACAGTTCAACTGCTTTAAAGAGTCATTGTCATCTTATGAGGAAGGGTGAGGAAACAGGAAAACACTAACAGCTCAGAGAGCAAATCAGCACAAGCCAGGCAAGATGGTAGACACAGCAGCACTTCTGCTGGAATTCAGTGAAACACCTTGAAATCCTGCTACAAGTTAAAGGACTGCATTGTTCAAAACTTTCCACTTATTGTGTTATTGAGCTAACATTATATTGAACAGGAGAAAGATTATTGATAACTCCTGGTACACAAAAGAAGCCCCTATGAAAATAATGTTCCCTTTTTTCAGATAAAACTTATTAAATGATAAACCTATCTCTTCACTATACATGTGCTGAAACCAATTATCTACCTAGCTATAACATCAGGGTTGCAACGAAAGATAAAACTGATTTTATGTTAGCCCACTGAGTTCCTTCAAACACAATCTATCATACAACAACTCAAATGCTTACTAAACCCAAAATCATCCCATTTCATAACCTAAATTTAGGTGATATTTCCTCTCAACAGATTCCAAAACTAACATATATATAAACCACATTGATAATAGATTTTACTAATGGTTATTCTAATCCAATGTTAGTCAAAACGAAGCATATAAACCAATGATTTATTTTTCATTCTGTGAATCTTGATTATTTTCGGGGTTCAATTTCATAGGTGCTGAAGATCTCTAGTACCTCACCTAAATGGTCTCTCTTTACACAAGTACATGCAGTAGGTTTTGTTAAACTATTGATATTGAAGAACAAATTACTGGAGCTTTGACAGACATCTTTCTATTCTCATTGGCCACAGGTGAGGTCCCAGAGGTCTGGGGAATAGCCAATGTTGTTCCATTCTTTAAGGGTAACTGGGATAATTCTGGAAATCAGGCCTGTGAGCCTCACATCAACAGTAGGGAAGTTATTGGAAAAGATTCTGAAGGACAAGATCTGAACACATTTAGAAACAAATGGACTTATTAGTGATAGACAGCACGGTTTTGTGCAGGGGAGATCGAGCCTCACTAACTTGACCAGTTCTTTTGGGCAGGCGACAAAGATGATTGATGAGGGAAAAGCAGTTGATGCTGTCCACATTGACTTCAGTAAAGCCTTTGACAAGGTCCCTCATGGCAGAATGGTCCAAAAGGTGAAGTCACATGGTATCAGGGTGAGCTGGCAAGATGGATTAGCCACAGTAGACAGGGTAGCAGCAGAAGGATGTTTTCGGAATGGAGGGTGGTGACTAGTGGTGTTCCACAGGGATCAGTGCTGGGACCTCTGCTGTTCATGGTCTACATAAAATGAACATTTGGAGGAAAATGTAGCTGGTCTACATGGTGAGTTTGTGGATGATACAAAAGATTGGTGGTGTTGTGGATAGTTAGGATTGTTAGCGGATAGAGCAGGATAAAGATGAGTCAGAGGCATGGGCAGAAAAATGGCAGATGGAGTTTAATCCGGACAAACATGAGGTGATGCATTTTGGAAGGTCAAGTACAGGTAGAAATTATACAGTGAATGGCAGAACCCTTAGGAGTGTTGATATGCAGAAAGATCTGTATATACAGGTCCACAGATCACTGAAGGTGGTAGTGCAAGTAGAGATGGTTGTACAAAAGGCCGAGTGCATAGAAGGGGCACTGAGTATAAGGACAGACAAGTTAGTTAGCAGCTTTAAAAGAACTTTAGTTAGGCCACACTTGAAATATTGTGTGCAGTTCTGGTCACCACACTATCAGAAGGATGTGGATAATTTGGAAAGGATACAGAAAAGGTTTACCAAGATATTGCTTGGTATGGGGAATTTTAGCTATGAGGAGAGGTTGGATAGACTGGGTTTGTTTTCATGGAGTCATAGAGATGTACAGCATGGAAACAGACCCTTCGGTCCAACCCGTCCATGCCGATCAGATAGCCCAACCCAATCTAGTCCCACCTGCCAGCACCCAGCCCATATCCCTCCAAACCCTTCCTATTCATATACCCATCCAAATGCCTCTTAAATGTTGCAATTCTACTAGCCACCACCACTTCCTCTGACAGCTCATTCCATACACGTACCACCCTCTACGTGAAAAAGTTGCCCCTTAGGTCTCTTTTATATCTTTCCCTTCTCACCCTAAACCTATGCCCTCTAGTTCTGGACTCCCCCACCCCAGGGAAAAGACTTTGTCTATTTATCCTATCCATGCCCCTCAATTTTGTAAACCTCTATAAGGTCACCCCTCAGCCTCCGACGCTCCAGGGAAAACAACCCCAGCCTGTTCAGCCTCTCCGTGTAGCTCAGATCCTCCGATCCTGGCAACATCCTTGTATATCTTTTCTGAACTCTTTCAAGTTTCACAACATCTTTCCGATAGGAAGGAGACCAGAATTGCATGCAATATTCCAACAGTGGTCTACCCAATGTCCTGTACAGCCGCAACATGACCTCCCAACTCCTGTACTCAATACTCTGACCAATACAGGAAAGCATACCAAACGCCTTCTTCACTATCCTATCTACCACGATTCCACTTTCAAGGAGTTATGAACCTGCACTCCAAGGTCTCTTTGTTCAGCAACACTCCCTCGGACCTTACCATTAAGTGTATAAGTCCTGCTAAGACTTGCTTTCCCAAAATGCAAGACCTCGCATTTATCTGAATTAAACTCCATCTGCCACTTCTCAGTCCATTGGCCCATCTGGTCAAGATCCTGTTGTAATCTGAGATAACCCTCTTCGCTATCCACTACACCTCCAATTTTGGTGTCATCTGCAAACTTACTAACGTACCTCTTATGCTCGCATCCAAATCATTTATGTAAATGACAAAAGGTAGAGGGCCCAGCACCGATCCTTGTGGCACTCCACTGGTCACAGGCCTCCAGTCTGAAAGCCAACCTACCACCACCACCCTCTGTCTTCTACCTTTGAGCCAGTTCTGTATCCAAATGGCTAGTTCTCCCTGTATTCCATGAGATCTAACCTTGCTAATCAGTCTCCCATGGGGAGCCTTGTCGAACGCCTTACTGAAGTCCACATAAATCACATCTACTGCTCTGCCCTCAATCTTCTTTGTTACTTCTTAAAAAAACTCAATCAAGTTTGAGAGACATGATTTCCCACGCACAAAGCCATGTTGACTATCCCTAATCAGTCCTTGCTTTTCCAAATACATGTACATCCTGTCCCTCAGGACTCCCTCCAACAACTTGCCCACCACCGAGGTCAGGCTCACTGGTCTATACTTCCCTGGCTTGTCTTTACCACCCTTCTTAAACAGTGGCAGCACGTTTGCCAACCTCCAGTCTTCCGGCACCTCACCTGTGAATATCGATGATACAAATATCTCAGCAAGAGGCCCAGCAGTCACTTCTCTAGCTTCCCACAGAGTTCTCGGGTACACCTGATCAGGTCCTGGGGATTTATCCACCTTTAACCATTTCAAGACATCCTCTGTAATCTGGACATTTTGCAAGATGTCACCATCTATTTCCCTACAGTCTATATCTTCCATATCCTTTTTCACAGTAAATACTGATGCAAAATATTCATTTAGTATCTCCCAATTTTCTGTGGCTCCACACAAAGGCTGCCTTGCTGATCTTTGAGGGGCCCTATTCTCTCCCTAGTTACCCTTTTGTCCCTAATATATTTGTAAAAACCCTTTGGATTCTCCTTAATATTATTTGCCAAAGCTATCTCATGTCCCCGTTTTGCCCTCCTGATTTCCCTCTTAAGTAGATATGGTTTTGGAGGAAGAAAGAATGAATAAACAGAGGGACCAGGGGAACACTAATATTACGGAATATGAAGGTTATAAGGGTAGGTCGATAACAGATTTGATGAAAATAATTGAAGATGACTTGGGTAAGAATAAAACTGTTAGTAAGGAACACGAGAATATCATGGGTATGATAATGGATAAATTAGGAAAGGAAAAGGATGATGGTACAGGTAAGAAGGTAACTCATACTAAAAGAGTAAGTTTTAAGTTAAGGGATAGTGGGCATAGAAAGAAGAAGAAGGAAAATAAAGCCAAGAAAAGGTATAGTGAAAAGAAGGGAAGATTCAAAGAAATGCAAGTTCTATATAAAACCAAGAGGCAGTATTTAGCAAGAACCCTAATGGGGGCCCCAGTTAAGAGTAAGTGTCCCCTGAGCAAGGAAGAGTTAGAGGAGTATTTTAAAAAGAGACTAACAAATTTGAATGAAAACAATTATTTAAGGTGTTTTGCTAAATATAAAAGTCAAGGTGAGGGATCCTTGGGTGGCATTCTGACTGGTCCTGTGATGGTGGAAGACGTGGATCTAGCCGTAAAGGCGATGAATGTGAAAACCGCTGCAGGGCCGGATAGGGTAACACTTAGGGAAATAGTCAAGTTATTTAATAAGGATAATTCATTATTTCCTAGACTATTTACCATTTGGTTAAAAACTGGAAAAATTCCAGACCAGTTAAAAATAAGTAGAATGGTTCTGATCCCTAAGGTGAGCAAAGAAGAAGAGTTAAAAGACATAAATAATTGGAGGCCGATTACTATAAGGCCAATTATACTCAGAATCTTTACAAAAATCGTAGCGAATAGACTTAGTAAAGCGATAAATCTGAATAAAAGGCAGAAAGGATTTATGACCGGCGTAGCAGGATGTGAGGAGAACATAAAAATCCTGGAAATTATGATGAAAGGTGCTAAAAAGAACAAGTGAAATCTAGCAGTAGTTTTTGTTGATTTAGTAAAAGCCTTCGATACCGTCGGCCATAAACTAATTATAACAGCATTGAAAAGACTCCAGCTCCCGTTAATTTTTATTAAACTGATTACAAATTTATACTTCCTTTATACTCTTCTCAGGATTCATTCGATCTATCCTATCTATACCTGACATATGCTTCCTTCTTTTTCTTAACCAAACCCTCAATTTCTTTACTCATCCAGCATTCCCTATACCTACCAGCCTTTCCTTTCACCCTGACAGAAATTTTCTCTGGATTCTTGTTATCTCATCTCTGAAGGCTTCCCATTTTCCAGCCGTCCTTTACCTGCGAACATCTGCCTTCAATCAGCTTCTAAAGGTTCTTGCCTCATCCCGTCAAAATTGGCCTTTCTCCAGTTTAGAACTTCAACTTTTAGATCTGGTCTATCCTTTTCCATCACTATTTTAAAACGAATAGAATTTTGGTCGCTGGCCCCAAAGTGCTCCCCGACTGACACCTCAGTCACCTGCCCTGCCTTATTTCCCAAGAGTAGGTCAAGTTTTACACCTTCTTTAGTAGGTACATCCACATACTGAAACAGAAAATTGTCTTGTACACACTTAAATTCCTCTCCATCTAAACCTTTAACACTATGGCAGTCCCAGTCGATGTTTGGAAAGTTAAAATCCCCTACCATAACTACCCTATTATTCTTAGATTGCTGAGATCTCCTTACAAATTTGTTTCTATAATACAATCCCAATAAGGTGATCATCCCTTTCTTATTTCTCAGTTCCACCCAAATAACTTCCCTGGATGTATTTCTGGGAATATCCTCCCTCAGCACAGCTGTAATGCTATCCCTTATCAAAAATGCCACTCCCCTCTTCTCTTGCCTCCCTTTCTATCCTTCCTGTAGAATTTGTATCCTGGAACATTAACCTGCCAGTCCTGCCCATCCCTGAGCCATGTTTCCGTAATTGCTATGATATTCCAGTCCCATGTTCCTAACCATGCCCTGAGTTCATCTGCCTTCCCTGTTAGGCCCATTGCATTGAAATAAATGCAGTTTAATTTATTAGTCCTACCTTGTCCCTGCCTGCCCTGACTGTTTGACTCACTTCTGTTCTTAGCAGTACCCATCTCAGACCGATCTCTTTCCTCATTATCTCCCTGGGTCTCACCCCCCCACCTTACTAGTTTAAATCCTCCCAAGCAGTTCTAGTAAATTTCCCTGCCAGTATATTAGTCCCCTTCCAATTTAGGTGCAATCCGTCCTTCTTGTACAGGTCACTTCTACCCCAAAAGAGATTCCAGTGATCCAAAAGTGTGAATCCTTCTCCCATACACCAGCTCCTCAGCCATGCATTCATCTGCTCTATCCTCCTATTCCTGCCCTCACTAGCTCATAGCAATGGGAGTAATCCAGATTTTACTACCCTTGAGGACCTCCTTTTTAAATTTCTGCCTCTCTGTAATCTCCCTTCAGAGTCTCAACCTTTTCCCTTCCAATGTCGTTGGTTCTCATGTGGACAATGACCTCCTGCTGGCCCCTCTCCCCTGTTAGAACATTCTGCACCCCCTCCGAGACATCCTTGGTCCTGGCACCAGGGAAACAACACACCATTATGCTTTTTCTCTGTTGGCCACAGAAACGCCTGTCAGTACCTCGGACTACAGAATCCCCTAACACAATTGATCTCTTGGAAGCCGACGTACCCCTCGTTGCATTAGAGCCAGTCTCAATACCAGAAACTTGGCTGTTCGTGCTACGTTCCCCTGAGAATCCATCACCCCCGACATTTTCTAAAACAGTTTGAAAGGGGTATATCCACAAAAGACTCCTGCACTAGCTACCTACTTCTCTTATCCTTCCTGGAGTTTACCCATCTATGTGACTGTATCTGAGACTTCCTCCCCCCTTCCTATAACTGCCATCCATCACATACTGTTGCTGTTGCAAATTCCTCATCGCTTCTATCGGTCTCTCCAATTGATCCACTCGATCTCATAAGATTTGCATCCAACAGCATTTATGGCAGATATAATCCGCAGTTGAAACTTTATTGCTGGAACAGCACAGCAGGTCAGGCAGCATCCAGGGAACAGGAGATTCGACGTTTCGGGCACAGGCCCTTCTTCAGGAAGGGCCTGTGCCCGAAACGTCGAATCTCCTGTTCCCTGGATGCTGCCTGACCTGCTGTGCTGTTCCAGCAATAAAGTTTCAACTTTGATCTCCAGCATCTGCAGACTCACTTTCTCCTCGAAGATATAATCCGCAGTAACCCTTAAACTCTCTTTAAACTCCCACATCTGACAAGTAGTACATATCACTGCAAAGGCCATTTTTGCTTCTTCACAATCTACAGACCCAGAAAATAACACCGTCTTATTCCTCTACTAACACTGCCCCAGGTTAAATTAATAGCTATGGCTTATATTTTAAGTTTAGTCAAGAGACTTATCTCCAAAAACATATAATCAAGAAAGAATCCACTATACTCACTATGCAGCCTTTCTCTTGGACAGACTTAAAACAATTAACTTATCTGATTCTGTACTGTGAACTTTGCCCAACAGTTCCTCCAAGATTAGTTGTGAATTTCACTGTTTGTTAATTTTCCCAGATGCACTCCGATGTCCAGCGACACACGAATTCAAACAGAAAGGCGGTAACTGTGCAGGTTCTCTCTCTCTCCTGCACTGTCCTCACCATGTGCTTCCTTTGTCTGCTCTTCTCCTTTTTAAACTGCTGTTGTTTTGACTTTTTTTTCCAAAGTTCCAAAACAATGCAACAGCGTATAAAACAGTAATTGCTGCTCCTGGAATTCGTAGAAATCACCTCCAACACCTAATATTACCTCAAAAAAGGAGCAGCTTACAGCCAGTAATTTTAACTGTCCTCCATCTTGGATTACCCAGAATCCACTTTCACTGGAATGCAGGAGGTTGAAGGGTGATCTGATAGAAGTTTATAAGATTGTGAATGACATGGATACAGCGGAAAGTATGAGTCTTTTTCCAAGAGTGGAGGAATCAATTCCTAGGAGACACGGGTTTAAGGTGCAGGGGTAGGGGTTGTTGAAAAGAGCTGTGTGAGGCAAATCTTTCTCACAAAGGGTGGCGAATGCCTGGAACATGCTGCCAGAGATGGTGGTGGAAGCAGACACAGTGGAGCGTTCAAGAAACACCTGGATAAATACATAAATTGAAAGGGAATAACGGAATACGAATCCTGTAAGTGAAGCCAGTTTTAGTATGGAAGGGCATAATGTGTCGATGCAGGCTCGGAGAGGCAAAGGGCCTGTTTCTGTACTATATATATTTGTTTGAGAGTGGGTATCATAGGAAGTAGGAGCAGTAAACCATTCAGTCCCTCAAGGCACCATTCAACTAAATCATGACTGACCTATATTAATGCTATTTTCCTGCACTATCCCCATATCACCTAATGTCTAGAAATGTATCAATCTCTGCCTTTAATATATTCAATGGCACAGCCTCAATAGCCCTTTGTGGTATAGAATTTCAATGATTCACCAAACTTCCCAATTACTTGCTGAGCCTGCATGTTAACTTTCAATGATTTATGAATAAGTACAGATATTTGGAGATCAACATTTACCACTGACCATTTTAAAAATGCTCTGCATTTGGATAACTTCATGTCATTCCACATTATTTTACATTTTTCAAGTTTTGCCCACTCACGTAACCAGGTTAAATCCCTTTAATCCTCTTTGCATCCTCCTCATAACTCTCATTCCCATCTAGTTAAATTCAGTCTCACTAACCAAATCATTGATATAGATTGTGAATAACGGGCTCAATCACTGATCCTTGTGGTAACCTACTAGTCGCTATATGACAAACTGAGAATGACCAATTTATTCCTGCTTTCTGTTTATTAATTCTCAATCCACACTAGTATATTACCCCAATCCCATGAGTTCTAATCTTGCTAACTACTGATAACAGCCTACCAGGTCTGTAGATCTGTTTTCTCTATCCTTCGTTTCTTAAATAGTGAAAGTACATTTTCAATCCTATGATCTGTTGATGTTTTTCCAGAATCTACAGAATTTTAGAAGATGACCACTAATGTAACCACTATCTTGGGACACAGATCATGCAGGGGATTTAATAACTTCCAGTTACAATTGATATCTCTGATAGTACTTTCTTTTTAACTGATACAAACTTGTTCAGTTCTGCACTCTCACTAGTTCCTTCCAGGATCAAGTCTGTACCTTCTTTCATGAAAACTGACACAAAATACTTCTTTAGATTCTCTATCATTTCCTTATTCCCAGTATAAAACTCTGCCAGTAGTGGGTTTACATTTGTCTCTGTAATATTTTCCTTTCTGCATGGTCTATTAAAATGCTTTTTATGTTTCTGCTAGTTGACTTTCATATCATATTTCCTCTATCAGCGTTTTTGGCATCCTTTGAACAATTCTAAAATGCTCCCAATCCTCAGGATTCCTACTTTCTCTGGAAATTTTGAGCATCTTTAACTTCTCGTGTTAATCATGGTTGAATCAGCACTTGTTTTGTGCCTATAGGAATGCAACTCTGTTGCAAACCAGTATGATCAATACCAAGTCAAATCCCATTCTCACATGACATCGACATCTACATTCACCCCCCCTTCCCCCTCCCTGCCTGACATTGCAATCTTTTCAGGGCTACTATTCCAACCTCTACAGCCAGCTCAATTTGCAATAGTTTCTGTTCATTTGCACATATTATTTAGCAAAATACCTATCAACAGTGAACAGAGAATAGGAAAAGGCACACTGGACTATCTGGCCTCTCCCATACAATTATGATAGTTCATGCATCACAATAAATAAATTCCCCATTCCATTCCAATTCAGGTGAACTTTGGGAAAGGTGAAAAAACAGATTGTATGATAATTAAAATCTGGGTTTATCTGGAGACAACAAAATCTGTGAAATGGCTAAGTCGTTGAAGCAATCAAAAACAAGGCCAGGACATCACTAGCAGATTCTCACCCTTAAAATTCTATTTAGTACTTAACTGTTGTTAAGAGATTGATTTCTTAATACATGCAGATCTTGAAGAAATTTAACAATGGTGCCTACCAAGACAAGAGGGCAGCCTATTCCAAAAGCTAACTATTCCCTGGCAAAAAGAACCACCTACTGTCATTAATCTACATCTGGTTTAATACAATTTAAAATTGTGACCCTTGGTCTTACCCAATCTATTTAATCAGAACAAATCATCAATTTAAATACAATTTATTCTTTTTGATCATTTTATAAACCTCCGGATTACCTCATACCTCTTTCTTTAAAATGGAGATTTTCTAACCAAACAGGAATGTTTATTGTACTACAGGGAGTGCAGAAAATTGACCAACTCTGAAGGTACCTGCAGCTCAACCAATAGCAGAAAACCTTCTCAAATAAACATGAGACAAAGACCTGTTATCATCTAACGTTACTTGTGGGGAAACTAGTAGAGTCTATATATTTTCTAAATCAGCCAGTCCAGAGATTTTACTGCACACTTCTGGGGCAAGTGGTACTTGAACCCAGGTTCCTGAGCCAGAGGGAGGGACACTACCATTGCACAAGAGTTTAGATATTGTCCTATATCAACCTGTTCAGAGATGTTATTACATACATTTGGAACAGATGGGACTTGAACCCAGGTCCCTTTGGTCCACAGCCAGAGACACTACCACTGCACCACAAGAGGACACTACTAGAGTCTATTGTCAAGTACTAAATTAATTATTACTTTGAGAAGTATGGATTAATTATGGGCAACCTACATGGATTTGTTGGAGGCAAACTGAGTCTAATTAACTTGAGTTATTTGATAATAAAGTAAGTTGATAAAAGGAGTGCATAGACATTACATACAAGAATTTTCAAAAGGAATTAAATGAAGCACCACAAAACAGACTAATGTGGTAAATAGATGTAAATGGTACTAAAGGAAGGAAGGTAACTTGGATAGTAATTGGCTAATGGACAGGAGGGGAACAGCAGTGAACAGAGGTGGCCAAATAGAAGTTTACAAAATTGATAGAGTCTTCTTCCAAAGATAGAATTGTTAATTACTAGGGGAATATAGGTTTAAAGTAAAAGGGGAAAAGTTTAAAGGAGATAAGAGGGGCAAGTTTTGTTTCAGGGAGAGGGTGGTAAGTGCATGGAATGTGCACCCATAGGTGGTAGAAACAGGTACAATAGCAACATTTAAGAGACATTTTGACAGATATGCAAATAGGAACTGAATTGAGGGATACAGGCAAAATGGAGAAGTTTTTAAGCTCAGAAAGGCATCATGGGTTGATGGGTCGAAGGGTCTGTTCCTGTGCTGTACTGTTCTTTGTTCTAGATGGTCTTCTGACTGGAAAGCAGTGAGACCCCCTAGAATCATATAAAAAAAAAACTTTTCTTGTTTTACATGAACAATCTGGACTTGGATACAATGAGTATAATTCAAAAATTACAGATGATACAAAACTTGGCAGAGTGAACAATGAGTAGAATATCAGCAGACTTCAGGACAAATAGGACACTTAAGATTTCCAACATCCACAGTATTTTGATTTCAGTTGAGTTGCTAATTTAAGTATTGGTTCCTTAAAGAGTGAGACTGAGAAATTTTGGAAAGGAAATGGCAGGAACTCTGAACAGGTATTTGCCTTCATAGCAGATGTCACAGAAAGCATCCTTAGTATAAAGTCAAGAGGGAAATGGGAGGGAGAATTGAGAGAGGGCAAGTACTGGGATAACAAGTGGGACTAAAGGTTCAAAGTCCCCTGGACCTGCAACTTAAGTCTGAAAGATGGTGGTGAAAGAGACAGTGGTTGCAATGATTGTTATCTTTCAACATTCCCAAGATTCTGAATGGATCAGAAAATGACAAATGCAACACTGTTTAAGAAAAGAAGGTGTCATGAAACCAGGAATCTATAGGCCAGTCAGTCAGTCAGTCTACCACCAGTATTGGGAAACTGCTAAAAACCATTATTCAGAAGGTAGTAGCAGGAGCCTTAGAAACTCATATTACACAATCAGGCATAGTCAAAATGGTTTTGTGAAAATAAAATAAAGGGAAACCAATAGCTATTTATGGGGGGGGGGGGCAGAAACATAATGATGGTGCTACTGGCCTAGTAATCCAGAGGCCTAGACTAAATCTGGAAAAGTGGTTCAAAATACACCACGATAACTGGTGGAATATAAATTAATACATCTGTAAAGTAATACTGCAATGAAACTACCATTTTGAACCTAATTTGTTGATAATACAAAGATCAGTAGGAAAGCAAGTTGTGAGGAGAATGCAGAGAATCTGGAAAGAAATATAGATAAACTAAACAAGTGAGCGAATAAATGTGCAAACGGAATATAATGTAGGAAATGAGATTCTCACTTTGACAGGAATAGAAAAGCAGAATGTAAGTTAAATGACAAACTGTAGAATACTGCAGCAGTGACGATTCTAGGATCCTTGTCCATGAATCACAAAAGATTAGTATGTGGTTACAGCACATAATTAGGCAAATGGAATGTAGGCCTTTATTATTGCAAGACGGTGAGAAAATAAAAGTCAGGAAGTGTTGGTACAGCTGTACAAAACCTTAGTGAGGCCACATCTTGAAGACCATTTAGTTTTGGTTTCTTATCCCAAGGAGGGATGTACTTGCATTGGAAGCTCACTGAGATGATTTCTGGGACAAAAGAGGTATCTTATGATGAAAGACTCAGCACATTGGGTCTGTACTTGAGTTCAGAAGTATCAGAGGTGATTTAATTGAAACAAATGGTTTTCAGTGGGTTTTTGAGGGTACTGAGAAGATATTCTCTCTTATGGGACAATCTTAAACTAAGGGCCATTGTTTAAAAACAAAGGGTCTTCTATTTAAAATGAAACGGAGGACAAATTTCCTTTGTCAGAAGGCTGTTTGTCTTTGGAATTCTCTTTCCTAATGAGCATTAGATGCAGTATATTCATGTAGTAGTAGAAATAGACCCTTTGGTCTAACTCATCCAGTTCAACCAAGTTTCCGAAATTGAACCAGTTGCACTGCATGAACTTTGCCCATATCCTTCTAAACCTTTCCTAGCCATGTACCTGTCCAAATGTCTTTTAAATATTGTAACTGGGATAGATTTTTGATTAAGGGTTAAGACAATCTGGCAGTAAAAGGAAGTTATGGGTTGCAATTTTAATGACTAGCACAGTATGCTCAATGGGCTGAATGGGTTACTCCTACCTAAACTTATGAAAATGCAGGGACATGGAATTAAATTAGGTAGTTCTTTCAAAAAGGAATGGCAATCTAAACAGAATTATTGAATTTTACAGCCTAAGGAAAACATAAAAATCATCTAAATAGTTTCACAGTCTAAGGAAGCACCTATAATATCGATGTTATCAAACGTATGGCTAAATTGTTGGAAACTAGTATTGTGTAATGGATGGGTTGATTGCCCATCTAGGGAACGTGTTCAAATTCTACCATGACAGTCTGAAAGCAAACATATCAATATCAAAAAAACTCTGAAATAAGGAACTGATATCAGTAGAAGTGGCTAATTAACTGTCGGACTATCATAAAACACAACTAATTCATTAATATACATTAGGGAAGAAATTCACACCAAGTGTGTAACTCCAGTCCAATCAATGCTGCAGGACTATGTCCTTCAATTGCATCAAATTAGCCAGTAGTTCACAAAGACCTAACATCACATGCTGATATCAACTAGGAATATACTTAAAAAAAATTCTTTATTTAGTCAATATTCTGGAATTTATTAGTCATAGTATTTATAAATGACTCAATGAAACCCACTATGACAGGTCAGCCCTGATGAGTAGCAGATTATTTAGGGACTGCAAAACTATTTCTTACCACATATCTCCACATTTGCTTGCTCGATCTCTCAAACACACACAGTGGAAATGACTGAATAGTACTTAGCGTAGTTATAAGGAACACTGGATAATTTATTTCTCCTGACACAAAAGCAATGAAGTCAACTGTATCGTCTCTATCATCCTCCCTCTAGGAAGTCAACTCAGCACAATATAAAGATTGAATGCAGGGCTCTTCTTGGGCCATACACTTTGGCTACTCTCAAAAATAAAATCTGTGAACTAACAGGGAAGTCTGTCTCCAACCTGTCTTTTTTTAAAAATATCCTGATTTGATTCAAGGTTGTGTGTGTGTTAACTCCTACCCTGGTTTAATGGTAACCATCAAGAATTTACACAGGCTTTGATTAACCCTGCTAGACTTGCAGCTGCAGATCATGGTTTTATCTTGTTGTAAGGACTGCAAGATTGGATCTCAACATCCATTTAGAAATTTAAATCACTCGTTTATGTCTTCACCTAGTAACTGCCTAGTAAACAAAGATTTTTACAGTACAAAATGTCTTGATGTTACAGGAGTATAATGTGCACAGGATCTGCTGTACCAGACTCTCAAAGATAAAATCAGTTTCCAAACTCCAACTGTGTTAGATTGTGCAAGCACAATAGGCTATAAACATTTTGTTTAACAAAGATGACCAATAGTTGTAAAATAGCTATGATGCTCCAATCAGTAAAAAGGTTACCAAAAATCTCATTTTTCAGTATAAAAAAGGTTAAAAAAAAGCTTGACCTTTCCCAGGACTGAAACCCTTTGCAGACAACTATGAAGTCAATAACAAATGAAAGACATGCACAAAGCACCTTAAGTCAGAATGACTGAATTATAAAATTCTGTTGTTCTATGTTGGAGACTTCAAAAGTACAAATTAATCATTTCTTTGAAAAACCTACAAAACCCAAATTTCTGGTTTAGGACTATGACACTAACATTTATGCACCAACTCAAATTGTTCCTCAAAACTTTTCAAAATTGGCACAGCATTTTTTACTTCTACTAAACAAAAGTAGTGTTAAATAGCAATTTAAATTGTGGAACCATATTAGACATGTACCAGTGGAGCTACTAATAACTGGACAGAATAAAGATAATAGACTACCGTGACAACTTCAAGTGAGTCATCTACACTGCATCATCATATGTAAAAGACATAATAAATTAGTTGTTCCCTTGCCCATGCATCCAGCTGAATTAAGTGAGAAGGATTAAAAACAATCAAGAAAAATATACATTCCTTAGCTTTAGCAAACTGGTACTGTTTTTTCTAATTGCTCCAAGTTCACTGACAGTATAGTTATATAGCTATATATGCACAAGATACCTTACAGCTATAGTGTTGGAATTAAGACTTTCATTAGTACAGCTACTTTTTGAAATCTCTTGGGAATCCATGGTTACAAGGTAATTCCAGAAAATGCATCTACCACAATTTGTGGATTGTGCAATCAGAAACAAATGATGTTGACAAGACACAGAGAAAGCTTAACTGTCTACTAATTAAAAAAGGTAGTTATGCATTTATAGCCAATCTTAAAATGTCGGTTGTCAAGGGATTAAACAATATCAGCTCGCAGGCTATTTACATGCTCAGTCGAGAGAGAAAAATGTCAAATCTTCTGTAATGTGCTAAGATTTTTATTCTGTGTATCAAAATTATAAGTGCCTTCAACATTACCATGAAAGAATTGTTTTGAGTTTTACAAATATTTACAGCACTGTGTAACACGGTTCAAGTCTGTGTGGGGTTGGGGTTCCTTTCTTTTTTACACAAGTTAATCAGATCAGACCAAAGCACAGAATTCCAAAAGTACTATGTACAAACGCCATTAAAAAGTACAAGGAGACCGTTTGCTGCCAGTAGGTAGTTACAGCGTTCATGGCTGGCTCAGACAGCACAGCCCCTGTTTTCTTGGGAGTACCAGTCCCCTTGCATCCCCATCCTATTAGAAGTACGGGGACTTGTTTAGTCAGTACCAGTTTTGCTGCATATTGGAGACCACTTTTCACCACATGGGCTTAAATCAGACTTCGATTGCTCCAAACAACAAAGGGATTAAAAAAAACAAAGAAAAGACTGTGGAAAGAATTTATAAATTAATGAGACCGAAGAGATGTCCTGACAAGCATAAAATACTCTCACATCTTGAAGGGCAGCGTTAGGGAGTAGTGAAGCGCACTTAAGAATGAATGAAAGTACAAAGTCCGCATATGAAAATAAGATTTCTCTGAAAATGCATTTTGGCACAGGTAAAATTGTATGTTTCTTTTCATCTCAGTAAAGTTTGAATTCATGGTTCCAAGGATTCAGCATTTGCCATCAGCTTTATTCACCTTTTCAGCTTAAACCGTTCATCCCTCTTCTCTCAGAATTCAGCCCATTTGATTCCCTCTCAAAGGAGGGAGATTTACAAAATGAAAAAGTTGATCATTATAACTGATGGTGGGGTTGAAAAGCATCCCAACTCTGGCCCTGCTGAAACAGGTAGAGATTCTGAGGTCCTGCCTTCAAGTTCATCAGAGGGGTCCAGGATGCTACCATGATAAGATCCATAGCAATCTACTGCCATACAGTCACCAAGTCACTAATATAGTGCAATGGTAATCCCAATTCACATAAACAGGAATCGCCGAGAGTGCAGGATTACACAGAGGGGTTTCCACTCTGCCACTGGAGCCACCAGTTCGCCCAGGGCCGGAAACATTGTAAACACGTAGCTGCCCATTGTCCAAGTCGGGCCTTGCTTGGAAGAAGATTGGCAGTTGGCAGTGTAACGGAGTCAAAGATTAAAAACGAGAGCGAACCAAATGCTCACACTGAAGCAATGACGATCATTAGATGAGGGGAGATGTTGGAGATGCTGGCCAGCAAATCTGGGGCTAGACGGGACAGATGACTTTCAGAGAATTCACAGGGTGGGAATATTTGAAGAACATAAGCAGGCTGTAAAGAGAAAATGCACAGGATCAGTGGGTGGAGCCTCCAAAACATATATTTTTTAAAAATCGCAGGTTTTCTGTAGAGTAACTTTCACAAAATATGTTACATTCTAACATGCTAACTAATTCTTGATGAATCTCAAACAACATTTCATGTTGAAATGCAAAAACTGGTTTGCCAACAAAGATTTAATTTTAATTAATTGTGGGTCTGCAAATAACAGCCTCATTCAAGTATGCTGGTGATCTAAAAATGTGAATACCTCTCCTTTGAATCAAATCAGTGTGCACAATTTTAAAACTGACCAAATTCCCCTTCTGAAATGTAGGGAATTGGAGAATGAGTAAGAAACTCTCCTGCCTTGCTGATATGAAATGTCTCTGCCTAAGTACATAATATTGTTTTCAGCATCCTATTACAAATTGAAAATAGCCTGTTCCTACAGCCTACTGGAATGGATTTACAATCCTGAAGCAATTTGTGTTCTAAGCTGTCTTCAGTTGTTGGCGACATAAGGGTATTTCCAGTTACTGCAGTGAAATTAATTCAAATTGATACTTTTGTGTGCTGCATTCGATGTTAAGAGCATCACTCATGGGTGGCTGCATTAATCTTCTGTTCTGTCCCATGGTGATAGAAAACATGCTGTTGAATTTCTGGTTGATCATATACCTGATTTGAGCCAGGATTTGGAACATTGATTATTCCAGCAGCTTGTTTTAGTTGTAGATAGCTAATAAAGCCAGCCTTCAATGACTCTGTCTGACTCACTACATCTTCCTGATCACGACCACATGGTAAAGCCAACAATAAGCAGTAATCAGTTTCAACCTAGAAAACAAAAAGAGAGATCTTCATTCCAACAATTATTTACACTGCAGTTGCCCAAATTATAATCTTAATGTTGAAAGACACGTTTAAGATGACAAAACATTCACAGCCTTTAAATACATAACTACCCCAAATCAAGACACTTACCGTCATTCTACGTGCTACACCTTCTAGCTGCGTTGCCTCCAGCCGCATACGCTGAGCAATTCTGAGAGGAGGCCCACCTTCAGGCGCTGGAAGTGACCGGTGTGCCAGCACATTGTTGCCTGACACAAAATGGAGTTGCACTGCTGCTGTGTCATTCTTCAGAGCCAACAGCCCCTGCCATACAATTGGGTATTTCTAAAAGGAATAAATAGTTTAAATTATACATTTGAAGGGCATTGATACTAATGCTAGCTTTACACAAGTGCAAGAGAAACAAGTGAAATGAGAACAGGTATTTAATGAGATTTCTTTCAGCTAAACAAGATAAATTACTCACCTCAGTCAGGATCATTCTCAATGTTAAGGAAGTTTGATTTAAAAGTGGTTTATTCCTCGAATTCATTTGCAAGTTAAAGAGTTTTAGAAAAACAGTTTTAGAAAAAAAAATACAAGAAATAAATATGAAGTCCGAAACAAAGTGGAGCAGATGAGAAGCAAAACGATCATAAAAACAAAGGTAACAGTTATAACAGAAGGAACAGACTGATGCTTATACCAGTTAAGCCAAACTCTATATTCAAATTCAACATTTCACAAATCTTTGAAAACTTTGAGTATATACAATTTAAAATTAACTTTTATATTAATTGATAAGTTGAAGCTAATCTTTTTGATATAATAAATTGCGGCTTACTGTGAGAAGCTGAACCATATCCACAGGTCTCTGTGAGCCCGATGGTGGCTGTGGCTCCTGCTTTCCAGTAGTTGGAGGGTCTGACCTGGATATCACCGGTGATGGGGCTGTTCCTGGTGTTGAGGATTGTGTGGAGATAAAAGATGGTTGTTTTGGAGTTAGGGGTTGGTGTGGTGAGGATAGTTCATGCTTGATTGGCATAGACACTCCAGTTGGAGAAGGATAAGAAGTTAGATTAGCTTCCGGCTGTACCCTCTCTCTCTGTAGATGCTGTAAGTGAGGAGAGTGCAATTCCATCTGCCCTGTTAGTCTGGTGATAGATACATGATGAGGATGCTCAGAAGCTGTAGATCCCTTAGTATCCTGGGATATTTGTGGAGTTTTACTTCTCTGGCCAGGATGTACATGTTCCCCTTCTGAAATACCCTATTAAATAATAAACAGTTTTACACATAGCACTGAAAATATTCCTGTATCCAACACATCCCCACATTAGCATTATAAAGTGTTATCATTTGAGTCTTTGATTTGAAGGTTCTATTCAAGCTGAAAGCTGCTCTGAACTAAATTGCAGAGAATTCTGCTAATTTCTCAATTTTTGCCAGACTGTCATCTGGTATTTGGTCTTTTCGGTCATTGAGAACTAGGTTCTATCCCAAAAATATTTTGGAGCATTTCAGTTGAAGCCACCGATAGGAACAAGTTAATAATTTACCATATTAAATTTTTACAAAATCTAGAATTACATTCTTAATTGATACTTTCACAGAGAATTCGTTCAGAATGGACTGATATAAATTTCCAATAACTGAGTATGATTAGTTGGTATGCTGTTAGAGGGAAATATTTCAATGGCTCCCAAAATACCATTTCTTTGATTGACATGACTTTGTGGTGGTGGAGTACAGATGTGGCAAAAGGAGAACTTTAGATTTTTAAAGACAGAAATATAGGTGGTGGCACAATCTATGTTTTGAGAAGCCTTGAACCTTCCTGCACAATTGTTTGTACATATTTATCTATAAGCTGGAATATAAAAGTTCAATGCAAAGAGGAAATCTTGAACTATTTTAAGTCTTAACTGTTGAAGACAGAATTGGTGTTGAAGGTAAAGCCTCAAATGAAATAAATTAGCAATGTTCATTATAAATAATGAAATCAGCATACATAAAATTACCAATAGCTAGACATAAAAAACAAATATACTATGGATGCAGCTTGGATTGTATGAATAAGCATAAACGATACAAATATTATCTACAAATATCCCTCAAGGAGAGACAAACAGCATGGTAAGAACATTTAGCACGAAAAGAAAGTAGAAAACAATAGATTGGAGATGAGAGGAGTTCAAATTTTCAGTGTCTTTACAAGCATCCCATATGCAATAGGATCTCTCCCAGAAAGGTCTAAAAGCTGATGTTTGTAGAAGTCCTCTGGTCTGAAGTGGTTGCTTCTCATCAAAATTGGATGGTAGGTCCATTCCAAGTCTTTAGGAGGCATCTTTCGAGGAAAAAAAAGTTCTGCAGCATGGCAAGCAAAAGTGGATTTTGGGGCGGGGGCAGGGGGGGGCACAGACTTACAAATGGAGCAAAAACAATTAAGTATTCCAGGGCATTGAAAAACACTTTTAAAATTATAACAATGTTGAACTATCAAAGATCAGTTAATTCTAGGCCAACATATTTGAAAACAACCAGTCCCATGGACCTAAAGGGAGACAAAATTTATAACAGCATTGAAGGTGGAAGAAGGAAATCATCTCAAAAAGCTGGGGGAAAGTGAAGGGGCACAGACTACCTTACAAGACAGTATCAATGACAGGCTTTACCACAGGCAACTGCAGATCCAGTAAATAAATAAGATCTCTATTTTTACATTTTACTCAAGAATAAAACTGTCCACAATCAAGGCACGTCGACACAATGACAGAACATGATAACTTTCAATTCTGTTGTGTAAGTGTATTCAAGGACAGAATTCAAATACAGAATCCTCTCAATATCATCTATAAATGCTTCAGAGTGGCAGAGATTTTTGTTTAAAAAAGGGAAAACATAAACTGAAACAATTTAGTTATAAAAACCATATTCAAATAAATAGTTTACATCAACAACACTCATTAGTGCAGTGTTGTTCACATCTACAAAACGTTTGATTTCTTTATACTGCAACATTACTTAATGGAAATTACAGTGCTATAGCGTTTAGCACCGCTTTGGTTTGATGGTAGTACCTGACTCAGTCAGAATGCCATGGGTTTAAGATTCACTTCAGCGACTCAAACATTTCTTCAGATTTTCACGTAAGTGCACTACTGACCAAGTGCTACAATGTCAAAGATGTCATATTTTGATGAGCCTGCATACTTTCAAGTCAATACAACAGACAAGATATCATTCAAAGAGCACGGACCATCACCCCAGTGTCTTCATCAAATTTATCCCTCAGTCTATATTACCATAACAGATCTGATCAATAAGATATTATTACTTAGAGATCTTGCTATGCAGAAAATTGACTTTATAAAACTAAAACATTGGCTTATTGTTAAGCATTTGGAGACATCTGGTGATTGTGAAAAGTACAGTATAAATGCAAGGTTTTTTTAAAACTGCATAGTATAAAGGGAAAAGTTTCTGAATTACACAGGAGAAATTTCTAGATCAGATCTCAGGCAAGCAAGTCAGGTGACTCTAGCCTATACAGGAAATCTAGGAATGATCTTTGCAAAGCCATCAAGGACATCAGGAGACAATACAGACTAAACTAGCTCCCAGACGAACCACCCAAATACAAGGCCTACATAACGGGCTACAACATGAAGTCTAAGAGAATCAGTGACAACAATGCATCCCTCGCTGATGAACTCAATGCATTCTATGCACATTTTGAACAGAAGAACAGTGAAATGATGTCACCTACCCCAACAGCCTCAGGTGCACCCATACCCACAGTCACCACCGCAAATATCAGATCGGCCTTACTGAGAGTGAACCCACAGAAAGCAATTCG
Source organism: Chiloscyllium plagiosum (assembly GCF_037043375.1). Taxonomy (NCBI): domain Eukaryota; kingdom Metazoa; phylum Chordata; class Chondrichthyes; order Orectolobiformes; family Hemiscylliidae; genus Chiloscyllium; species Chiloscyllium plagiosum. The sequence continues at coordinate 26,102,595 of NW_028270175.1, read as the reverse complement.
CACAGATGGGAGTCCCCAGCCATGCACTCAGATCCTGCGCAGACCAGGTGGCAGGAGTGTTTTCTGACATCTTTAAACCCTCTTTACTATGATGTGATGTTGCCACCTGCTTCAAAACGACCACTATCATCCTGGTGACAAAGCACAATCAGGCAACATGCCTTAATGACTACTGCCTGATGGCTCTGATATCCCTCATTATGAAATGCTTCTTGACATTAGTAATGGTACACATCAACCGCTGCCTCAATCCACTATAATTTGCCTATCACTGTAATAGTTCCATGGCAGACACCATCTCCCTCATTCTACACTCATCCCTGGAACATCTGGATAACAATGACATCTATGTCAGACTCCTATTTATTGACGTTGGCTCTGCCCTCAACACCATAATGCCAACCAAACTTATCTCCAAACTTCAAGACCTTGGACACTGTTACCTCTTCTACAACCAGATCCTTGACTTCTAGATCCGTAGACTATAATCAGTAAGGATAGGCGGCAAGATCTTCTCCACAATAATCCTAAACAGCAGGCTGCATACTTAGCCCCTTACTATATTCCTTATACATTCACAACCATGTGGCCAAAATTCAGCTCTGAGGCCCTTTACAAATTTGCTGATGACACCACTGTAATGGATTGGATCTCAAACAACTATGAGACAGAGTACAGAAAAGAGATACAAAGCCTAGTGATATAGTATAAAGACAACAATCTCTCCCTCAAATGTCAGCAAAATGAAGGAGCTGCTCAATGACGTCAGGAAGTGTAGTGGGGGACATGCCTCTGTCTGTACCAATGGTGCTGAGGTGGAAGTGGTCAAGAGCTTCAAATGCTAAGGAGTAAATATCACCAACAATCTGTCCTGGTACATCCACATTTATTTGACAGTCAAGAAAGCACACCAATGTCTGCTTCCTCAGAGGCTAAGCAAATTTGACACGTCCACAATGACTCTGTTTATAGTTGTACCACAGGAAACAACCTATCTGGATGCATCACAGCTTGGTACGGTAACTGTTCTGCCCAAGACCACAAGGATTTTCAGAGAGTTGTGAATGCAGCCCAATCCATCACGAAAACCAATCTTTTTTCCACTGACTCAGTATACACTTCCTGCTGCTTTGGGAAAGCAGCCAACACAATAAAAAACCCCTCCCACCCAGTTATATTCTCTTCCATCGGGCAGAAGATACAAAAGTTTGAAAACACGTGCCTACAGATCCAAGAATAGCTTCTTCCGCACTGTTATCAGACTTACAATTTCTTGTACATTAGAGTTGGTCTTTCTCTGCACTCTCTCTGTAGCTATAACACTATATTCTACATTCTGTTCTATTATCCTGATGTACTTGTGTAAGGTATGATTAGTCTGGTTAGCAAGCAAAACAAAAACATTTCACTGTCTCTTGGTATGTGAAACAATAATAAATCAAATTAAACAGATTAGTGCATTTTTGACCAAATGAGAAAGTAGACACTGCTAAAGCATTTTGGAAGGTCAAGTACAAGTGGAAACTATACAGTGAATGGCAGAAACATTAGGAGTATCAATATGCAGAGGAATTTGGGTGTTCAGGTCCACAGATTACTGAAGGTCGCAGCACAGGTAGATAAAGTTGTACAAAGGGCCAATGACATTTTTGCCTTCATTGGAAGGGGCATTGAGTAGAAGGATAGACAAGTTGTGCAGCAACTTTCTAGAACTTTAGTTAGGCCATACTTGGAATATTGCATACAGTTCTGGTCACCACACTACCAGAAGGTTGTGGATGCTTTGAAGAGAGTACAGAAAAGAGTTACCAGGATGCTGTCTGGTATAGGGGATTATAGCTATGAAGAAAGGTTGGCTAGACTGGGTTTGTTTTCACTGGAATGCAGGAGGTTGAGGGGTGATGTCGTAGAAGTTTATAAGATTGTGAACGGCATGGATACAGTGGAAAGTATGAAGCTTTTTTCCATTATGGAGGGGTCAATTACTAGGGGACGCAGGTTTAAGGTGCGAGGGGAGCGAGAATGAGGAGTTTAAAAAAGGTGTGAGGCAAGTTTTTCACACAGAGAATGCTGAGTGCCTGGAACGCATTGGCAGAGGTGGCAGAAGCAGGCACAATAGCAGCATTCAAGAAGCACCTGGACGAATACATAAACAGGAATGGAATAGAGGGATAGGGATCCTATAAGTGAAGACAGTTTTAATATGGAACGGAATAATGTGTCAAGGCAGGCTCGGAGAGCCGAAAGGCCTGTTCCTGTACTGTACTGTTCTTTGTGCTGGTTGTGGGGAATAAGGTGGGTTGAATGCACGATGTGTCGATAGGGCAATATCTGGGGAACCGATTTCATAGTACAACATCCGAGTTACCTATAGAAAAGGCTTTGCACCTTGGGAAGAGAGAATGCAGATAAAATTAGGAGAATGGTTTTGGAGAAGAGATCTCAGTTACGTGGATAAACTGCAGAAACTGAAGTTGTTCTCCTGAGAGGAAAAAAAAACATTGAACAATTTGATACAGGCATTCAAAATAATGAGTGGTCTGAACAGTTAAACTAAAAGTGTTTTATTGGCAGCAAGGCAAAGTACCAGGAATGCCAATTTAAGGTGAATAGTAAAACAAAATTGTTATAAGAGGAAAAAGGTGTACGAATGATTAGCATCTGGAATACACTGCCTAGCAGCATTGTGGAGGCAATGTCAATTGTGGCTTTCAAAAGGGAATCAGATAATTACCTGAAAACAATTGCATGGCTTACAAGGAACGAGGAAGGGTATGGACTAGCTGAGTTGCCCTAGAGAGAACCTATGTGGATACGACAGCTAAACTGCCTCCTTCAGTGCTGTTAATCATCCTATGATTCAATGAAATGACAGTTTCAGCAGGAGAGCTGAGACAGATGTAGAGATAGATGAGGGTGGGAGGAGATTCTAGTCTTGGTGATAGAGAAAATGTACCCTCGAAAGCTCAACTTGGGATCAAAAAGGTCACTTTGGGTGTGAGCAATGTCTTGGAAAATCAAAAGAACTAGTGGCAGGGGTCAAAGACAATGGGTCAATCTTGCTATTAATTCATTGATAGAAAATCTCTGGTCATCCAATGCTGGATTTCAGACAAGGAGTGAAATCAAATTAGAGACAGTAGCAAGGTCAAGGAGATGGTGCTGAATCAGAGTTGGATCACAAAACGTATTTTTCAAAGATGTCACTACAGCAGATGAGAATTTGAATGGTCATAGATATAGATCTAAGGAAGGGGAAAACATTCCAGAGGTAACAGCAGGTATTTGAAGGAACTGCATGAATAGGCACGGAACATAAAAATTATGAAGTTATGCTAAATAATTTTAAATTATTGGAGGAGTCACAACTCGAGTATTATGCCCAATTCCGGGCATTAACCTTTAGAAAGGCCATCAAGGCTTCTTTGGAGGATGCAGATTTACCAGAATGGTATCAGGGATGAGGGCCTGCAGTTACATGGAAAGACCAAAGTAGTTGGAATTTTACTCAGTGCAGAAAAAAATCATGATTTTATTGAATTGAATACATGCAAAATCACACGTTCACCAAGAGTAAATAAACCATTTCCATAAAATAAGAGCGGTTCACAACCAAGTGACAAATATTTAATGTAAATGGCAAAAAAGCCAGAGATGAAGTGAGAAAACGTTCTTTTCTATAGGGCATTATTATGGTCTGGCATGCACTGTCTGAAGGGGCAATGGAAGTAAATTCAGAAGGCAATTGGATACTCAAAAGGGGCGAAATGCAGAAGTCCAGAACTAACAATTGTTTTTCTAAAGAACTGAAACTGGCACAAGGACCCAAATGGCCTCCAATTATTTCACAGTTCTATAATTCCAAAGCAAACGAGGCAGAGGAATTCACACATCATAAAATCTGACAACAAAATGGTAGTGGCGAAGTCCCAAAATTAGGCTGACTTTACAACTTGGCAATGGCAACAGGGAATACTAAAGTAATGAATGTAGAAGTGCAGTTTTTATTTTTTATGTACTTATCTCAGATGTTGCACTGCATTCTTCCCTCCTCAACAAAGTATCACAGGTAAGAATAACTTCAGAACAAAAACATTTTGTGGAAGTTGATAAAATGAGGCAAAAAAAAAAATCTCACATTTACCTGAGGAGTCATGCTGCGAGATGGTAGATTCATTCCTCCAAACGGTGGATGACCAAGGTGAGAATGGTGGAAGTTCCGTGGATCTTGATACACACGTGGATAGTCATGGAAGGAACTAGGGACTTGGTGCATGAGTTGAACGCCATGCGAGACCATTACAGATTGAGACATAGGCATTCCAGGAGGTACATTGATCAACCGAGCTTCATTGTGAGGTGACTTTGTCATTTTTACTTCAGATGTTTTTGGGGCCTCTTTAGCTGGTTGAGGGGTTTTACTAGTAGGAGGAGTTTTAACAGATCCATCAGGAGTCCTAGCTTGTCTGGCCTCACCATGGACATCACCTACAGCTGTCATAGGTGGGTACATCATCCTAACGTCACGCAGCAACATCTCCTGGGGCACATTGTATTGGTCCAGTCGCAAACCTCCAGGATGGATTCTATAGTCTGGCTGCATCACAAGGACATCTGGCTGTAAGGGAGCTGATCCTCTTCTAAGTCCATGATAATGAAGTAGTTCTTCATCAGGTTGATGCTGGTTGGATATCTGAGGCATACACAAGTCTCTGATAACTGTTGACTGTGGTGTGTTTGATCTCTGCGAACGAAGTTCCATTTGAGGTTGGAGGACAGCTCTAGGAGAGGGATGGTGAGTCTCAGGCCTTATGCCAAACGGAATACCTGGTACTGAAGGAGCATTCATTCTTACTTCACCCTGAGAAAGATGCCCTAAGGAGACCACCTGAGTCTGTGTCACACTATGAGGAGGCATAATGACCGATTGCTCTGGCAAATGGACACTTGGAACAAATTGTGTCATAGTGAGACCAGCATTTATAACCATATTAGCATTCATTGATTGGGACGTTGTTGAGGTGCTACTCGGCTGACACACTTTGGGAAATGGAGAAGGGGAATGAACAGATGTGCGTGGAGAATGGGGTTCCTGTTTAATGGAAACTGGCAGAGGCAGACCTCTTTCTGTTGGAGTGCCGCGCCCAGAACTGATGTGGTTAGTGTCTGACTGCAGCTTACTTGGCATAGCAGCATGATGAGGGCTGATTCCTGGGCTCAGGGTTGACTGCTGTGTTACTTTAACAGCTTCAATTTTGGGAACAGCTGGGTCTCCACCTTTCTTGTTAGTAGATACAATGTTCGGTAAAGGATTGTAGACTATCTTAACTGCTCCTGGCTGAGTCGATAGTGTACCCGAATGCATAGCTGTTTCAGATTTCTCATGGATTTGATGCTCTTGTTTAATACTTGAAATGACAGGTGATGCGTTATAAGATTGGGGACCACCATGTCCAACAAGTATGCTTGAGGAATGAGTGCCAATCACATTGCTATAACCTGATGGAGTTTGTGAACCCTTTGAAACAGGCTGTGATTGTGAAATTGGCTCTGGTTTGGCTTGTGACTTGGACACAGATTGTTGAAATTCTATATCTACTGCACTAGCAGGTGGAATCTGGCTGATTGGAGCACTTATTCTTTGAGGACCTTCTGTTTTCTGACCAGAGTAACTCAACACCACAACCCCTTCAGAGGTATTTACTCTCAGTCGTGGACTCGATCCCTGGTTTAATGCAAGATTATCCACCTGCCGAGACTCATCTCCAATGAATGCCACTGTCCCAAGCTTGTACCTGCTATTTTCAGTCAAGTTTGATCTATATTTTTGTTTGGTCAGTGACACAGTTGGGAGACTTGGTGTCTGAGATGGAAGGCTGCCTGGGCCTCGGCTGTTTGCTGTCACCTTTGCCACTTCCTCTTGATCTAAACTCGGCGGGATCCTGCTTATTACAGAAGTAACTTTGGGTGATATCAAAGGACTACTATGCTTTTCTTTCTCATTAAACACTGGCATCTCTGATATTTGTTGTCCTCCAGTACTGCTAGGTGGAACTACAGCTTTTTCATCCAATACCAGTTTGCTAGCTTCACTTGAAGGGAAAGCTTCTTCTGTCCGAACCGAAGTCAGTGGCTCATTTATTGCTGTAGTTACAAACGTGGTTGGAACACCTGTAGCTGACACATACTTTGGCTCCATGAGAATTTTCCTCAATGTACTAGAGTTGGTGTCAAGGTCAGAAGCTTTGGTATCTGGGGGAGGAGCACTAGGAGGGGGTGTAGAACAAGCACGAGATGCCTCATGCCTTGACATCCAATCTGGCACAACCCCAGAACTAATATGTGCAGTTCCCAAGGCAGGTGCAGGAGTTACTGAAATCTTTGCAGTAGTCGTGGTAGGGAAAGCATTAATAGCTACTCTTGACATGTTTTGTTTTGATTGAGCTTCAGGTGCGAACTCGGTGTGTTGCTTTAGTTTAAAACAGGGAGGACTTCTGTTATCTTCATTACAGGCTGAAGAATGCAGTGGATCATGTGGTGAAATAGCTTCAGTTGTTGAATCCTTATCTGATTCAGAGGGTTTCATACCACCAAGTTTACTCTCTTCTAATTTAGTCAGGTTGTCTGTATCACTCTTGGAAACAGAAATAGGTTCTACCACTGATTTATTTGCACATTTTTCTGAAATGGTTTCTGCTGTAACGCTGTTTTGTTTAATGTCAGCAGAAACAGGCACTGGTTCGGGTTCAGAACTATTGCCATCTGCTAACTCTCCCTTTCTGCTAGTGCTCCCTCTTCTATTACGCCTTGTCATTCGAGGTTTTGAACGCCCTCTACGACTTGGGGTCCGTGGGACTTCAGCAGGTTCTGGCAATGGAAGATTCTCTGTTTTCTGGGAAATATTTCCAGATCGCTGAAAACATACATCAGGACTTTTTGCCTCAGCCACTGTAGTCAATAAAGGAGACCTGGAAGCTGAACTGACTGAAATTGCTGAGTGACTGTCCATAGCTGGAGTTTTCAAAGCGGAAGTGTCCAAGGACAGAGCTGAGGGAACAACACCTTCTGGTGAAATGGGAGTTTCAGAAACCATGCTCTCTGTGGAGACTGGAACTTTAGAAATCACACTCTCAGCTGAGACAGATACTTTAGAAATCACACTCTCAACTGATGCAGGAGTTTTAGATATTACACTCTCAACTGAGCCAGGTGCTTTAGATATTACACTCTCCACTGAGACAGAAACCTTAGCAATCGTGCTCGCCAATGGGACTGGAGCTTTAGATATCACACTGTCTGCTGAAGGGGTGTCTACTGGTGTAGAATTTTCAGGAACTATGTTGTCTGCTGAGGTAGGAACTTTAGGAATTATGTTGTCTGTAGAGGTGGGAACTTCAGAAACCATGCTTTCAACTGAAGAGGGAACTTCTGTAACCACATTTTCTGCTGAAGCAGGAGATTTAGAAACAGAGCGGCCAGAAACTGGGGCTTTAGACAGCAAACGACCTGAAGCTGGGATCTTTGATATCAAACGGTTTGAGGGTTGACCCTTTGCCAACAATCGGCCTGAGGCACCAACGTCTGCAGCTGACTCCAAAATATTCACAATATCCTGATCAGTTTCAGGCTGCAAAGTGTCAGGTGGTGTAGGAAGTACCATTTGATCTTCAGAGATACCTGCTACAGTTTGTTCAGTAGGGTATCTTGGAGCAGATGGGAAGTTATCTGGTTCTGCTGATTCATCAGCAATAATGGAGTCAATGGCTGCTGCAAGCTCAGTTTCACTAGCCTGATGGGCAGGCTTTTCCACATCTTCCTCTGTTCTAACATCGGGCTCATCTGCCGTCTCTTTGTAAGGATGTACAGTTGGGATTTCTGTTAATTTTGCAATGTTCTCCACTGCTCTTTCAAGTTCTATCTGTTTAGCTCGTTGTACAGCTTCTGGTGAACACTCAGGTTTTGCTATTTCTTTTTCTGGTGATTTGGGAGGTCCTAAAAACGTATCACCCATTCCTTCTTTAACTAGCTCAGGTGACTGACTGTCATTTCTCGGTGGGTCCTTCTTTGGTGTCACAGTCACTTCTCCATCACCTGAGTGAAGAACACCTTTTACTTCTTCAGTGCTAAGTCTTATTTCCAAATTTCGTAGACACATTTTGTCCTCACTAGCCTTTGCATTTCTCCCTCTCCCACATTTTGACTTTGAGCCTTTCTCCACAGATCTTTTCTCTATCATTTCACCCGAATTGTTAGTTGAAGGACACTTTTCTAATGCACCATCATTTCTGTCAGATTTTTGGTCACTTACTATCTCATTTCCCTCAGCTGAGGCTTTGATATTCTCAGCTATTGAGCTTTGCTCAATTAAGGGCTCTGCAGCATCAGCTGTACGTTCAACACAAATTTCAGCAGTTCTTGGTTCTGTTTTAACTCCTTTTCTTCCTATCTGGCTACTCTGAGCAGCTGAAGAATGACTTTGTGCGGTTTTCTGCGAACGAGGTGACTTCCACCCTTCCACAGGTTTTGTGCTTTCAGTACCATCTTTAGTTTCTGTTTCTTCAGCGTCCTGTTTTACCTGGTCAGCTTTAAAGCATGGCACTTCTTCACCAGGTCTACGACGGGATTTTGGAGGTCTTCCCCGTCGTGGAGGGGTTTGTACATTTGGTGATTCCTGAACTTCTTTCTCAGCCCTTTTCCTGGTTGAACGCAATGTATCTGTGGAGTCCTTTATTAAGGATGGGCCATCATCAACTGTGGCATAAACTGACCGCACATTTCTGCGTCTTGTTCTACCTAAAGGAAGACTTGGCTCAGAGATTTCTGACTCAGGGGCTGAACTTGGAGACTTCGCTGTGTTTTTGGAGACCTTTTCTACATCTAACTTTTGGTCCTGAAGTTTTTGAGTGTCGCCACGAGGTGATGACGACCGTTTAAGCTTTTCACGGTCTATCCTTTCACTTTTTCTTGTGACCGGTTTTTCTGAAATGGTTGCAGTGATGGCTTGAAGTGGAGTCTTTGTTCTTTTATTTTTGGAATTCTTTTTCTCTTTTAAAACTACAGAAGGCTCAGTATCCATTTCATTGTCAGAAACCTGTGGACGGATCCCCGAATGCTCTTCTTTCTTGTTGATATCCAGTTCAACACTGATAGGAGGTTTCTTATTATCTTTGTGCTCCTCAGGTACTAGCTCTTTTGGTATAGGTTTGGAGGAATCTGCATTGATCTCTGGTACTTTAGGTTCAGCATTAATGCAGATTTCTTGGACATCATTTCCCCCTGGAGTTGGTGGTTTGGTATCCAAATAAGACAGATGTTCTCTAACTACTGATTCCTGCCCAGAAGCCACTGGTTCTGAAGTAACATTTGCTTCCAACTGCTTGTTTACAACAATAGGTTCGATTTCTTCACAGGGGCTCACGTTAACAATGACAGGTTTAGATGCATCAGCTGCAGGTCCAGATTCTGAACGATTCTCTCCTGAGTTGGAAACTACACTTTCTGTCACCAGGGTTTCATTTGCTGTTTTACTCTTCACAGTTTCTTGTTGTTCAGCAGGTAGTGCCTGAAAACTTGTGGTCAGAGGAGGTGGTAGTGGAGGTGGTGGTGGGACTATAGCCCTCAAAAGAGGACAAGTATTTTTCAAGTCTGATTCTTTCAATTCAGATACAGGCTCTGTTGTTTTAGGTTGAACTTCTTTCTCAATTTCTCGTCGCTCAAGTTCCTTTGGCTTCTGATCCTTTTCTTTCTCCTTCTGTTGCATACGTGTCAATTCAATAAACCGACTGTGAAATAAGACTACAGGTTCCTGTATAAGATCTGGGGTATTACTGGAGCCATCAACAGATCCCTGCCTTCCAAATAACCGACCAGAAATTACATCCATATCGTCTTCTTTCCTTTCAAGATGCTGTAAGCGTTTTGAATCCTGCTCAAAGATTGAGCTATGCAGGAACCGGGAAGCAAATAATTCTTGCCTCTCCTGTTCATCTTCCTTATGATCTTCCTTCTTTTCATCTATTTTGCCTTCAGAATCTGTTCTAATTTTTTTCTTTTTCATATACCAAGAAGGGATTGGCCTTGGTGCCGATTCAACCTTTTCTTTATCTTTATCTTTCCTGAAGCTGGCAAACCTCGAATCCCGATCTAAGAATGACCAATTTTCTTCTCGGGATGAAGACAGAGACTTTGCCCTCTCAAGTAAAGCCTTGGTATCAGGGGTAATGGTCTTGTCAAGTGCAAAGGAGTAGAATTTATTTCTTTCTAGTGAGCTTGACAGCTTTAAGTCTGATAATCTATCTTCCCTATTTCGCAGGAATAAAGGTAATCTAGAACTTTCAAAAGATGTTGAAGCTTTAGGTGAATGAGAAGATTTGTGTTCATTATCCTCATCAGAATCAGATGGTACCTCACCTGGTTCAAGCTCACGTACAGAACGTTTGCGAATGCCATCTCGTTTTATAATGCTACTGGGAAAACTAACATCAGACCTACTTGCATCTAGTTTTAGACGTGTTTCCCAACGAGGTGCCTCTTCTTCTGAGCTCTGAGACATTATTTTAAACCTAGCCAAATCCAGCATTTGTTCTCGCTTATTTGACTCATGAGCATTGCATTTTAAAGGTTCTTCTCTAACAGGAATCTGAAAGGCGGAGTCTAGTTTTGGAGAATCCTTTGGTTCTTTTGGTAGTAATGCCTGATGGGGGGAATCATTATCATCCTCATCCTGATAAGAGAGGATATGTCGAAATCCAGGGGAAAGGACAGTTTTCTCAGAATCTTCACTTAGCTGACGAGAACTTCTGTAATTTCTTTCTCGTTTCATGCTCGTTTCAAAGTCAAATTGATCAGTTTTTCTCCGTTTAACTGGAGGGGAATCATCTGTGACATCCTGAGGTGGCTTCCCCACTTCATGGACCAAACTCCTCCTTTCAAATTCATCTGCATTTTCTTTCCTGGGGCTGTTGTACTTTTCAGATTTTGCCATTTCCATTTCCTGTTGCTGTTTAAGTCTACGGTTCTGCTCCATCTGTTTCCTATAACTTTGAGTGTAATCAATATCAATCCCAAGTTTCTCATCCGCATCAATGGTTTGTAATTTTTCATGGGCAGACTTGTGATCATTTGTGTCCTCGGGGGTACCACTGTACTTTCTTTTCCGTTCCTCTCTTTTAACCTCTCCTTCCCCTGGTACCTCATCAAGATGCGGGAGCAATGGCTGCACAATTCCCTTATTTGGAGGCTTCATTGTATTCTGTTTCTTTAATGCAATTTCTGGAGTTTCTACTGGTTCTTCAGATGGCTCACTTAATCTTGACTGTGTTTCTATACTGGGCCGCAAGCCAATTCCCGCAGAAACAGTAGCAGACTCCTGTCCTTCTCTGGGGCTAAATGCTGAAATTAGTTTCTCTTGCTTGACTTTCCTATGCTCCCTTTTGAGTAATTCTTTCCGCAAAGGTCTTCGGTCCAAATCTCCTTCTTTGCCTACTGTAGGCATTTCTCTCCAAGTAGCCAGTTCAGGTTGTTTTCTTAGACCTAGCCGGAGTTCCTCTTCCTCTTGACTGCCTCGCTTAACCTCTAATTTTTGCCTATCCGTTCTTAAAGTGGGATCTGCAAAACGTCTCTTCCTAGCCTCCAGTTTGTCAATATCCATTGCATTTGTTGCTTCAGGGCATGGTTCGGATTTGAGGTTCTTTTTATGCTTAATTTTCACTTCCTTACCCACAACCTCTATTTGGCTGGCAAGCAACTTCTCTTTTGGCACTTTTGGCCTGGAAGGTTCTAATTTTGATAGTTCAGTTTTTGTCTGGTCAAGTCGAGTTAACTGTACTTTATTCTGTTCTGCAGATGGAGATTTGACAGTGTCACTCTCTGACTTTCCTCTTGGTTTCTCTGCATTCAAGGGCTCAATCATTTTTGCCTCTCTCTCCTTTACACGAGTTAACACCACACAAGGAATTAAGTCCAAACGATTTTTTGAAGCTCCTTCTTTCTCTGCTTTGTCTTTTCCTTGTTTAGTTTTGCCCTTTAGACTATCAAGATTTAGGTCCCTATCTACTTCATGGTCTGTTTCAGAAGACAGGGAACTTGGAGATGGAGGTTTCACCTTCCGTATTTTAAGCTTCTCAATTTTCTCTTTCTTATCCAGTTTCTCCACTTCAGATTTCTCAATTTTCTTTGTTCTTTCCAATTTTTCAGACTTGTCTTTTCTTTGGGTTCGTTTTTCAGCTCTTTCAGGTTCGAACAGCCGATCTTTCTCCTTTTCATTTTTCTCATAACGGTCTGGTCGGACTTTGTCTGGTTTATCTGCTTTATCGTATCGTGGAGGTGATAGTGAACTGCAGCTACCGCTACGGTCCGATGATCGACTGTATATCCTGCGTTCAGAATCCACACTGTCACTCTGATGTCTCTCAGACTGTGCTGGCGAAGCGCTGCAACTCTGAGCTCTTCTCGAGTGCGTTGGGCTTTGGCTTCGCTCACAAGTTCGTCTTTCATGGTCTCGTTCTCTATCAGATTCATAGCGTTCTCTCTCTCTTTCTCTTTCTCGCTGTCTGTAACTGTACTCCCTTATGTCCTGTTCATATGGATCTCTATAGTCTCTATATTCCCGTGGATCTTCATAATAACGAGGATCATAATAGTCGCCCTGGTAAGGATCCCACTCAGCATAAAAATCTCTACTTCTTGCACGATAATCCCTTCGAGGATCTTCAGGAAATACAGCAGCTGGTCCTCTAACCGCATCAAAGTAAGCACGATCCGCAGGATATTCATGATATGATCCCCTCCGATCCTCCCTGTTAATTAAAAAAATATACATTAATTGAAACGCAAATATTTTTGAACAAATCCATGTTGTTTGAAATTAATTTTAAAAGAAAGAGCAAGAATGTAGAAAGGGGTTGCTTCAAACTTTAGTTCAAAGGTGAATTCCACTCCTTGGTCCAACAGTGAATAAAAGATTTCAGATTTGATTTTCGAGGTCTGAGACAATAGTCAAGATGAGACTCTAATTCAAATGTGATGTCCCACCGTCTACAGACTGCTAAATCTGGCAGCACAAATTATCTGAACTCATTTGAAGAATGCCACTTTGGCTAAGTACTTAAGTAGGAAATTCTGTATGCACCAGTTGCACAAGATGATACAGAGAGGATTTTCTTTTTACATAAATATAATTTTGTCAAAGGTTCAGAGGCTTTCACTGGATTGGATATAACAAGTTTAAAATAGGATTGGGAATTCAAAATTTTCTGCAGTGTCCTTAATCCTTGCTTTATTCTATTCATTGTTATGTTATCAAATTAGAATTATTGAATATGGAAAAGTATTGTTATTTGTTTATAACTTTCTATACTTTTGTAAGCATTATAAGTATTTTAGGTCCTACAAATTAAAATCAAACCAACTCTACTAAAAATTCATCAACTACTTAGAACAAGCTCCAATATCCAGAGATACTTGAAACCAAACAGCAAAGACAGTTTCAATCACTTCCCATGTGATCACAGCTTTTGTCGCTCTTCCTCCTTTTTAAAGTGCCATTGTTTTGTTTTTTTTCCTCAAAGTTACAAAACAATGCAACAGCTTATAATTCAGTAATTACTGCTCCTAGAATTTGAGGAAATCATCTCCATCATTGAAATCCCTCTTGTGGCACTTATAGCCACAATTTTTTCTCCTATGTGAAGCGCTGCATTTTGGAAAAAGTTAAAAATCACACAACACCAGGTTATAGTCCAACAGGTTTATTTGGAAGTATAAGGTTTTATAGTGCTGCTCTTCCATCTACTAGCTTCCTGATGAAGTAGCAGTGCTCCAAAAGCTTGTACTTCCAAATAAACCTGTTGGACTATAACCTGGTGTTGTGCGATTTTTAACTTTGTGCACCCCAGTCCAACACCAGCACCTCTACATCATGGCATTTTGGAAAGGTGAATCAGGGCAGGACTTATACACATAATGGTAAGGTCCTGGGGAGAGTTGCTGAACAATGAAACCTTGTAGTCAGGTTCGTAGTTGCTTGAAAGTAAAGTCACAGGTAGGTGGGTTAGTGAAGGCAGTGTGTGGAATGCTTGTCTTTATTGGTCAGTGCACTGAGTACAGGAATTGGGAGGTCATGTCACAGCTGTGCAAGACATTGTTTAGGCTACTATTGGAATACTGCATGCAATTCTGGTCTCCTGGTTATAGGAAAGCATTGTGAAACTTGAAAAGGTTCAGAAAAGATTTATAAGGATTTTGCCGGGGTTGGAGGGTTTGGGCTATGGGGTGAGGCTGAATAGACTGGGGCTTTTCCCCTGGAGTGTCAGAGGCTGAGGGATGACCTTATAGAGGTTTATAAAATTATGAGGTGTATGGATAGGGTAAATAAACATAGTTTTTCCCTGGAATGGGGGAATCCAAAACTAGGGTATAGATTTAGAGTGGGGACAGGGAGTGTGGATTTTAAAGGGACCTAAGGGGCAACGTTTTTGTGCAGATAGTGTGGAAATGAGCAGCCAGAGGAAATGTTAGAGGCTGGTACAATTACAATATTTAAAAAGCATCTGGATGGGTATATGAATAAAAAAGGTTTAGAGGGATATGGGCCAAATGCTGGCAAATGGGACTAGATTTATTTAGGACATCTGGTCAGCAGGAATGAGTTGGACTGAAGGGTCTATTTCTATGCTGTATACTTTTATGACTTTACTTTTGCTCTGTGAAGTAATATATATTCCTCTCCCATTACAGACATCAACGTAACTTGAATGGTTCTTGGAATTGTAGCGGAGTGCTATCAAAATATATTGGTAATGGAATCCCCCACCCCGCACTTCAAGGGTTCACATTTATTTTGATGTTTTCTCAAAATAAAACTCAGCACTAGATCAGAAACTTTGCACTGGTGAATCTTGGGAAATGGCTAACTGCAAGTAGTCTTGTTTATGGAGATCAACAATTCCAGACTGCATGCAACCCGTCTTTTGTTTACATGGTTTCTCATTTCTGTCTTGAATAATGTGAGATTAACAGGTTCATCTTTCCTTTGTGCAGCTGAGCTTGAGAACTCAAGGCCGTGGTGATATGTTCACAATAAATATTTTATTCTTAAATTTGCTAATCAACAATGGAGTATGATCTAACACTTTCAGAATTTATTTAAATTTTTCAGAGGTTTGTGTTGATTGCCTTTCCCAAAGTCTGTTTTTCTATGATATAGGCAATATGTCATAATGATAGCCTAACTGGAAGACAACTTAGGCTGACAGTTAAAATTACATTTTTCTATTTCAATCCGGTGAAGTGCATATTGGTTGTGCTTATTTTCTATGCCTGCTCTTAAAGCCCTCTCTGAAGCTATCTGCAGAGCTGGTAGCTATTACCATAGAGTTTGAAAAGACTACAACACTTGTAGTTAAATCTGCAAACCAGATAACAGCATGAATTTCATTTGTTTCTTTTCTAACAGTTTGAAAAGACAGTGGTGCTTCTGTAATATTTGTTCCAGGACTGGTAAATGCTCCAAATTTACAAAAAAAAATACAAAATTGAAGAAAACAAAGACTGACTGGCTCTGGAAACAAAACGTACCTGCAAAGAGACAAAACAGAAACACTCCGTCTAAATTAAACAAAAAGAGCAAAATCTGGGGGACAAAGTGTACTGGTTCAATGTTGACCTTCTGTGGCCTTTACAACACAGGGTATGGAGACAGCATGGAACATTACCCATCTACAGAGGAAACTCGATTATCCGAATACCAATAATCCGAAAATCGGATTATCTAAAGGAGATCTCGAGGTCCTGATAGAAACATTACATCAAAGACGTGTATCCAGCAGTGATCGCGTCTTTTGTTGACAGTGATTAAACAGGCACAGTCTCCAAATGACTGACCTCCCACCCTCTCTCTCCCCCAACACTTTCCCTGGAATTCTACAGAGGGGTGTACCCTAACCCTCAGTTATCCTCAGTTCAGTGGAATGATAATTTCTCTTAAAATTGCATTTAATCCTAACTGCATTATATCAAGCAACCGTATAAGGTTGAAGAGGTGAGTGTGAAACGGACTGGTAAGCTAGAGGGGATACATGTTAGGAAGGAAGATGTGTTGGACATTTTGAACAACTTGAGGATAGACAAGTCCCCCGGGCCTGATGGGATATATCCTAGGATTATGTGGGAAACGAGAGAGGAAATTGCAGTACCGTTGGCAATGATCTTTTCATCTTCACTGTCAACAGGGGTGGTACCAGGGGACTGGAGAGTGGCGAATGTTGTGCCCCTGTTCAAAAAAGGGAATCGGGATAACCCCGGGAATTACAGGCCAGTTAGTCTTACTTCGGTGGTAGGTAAAGTAATGGAAAGGGTACTGAGGGATAGGATTTATGAGTATCTGGAAAGGCACTGCTTGATTAGGGACAGCCAGCACGGATTTGTGAGGGGTCGGTCTTGCCTTACAAGTCTGATTGAATTCTTTGAGGAGGTGACCAAGCATGTGGATGAGGGTAGAGCAGTGGATGTAGTATACATGGATTTTAGTAAGGCATTTGATAAGGTTCCCCATGTTAGGCTTATGCAGAAAGTCAGGAGGCATGGGATAGAGGGAAATTTGGCCAATTGGATAGAAAACTGGCTAACCGGTCGAAGTCAGAGAGTGGTGGTAGATGGTAAATATTCAGCCTGGAGCCCAGTTATAAGTGGAGTTCCGCAGGGATCAGTTCTGGGTCCTCTGCTGTTCTTAATTTTTATTAATGACTTGGATGAGGGAGTCGAAGGGTGGGTCAGTAAATTTGCAGATGATACGAAGATTGGTGGAGTTGTGGATAGTGAGGAGGGCTGTTGTCGGCTGCAAAGGGACTTGGATATGATGCAGAGCTGGGCTGAGGAGTGGCAGATGGAGTTCAACCCTGCCAAGTGTGAGGTTGTCCATTTTGGAAAGACAAGTAAGAATGCGGAATACAGGGTTAACGGTAGGGTTCTTAGTGAGGTGGAGGAACAGAGGGATCTGGGGTCTATGTTCATAGGTCTTTGAAGGTTGCCACTCAGGTGGATAGAGCTTGTAAGAAGGCCTATGGTGTATTAGCGTTCATTAGCAGAGGGATTGAATTCAAGAGTCGTGAAGTAATGTTGCAACTGTACAGGACTTTGGTTAGGCCACATTTGGAGTACTGTGTGCAGTTCTGGTCGCCTCACTTCAGGAAAGATGTGGAAGCTTTGGAGAGGGTGCAGAGAAGATTTACCAGGATGTTGCCTGGAATGGAGAATAGGTCGTACGAGGATAGGTTGAGAGTGCTAGGCCTTTTCTCATTGGAACGATGAAGGATGAGGGGTGACTTGATAGAGGTGTATAAGATGATCAGAGGAATAGATAGAGTAGACAGTCAGAAACTTTTTCCCCGGGTGCAACAGAGTGTTACAAGGGGACATAAATTTAAGGTGAAGGGTGGAAGGTATAGGGGAGATGTCAGGGGTGGGTTCTTTACCCAGAGAGTGGTGGGGGCATGGAATGCGCTGCCTGTGGGAGTGGTAGAGTCAGAATCTTTGGTGACCTTTAAGCGGCAATTGGATAGGTACATGGATGGGTGCTTAAGCTAGGACAAATGTTCGGCACAACATTGTGGGCCGAAGGGCCTGTTCTGTGCTGTATTGTTCTATGTTCTATGTTCTAAGCACGTTTATAAAAAGTTTAAACTGGTATATGAATGACAGCAGTTAGAAGCCCAGTGAAAAAAGGTTACAGGAAGGTTTTAGTTTCAAACAATGTCATTAGACACAAAAAAAATGTTTAATCTGTAGAAAACATTTCTTTTCCTTGGACTGTTTTCATTTTACTTTACATGTCATGATTCCTCAACCTTTGCCAAAATTAATTTGACATTCTTGGACTTCACAGTTTAACAAATTTTCTAAACGTTAATTAAATAAAATATTTAAATGCATTCCATCATTTAACATATCTATAATAAAAACCAACACTTTGATATGACTATATTATCATTTAAGAAACTTTTTAGAAACATTTCACTTGCCTTCTCTCAGCGAAGATTTCATATAAATCTCTGATGTCCTGCCCAGAGACTTCCATAGAACGATAAAATGCCAGCTGACTCTCACGATTTGCAAAATCCACCTAAAAAGGAGGAGTCTCATTGTTAGATATTAAAAGTGAAGACAATACTTATTAAAGATGGTAAACATATACAATTAAATATATAATTGCAAAGTTGAACTGGCAGCAAATGTTTTTTTTCTTTAAAAACATGCTTCTGATCCTTATAAGGCATTAAACCGATTTTCCAGTTTTCATGCCAACCACGCCACTTTGAACTGCAGGATGCCAATAACTCTGCTTGTAAAATTGCAGAATGCTAGTTTTAACTTGCTGAGTTTAACCTTCCATTCCCCCTCAATACTTGCTACTATTTCATGCTCTGGTTTTTTACATAAAATGCATCTTGTCTTTTGTCTTGTGCAATGCCATGGAACTGGGGAGGGGTTGGAAAAGGGTGTGCATCTGAGAAGATGGAGAACACTATTGTGTATGTACCTGCGCACAGAGGGAGGGGGAGAGAGAGAGAGAGAGAGAGAGAGAGAGAGAGAGAGAGAAAAACAAAAGAGAAAAGAAGGATGTAAGAGTGAAGAGAACAAGAAGTGCATTGTTTGTATCCCCATGAACTCTCTTATACTAACCTTTATTCTATTTCCTCCAATCTTCCTGCCCTTGGTCTCCTGCACCGCAGTTTGTGCACATTCAATTTCATCGTACAACACCAGAGCCATTCCTTTCTGACGATCCAACACAATCTGTCCCAGGAGGTAAAGAAAGAAGTCAGCTAGTTCCCCAAATAGGAATGGCAAGTAACTGATAGATATACAGCAGAACCTCTCTAGACTATTGTCCTGGGGATCCATACAAATGTGTATAATAAGAAGGGACGAGTAATAGAGATGATGGTTGATATAAATTGCCTGCTAGTAAGACAGACATAAATACAGAGTGTATTATCAGAGATCTTATCAACAGAGATGACAATGAAGGATATACTATAAAAAGCAGGTTTTATAAAGATTGTCCATCAGTGAGTGACCTGCAACAAAATCTGTTATTAGAGAGAAAATGTATCAGAGTGATACAGTAAACAGCAGATTGATAGAAGGATTATAGATATAGAGAATGCTATATTGTGGAGGCAGTGTACTTTGGCTCTGGTTTCAGTTATCTTTAAAACCTTGGAGCAGCTGAAGTGAAAAATAGAATTTTTGAATAAGACTTAGATACTAGTTATTCATTGCAATATCCTTTTCAGAAACTACCTAGAACAATTAAGGAATTATTGTTGTTCCGTCAGTTTTAAACCTTACAATGCTGTTAGCCAAAACCATTATTCTCTGACATCACCCAACATGGATTACAGTCTAAACAGTGGCACTTTATTGCCAATAAAGGTCAATTCCACATATCCACTTCAAATTGCGAAATGGACAGATAACAAGGAACAGTTTCAGACTGTTTCACACAGAGCATTTTGACAAAAACAGCAGAATGGTTGGAAATAGGTAGTGGGTCAACCAACATCTGAAAGACAGGGGACAACTCAAAGCTTCAGGAGGGAACCTTCATTAAAAGTAAGTTCTGTGGTAGGATCTGCACCAAGCCACTGAACTGCTGCATTTCCAATGCCTTCTGTTTTCATTTCAGATTCTGAATGTGTGGACTATTCTTTGTTGAATTGTAAAGAGAAAAAATAAACATGAAATAGATTGTTGGAAGGGTGACATCAAGAGAGGCAGACAAATAAGTTAGCTTCCAGCATTCTAATATTTAAACTGCTTAAGGAAGCAAATGTAGTCCCATTTTGGAACTAAACTGATTAAAACAGGAATTGTAAACTCAAACAAAAAGTCATATTCAAGTGATATGATTGAAATGCTATTTTTCCACTGTAGGTTCTTAGTATATGAAGTGGAAAGCTAACTATATCAGCATGTTCATAGCCATGTACTGTATGTAATTTGCTCCTATCAGAACATGAAATATGGAGTATTTTGGAGAAGAAACCTGAAATCATAATTTTGTCCATAACCCTCTTAGTTACTCAATTTTTCAGAATTAAATTGGAAAAATTATGACATTTTTGCTGCCAGCTGTTAATAAGTTGTGAAAATGTAAGTGAATGGTGCAACAAGACACTTACTTTGAGCACAGGTCCATAACGACAGAAATGTCTGGATAAGTATTGTTCAGTAATGTTTGAAGACAGACCATCCAGCCAGACACAGTTAGTTGGCATGCTCTTTCCAAATCCCAACTGGAAAAAGAGAGAGGGAGAGAGGTGTATTTAACTGTAACAAAACTCACTGACCTGAATACACGAGAACTAAAGCTATATTAGAGATTTTCATATATGTTTAACAAAACTACTTCACTGACCCCCCAAATTTACAAACACTACTGGCCTTCACTGTAAAACACAATGCAGCACAAGAGATCTTCACAGGAGATAACTGGTACAGAAATATGATGCAACTTTATAAATAATGCATATTGTGCTGCGAACATCTTATTCATCTCACTTCCTTTCAGGTATCTTTAGATCATTCAATATTTAACAGCTGAAACAAAGTCTCAGCCTTTCAACATTCTTCTGGAACTGGTCTTTAAATGCACACATTGATTTCAGAAACAATTCAAATTTCTGTCATTCCATTTAGGGTAATGGTTCTCCTTTCCATCAGAGCTGAAATTATTACTCAAAGCAATGACACGAACCCCATTTTTGATAATTTCAGGCCATAATGTGAAGTACTAACATAAAATCATACAGTACAGAAGAAGCCCTTCAGCCCATTAAGTCTGTACCACCAAAAAAAATTATACTACAGGTGCACAATCCTTTATCAGAAATGCTCGGGAGCAGCTAGTTTTCGGAATTCAGAATTTTTCGAATTTCAGAATAAGTGACAGTTTGATTGTGAAATTTTTAAAAATCTTACCAGAGGAGCAGACTCACTGAGTGAAACAGGCCCTGAAACAAAACAGAGGTCTACCACTGCTGGGCCGGCCACCCCCCCCCCCCAGGTCACATTTGAGTGACACACATCAAGTGGATGTCAACTTGGGTTAACTGTTCGCACACCAAACAACCTTGTTAATGAGAAAAAACCTTCCAACTTTGGTGCTTTTTGGATAAAGGGTTGTACTACCTGTACAACCTAATACTACTTTCCCACATTAGTGCAACAGTCTAACTGAAAAACATTCTTACATTTGTACAGAAGACCAATATGGTTTGAATAGCATAAGAAAGCAGACATTTCACAGATAAACATTACTCTGGGAATCCCTCAACTTGTTTTTGGACTTATTCTCAATCCTACTTCAGGGATTACATAATAAGTTTATTAACTGAATAGTAATTGAAATAATATCAATAAATTTTTTTGTCGATGCCATCACGTTCACTTAGGCTAACTGAATTTCAACTGATATTTTTACTGAGAAATTGCTCTGATTAGATTCTGTATTAGAAGAATGATGGCCCAATTTGTACTCACTTTCTATACAAGACATCTCATTGGCTAGATTTTGTTTTTACAAGCCATGGAAATTCGTCAGTTAAACGTACTGCAAAATGTGCATCAATTTGGTGAGCCTTTGCTTTTAATTGCAATTACAAAATGTAAGCAAGGGCAGTGGATGCAGGTCATAGATTCTTCTTCCAGGATTTTCCACACAGTGAGTTGCCAATCTCAGCCAAACTACTAATTAAGGAAAAAGTAATTTTCTGAACGGAAGTGAGAAATTCAATCATGAATTTATTGAGATGATTCTGGTACATTACAAATTATATAGATTTTTTTAATCACAGTTGCCAGGGAGAAATTAATTTGCCAAGTACAGCACATCAGCTGAAGTGTGATACATGCGTGAAAAATAATTTGCAGCAAAGAGGAAAACAAAGCTGACCAATCCTACCAACCTAAATCAATGGATGGTCATTCAGGAGAGACCAGTTTCAGGTAGCAGTTGGACTTGGGCATTCCCCAGAACTCAGTTCAACCTTGCTTGTCTCAACCCCATCTGAGATAGGAACAGTGATGTTTACCTTAACATACTGCTCAATCACAGGCCAGGTTGGACGACCAAAAGTAACACTGATTGCATTCACAGAAACATCTGTGCAGGTTGGACATTCTACCTAACATGCCAAGGAGAACAATATTAAACTTGGAGGGAGGAAATAGAGAAGTAACTCAAGAAAACAAAGGGGAATATTACAAAAGTAAAGTTACAACAAAAAACAGTATACAAGAAATTGTTCAACAGAAAATTCTTACTAATATTTCACTGTGAATTCCTGATAAGTGAATATTCCTGATAAGCAAATGACTGTATTTCTCCTTCCTGACCTTGAGCCGATTATTTCCTAAGTACTCTCCGTCCATTTTCTTGATGGCTTTGCAGACACTTGCAATGTCACAGTACTGTAGGAAGGCGTACTGAGGAACCCCATTTACCTTCTTGATGTCAATATCCTGTCATGTTAAATAAAAAAAATTTGATTTTTGCTTTCCTTGTTGTAACAAATGGGGGAGTGAAAGTAACATTAGTTGTAGTTTAAATACTTTTTCTAAAAGTAAAAAAGTGTACCATGTTAATCCATTGTCATTTGAAATAGGGTTTGAGGGAGTAGAAAGAAAAGGAAGGAGATAGCTATTGAGGAAATACAGTACTACATCTGAATTGTAAGATACCTGCCTGAATAATATATTCAGTGCCTTTTGTCAGTTAGCTGTTGATAAGTTGGTGCAAAAATCAGCCTCATTTCTCCTTGTGGGTGGTGGTGCTTTAGTAATGTTAAAATTCATTACTGATTAAAGATCAATTTCAAACTCCTCAGAATCTTTGAGCCATTCTTCATTTATGACAATTTGGAAAATTGAATACTTTTACATTCTTGTACAAGTCACTTTGCAAAATGAAGCCCTAAGTTTCAATTACACAAATGGTCTCAGAGCCTCACAGCACAGAAAAAGGCCTTTCGACCCAGCGAGGTGTCAGGTCACGGGCCATTAGAGTTTGATGGGGTCCATCTGGTGTGAAACAATAAAATTAACACAAGCTCTTCAATCTCTGCTGCCCATATAAGAACCCTCACCAAGTCCTGCTAATCCATTAAGCTGTTCCTTACTCACCTACAATGGTTACCAGATTCAAAGCATCTTAACTTCAACGTTCTGAAACTCATGTTTAAATCCCTTCACAGTCACACTGTCCTTTTTTAAAGACATAATAGGTGCTATTAAAAATTTATAAATCCTGAACGATGCACTGAAAGACTGTGGACCTGCCCACTTCAAGTATTAGGAGCCTGTCAGAGAGTTGACTCAGTTTCATATTTCCAACATCAGGCACATCATCTCAATAAGTGTGACCGATGTTGTCCACCCGCAGGGATGAATGAAATCACACACACAAAATAAACAACAGATGTAGGTTATTCACTGTGGGGAGAAAAAAAGGATTCAACACAACTCATAAAAATAGCTTGAAATGCAGTAATGTTCTACACATGGCCATGTGCTGCAAAAGTTCTGAAAGATAATCAAAATGGAGGATAAGCAAAAGGTAGATAATGAATGCCTTAAAAAAAACTTTAAATAATTTACACCTCCCAGTGATGGAGTTCTTAGAAGGAATGAATTCCAATCAACACCATAGTGATCAACCCAAGTAACATACATACCACAATTTCCCCGAATCGTTCAAAGATGTTTCGGAGATCTCCATAGGTTGTGGTTTTCTCCAGATTTCCAATAAATAATGTTCTTGTGGCCTTGGGATGAAACTCATCTATTCGGTCATCCAATGGTCGAAATTCATTTTCACTTTCAGTTTCTGCAAGGGGTCCCAAATGAATAAAAAATTGAAAACATTATGTCACCAGAACAAATTTGACAATATACGTTACAAAAGCTATTTCATCATGGGGATGCCATCAGTATCCTTTCTCCAATCCTCATTCATTTCTGTAACAGCTGTAATTAACTAGACAATACGCTGCGCCACATATTTATCAATCACTGATTCTAATTTTACATTATCTTGCAGGATGTCAAGATCAAGCTAACATTCACAGAAAGTCAACCAAGTCACTGATACTTGTAATATAATTCATGGACCATTTAGATCCCTGCCTCTTTATCTGTTGCCCATGCAGATCTTTTCTTATTTTCTGCATATCCAGAACACAATTTACATCCTTCTCAACCTTAAAATATGCCAGGGAAAATATTCCTTCCTCTGTCAAGTATGGGAAATGCTATTAGAGCATACTTGATGCAAAATCCATAAGGGAAATGAAAATACCATCAGGATTATGTACTATAGGTATAGTTTAATGGAACTATTGATCCTACATTTCTTCCCATTGAATCAGATCAGTAACTTTCTAAGTCAGGATTGAAACCAGGCACCCAATAGAAGGGAACCTTGCATGCACATCCACACCCCACTATCCTGCAGTATATTTCCAAGAACTGATTTCCACAAAATATTTCAGTGGGCTAAGCACTGGAACATCAGGAGTAACAACAATTGTCTATGCATCTTGGTGTTTCAGCAAGATAAAAAAAGAATACACAACTGATTTGCAAATCCAAAAAATAAAAATAATTCAAAACTCAGATATTCCTTATTGTCACTATGCCTTTGCCATGATGTGGTCTATACTTTCACATCCTTCCTCTCAAAACTTTGCTGCTGCTCAGTAAACACCTACCTGGGCCTGTCCACGCAGTAACTTCAATCTGCATACCAAAAAATAACTTCCCCTTTGATGCATTCATGGCCTTCTCTTGGTCTTCCTGTTGTCGAAAGAATACGAGACCATAGCGTTCTTCAGATGCACCATGGATTTGCACAGATGTTACTTTCCCATACTTTTTAAATTCATGGAAAAGACCATCTTTAAGGCTTGTATCTAAATGCAAAAATGAAACCTTTCAGTGAAAATATGCAATACAAGGTATCTGCCCTTCAAGTTAGTTAGCTATTTCCAATTTTAAAAACATGCTTCTGATCTGGGCTAGAAGGTACTCTTCATTTTTAGTGAGTGCCATCGGAGAGCTACCAAAATCTTGAGACAGGCTAGTATTAGTCATTGATTCAGGAAGTAGAGAGACAATGACAACCTCTGTTAAACTAATTGGAGGGAGAAACTGAACCAAGCTATCCAAAGTGACTTGTGACAAATAATTTTAATTGCTGGAGCTTCCTCTATTTCAAGTCAGATCTTTTCTATACACTTCAGTAAGCAATTGGTCAGCAGTTTAATAAGTTAGAAATGCAGTGAAGATTCAGATCTCCAAAAACAGAAAATCTCAAATGTAAAATTGCAATTTCTATATGAGTATTATTTAATTATGGCCAGTTGAGAGATTATAAGGTATGCCACTCTTCTATTATACAAAATTTACAATTTCCATTGCATACTTCTGTTGAAATGAAGCAGGCATCAACTTTGCGAGCCTTCACTTTAAATTCTGTACACTGCCTTTGGCCCAATTATCCAGTTTCAATTTATTCAGAATATTTTCAGATTAAGCATGAAAGCTGTGAACTTTGGACTATTTTAATTTCCAACAACATTCAACTAAATCATAAGAGATAGATTACTTAGGCTTTTAATAATCACAAAAATTAAGTCTGATTATTACATAATTAAAATTGCTTGAAATGCTAGAATACAAGCATGCAGGGTTAAAAGTATACGTACTGGATGTAGGTTTGCTCGTTGAGCTGGAATGTTTGTTTTCAGTTGTTTCGTCACCATACCAGGCAACATCTTCAGTGAGCCTCCAAATGAAGCACTGGTGGTGTAGCCCACTTTCTAGTTATATGTTTGAGTTTCCTAGGGCGTGTGACACCATTTCCTGTGGTGATATGATTTCCTGTTCTTTTTCTCAGGGGGTAGTAAATGGGATCCAAGTCAATCTGTTTGTTGATAGATTTCCGGTTGGAATGCCATGCTTCTAGGAGTTCTCGTGCGTGTCTGTTTGGCTGGTCCTAGGATGGATGTGTTGTTCCAGTCGAAGTGGTGTCCTTCCTCATCCACATGTAAGGAAACTAGTGAGAGTGGGTCATGTCATTTTGTGACTAGTTAATGTTCATGTACCCTGGTGGCTAGTTTTCTGCCTGTTTGTCCAATGTAGTGTTTGTTACGGTTCTTGCAAGGTATTTTGTAAATGACATTAGTTTTGCTTGTTGTCTGTATAGGGTCTTTCATGTTCATTAGCTGCCGTTTTAGTGTGTTGGTGGGTTTATGGGCTACCATGATGCCAAGGGGTCTGAGTAGTCTGGCAATCATTTCCAAGATGTCTTTGATGTAGGAGACAGTGGCTATGGTTTCTGGAGATGTTGCCTAGTATGGTGACGAAACATCTGAAAATAAACCTTCCAGCTCAGCGAGCAAACTTACATCCAGAACCTCAACCTGAGCTACAAATCTTCTCAAAACTCACAAGTATATGTACCATTTGTTCTTTCTCATTTTCCTGTTAAATGTTTCCCTCACATCCAAAAATATTTCGTCCTTACTGGGGTATAACTTTTGAAATGGCTTTCAGGACTTGCAAAACTGGCCATTTTTCAAATGTAATCTGTACAAGTGCTGCCAGGCTATTCAATAATGTGGGGTCATCAACAGATTCCACCCTCATCCAACTGTTATACATGCATTTTCAGCAGGGCTATTAGACAAGAATCACAATCAGGAAATGTGGCCCAATTTTCTATAACATGGTGGACTGTAGATTGACTTTGGCCATGCTAACAAACACCAGCTAATTACAGATACAGGGAATTAAATCTAGAACTGTGACCTACATAATTGTTTTACTCTTTGCCTAAAACTGTTTTGCCACCAGCGTGCTTTTGCCGAATGTTTTTGTAATGACATATTCTAATATTCTGTTGCAGTGTTATTTTTGATTTTCAATATGCTATAAAAATTGGAAATATTTGATATGAATTGGCAAATGCTTTTTAAAATCAAGTCTTTATTTCCATCTGCTTAACTTCAGGGCACACTAAACAGTTCAAATATGCTTTCATGAACAGAATGCAGGATTGGACCATTTGGTCCATCAAGCCTGCTCTGCCATTTCATAATATCAGGGAGGTCTTGGAGAATATAAAAAGGTGACAAAATCTCCAGGACAAATCTAATGTATTCCAGAACATTGTGGGAAGTAAGTGAGGAAATTGCGAGACCCCGTACAGAAATATTTGGATCATCTATAACTATGGATGAGGTGCCTAATGACTGGAGGGTAGCTAATGTTGTACCTTGCTTAAAGAAAGGTTGCAAGAAGAAACTGGAGAATAACAGACCTGAGAGCCTGACTGTGGTTGTGGGTAAATTGTTGAAGGCGACTATAAAACAAATAGGACATTTAGAGAGGCAAAAATTGATCAAGGATAGTCAGCATGATTTTACCCAAAGAAAATAGTGTCTCACAAACTTAATCGAGTTTTTTGAGGAAGTTACCAAAAAGATTGAGAGCAGAACAGTTGACATTGTTTACTTTGACTTTAGTAAAGCCTTCAATAAGGTTCCACATAGCCGACTAATTAGTAAAATTAGGTTACATGAAATTCAAGGTGAGCCTGCCAATTGGATACATAATTGGCTTAACAACAGGAAACAATGGGATGGAGGGCTGCTTCACGGACTGGAGGCCAGTGACCAGCGATGTTCTACAGGGATCATTTCAGAATCCTCTTTTGACTCATTTATATAAATGATTTTGAATTGAATTTACAAGGCATCGTTAGTAAGTTGTGGACGACACCAAAATGAATGGCACAGTGGACAGTGAAGAAGGTTTTTGAAGATTACAAATGGGTCAATAGGCTGAAAAATGTCAGATGGGAGTTCAAATCTAGACAAATGCGAGGTATTGCACTTTGGTACAACAAGTAAGACTAAGGCTTATACAATTAATGGTAGGGCCTTGGATAGTGTTGTAGAACAGAGGGACCTAGGGGTGCAGGTATATAATTCTTTGAAGTTTTTGTCACGTAGAGGCAGGGTGGTTAAAAAGATGTTTGACACACTTGCCTTCATTGCTCCGTCCTTTGATTATAGGAATTGGGAAGTCATGTTGAGATTGTATAGGACATTGGTGAGACCTCCTCTGGAATACTGTGTCCTGTTGTGGTCACCCAGTTCGAGGAAGGATATTAATAAGCTGGAGACGGTTCAGAAGAGATTTACTAGGATGTTGCCAGGAATGGAAGGTTTGAGTTATGAAGAAAGGCTGGGACCTTTTTCACTGGAGTGTAGGAGGTTGAGAGATGACCGTATAGAACTTTATAAAATAATGAGTATAGATAGTTAATGGTAATTCTCTTTTCTCTAGGATGGAGGATTTCAAGACTAGGGGGCACATTTTTGAGAGGAGGGAGATTAAAAAAAGATATGGGGGCACTTTCTTTAAAAAAAAAAGAGGATGATTTATGTGTGGAATTAAATTCCTGAGGAAGCTGTGAATGTGGGTACAATATCAAAGTTTAAAAAACATTTGGATAAGTACATGAATAGGAAAGATCTGCAGGGATATGGTCCAGGATTAAGCAGGTGGGACTAGTTTAGTTTGGCATGGACTGGTTGGACTGAAGGGTCTGTTTCTGTGCTGTATAACTATGTCTGAATGGACTGTGCCTTCAAATCCTCAATCATGTCTACTGCTGGTCAGCTTTCAACCTTCCCAAGAACCTGTCCACTTCTGCCTTACAAATATTTAAAGACTCTGCTTCCACTGCTTTTCAGGAAGAGTGGTCCAAAGACTCCCATCCTTGACGGAAATAATTTAGCCACATCTGTTTTAAACGGGTAACCTCTTAGTTTTAAACAATGATCCCTAGTTCTAGATTATTTCATAAATGGAAACATTCTTTCCACACCCAACTGATTTCCCTTAGGTGTCAATCAAATGAAATTTTACATTTCTGAACTCCAGCAGATACAAGTCGAGCTGGTCTCACCCTTCATTTTGAGGGGATCTGATTAGTCCAGATATTAGTGTAGCAAACTTTCACTTCTTTTCTTAAATAAGGTGACCAATGTTGTACCAATATTCCAGATGTGATCCCACCAGAGCTCCTCATAATTGAAACATAATCTTTCTACTTTGTGTCCAAAGTCCCTTTGCAATAAGGGATAGCACTCTAACTTGCCTAATTACTTGCTGTACCAGCATACCAGTTTTCCATGATTCATGCACTAATACAATCACATACCCAAGCATCTCAGAGCTCTACCATCTCTCAACATTTAATTTATAATGCTGCTTTTATTTTTCCTACAAAACAGAATATCACATTTTTCCACACAATATTCCACTTGCTAGATCTTTGTCCACTCACATAACATATTCATTCCCCTTTGTAGCCTCCTTGGATCCTTTTCACTTATTTTCCAATCTATCAGCAGATTTTGATTTTGTAATTTCCACAGATAAACTGCACGATTTCTTCTTTTCCTCTACAATTTAAGTCTAATTTATATTTTTCCTCAGAAAATTCTAGCTAAAGCAGAAAGACTTTGCAATGCTCACATGAAAAATTGAAGAAGTCACAGTGAGTACAAATAGCCAAGAAGCTACCAACTGATAATTTTAAACTGGATTGAAGTGCCTGATTTAAAAACTGAAAACGATTTGTGCAGTGAAGTTAAAATACTGTTAAGCGTCACATGAAGGAACTCATCTATTGTAAACTATGTATAATCATTTCCAAAAAATAACATTACAGTATTCCATAAATTAAAATATTCTGGCCTTTAAAAAAATTCAAAATTGGTTGCCAGGTGGTTCTTATAACTTTTTAAAAACCATGTCAGGTTTGTTCCAGAAACTGAGTTAAATTTAAGCAAAAAACTGTAGGTGCTGGAGTTCTGAAATAAAAATAGTACTAGAAAAACTCAGGTCTGGCAGCATCTTTGGAGACATTAAGGTAATATTTGGAGTCTCATTTGACTTTTCTTCAGAACTTTAGAAATTGAGTTATGTCGAATAGAACTGGAAAAAACATTTCAACTCCTGAAAGTTCAAATTGCTTTTAGACACAGTATTTACTCACCAGTAGAGCGTACAGGCAAATTTTGGACTTTGATTCCATAGCTCTTACGTGGTTCATCCTTTTCCACAGGTGTTGGGAGTTGAACTGGCGGTGCAGGGACTGCAGCAGACTGAACGGATCTTGCTGGAGATTCATCACTGGAACTGCTGCTAGAATCACTACTGCAAAGGAAAGCCATTGGTTAGAAGTTTGAATTGACCGACTGCTTCCAGTGATATATTTGTTCTTGAACCATAAAATGTAAGAAAGATTCTTGTTTGGCAAAATGGAGGAGGATATTACTAGCTAATGTTCGATATAAATGTGTATAATAAGATTTCCACCATAGCTGTGAAATAGAGAACATTAAACTTCACTTAAACCTCAATCATGCAATGAGGTGGCCTAAGATTTTGCTGAAGGCAACTACATGTACATAAAAATTTACAGCCTCTCAAAAGCTTAATTTTGAGATGTCAAGAATAATATACAAATAGGTTGCCCAGCAGTCAGATACAAATTAGATCATTTACAAGGTAACCAGAGATATAAAATACACCACGTAACAATGTTAGATACATAAAAAATTATTAATATCTTTAAACAGGAGTCCCACACTCAAGAGCTCACCTCCAAAATTGGAATTGCAATTAATTTTATAACTACAATAGATCTAATAAATAGAAACTGTGAAACAAAGCTTGTTGGGTTCCACAATATTATTCAACATTGTTATTGAATGTGGCACGGTCGCTCACTGGTTAGCACTGCTGCCTGACAGTCAGGGACCCAGGTTCGATTCCAGTCTTGGGCGACTGTGTTGAGATTGCACATTCTCCTTGTGTCTGCGTGGGTTTCCTCCCACAGTCCAAAGATATGCAGGTCAGGTGAATTGGCCATGGAGTTGGGTGCATTAGCCGAGGGAAATGGGCCTGGGTGGGTTACTCTTCAGAGGGTCAGTGTGAACTTGTTGGGCCAAAGCGCCTGTTTCCACACTGTAGGGAATCTAATTTAACCATCAGAATTGTTTTTACATTTAAAATGTTATAATATATAGAATTCTACACATCATACTATGAGATCTCTTCAAGAGTAAACAGCCTGTGTTTTTCAGGAATGCAAATATATTGTTGCATCTTTATAAATTCCTTTCAAGCAAACCACATAAGCACTTATGACAGGAGTCAAATGCAGTGAAGATTCCAGCACTGAGACTTATTCAAATGTAGTCAAAGAGGCAGAGTGATACAGCATAGAACAGGCCCTTCAACATGCACACATTGAGCAGTTCACATCTACAATTCTTATCTCTATTCTAAAGAAATAATAATTGATCCGGTCAGGGTCGAATGGGAAGAATTCTGTTAATCATAGTCGTAATTTGTAGTTATGGGCCAAAGGGCCTGTTTCCACACTAAGTAATCTAATCTAATAACCAATTAACATTATTTTCTTTTAACTGCATAGGATTACATGATGAAATGTTAGCCAAAGCAGTTGAGAAAAATAAATTTAGAATCTGTAAGCCTAATGGCTCAATATTTCCAGTGAGGGTAATCTCCAAAACATTGCAGACAATGTAACTTTGCACAGACTGTCCCTACACTGCATATGTATGACTTGGGAGCACAGGATCAAAGTAGTAAATCTCAATTAACCTACTACCTTAAGTATCAGTCATATTAACTGACTCCTAACAAAATCTGTTGATGCTGTATTCATCAGGCCTTTCATAAAGGGAGATAGACAAATATCTTATCGCTTAAGGGCCTGCATACAGTAGAGATCAAGTACAGACTGAGGTAATATTCGATGATGCAGAACTGTTAAAGCAACATGAGTTGGGGAAGGGAGGGTTTTGGAGGACAGGTGATCAGGGATTTAATATTGAAGGTAAAAATTGAATTAATTTTTCTGAAATTTAGTTAATTCAATTTCAGGTTTGCAGAATACAAAATTGGAGGTTAGAGTTCACAATAGAGCAGAATATATTTTGGCTCTTAAAAGAACAAATCCATTGGGGGCCAAAGAACCTTTTCTTTTATTTTGTTTTTAACATCCTAACTAACGTGCTTTTGTAAAATTAGTGTTAATTAGGGGTAGAGAAGAATTAATTGGTATAAAGTAATAATTGGATCCAACTGGCAAGGCAGCTAAAAATACTCAGCTAGAACAAAGTCAATGAAGGACTGCATCAACGATGTGTTAATGTTACTTTTTCTTCCAGGAATCTCCCCTGTGTCAGATTCCTGCACATAACGTAAACTGCTCTAGTTACAGCGTTGTTTAATCCCCAAACATTAACAACCTTTTAAAGCCATCGAACCTTATTTGTTCAAATATTAATCATCATTCCAACAGAACATTTTAGGTGCGACAGGAATTAATTCAAAGATAGCTGAACAGAAAAAAACACACTATGCTATTCTAAAGCAGGAATAATTGCCAATACTATATATAATAGATTATCTAGTATTCATGTTATCAAAGTGATAAGTGACATGAAATTTTTCAAATGTTAACTACTGACTGGAATCTGCACATGTAAAATTGAATGGCTAACTACTGAGAAGGTAACTGAAGACCAAGGTCTCCTGCTTAAAGAGAGTTCTGGAGTGAATAGAAGATTTTCAGTGTATCTGTAGGCAAGCAATTGAAACTAAAATTACCATTTTGCCCTTGCAGCCTAACCAAGTTAATCATGTGATATGTTCCCCATCTGGCAATATTTATTTACTACACAATAGGTTGTCCCAATATCTGAGCTTTTCAAACTAAAATCCAATTGTTATTCAGTGAAATCAAAATACATTCAAAATTAACAAAGAATACATTTTCTGTTTTATTTCCATTTCAATTCTATTTTCATCCAGGTATGGTTATGGGGGCATGTATTGTGCATTATGACATTACACATGTAACAAAATATAGAAGCAAAAATTATAAAATTCTGGAAGTATAAGTGCTGGAATAACAAGATATATCATATAACAAGACAACAGATTTGAACAGTTTCAATTCTAATAAAAGGGCAGTAACTAAAGATTTCAATACATTCCCTTCACAAATGCTGCCAACATTATTTTACTGCATACAATTGTCATATCTGAAAACAATCAACTGGAAATTTTTGATTCAAAATTAACATAATTGTTTTAATCTACATGTACTACAAATTTAGAAATTATTCCTGGGTTAAATTTTAATTAAACATTAATCAAAATGTTCATACAAGGTGTGGTCCTCACTTGATAATTATCAGTCTGTTTGGGTGTATTTCAAAGCCACAAAATCTTTCATTTAACTAAAATAAAATGCCAAGCAATTCTAAAATAAATTCATAATGTCCAGTATAATCCATTCATGAAATTTAACAATCACAAAATCAAAAACAATGTTCTCTGGTTGGTTCCACTATTTATTCCCTTGTCCCACCGAGTGATATCCAAGCCTCACCGACTTCTAGCAGTGCTGCAAAACACACTGCAACAGCAAGGTCAGATCATGCTAAGCTGCCAAAGTTCTAATACCTGGAGGATTATTCCACAACTGAGTTGTAAAAATTCAACAAGCAGCTGTTTTCTTTTGCTTAAAAAAAATGCAGTCTGAAATTTTGGGAAATTTCTACCAAACTGTCATTCCATCTTAAAGATTAAAAGCTAAAAATCATTCAACTCATCTCTTGCTTCAAGAATGTTAATTACAGTACTAATTATTTAAGAGTTGCTTGTTAAGAAAATTAATCTATTATTCTATTAAAATGTCATGCAATGTATAATAATCTCCAAATCTATACAGTAGGCAGAATCTCATAGGGGTCTGAGCAATGTAGACTATGATATGATTGTCGCATAATTGTACATTTAGTCCAGGAGCATCTTTTTATGCCTTTGCCAGGTGGCGAGACAAGTTTATCACGAGAGAATGGCGAGCTGCCAATCAAAGGCGATTATTGCTTTAAAACTCCTTATTAATAATGCAACTTGCCAAATTAATATTCAGATTCCTATCTTACCAAATGTGTCAAACAAGCCAGGCGTAAAGAAATCATGATATGGAAATCACAGCAGGTACACAGCAACTTCAGCTCACCACTGGCTGCAGCAAGCCTTCATGCAGATCAGCCCCAAACTGCATCACAGGGCACAATCCGTTGGCAACAGCCACACATATACTTCCCTTCAATGGACGTTGGCAAGTATTTGCCAACCTATCACACCACCTCTCCGATCCACTTGAAGGATATTAGGAAGAACAGACTTGCATTGCAGGGCTCACTGGCAACTAGTTCTGAAAGGCTGCAACAGGGACACTTGCACATGGGGACAGACACCCAGCTCACAGATTGGACCAGGTTGCACCTCAGGGCTGCCTTCATACCCAGTACCTACTTGCATGCTCACAGGATCCATGCCTAGCTTTGGCTTGCCATGCCTATTAATCTCGGTCTCTAGCTGAAGTGCCAATGTGCTGCGCTCTTTTGCATCAAAGCAGACTGGCTGTTTGTCATTAAGAATCTGTCCGGGAATACAAGAAAGACGTCAATCTAACAGGGATCCTAGCAGAGTGGGTCAGGGGCACATTTCATGCACAATTTACAGGTTTGGTTACAGCCAACCTGGGAAGGTCAGTATCATGTCAGGAAAACATATCACCAGCTGGGAGCTGCAAAGACAGCGCCCGGGTATGTCAGTCATATCAGGGGCGAATAAAATCCTGGATGTCCATCTGTTGTTCACTCGGGTGCTTAAGGGAGGCTTGTATGGGCAAGCAGGCAGATCATTGCCAAAACAAGTGAGGGAGGTAAAGCTTTTTAGGGAGGGGAAAGGGAACAGAGGATGAGAGGGATATTGATGGATTGGGGATGTGGGGTTCAGAGAGAGCCAGACAGACAGGGAGAGCGAGTATGAGAGCGAGACAGCAGAACAGAGAGCGCGAGCGAGAAGGCATGCAATACAGAGAGCACAAGTGTGTGTGTGTGCGTGTGCGCGCATGAGCGCAAAGTGATAGAGCGCGCAGAGAGTGAGAAAAAAGAAGGGAAGCAGAGGCTTATGTGAAAGTGGAAACAAGTTGCAAATTTTTTTTTAAAAACACATGTGGAATGAACTTTGAGAAACTGGCGGATGTGGGTAAAATTACAACATTTAAAAGACATTTGTATAAGTACATAAATAGGAAAGGTTTGGAGGGATATGGCCCAGGAGTAGACAGGTGGGGCTAATTTAGTTTGGGATTATGGTCGACATGGAGTAAAGGGTCTGTTTCTGTATGACTATGACAGGGGAAACTCAATCTGTATGGGGGTATAAAGAACAGTAGAAGGTCTGGTAGTCCGTAGGGCGAGACGTCAATGATAGGGACCGCCACTATGGTCTTCACAGAGTAAACAGCAAAGAGCAAGGAGGGCATTATTCAGGTGTAATGGTCAGGGGGCAAGGCGTACAGTTGGAGGCAAAATATGAGGTAAATTGGGACCTGAGGGTTACCTCCCACCCAGCTGGGGCTTAGTGCTTTTTTACTGATTAATTAGATTCTCTACACTATGGAAACAGGCCCTTAGGCTTAACATGTCCACACTGCCCTTCCGAAGAGTAACCCACCCAGACCCATTCCCCTTCCCTATATTTACCCCTGACTAATGCATCTAACAGTATGGGCAATTTACGTAGCCAAATCACCTGACCTGCACACCTTTGGATTGTGGGAGGAAACCTGAGCACCTGGAGGAAACCCACAACAGACACGGGGAGAATGTGCAAACTCCACACAGACAGTTGCCCGAGGCGGGAATTGAACCTGGGTCCCTGGTGCTGTGAAACAGCTGTGCAAACCAGTGAGCCACCGTGCTGATAGAAATGCACTGCGAGCTGCAGTCCCTGTCATCATTTACTATGCTCTTGATGCACAATGAAACTAAAACATGGCTGGGACAACACCCAGGATATGTAAAGTCAACATCAGTTTGATGGGTGATAGGAGCATGACAGGGACATCAAAAGTGCAAGTACATGAAGTTACATTTCCTAGCTAAACATTTCTTTGCATTTATGAATATATGTGCTTAGACTCCAAACGTTACTCAAGACGTGAATTGTATAATGTCATTGGTGCTAGCTAAACTGACATTGTCATCTCAACAATGCAGAAGTTAGCAGTGTTACGACACGTGGTAAACTCTTCTGCTTAATGTAAACCCGCAACATAGAAAAGATTTATTCTGTGCAGATAACTGTGAAAGTTCAAGAGACCAAGCACTATTTAAAGTAAAAATTAACAATTTTATTAAAAGAGAATAATTGACCAACAACTATTTACAACTCCTTCCTCTAACCTATCTTTTACTTTCCCCTACACAATACTAGTCTGATAATCGCAAAGGGGGGGGGGGGGTCACATTGACTAACTGCCTACAGATTGTGAGCTTTTTGAATAACATCGAATGTATCTGCAAATTCACTCAACAGACTTAGATTTCTATATGTCTAAGCATGTGTGAGTGTGTGTGTCTGTGTGTATGAACGAACGTGCTTAAATGGTGTGCGTGCACACAAGTGTGGCGGAGTATATGCCTGTGTGAGAGTGTGAATCTGTATGTATGTGAGAGAGCATATGTATGAAAGGGTCTGTGTGATTGTGTATGAGAGTGTATAGCGTAGTGGGATCACCTGTAGTGTGACATGAAGCCAAGATTCTGGTTGAGACCATCGTCATGGGTACCAAACTTGGCTATCGGCCTCTGCTCGGCAACTCTGCATTGTTGTGCATCCTGAAGTCCACCTTGGGGAATGGTCACAAAGACCTGAGGCCTTGGATCTTCGGGTGACTGTCCTCCATGGCAGAGGTCAGGATATGCAACAACGCAAAGTTGCCGAGCAGAGGCTGATAGCGAAGTTCAGTACCCGTGATGATGGTCTCAACTAGAATCTTTGCTTCATGTCACACTACAGGTGATCCCACTACGCTATACACACTCAATCACACAGACCCTTTCATACATATGCTCTCACACATACATACAGATTCACACTCTCTCACAGGCATATACTCCGCCACAATTGCACGCACACACACACGCACAGACAGACATATATAAGTCTAAGTCTATGGAGTGAATTTGCAGATACATTCGATGTTATTCAAAAAGCACACAAACTGTAGGCAGTTAGTCAATGTGACATTTTATGAATTCCTATTTTGGAACCTGAACCAGTCTGACTCAAGGTTGGGATACAGACAAACTCTAACCTCACACCTTTAGTGCATGCCTGAGCTGAGATTTTTTTTGACATATACTGATAAATCTGAAAGACTATCTCAGGATGGAGACTTGAAAGAAATTTTGGGAGTTACATGTTAAATAAATTGAAACCTGCATCCCCATTCTAGATGATTAAAGACTTAACAGCCATCGAGATCTGTCTAATACATCATATCAGCTGTATGGCACTTTGATCTTTTACTATAAATTCTGTGTTCTATGATCCTGCCCCACGAGATACCTGGTGAACTAACAGCGCTCCGAAAGCTTGCACTTTCAAATAAACCTGTTGGATCATAATCTGGTGTTGTGTGATTTTTAACTTTGTCCACCCCAGTCCAACACCAGCACCTCCACTTCCACATCACAGCATAATCCAGACTGTGTGCCGTACTATCCTCTGCACAACTGGGGCAGATAACAAGGTGACGTGATAGATGCTTAGGAACCAAGAGAACAGGAAGTCATTTGAGGAGAAGGATAAGGACACTGAGCTGGAGGAAGGTGGCCTTATGGATGACAGAGCTCAAGTGATTAGGTATTACAAGGCAGACAGCACTTGAATGATACTCAGTTCCAGTAGATCCTACCTAGACCATCATGGACTATCAAGGTCAAGATGCCAGCATTCGGTTTGCACTGTTGGTATGAACTGCAACCTCTACTTGCTTTCATGTTCTTCTTTTGCTGGCTGCCAATAAAAGCTCAGGTTTATACCTGTCCAAACTCTTGCCAATATGTGATGTTTCCCTATTGGACAATGACAAGATGCAATGCTTTGGGGTATGAGTAACAGGAAAGGTCTTCAGACAGGATGTGTTCAAGGATAGGTAAAGTGCATGGCCTGGCAGTTAAATAGAGACTAGGATGAGAGAATGGGGTTGCATGCCCAAGGAAGTAAGTGTCAGCCTTGTCAGCTGCATGTCATGGGTAGCGTTGCTTCAGGGCTGCTGTGCTATTACACTGACAGTAAGAGGCAACACTGGCTGCCACCCCTTTCGGGTGCATGGCTGCTTCACAGAGATGGTTGGGTACAAGAAATATTGGTCTTTCAGTGGATACCTGCTAATGCCAAGTTGTTCTGGGAACAGCGCTTGGTAAGGTGGGGCAATAATCAGATGTGTGAGGGATGCTGCAGGGCAGAGTAGGTAGTTAATGAGATGACTTTGGTAAGTGAATAATTTCACTGGGACTTACAGCGAGAATTTCTCCAAAAAGCTTAATGTAACTCTCAGTTAGCCCAGTATACATTCCTGTTGATTAAAAACAAACTAAATAATATGACCAGTCTATTTGCAACATTTTGTAACCACACCTAATACAAGCCTATATTTCTCAATAGGGACTCACAATAGAGGAACAAAGTAAATACTCATCTTCTCATTCTAACAGTTATGAAATATTAGTACAACTCACTTATACAACCTTGGATTAATACCATCTTAGCATAAATATAGCTCCATGATAATGTAGCATGTTTCTGAACTAAGCATTCAAAATTAACCACATGCACAAAACTTGGTTAGTTTAATTCACTTTTTATTTTGCGACTGGTTTTAAACAAAGCTAATTTTCATAAGACATGGGGAATAGAAAAAAAGTTATCTTCACACTTCATTATATTTGCAGAATTTAGTTTCATATGTAATGAGGCAAAAAACAGTCAAAACATATCTATAGTGGATCTTCATCAATAAATACTGGCTAGAAAAAGGCTCATTCTGTCATTAACCATACAAACTTTATGAGTAACATAATTAGACAAGCACAATCTGTTTTTAGTCTCAAATAAATGTAAAATCAAATTAGGAACACTCAGCAGGAAGTGAGGCATCCTACATGCCTGAAAACAACAAACGGTTCAAAGCAAATAGTCATAGTAAGACAAGTCAGTTGGTGGCCGCATATTGAACTCTGCTGATTCAGGAATCTGGCATATCGGATCTACAGTCTGAGATCAAGCTAACCTTATTTAAAAAAATAACTTCACACTTTAGAGAATCTCAGCAGCTGAATCAGTGAATTGATTTAGTTCTTACATCAGCATTAACTGGAATGATAAATGGCTGCTGCAATCATCAACAGTGACACCGACTTTAGATAAACACATACTTCATCCAAAATACTAAACTCCTTGTTTATTTCTCATAAAATGAAAAGCAGAATGCTGGTGCAAACAGAAATATTCTTGGAAATTTCTAAAAATATTTGTCAGTGCTGGAATATCACACAATGCTCAACCTCCTTTGTGACTTGAAGCAGCTAGCCACTTTGCACTTGCAATGCATACAAATAAAAATGCAAGTAAATTATGCTAAACTGTATTCAACCACAGATAAATACCAATCTTTCATAAATCATCTATTCCAAAAAATATTCAAAATGATTGAAACTTCAGGTTTCCTATAAAATATCTATGCAAACAAGACAAGGAAATAGCTAGATCTGTGTATCAATAAGGAGGTCAAAAATGAGGCATCGACTTAATTTTAAAATTAGTTATGCTTAAGAGATACACATGAACATAGACATACTAATTAGTTCAACATTAAAGAGAAGTACTGGTAATTTTCCTCTGTGAAGATCTGTTTTTCTCCCTACAGAGCCAGCATCACATATTGACATTCAATCCAGCTTTTTTTCATCTCAGCACAAGCTAGGAAACATGAAGACACATAGCCGTTCATAAAAAAGGAATAAACTCAAGACTGATCCATTTACCCATCATCAGGCAGAAGGTCTGCCTCCGAACAGGAACCTTTACTTTTCTGCAATGTACATAACGCAAAACACTCAAGGGTAGGAGCAAAGATAGAGTAGAATTTAGAAGTGATTTTGCTTCAATACTTTCATGCAGATGGATCAAATGGATGCAACATTGGAAATGAGACTAGAATAAATGAACATGTTTAAAATAGAGG
Source organism: Chiloscyllium plagiosum (assembly GCF_037043375.1). Classification (NCBI taxonomy): domain Eukaryota; kingdom Metazoa; phylum Chordata; class Chondrichthyes; order Orectolobiformes; family Hemiscylliidae; genus Chiloscyllium; species Chiloscyllium plagiosum. The sequence continues at coordinate 26,062,304 of NW_028270175.1, read as the reverse complement.
GTGAATAGTTTAGATCTATTTATGAAGTTGCTCCCCTGAAATCAGGCAGTAAAGCACTCACCAAGAAAGGTAAATCAATATTCCACTAAGTTGAACCCTACTGTGAGCTGTACTCCTGTCAGACAGACATCTCCCAGTCTATATTTGACGCTTGCTAGCAAGAAACAAAATATGGGAGAGAAAGTACCTTTGATTGGAGCAGTGAGAATTGCTAAATTAGCACTGACATCCAGAGAACCCTGGGGAAGTGGGGCCTGCTCAGACCAGAGTTCTGAGAGTGGAGATGCAGAAGGCCTGTCTTCTCAGATCTTTGTGAAACACGGAAGCTTACTGCAGTTATGGAAAAAAAGCTTAACTTCTGATGTCATGGTTTGTGGTGCATTCTAGGCATCATCTGGCAGGACAAACCATGCATGTGGGGTCCTCTCAAAAGCAAATCTCCCAAGTGGTTAGCACTCAGCAAGCAGAGGCATTTATCACTATCCTGAAGGTTATTATTAACCAGAAACTGAACTCGACCAGCCATATAAATACTTGGGCTATAGGGGCAGGTCAGAGACCAGGAACCTTTAGCATGAAACTCACCTCCGGATTCACCTATCATCTACAAAGCACAAGTCAGGAGTGTGATGGACTACTCCCCACTTGCCTGGATGAGTGCCACTCCAACAACTGTGACACCCAAGTCAGTGCAGTCTACTTGATTGGCACCATATCCAAGCCATGCACTCTGTACAATCACTGACACTCAGGAGCAGCAGTATGCACTAATGCACTGCAGAAAAACACTAAGGATCCTTAGTCAGCAGCTTTCAAATCCATTACCACTATTATCAGAACAGTAGCTACATGGGAACACCACCATATCCCCTCCAAGCCACTCACCATCCTGACTTGAAAACATATATAGCCATTCCTTCAGTACTACTGAGTCAGTCTCTAACTTCCTAACGGTCCTGTGGGTATATCTACACTAAATGAACCGTGGTAGTTCAAGATGGCAGCTCATTATCATCTTTCAAGGTCAAATGGGGATAGAGCAATCAGCAAATCCTACATATCCCACAAGTGATTTTTTTTTTTAAAAGAGATAAGGAATAAGGGGTTATGTCGATAATGTTAGATAAGTAAAAATGAAATGCCAACATGGACTGGTTGTGCTGAATGTCTTTTCTATCACATTCCAACAGCATTATGAAATGGAATTTTGCGATAAGCCCAGATTTTTTCTACATAAATGACTTTCATTTTTAATAGTCATCTTTGAATAAGCATTAGATACTAAAGAATAATCCCTCTCACTTTACTGCATGTAACATGGGAACAATCCCTAGCTCGTACTGGAAAAGGCAATAACATTCCATTCTGCAGCGAGCACAAACTCTCAAATGAAATTAGAGATCAACATTTGACCTAATCTAGTGGTTACTGCGGTTTTAAAGTTTGTACACTAAAGTATGTGGACAGAATTCAGAAGGTTTCATTGCAACTTGATTAGAACGGAGAGATGCTGGGTCAGAAAATTCCATCAAATGTAAAACTTCCTATTGCTCTATTTTCAAAACCTGAAACAAGCTGGACATTCATACACAACCAGAGATGACACCAGAGATAGTGCAGTTCAACAGTTATTTATGGTCAAAATGCATGATTTCATATTGACATTGGTTTAGCTTCACTAATTTGACAGCAAATTTTAGTCAGTTAACCAGACTAGACAAGTGGCTAAAGGAAAGGAGAATAATAGGATAAGGGAACAGTGGGGACTCAAGAGTAAGGACTGCTGTTAATGTCAAGAATAAACAACAACACAGACTAAGAATATAAAAATTAGGAGTAGGATACTAAACACCTTCAGCCTGCTCAAACCATTCACTAAGATCACATTGAACATCGATAACAATTCCACTTTTCTGCTCTATTCCCAAATTGGCTTGCTTCTTGGTCTTATATATCCAATGACAGTATCCAAACCCCTATGGGTTAGATTTTCAAAGATTCACAAATCTTACATGCAGAAATTTCTCATCATCTCAGTCATGAATCACTGACTCCTTATTGTGAGATTATGACTCCAAGTTCTAGGAATCAGAATGACATGGGGCTTAGGACAGAGTTAATTTTTTTGTAGAAAAAGGTCATTGCCTGGCACTCAAGTGGCAGGTAACATTTATGCCACATATCAGTTTAAGCCTAGATGTTTTCCAGGTTTTACTGCATATGGACATAGATGACTTCGGTGACTGACAACACAAAAATGGTGATGAATATTGTGTAATTATTGGCAAACATCCTCACATGTCAAATAGTGCAGCGCTGGAAAAGCACAGCCAGTCAGGCAGCATCTGAGGAGCAGCAGGAGAGTTGGGACCCCACAATCCTGATGAAGACCTTATGCTTGAAATGTAGGCTCTCCTGCTGCTCCTCAGATGCTGCCTGACCAGCTGTACTTTTCCAGTGCTGCACTTTTTGACTCTGATCTCCAGCACCCGCAGTCCTCACTTTCCCCAAACATCCTCACATGACCTTATGAAGGGAAGGTCATTAATGAAACAGCTGAAGATGGTCAGGCTTATGACATTAACAGGAGAAACACCTGTCATCATGTCCTGGAGCAAAGATGATTGACTTGCAACAACAATCCTTTGAGTTAGGTATGTCTCCTACTAGAGGAGAGTTTTCTGCCAGATTCCCGCTATCAAGTTTTGTTAGGGCCCCTTGATGCTACAATCAAATTCCAACTTGACATTAAGAGAATCACTTTCACCTCCCCTCTGGAACCCAATCTGAGTGCCTTTCCTGTGTAAGTACCGCTTGATAGTGATGAAAAGTGTTGTGACGGTCCTATGTTGATGAATGACAATACTTCAGTTGGGCATTAAGTAGCTGGATTGGATTTATCCTGCGTTTTGTTTTGCGCTTTCCCCTCTCTCTGAAAACAGCTTGGCTAGAGGCAGAGTTAGTTCTGTAACTCAAGATTTTGGTGGAACATTGTCAGAACCCAATACACTTAGCAGTATTCAGCTCCTTCATTGCTGTCTTGATATCACGTGGAGTAGATCAAATTAGAAGACGACTGGCATCTGTAGTGCAGGGACCTCAGGAGGGGGCAGAGACAGATGAGCAACTCAGCACTTCTGGCTGAAGATGGATGCAAATATTTCAACATTTGACATCTGTGGGGTAGATTCCCTCATCATTGATAGGGATATTTGTGGAGCCACCTCCTCTTGTTATATATTGCGTTATCCACCACAATTCATGACTGGATGTGGCAGCACTGCAGAGCTTTAGAACAACATATAACATAGAAAAGTACAGCACAGAACAGGCCCTTCAGCCCACGACGTTGTGCCGAGGATTATTCCTAATCTAAAATAAAAAAACTTAACCGACGCACCCCTCAATTCACTGCTGTCCATGTGAATGTCCAGCAGTCGCTTAATTGTCCCTTATGGCTCTGCTTCCACGACCATTGCTGGCAACGCATTCCATGCATTCACAACTGTGTAAAGAACCTACCCCCTCACGTCTCCTCTATACCTTCCTCCTAACACCTTAAAACTATGATCTCATGTGCCATTCAATCCTGCCCTGCGGAAAAGTCTCTGGTTATCGACTCCATCCATGCTTCTCATTACCTTGTATACCTCGATCAGGTCCCCTCGCCTCCTCTCTAGAGAGAGGATTTCCAAGCTTAGTCTCTTTTTAAGACAAGCTTTCCAACCAGGCAGCATTCTGGTAAACCTTCTTTGCACCCCCTCCAAAACCTCTATATCTTTCCTATAATAGGGCAACACAATATTCCAAGTGTGGTCTTGCAGAGCTGCAGCAAAACCTCACAATTTGATCTTGTCCAATGGTTGTGGGATTGCTTAGCAGTCTATCGATTGCAGTTTCCACAGTTTAGAGTGCCTGTTGCCTTGTTACAGCTTCACCAGGGTGACGCCTCATTTTTAGGTATACCTGATGTTGCACTTAGCAAGCCCTTCGCATTCCAGGGTTGATCAGGGAATATACCAGACCATAAAGTTGCAGAATATAACTGAATATAACTTTGCTACTGATGCATCTAGCATCATGTGGGCATCCAGTTTCAAGTTGAAAGATATGTTTGAAGTCTGTCTCATTTAGCATCATGCTACACAATACCATGGCACCTTAATAAATGCCGACTGAAAAATCAAAGTATGTCTCTACTGGCTACCCCCTTATCTAGCTGCATGAAAAAGCTCCACTCGATTTGTCACATAATTTTCCTTTCATAAAATCCTGTTGATTCTGCCTAATCATATGATTTTGTATGTGTCCAGTTACTATAATAAAAAATTCTTGAATATTCCCTACCATTGATGTCAGGATAACTGATCTACAGCCCTAGAATTATACAGCACAGATGACAGTCCTTTTGGCACATCAAGTCTGCACCACCAAAACTACACTAAATCTATACTAAGTCTACATTCTCGCATCATGCCCATAACCTTGAATGTAATGACATTTCAAATGCTCATCCAAGTACCTTTTAACGGTTGTGAGGTTACCCACCTCAATTACCATTCCAGACAGTGCATCCCAGACACGACTGCCACCCAAGCGAGAAAGTTTTTCGTGAAATCCCCACTAAACAAACAGCCTTTCATTTTAAAATTATGCCCATTTGATACTGACCTGACAACTAAAGAGAGCAGCTGCTTTCTATTCACCTTGTCCACCCCCCTCATGATCTTATACACCTCAATGTTCTCTGCTCCACAGAAAACAACCCAGGCTTATCCAGCCTCTCTTCATAGCTGAAGTGCTCTGTCTCAGGCAACATCCCAGTAAATCTTCTCTGCATCCCCTCAAACACAATCCTTCCTATAGTGTGGAGATCAGAACTTCACACAGTACTCCAGGTGTGACCTAACCAATGCACCTATTATCCCTCCATCCACTTCTTTTAGAATTCTGGGAATAGACCGTAAATTCTAGGGAATCTGTTGAATTTTATTTCCATTAATTTCTCCAGGACTTTTTCTTTAATAATATTAATTATGAACAAGTTCTTCTTTCACATTGGACCTTCAGATCCTCAATTTGTGGTGTACTTCACGTGGCGAGAGATACAAAATATGTTTATTGTCTGCCATTTCCTTTTTCTCAAAAATAGTTTCTCCTGTTTCTACCTCGAAGGAACCCACACTTACTTTTACCAATCTCTTTATTTTTGCATACTTCCAAAAGTTCTTACAACGTGTTTTGATACTTCAAAACTATCTGGCTTTCATGATCCACTTTCTCCCTCTATCACTTTCTTGTTCATCCTTTGCTCAATTTTAAACCCTCCATCCTACTAAAATTTCTACAAACATTGCAAGACTCTAGCAATCTAGCATTATGTGTAACTACTGCAGTTAGCCACTTACATGGCACTTTTCTGATGGAGATTTTATTCCTCAAAAGAACGTATCCGGTTCAGAATGAGTCACTCTCTTTTGCTATTGTTTATACAATTTTTAAATCAATTTCTCCGAACTCTCTCACCTAATACAGGATGACCACCGTATCTGCAGGCCGAGTTACCGTGGTTTCAATTACACACGGTTTACCATAGCCTAAACACATCACATGGAACGTTACAAGAACCAGTGACCTCTGGGCTGCTGGGAGGTAAATTTCCCATTTAAATAGATGGGTTTGTTACTATCCATAGTTTCAGCCATCCGTACTAGGTCTTGGAATGTATCCCCCGCAGATATTGGAGGGGGCCTTCTACTATACACGCTCTGCAGATCTAAACAAAAAAAAAGATATCTCCATTTGGTGCTTACACAAATAGAAAATGACAGGAATTGCTGTTTACCTTTTGCAGGGGTAGGGGGAAGCAAGATAGAGAGTGTGAGCATGTGCATAAAAATGAAAGTGACAACAAAACAGAAAAATGGACATGAGAAAGATTAAGAAAGTAACATAACGCAGAAATAAATGTGTCCAAATGATGAGGTTCTGTTACGTTTATCTCATGTCTAGTTTGAGTCTGAGGAAAACAAAATCCATGTATTTAAAACCTATATTTACATTACTAAAATCAACTCCAATTTCCTAATTGCAGACCCACATTTTTCTCAGTCGACATAAGCACTTGGAACCAATGCATGCAAAATTGCTAAGCACAACAGCAACGCAAAACAACTCTGCTGTCCCAATCTAAAATCAAGATGGCCTTGGCAGAGGTTTTGCTGTAACTCATGAGGATAAATACTACGTAGTACCCTGAGGTTCAAAGCCTCATGAGGGCTTTGTATCACTGGCAAAAAAAAAATCACAGGTAAACAATGTTTGTCAAACAGACCTCCATAATTTTTTTGATGCTCTGCCATTCTATTTCTCCACACTTTCCCCTACTTGAGCCACACTAGAATTTTCCTTGCCCTCACATTCCACCCACCAGCTCCTATAATCAAAAAAGCAAACCTTTGCCAGTTCACCTTGTCCAAAGGCACAACTTGCCGCCCCTCCCAACTACTTATTCTTGCACTTCTTATTCACCAATAGGCTCTTCCTTCCCAAATCACTTTCCACACAACTGTTGAAAGAATAACAGCTGTTTTCTTACCATCTCCTTTCCCAGTATCCAGGGCCTCAAACACTTCCTCCAAGTAAAACATTAATTTATTTATACTTCTTTCCACTTCGCACAACGTATTTATGGCTCACAATAGTTTCTTCTACACTAATGAACAAATATAAGTTGGGTAATCGCTTTGTCAAATAAATGGCTCAGGCACAAGTATGACTGTTAATTTCCAGTTGCCTGTCATTTTAATTTATTGTTCCACTCTGATCTCAGTGGAAAATGAAGCAACAGTGTTTCATATTTTGATTAGGTACTTTACAGCATTCCAGGCTCAACTAGGAGTTCAACAATTTCAGATCAAAACTACTATCATTCTTTTCAGACAGCACCTTCTGACAATGATTTCATGACTTCCATTGACAACTCCTTCATACTCAGCTTTTGTTTCTTTGCTTGTCCCATTACAATCCCCTTTTGCCTTTCACCATTATTCTTGTGGTCATTTAACCTTTCCTGCCTTCCACGGTTGCTCAAATGGTTCGCACTGCTGCCTCAGGGACCCTTCTGCCCTTGGGTGACTGTCACTATAGAGTTTGCACACACTGTCCCTGTGTCTGCATGGGTTTCCTTCAAATGCTCTGGTTTCATCCCACAGTCCAAAGACGAGCAGGTTAGGTGCACTGACCATGTTACATTGCCCAATTAGTCCATGGATGTACAGGCTAGATGGATCAGCCACGGGAAATGTAGGGTTACAGGGATAGAGTAGGTTAGATCTGGGGTATGCGTTGCCCCTTAATGCACTCACTTATTTCCTTTGAGAGAAAAATAGCTCCAACTTCGTCAAAAATCAGACTGCTTCACAAAATATTGAAACATCGCAATCGTACTTATCACTGTGCCAATCATCTAATCACCACTGACTCAACTACATAGCAGCTTCCGTGTTTTGCAAATGTTGTTTTTCTCTCATGTCCAACAATTAAAACAATATCAAAATCCATATTTCCGTAATCTATATGAATCTGATATCAATGGAAACCTATGTTTTACTGATAAAGTGCCAACGTTTAATTCTGTTTGAACATCCCCTTCAACTATCTGCCACTCACGTTTTTTACAAGGTCCAGTTTGGAAGAATACACACCATGCTGATTGGTTGTGAAAGGCGGCTATGGAATAAAAAACAAAAAGGCGCTATCTCCATAGTAAGAAAGGATAAATGACGCACACAGACCTGAAAGCAACACGGAGTCACAAAAAAAGGGTCAGTATAACAAAGATTGTGCTCAGGAACTCAACTGGTAAACTGAACTCAGTACAAAGAGAGCAAACAGCTGGTGCAATACTGGACAAGCATCTCAGAAATGAAATGAACCATTAAGAAATATAATCTTTAACTGGTCAGGTTTTATATCTTTAATAGAACTCTGAAAAATGACTTTTTCATCAAATTACTATTGACAACATGGCCACTGTTACAGATAGTCAAAATGCCACATATGGTTAATTCCAGAAATGTTTTAACTGAAAAAGGCAGAAGCTGATTAGCACTCAACATGAGTAGTAGCAATTCAAACAGCCATGCAAGTCAACCGCATTCCACTCTGACTGAGGACTGATACAAAAATACTTCAAAATCAGATTTACTCCCTTCATCCAGAGTACTAGAGGAGGGAACTCCCAACAACCAGCTATTATTAGTGCACAGTTTGAAACAATCTGTTTGGAAACATATTGACTGCATCATGAGCTACATTTATTTTCTGCAGAACAATATTTAAATAGGTTTTAGATAGCAACATTTCTGGAATGCTAAGGGAAAAAAGTGTCTTTTAATATAAAGTTAGGAGAAAAAAAAGAGAATGTAGCAATTTCATTAATTTCCAGCTCAATTAAACTGTCAGTTCACTAGCACGCATATTACTCACACAACTGGAATAAAGGTATATTAAAGCAGTCTTCCTACACACAGCACTGTCTGAGCTCCTACAGTCAATAACTTGTAAATAATTTGCATCAGAGAATCTTAAATTAGGAAAACACTGCTTCACAATGGCATGAGAAAAAAAAAGGTTTAGGTATTTTAAAGACCATTCCTGCAGACTAGTTTCATTAAGCAACAGTCCAATATACTAGATGGACTCAAAATGTAACTACTGCAAACTAAAATCAGGTGAAGCAGAGGCTGACCCTACAGATGCCCATCAAACAAACCAGTGGTTAGTTGGAAGTGCATAACCAGACATTCTACAATAAATGAAAAACAGTTCATTTCTATTTCTGTAATGCCTTTTACAATCTCAGTTCATCTCAAAATATTTGCAGACAATGAAGTATTCCTGAAGTGGAGTCATCATTGAATCAATATAGATTGGTGCCACAAGCATTTTCCACAGCAGGCTGGATTAACAGGATATAAAAAGTCAAAAAATATCAACATAAACTAAAATGGTAAGAGTCCAAAATGCTTTTGTCAATCTGTAAATTATATGAATAACTGGTCATTTATCCAAAATCCATAACACAACTTCTGAAATCTTGATAATGGACCAAATCTTCCATTTAAGATTCATAGAGCACAGAAATAGACTCTTCAGTCCAGCTTGTCCACACCGACCAGACATCGGAGTTTGACCTAGTCCCACTTGACATCACTTGGCCCACAAACGTCTAAACTTTTCCTATTCATACATCTATCCAAGTGCCTTTTGAATGTTGTAATTGTATCCCCCTCTACCACTTCCTCTGGCAACTTGTTCCAAATGCAAGAGAGTGTTACCCCTCAGGTCCTTTGTCAATCTTTTCCCTCTCACCTTAAACCTTTGCTCTTTAGTTTTGGACTCCCATACACCTTGGCTATTCAACTTATCCATGCCCCTGCATGATTTTATAAACCTCTATAAATCACCCCTCAACCTCCAATGCCACAGCCTATTCAGCCTCTCCATTTAGCTCATCCCTTCTAGACCTGGCAAAATTCTTGTAAATCTTTTCTGAACCGTCTCGAGTTTAACAACATCCTTCCTATAAAAGGGTGACTAGGATTGTACACAGCATTCTTAAAGTGGCCTCACCAAAATCTTGTACAGCTGCAACATGACTTCCCAACTCCTACACTCAATGATCTGATCAATGAAGGCAAGCCTGCCAATCGCCTTCTTCACCACCCTATCTACCTGCGACTCCACTTTCAAGGAACTATGCACCTGCACCCCCTAGGTATTTTTGCTCTGTGACACTCCCTAGGACTCTACCAATCACTGCATAAGTTTCCTCAATCTCCATGTAATTTTTAAAAGCTTGCTAGAATTGTACTTCATTAGGTCATTGCACCTGTTACAGAAAATTAGGGCATGTATTTAATAGTACAAGTATATTTTTAAAAAAGATTAAAATGGTGCTTTATAAAAAAACTTTGCACTTGCCTCTCTGGTAATCCAATCTTTCTTCACTCAGTTTAACTTCATATTATCCGAGCTAATTTGCTGTTTACTTCTGCTGTTCCTCCATTTTTCTCAATTCTTAAATCTTAACAAGTTATTCTGGCATCATTAAAGTCCCTGACACCCATTACCCTTGCCACACTGTTACATACTTGCACTTCAAATTAGTAAAGTTCCAAATTACAATTGATTTGACTGATGCAGCAAGATGTTCAAATATTAGTGCATGTAATGAGATGTGCTATTTCAACAAGATTTGGCATTCAAACTTCAATCTATGACCTCCTAGAGAATGCATTTTGCCTGAATGATAAGAGGCTAGAAATTGACTGCAAATTATCAATTTCATAAACACGATTTTCTTAAATTGTTGAAACTGATAGAGTTCTTTACATCCTCATACTTGAGCATAAATTGTGTTATGGAATAAGTCATCCTCCCATACAGTGATCTAATCCACCCACATCAAAACAACAGTAAGTACGTATCTAAAAATAACAAACTATGAGCACAGTGGAAAGCTATAAACAGGTGCATAGAAAGGGAAGTTCAATTAACACAAGGGAGAAGGGAACAGAAGGCCAACTGGGTTGACTGGCTGCTTTTGTACGTACATGCAAAGTAATAGTATGGCATTGTTTGAAATTATTTCTAACACTATGCTTAATTGAAAAATTCTTGGCAGTCATTATATCTACTTTTGAATAAAAACACAGTCATTACAAGCAAGATAAATATTCCTCAACTATGTTAAGAACAGATTTACAACACCAACGCATGTAACTGTAGGAGTCCCTAAGAAAGGTTTGAATTACTACCCAGCCAAATGCAGATTTCAGGCATCGGTGGAACACCCAGTTAAAAAACAAAGCAACTCATTTTACTAGGAAAGTGCATTTGGCCCAATTTGTTAAAAAAACATTGGAAACACTAACTTTACAACAAAATGGCACATTTATACAGCACCTTTAACTAAGCAAAATGTGAAAGGTATTTCCATAAGAATGTTAAACCACAGAGAATAACTGGACCCAAGTACATAATTCTTTGAAATTTGCATCATGTAGACAGGGTGGTTAAAAAGACATTTAGCATGCTTGCCTTCATTGCTCAGACCTTTTGAGTATAGGAGTTGGAACATCATGTTGAGGCTGTACAGAAAATTGGTGAGACCTCTTTAAGAGTACTGTATACAGCACTGGTTGCCCTGTTATAGGAAAGATAATATCAAACTGGAGTGTGTCCGGAAAAGGTTTACCAGGATGGTGCCAGTAATGAAGGATTTGAGTTATAAAAATAGGTTGGGTAGGCTGAGACATTTTTCATGGAGCATCGGAGTTGAGGGGTGACCTTATAGAGGTTTATAAAATCACAATCTTTTCCCTCATGGAGGGGTTAAAAGAGTTCAAAATTACAGGTTTTTTTAGGATGAAAGGGGAAAGTTTCAAAAAGAACATGAGGGACCATTTTTCTTTAATAGCACAACTGGTTCTATATATGAAATGAATTGCCAAAGGAAGTGCTGGATGCAGGTACAGCTACAACATTTAAATGACATTTGGACAAGTTCTCGAATAGGAAAGGTTTGGAGGGATATGGGCCAAGTGCAGGCAAGTGGGATTAGTTTAGTTTAATTTGGGAACATGGACTACCATAGATTATTTGGACCAAAAGGTCTGTTTCCATGCTGCATGACTATGATATTAGGATAAAAAACCAAAAGCTTGGTATTCCCAATACTGCCATACACTCTACAAATAAGCAAGAAAATACTAATCCTGAGGTACCCAGATAACTGATTATGTTTTCCCTCTCAGACATTAGCTTCTGTAAGTGAAAACGAAGTAACACTAAAATTTAAGCAGCAAATGACAAAATAAACCATAGCAAGCAGTAAATTTGCAGAATTCTCCTTCTATCCACAAGATTTTTGGGATTATTACAATAAAAATAACTTCAAACTCCCAACTGCTTTCCCATTCCTCTTAGTTCATTTTTCTCCTTATGTTCTAAATGAAAAGACTGTTATATTGTATGCAATTCAATATTAATTTTCAGAAATGAATTAGATTTTTACTTGAAAAGGGAAAAAAAATTGCAGGAAAAGACTAGGGTGACTTCAATAGCTGTTTCAAAGGGTTTGCACAACATTTGGGCCAAATGACAGATTCCTGACTGTAAGATTCAATAATTCTTCAGAGACTTTTAGCATGGATAGATCCACTCAGCTGCAGCCCAATATTGCTGCAATATTGCAAAAAGCATGTTGCTTTATCCTTAGACAAAATTGAACTTCTTTTTAAGTTACAAATATAAAGATTATATCTTTTTTTTTTATTTTGATTGTAAACTGAAATTGGAACAGAACTATTTTATGAAACAAAGATTATTGAAGGATTGCTGCATTTTGAAAAACAAAGCAACTAATCCAACTCTCATTAAAAGTATGTTTACACATTAGCTTGTTTAAGAAGTATTGGAAGCAGTTTGCAAATGAGCCTGAGCCAAGGTATGTGTACAAGTGGTGCTTTGGCTGGCAGCAAGTAACTGATTAGCCTATGGACTGGTGATGAGTTATTGATGGCAAATGCACCTGCTTGGAACAAATATGATTGCCTAAAGGTAGATGAACAGTTTTTTTGTGGGCAGTAGTGGATGTTCTGGCAAAAACCCATGGAAGAGAAGAGACTGTTTTTGCTTGTTATAGCCATTTTACTTCTCATTTCCGGTTGATATAAGCTGTGATGTTTGACTGTTAAGTCAAAGAGCTTTATAACTGGGGATCACCTTGTGCCTCCTACAAACAAATGAAGGAAGACCTTAAAGCAGCATTCTAATCAGCATAAGGACCATGTCAGCAAAACCTGTGGACAGGAACCACTGAACTTCCCAACCTTCCGCTCCACCCATAAGTCTTGCTTTGTTTTGTGTCTATCTATATTGGTCTGTATGTAGGTATAGGGAGGAATTTATAATAGTGTTAGAATTTTAACTCAGTTATATACTGATGATTAATAATTGCTTACCTGTAGCTAGTCTATTTATTTAAAATAAATGATCACTCATGTTAAGTACAAAGACTGAGTTCATGCTAAGTGTATGGAATGAGCTGCCAAAGGAAGTGGTGGAGGCCAGTACAACTGCAACATTTAAAAGGCATCTGGATGGGCATATGAATAGGAAGGGTTTGGAGGGATGTGGGCCAGGTGCTGGCAGGTGGGACTAGATTGGGTTGGGATATCTGGTCGGCATGGACGAGTAGCACCGAAGGGTCAGTTTCCATGCTGTACATCTCTAGGACTTTTTGAAAATGTCTCTGTTGCCCAATCTCTCTATTTCATAGGTTTTCTCCATTTTCCTCTGCTACTGTGACTAAAATTCTTGTTCTTACACATCGTATTTGCTTTAACTTTGACACTATGTATCACTAGGAAAAAGTAAGGACTGCAGATGCTGGAGACCAGAGTTGAAAAGTGTGGTGCTAGAAAAGCGCAGCAGGCCAGGCAGCATCCGAGAAACAGGAGAATCGACGTTTCGGGCATAAGCCATTTTTCAGGAATGAGGCTGGTGTGCCATGCGGGCGGAGATAAAAGGTGGTGGGGGGGGGGGAAGCGCTGGGAACACAATAGGTGGAAGGAAGTGAGGGTGACGGTGATAGGCCGGAGAGGGGTGCGGACGGAGAGGTTGGGAAGAAGATTGCAGGTCAAGAGGGCGGTTCTGAATCTGGGGTTTGGGACTGAGATAAGGTTTGGGGAGGGGAAATGAGGAAGCTGGAGAAATCTACATTCATCCCGTGTGGTTGGAGGGTTCCTAGGCGGAAGATGAGGCGCTCTTCCTCCAGGCGTCGTGTGGTCTAGTGATGGAGGAGGCCAAGGACCTGCATGTCCTTGGCGGAGTGGGAGGGGGAGTTAAAGTGTTCAACCACGGGGCGGTTGGGTTGGTTGCTGCGGGTGTCCCAGAGGTGTTCCCTGAAACGTTCCGCAAGTAGGCGGCCTGTCTCCCCAATGTAGAGGAGACCACATCGGGTGCAGCGGATACAGTAAATGATGAGTGTGGAGGTGCAGGTGAATTTGCGACGGATATGGAAGGATCCACTGGGGCCTTGGACGGAGGTGAAGGGAAGGTGTGGGCGCAAGTTTTGCGCTTCTTGCGACTGCAGGGGAAGGTGCAGGGGTTGATGGGGGATGTGGACCTGACGAGTGAGTCGCGGAGGGAGTGGTCTCTCCGGAACGCTGATAGAGGTGGGGAGGGAAATATATCCCTGGTGGTGGGGTCTGTTTGGAGGTGGCGGAACTGACAGAGGATGATACGATGTATCCGGAGTTTGTTGGGGTGGAAGGCGAGGACCAGTGGGGTTCTGTCCTGGTGGCGACTGGAGGGGCGGGGCTCAAGGGCAGAGGTGCGGGAAGTGGAGGAGATGCGATGGAGAGCATCGTCGACCACATCGGAGGGGAAATTGCGGTCTTTGAAGGAGGCCATTTGGGCTGTCCGGTAGTGGAATTGGTTTTCCTGGGAGCAGATGCGGCGGAGGCGAAGGAATTGGGAAAATGGGATGGCATTTTTACAGGGGGCAGGGTGGGAGGTAGTGTAATCTAGGTAGCTGTGGGAGTCGGTCGGTTTGTAGTAAATGTCTGTGTTGAGTCGGTCGCCCAAGATAGAAATGGAGGGGTCTAGGAAGGGGAGGGAGGAGTCTGAGATGGTCCAGGTAAATTTGAGGTCGGGGTGGAAGGTGTTAGTAAAGTGGATGAACTGTTCAACCTCCTCGTGGGAGCACAAGGTAGCGCCAATACAATCACCGATGTAGCTGAGGAAAAGGTTGGGGATGGTGCCAGTGTAGCTGCGGAAGATGGACTGTTCCACATGTCCGACGAAGAGGCAAGCATAGCTGGGGCCCATGCGGGTGCCCATGGCTACTCCTTTGGTTTGGAGGAAGTGGGGGGATTGGAAGGAGAAGTTGTTAAGAGTGAGGTATCACTGTCTTCCTTTAACATCTCTCACCTCACTAGCACAGTTTTCCATTGGTACCACTGAGACCATTGGTGACACAACATATTATTCATTAGTTTATCTCAGCTATATATGATTTCTGCTAGTGTACTACCAGGCTTCACTGCTTTTCCCTCCTTTATCATCTAGTTGTATTTTTTAATTTAACCTGTTCAAGGATGTTTTGACACATCTCTGGAACAGCTACAACTTGAACCAATGTCTTCTGGCCGAGAGGGTGGAATACCACAACTATACAACAAGAACCCCAGTCCATCAGCGATATACTTGCTTTGGTGACATCATCCAAAATTATGGAATTGGGTTCCAGTTGTATGCTGACGACATCCATTTTACGGCTGCTAATGAAATTTACAACTGCTTGTCTGAGTAAGTTGTATGATGCATTACTACTGTTCAGGCAAAGCAGTGACTTCAGTCACTACACAAATGCTGCAAAGAAAAAGTACTGCAATATTTATTCAGAGCCAGGCTACAAATCTGGTCAATTATTGAAATAACAAGCAACACAATGGTGTGTTCTTTAGAACGGGAAATGAATTTAAATTCTTAGAATGCTTTCAATAAGTTTTCTTAATATTCCATTCCATTAATAATCTACGCCCATTTTGAAATACTGCAGTGAATCATGTAAGTAGCCAAATAAACGCCTTTATATACATAATTAGATTCAGAAACAAGATTTGATTTCCACATTCAAAGTCTCTAATCTGAATCAATCTCCCTGGAAACCGAACGTTTCAAGAAGGGTTTCTACTAACTCCAGGTTCATATTGCAATTTATATCCACATTTTTGTGAAAATCGCAAATACAAATTTTTCCTTTTGCCTTTTCAGCATCCACTGAAAAATAGCAGCTCAAAAATGTGTTAAGATAAATGAAAGAAGCGGAAGTGTTTTGATATGTGGTGTGATAGATTTAAAAAGTAGCTACAGCAGTGGAGAAAGAAGCAAATGATGGGATATGGCTGTTTTGAGGAGTAGAGTTTTCAGTGTAATGTGGGGGAGGGGAGAAGGGCAATTTTGGGGTTTGATAGTTAAGGATTGCTGGTAATAGTGATAGTGGTTTAGCAGCATTATAGAAAAGTGGGTTGATGATGACTTTCTTTTAAGCAAAGATAATAACATTAGAAGTTCAGCTCAAGAGCAAAACATTGTAAGTAGTCCTAGATCATCATCATAATGACATGATGGTCAGAAAAGACAACCTTGGTAACATGAGTACAGAGTTTTCACAGTGTTTAATTTCAAGTATGTTAATGAGATGTAAAAGGGTTCATTTGTTCTGCTGACATGTAAGAAATTGGATGTCCCAGCAGATTCTTGCAGGCAGAATGTGACAATCTAATCATACTCTGCAAATGCTGACGTTTAAGGAATAATCTACTCACACATTGTTTTTGGGTGGCATGTGACTATGGGGGAGTAGGAGGGAGTTGTGCCTTGCGTGCATGACTGACTGTGATGCAAGACCCTGTATAAAGGGAGGACGGTTCCTTTGTTCAGGGAGCCTCTCTGGATACAGCTCCGCAAGCCTCATGAAGTCTTAAGTAATCCTCCAAAAAAGCTTGTACTTGCTGAAATAAATCATGGTTGTTCACTGAAGTTGGCATATTGCAGTTGCATTAGGCATGTAAGAATCTCAAGAAGGGAACCTCACATTAAGACTCATCTAAGGCAGGATATCAAACTGTTTGATGTCAACAGAAGTGATGGAAGTGCAGAGATGGACATAATCAAGTTTTATGCACACACTTGCCAAAGCTTTGGACGTCATCAACTAGCATTCAAATAAGGACTGAGAAATGCCAAGGATAATTGTGGGTACATTCAAGAGTTGACAAAGTAAAATGGGAAAATAAACCATCATAAGAAATGCTCTGGCTATAATTGTTACAACTCTAACCAATCAATTGATGCTCTGCAAAGCTACACAAAGCAGGAGAGATGTTGGCCCAGCAATTCTTCTATCCTGCATACATTAAAATTAAAAACACACCACTAACATTTTTCAATCTTAAAAATTCTGTACATGTGATCAGCCTCAGCGTCTCACACAATTAGCCACTGTACATGTTCAGCTCTACTCAAGCACTGGAACAGACAAGCTGAAAGTAACAACGGTGGGTAAGTGACTCAACAGATGAGTTGAGATCAGAGATGGGCAATGATGTAGAGATGAAAGTTGACAGTGATGGCAATGAAGAGGTCGTGGATCTGAAGTGGGTATGATCAAAATGTGGTCAGATACATCTTTATACATGACAGTCACAAATATACACATGATATAGGGAACTTAGCATGTCTTACGATATTGGGGCTATTCACGAAAGGTATAAAAATTGTATCACAAAATGTAACGTATCACTCTTCTGTTAAAGTGTGTCCCTCTAAGGCTACAAAGACTAACAAAAAAAGTGAAAACTGGATGGGTTCATTCACAAGGTTATCGGTTATTCAGACCTGGGATCAAAACCATAGCTTTGTGGAAGGTCAGTTAAGAAAGAGGACAGTATTTATTTATACAACATCCTTCAAAATCTCAAATTAACCCAAAGCAATTCAGTTAAGTATATTTGAAACATAATTGCTCAGGAAATAGCAGCGAACTTGGGCAGAGAATTTGTCAATCAATGTTATAAAATCATGTAATCTGTTTGGGTTGCGGGGTAAATATTGATAGGCAATCAGATTCTTTTAAGACACCTCTTTGTACAGGAGTTGTTACCTTCACCTGAGTGGACATGTGTTTCATCTAAAAGATGGCAAGGCTGTGGTTCTGGCATCTTCCAGTGCAGGCTTTTCTGCTTTGTTTATTTTCTTTCTCTCAATGAAGAATAGAAATTTGATTTGACAATGTGATATAAATCAAGTCAGAGAGAGGTACTACACGGAAAGAGATGCTTTTGTGTAACGCACCAGCCTCTGCGTGAAAAAGTTGCCCTTAGGTCACTTTTAAAATCTTTCAACTCTCACCCCAAGTCTATGCCCTCTAGTTCTAGACTCCCCCACCCCAGAGGAATAAACTTGCCTATTTACCCTACCCATGCAACTCATGATTTTATAAACCTCTGTGAGGTCACCCCTCAGTCTCCAATGCGCCAGAGAAAATAGCCCCAGCCTATTCAGTCTTGCCTTATAGCTCAAATCCTCCAACCCCAGCAACATCCTTGTAAATCTTTTC
Source organism: Chiloscyllium plagiosum (assembly GCF_037043375.1). Lineage (NCBI taxonomy): Eukaryota > Metazoa > Chordata > Chondrichthyes > Orectolobiformes > Hemiscylliidae > Chiloscyllium > Chiloscyllium plagiosum. Next base: position 26,044,108 of record NW_028270175.1, on the reverse strand, counting down.
TGAACCCTTTCAAGTTTCACAACATCCTTCCAATAGGAGGGAGACCAGAATTGCACATAATATTCCAAAAGTGGCCGAGCCAAATGTCCTGTACAGCCATGACCTGCCAACTCCTATACTCAGTGCTCTGACCAATAAAAAGTGAGCATACCAAACACTTTCTTCACTATCCTATCTAACTGCGACTTTACTTTCAAGAAACTATGAACCTGCACTCAGAGATCACCTTGTTCAGCGACACTCTGCAGGATCTTATCATTAAGTGTACAAGCCCTGCCCTGATTTGCCTTTCCAAAATGCAGAACCTCACATTTATCTAAATTCCATCTGCAACTCCTTAGCCTATTGGCACATGATCAAAATCCCACTGAACTTTGAAGTAACCTTCCTCGCTGTCCACTACATCTCCAATTTTGGTGTCATCTGCAAACTTACTAACTATACCTCCTATGTTCACATCCAAATCATTTATATAAATGATAAAAAGCAAGGTCCCAGCACCAATCTTTGTGGCATACCACTGGTCATAGGTCTCCAATATGAATAGCAATCATCTACCACTACTTGCTGTCTCCTATCTTTGAGCCAGTTGTATATCCAAATGGCTAGTTTTCCCTGTATTCCATCTGATCTAACCTTGCTAACCAGTCTATCATGAAGAACGTTGTTGAACGCCTTACTGAAGTCCATATAGATCACATCCATCGCTCTGCCCTCATCAATCCTCTTTGTTATTTCTTCAAAAAACTCAATTAAGTTTGAGACATGATTTCCCATGCTGAAAGTCATGTTAACTATTCCTAATCAGTCCTTGCCTATCCAAATATATGCAAATCCTGTGCCTCAGGATTCCCTCCAACAACTCACCCACCACTGATGTCCAGCTCACCAGTCTACAGCTCCCTGGTTTTTCCTTACCACCTTTCTTAAATAGTGGCACCATGTTAGCCAATCTCCAGTCTTCTCACCTCATTTGTGAAGATCGATGATACAAATATCTCAGCAAGGGGCTGTAATCACTTCCCTAACTTCCCATAGTACTCAAGGGTACACTTAAGGTTCTGGAGACTTACCCCCTTTATGTGTTTTAAGATATCCAGCACCTCCTCCTCTGAAATATGGACATTTATTCAAGATGTTACCATCTATTTCCACACATTTTATATCTTCTATGTCCTTCTCCACAATAAAGACGGATGCAAAATTCTCATTTAGTAACTCCCATATCTCCTGCAGTTCTACACATAGGCCCTCCATTTGATGTTTGAGGGGGCCAATTCTCTTCCTAGTTACCCCTTTGCCGTTAACGTATTTATAAAATCCCTTTGGATTCTCCTTAACCTTGTTTGCCAAAGCTACCTCATGTCCCTCTTTTGCCCTATTGATTTTCCTCAAATATACTCCGACTGCCTTTATATTCTAAGGATTCATGATCTCTGCTGTCTATACATGACATTTCTTTCCTCCTTTTTCTTAACCAAAACCTCAATTTCTCCAGTATGTGCACACAAGAAGCCTCTTGTACATAATCAGTTAAAAACTCAAGATCCAAGATGTAGATTTCAGGTGATGAGGCAAAATTGGAATAAGACCTCCAATGATTAGTCAATCCATGTAAGAACTACTCTAACTTTAAATTGCACTTTGACTTGATATTATTTGCATTATTTTAACCATTTTCTGTTTTTAAATCAGGCAACATCTTTTAAAAGACATAGAATTAAAGGCTTAGTTCTATAAACCTTTTGTTATGTATTACCTACATATCTGTTGTATTGCACTGATTGAATAGGACTATTTATAAATACACATGAAAATATTGGAAAGGTGCTGTATGTGCCAGCAAGGGAGTAATTGAAATGAGAAATATATAATGATGGAAATGTGTAAGCAATTGAACACCATGATGATGCCAGTGTTAAGTCAGAAAACATGGTACTTTATTTAAGTGCCTAAAACTGCTGTTTCTGCATCATTCAGACCCATACCCCCAAGTTCTCTCACTTTCTCATCTGTGTAGGGAGGGGAGCGAGGAGAGCACGGCAGGGGTGGAGGGGGAAGAAGAGCAAGGGAAAGACAGGGACTGACAGCGAGGAAGAGAACAGGGACATGAATACTCATTTGAAGTAGATTTTTTTAAATGGTAAACAATGGCTTTTATCTAATCCCCATTCCCAACAACTTGTGCTCCTCCATGATAACGTGCTCCCTTTGTCTATCCCCCCCTCCCAAACCTGCTCACTATCCATTCCCATCAACCCTCTCAATTGGCTCCCTTCTGAACAGCCTGCTCAACCACTTTACCCTATTTGTGCCACTTCACTCCTCTTTGTGCCACTTCACTCAACTCACCCTTAATCCTTCATTCATTTCTTTCAACAATGCGCACCCAAAAGGCCAGAAGCCTCACTTATGATCCAACTCACCTCCATCCATTTCCTACGATTATGTCTTCTTGGCTTTAAAAACTCACTATGCTTTAAAAATAAACTGGAATGATTTGTGTGCCTGCTAATTTAGAGAATTCCATCGAACTCATGTTATGTTTCATTAGAAAGTTTTGTCACATTAATATTAATCTTTCTAATTTTGAAGAAAATACAGGCTAAGTAATTAGCTGGCTTCAAAAATCTTTTGTTGAATTAACTCTAGAGAGAGAACTGACTTTCTCCGCCTTAACTCTTTTCCTGTCTGACCTACTTCTCTCTCTTCTTTTCACACCATGTCGCACTTTATAAAGAATGCTATGAATTTTATCTCAGTGCTGATTTTGGAATTGATTTTTGAGCAATTTTTCAAATAATTTTAAGGAACAACAATTGGAAACTGTAAGGAACTCTAAAAAGCAAAAGATTCCAATACAGTTTTCCGACAATACTAATATATCGTAGGAATTAAGAATGCAGAGCTTAAGCTCAAGACACTACTATTCCACAGCTCTGGGCCAAAACATCAACTTCAAGTCTGAGCTTTGCAAGAAGCAAGTCCTTACTACAGGAGGAATTCATTACCACAGGAAGCAATTGATGCCAAAACACTGAATGCATTCAAGAAGCAGCTAGATATAGCACTTGGGGCGAATAGGATTAAACGTTCTAGGGAGAAAGCAGGATTAGGCTATTGAGTTGGACCATCAGCCATGATCGTCATGGATGGCGGAATAGGCCTGAAGGGCCGAATGGCCTGCTCCTGCTCCTATTTTTCTAGGATAGCAAAATTTGAATTGAAGGCATTAGAGGACACAAAGAACAACCCAATGGATAAATTCAATCATATTATTGCAAAATAAATATCTTCTAACATTGGTTACATTTTTTTGAACATTCTGAACAACTTTCAATTGCAAAGGAAAAGAAATGGCTGTTGAAAAAAACTTACTTTCTAAGGCAATGTCAAAACTTAAATGATGAGACTGTACAGGCCAGTAGTCAACTTAAGTTAAATAGGCACATTCCAAATCAATGAATCAAGTATTTGTATATATTGACAATGGGTTAAGCATAGACTTTGTTTTAGATTTGATAACAATTAGCATTTCCAACATTGTTAACTGTAAGTTAATATCATCCTGGAAGGAATTTAGTAGGATGTTAATAGAGACCCTCTGTAAATTGTGCAATTGCTTTAAATGGCATCTGTAAAAGATGTTTTAGGCAACTGAATTAACTTTACACTAAAACACAATGCCCATGCATGTATAGGAGGAATGAAAGCCTGAACAGACGAGACCCATTAAAGTGCATTGTAAAAGTTTCTGCAGATATAAGCAGCTCAATCATGAAGGCTAAGTGACTTATTTTGCAAAAGTGCAGTAGGGACTTAAAAGCACAATATGTATGGAGACAAAAACAAACAGTCTGTCACAATTTTATAACAGTGACTCTTAGTGATCGTTGAAAGTGATTATGTATGGAAGGGAAAAGGAAACTGTTTAATAAAAATGCAATTGAATTGAGTTAAACATACATATACATGAATATTATGTTAAGTTTTATAAATTACCCAAAGCCACAACTCTTATCTTAAAAATGTATAAATTGTACTCATTAAATGCCTAAAATACACTTGAAGTTTTTTAGCCAAATGTCATGAAAATCCCAAGATATATTTTGAAATTCAAAAATAACATGCAATATTTTTCCAAATTACAGCATGAACATCTCTTCCAAATCCCTCGTAAAAAAGACATTTATTCTCTAAAGACATTTCCACAGCACTCCGCTACTCCTCCTCTCCACCCCACCCCACCCCCACAACATCAGCTCTACTGTACTGGGGTGGCAATAACATCTGCAAGTATACTGACAGGCAGTGACTGAGAATATAATCCCTCCTCTCTCTCGGTTAACCACAGACTCCTGCCAGTCACATGCCTCCTCCCCTCTATCCTTTCCCCTTGCACCACAAGGACTCCATCAGAGAAGGAAGTGAAGTTCATATTACCACTGTGACATGGCCAGCTGCCAAGTCAAACTGGATATTTCCAGTTCAAACTAGCTGAGAAGCCAAACAAGTAGTTCAAGCTTTTGCTGTATTCAGATGCAAGCCTTTCAACACAGTTTGCCAAATAAAACTCCATAACACAATATTCAGTCACATAATGTTACTACAGTATTATATTCCTGAAATAGTGACATTCCCTTTCCAACCTCAAACTTTAGAATAAAAATATAAAACATTACAGCATTCTGGAATTCAGTCTATTTCGCCGATATAGTTCTTCACCAATGCACACAAGTTGCAGAAATCAATCACTTTCCTTTGTCTGCGGATCACATTCACTTCTGTGCTTCTTGCTTTATAAAATTTTCAAACACAAAAACTTCTAATTAAAATTACAATCTGAGCATGTTAATCAAAATGAACAGAAAATAAAACTATGCTGAAGCTATTTCTGCGTTCTGCAACAAACAGGCTTATTTTTCACAAAATTCATGTGACACAACAGCCTTCCAAAAATGATCCACTTGGGCTTTTATGTATAATGTTTACCATGTTTAACTAAATCTCCAGGCATTTAAGTATATCTAATTTAAAAGCCAGATGGGTTCTCTTTATTATGCAGTACACAAAGCACAGTGGGTACAAATTCAAATATATCAGATTAAAAAGGGGGACAAAATTCTTAAGATGTCAAATTGTGCTTCACACATTTGTGCGTTTGAATTTAGAAGTAGTTTCATCTGTCATTTCAATCTGACAGCCACATAACTTGCTTCAGCGAGCAGTCAGCAAACCAAATGATGCCAAGCTGACCAATCTGCACCAAGCAATCTGAGGTTCTCCCAAAACACATTCAAAGCATCAAGTCAAAAGGTTTTCAGATGATAAAAGCTTCATGAAATGAAAGATACAAGATATAATCAGCTTTGACTTTTCAAGGTTCAAAAATCACCAAGCTCTCTCCATATACTTAACTACCTTGGCATTTGTCATTTGTGTTAATTCCCATTAGAATCATATAGTCGCAAATATGGAAATAATGTCAAAAGCACACAAGAAGTGTGCCTTATACAGTCTCTAAGTAAATTCAAAAACTGATAAATAATATTAAATTTGAATTCTGCAGACTGTTTTGAAATGTTGAACTTTTTTTTGTTTATTCATTCACAGGAGGGCAGTATCGCTAGCTAGGCCTACATTTATTGCCCGTCCCTAATTGACTATTAGACTATCCTTTGAGCAATCTCATTGCTGTGGGTCTGGAGTCACATTTAGGCCAGACCAGGTAAGAATGGCAGTTTCCTTCAACTAAAGGACATTAGTGGACCACATTTTTAAATCCGCACAAATTTACAAGTTTTTATTAAGAAAGCAGCTAATTTTCAATTCTTTGTGGTGTCTTATTCAACAAGAACTTATTAAATTATCATTAAGGACAACAGCCCCGATAACCTTCACTCCACAGCTTTTAGCACAACTCAGACTGTATGGATGTTGCTAAAATGCCCAACCAATGTCATATATTGTATAATATAGGCAAAACTATCACCTTCCTTTTCATGCTACCTGTTTTACAAACATATTACATAACACATCATTAAAATGTTAATGATTTAATTGGTCAAAAATGAAATAATGTTGGAAATACTTATTGCCAAAGCAGATTTCTTTTTAAAAGACTAAAAGGTATTTCACTGAACAAAGGCAGTATGATGGAGGCAGTGCAAACCGAAAAGATCCAAGAAGCCAAGTTTGTTGAGAGATTACAATCAGGTAATACAGATTCAATACCATATTTTGAAGAATGCTAATTTAAACTATAGATTTCTGCATAATTGTATTTTAATATGAGAGTACAATTTCACTAGTACTCCAAAGCACACAGAGAATGATAATTTGAGGATTCATGTTTCTTCAACTGTTTGACATTTAACTGAGAATGTGCCTGTTTAAAAAGGTACAGGATGAAAGAGTGAAAGACTAAGTTAATTACTGAAACACATTTAGTTTTCATTAAGAGTGGCCATAAGGTCAGCTACAAAGTATTTCCAGTATAGATTAAGTAGCTATCAGAGAAATTTTGCTTCCTAATGAAATTCAACTTAATAATAAATAAAAACAACAACTTTCTACAAATATTTAGAGAAAAGAGTCATCGAAGTGAGCACTGGTCCTATGGAAGATGCTACAGGAGAATTAATAATGGAAAATAGGGAAATAGGAGATGAGTGGAACAGATCATTTCCATCAGTCTTCACTATAGAGGATACAAGTACCATTCTAGAAGCAGCGATAAATTAGGAACTCTTGAGTTTCACAATCACTGGGAGAAGTGGTACTGAGTAAACTGCAGGCTGACAAATACCCAGATGCTGATGGACTACAACCTGAGGTCTTAAAACAAAGTAGTTAGTGAGATAGTGAAGCATTGGTGTTAATTTTCCAGAACTCTCTCAATTTAGTCATGGTCCTGTTAGTTTGGCAAATAGCGAGCGTAACTTTTTTTTTTAAAAAAAAGGGAGGCAGAATCGTGGGAACATCTGCCATAGGGAAAATATTAGAAGCTATTATTGAGAAGGTTATAGCAGGGCACTTAGATAAGTTCAAAATAATCAGGATGAGTTACCATGGATTTGTGAAAGGGAAATCATGTCTGACTAACCTGTTGCAGTTTTTTTCAAGGAGATAACAATTGAAGGAAGGGGTATCAGTGGATGCACTAAGAATTCTAAAGGTATTTAAGGAACCATAAACGTTACCACTTGAAACAAAAGATTAATGAACAGAAAACAAAGGATAGACATAAATGCATCTTATTAGGTTGGAAAGATACAATGAAGAAGGTGCCATAGGGAACACTGCTGGGGCCGCAACTCTTTACAATTTATACAGATGACCTGGATGAAATGATGGGAGACATAGTTACCAAAATTGCTTTGACACAAATATATAGAGGAAAGTAAGTTAGTTTTGAAGGAGATGTGGTCAGAAGTCACATAACATATGACTAAGAAGCAACACTCAAAGCTTGTGATTTCAAATAAACCTGTTGGACTATAATCTGGTGTTGTGTGACTTCTGACCCTGTCCACCCCAGATCAACACTGGCACCTCCACATCTTAAAAGGAGGTTACAAAAACCTTTAGGTAGGTTATATGATTAGGCAAAGATTTATAATTTGGGAAAATATAAAATTATGCAGTTTGGCAGTGAGAATAAAACAGTATTATCTAAATGTCCAGACATTGCCTCTGGGAGGCATAGGGATCTGGAAGCCATTTTGCATGATTTACAACAGGTTAGTATGCAGGTACAGCAAGTAACTAGGGATGCCAATAGAACATTATTATCACTGATATCGGCAAGTTGGCTTCTAAGGAAAGATTAGGCTTTATCTAATGGAATTTAGAAAAGAGTTAGAAATGATTTGATTGACAGATGCAGAATTTGAACTGCAACAGAATTAGACAAAAACCCATAGCTAACAAATAGATATTATATGAAGTCTTGCCAAACCATATTGCATTTTTGAAAAAACATAGTCAAAATATGTTCTCCCACCAGCTATGAACGACTCAAACTAGCTTTGACCTTGAGCTTTTTTTTATTTTTTTCATGAAATGTGGCTCGCTAAGCTTTTTCAAAAGGATTTGCTGGAGTCGCATGTAGGCCAAACTGGGTATGGGTGTCACATTTTCTTTTCAGAAGGAAATCAGTGAACTAGATGGGTTTATCAACAAATAATGATAGCTGCCATGGTCAACATTACTAAGACTAGTTTTATAACTCCAAATTTATTAACCAAATTTAAATCCCACCAGCTCTATAATGGAATATGAATCTGTATCCCAGTCCTTCTGGATGAAGTGTCATTACACTACATACCAAATACCCATGTCTCAAACAATGTGACTTTTCAGTCAGTATCTGCTGATACCTTGTGTGCATATGCACTATCTTCAGTGACTCAGCAATTCTGACTCAGACATGCTTTTAAAAGAAGGGGGATAAAAATCAGACCAGGTTACAGTCCTTCCGAAAAGATTTAGTTAACAATTAACCACCCAAAAATCACTGCTAGAAGCACTTTCTACAGAACAACAATTTCAATACTGAACTCTGCTCATTATTCAAAGGACACAAATTATACAAAAGCACTGCAATAAACTCAAGAACCAGGACCTTTCAGCTGTAAGAACAATAATCTTCCTTCGATAAACAAATCACACTGAGGAGAACAGAACAACCAAAAAAAGCATGTTGTAGAAAAGGATGGTGGAGGAAAAATAGTTAGTGTCAGTTGAAAGTAAATTCCTTGAAATCCGTAATTCAGATAAAATCAACAAGATGATTTACCTATGGACAGGAAACAGAACTGGGGATAACAGGAGTGGAGTGTTGTTCATATTGAAAGGGTTTGGGACATGATATTGAAACTTGCAGATAGCAAGGACTGCAAAATAATTCAGGAAGACAAATAAGTTAAAAAGTTATGTGGAATAGATGCATGCATTTTACGTAAAAAAAAGTTTTAGACAGACACATGAACAGGCAGGGAATAGAGGGATACCAACCATGGGCAGACAGATGGAATTAGTTTAGAATGACATCATGTTCAGCACAGACATGGCACAAGCCTTGGTTACTCTATAACATAAAAGGTAGGAGATTAAAGCCATTTAATGTAATGTACAATGTACATTCATCAGCATTATATGATGGAACAAAAACCAAAATTATAAGAAATTATACATACTGCACCCAATTCCATTGGAACAGACAGTGATGAAAGCAAGTTTATTGGGGGTGGTTTAAATCATGGATATTTGTTAAAAAATTAATAAAGAACTATTTCTAACAGTTATGAAGTCAGTGGGGAAGATTTATCAATACTACATCATCTCTATCTTACTGTCAATTATCATTGGATGACAATTTTCAAAAGTATAAGATTACAGTCCCACAACACCTTTGTTTAAATGGCTAAAAAAAAATGTAGTATGAAAGAAAGAATTGAATCTAGTTCAATTAAAGTTAGCATCCATTAGAAGTGACTGTAAAGGAATTGGCTTATTTGCAAAGTACATATTCAAATTTTAGATAACCAGGAACTTCCAGAGGTCCAATATCCTTTCACCACAAATTCACCATTGTTTATATCTTTACACAACAGATGCAAGCAATTTCTATTAAGCCTTTATAAATCTTCATAAAATATTTTTATTCAGAAAAAAAAGAGCCAGATGCCCTCAGTACTGCTCTTCATTCCAGACATCGTTCACTGATATCTCAAAATAAACACCAAATAATAGAAAACATACATCCTTCAGCAAAAGAAACAAAGAGAGTTCAATCACATTGAAAATATAATCACTAACTCTACAGATGGCACCAATATCTTGCAAGGGTTAGGACAATAAAGGTATGCAAGCAAATGCAACAAATTTAGATGTACCAAGAGAGTGGACCATATCATGGCGAAAGACACTTAATCCAGCTAAGGGTAGTTGGAGGTATGTTGGTAGGCCATTACAGCTCACGTGCATGAATTACAGACAGCAAATGTCAAAAGAGATATTTCAACATCTTCTCACAATTACAATAACTATAGTGCTATTTGTATCAGTTGCTATTTCCAACTTCAGACTCAATCTTTTAGTTTTGCAGCACACATCTAAAGTTTTTTTTTAATTTCACTATCAGCCTCCATTTCTGCCTCCCAATTCAAAGTCACTTCAGTTTCAAAAGATTTTCAGCTTTGCAATTCAAAATGTAGAAGACAAAGAAAAAATTGTCAATTTCTTCAACGAAAGAGTCATGCAGTCACAGGGATATACAGACAGTCCAACTTCAGTCCAACTCATCCATGTCAACTAGATATTCTAAATTAATCTAGTCCCATTTGCCAGCATTTGACCCATACCTTCTAAACCCTTCCTATTCATGTACACATCCAGATGCTTTTTAAATGTTGTAATTGTACCAGCATCCACTACTTCCTCTGGCAGCTTATTCCATACACACAGCACACTCTGCATGAAAAAGTTGCTCCTTATGTCTCTTTTAAATCTTTCCCCTCTCACTTTAAACCTATGTCCTCTAGTTCCAGACTCCCAAACCAGGGAAAAAACCCTGTCTTTTTACCCTATCCAGGCCCCTCATAATTTTATAAACCTCTACAAGGTCAGCCCTCAGCTTCCGATGCTCCAGGGAAAAAGAGCCTCAGTATATTCAGCATCTCCATGTAACTCAAACCCTCTAACCCTGGCAACATCTTTTATAAATCTTTTCTGAACCTTTTCAAGTTTCACAACATCCTTTCTATAGCAGGGAGACCAGAATTGTATGCAATATTCCAATAGTGGCCTAACCAATGTCCTGTGCAGCCGCAATATTACCTCTCAACTCTTATACTCAATGACCAATAAAGACAAGCATACCAAACGTCAGCTTCACCATCCTTTCTACCTGCAACTCCATGTTCAAGCAACTATGAACCTGCAGTTCTATTTAAATAAAAACATTTGCCAGTTGAGCAAATTTTTATCCTCATCAGTTTGTACATAATATCATGGGTAAAAATGCAATGAGGAAAAATTTTGATAGATATTAGCAAGACAGAATGCATTATTCTGCCTACAAAATTTTATAGTATCACTTCAACACGGATTCAAAACCAACAAAATATAAAAATATCTGTTCAAAATTAAATCCCAGTCATTAAATAGTTTAGGACATTAACTATTTTTGAATGTTTTTTGATTTATTAAGTATGGGACTGGCATTAAGGACTTAATTAACTGATACCATGCAAATGCACTTATTTGGGCAAATTTAAAAGCAAGTACAATCACTCTTAAGCCTGTCCTAGCAGTAACAAAGAAACAGCAATAACAAAGAAACAGCTGAACATACAGGCAGTTTCTGTCCTCAGTCACATTTTTTGCCAATTTCTCAAGCTGGGTGCTCAGTAATTAATTCTGCCATTTTTCAAAATGTGAAAGACCAAGAAATTTAAGTATCAATTCCTGCTTAACAATAATTGCTGAACTCAGGATAGTAGTGACTGAAATGGAATGCCACAAATTTGCCCTATATATAAAAATGCTAAATACAACAGGCTGTTTGAAACTATCACAGAAATCTAAAACTTGGGAATGATAATGCATCTAATTTTGTACAGTATTGGTGTAAATCTCTATTTAGTGGAAGGTCGAGATAAAGAAAACTGACTGCTGAAATTGAAAACAACATGGCTGTTGAACTGAGAATGTGTATAGGGTATAGGCAAGCAGGGAAAGAGTTAAGTTCTGAGTTTTGTGAAACAAGAGCTTCATCTGAGCAGGACTCAGATCAGGTAAGAACTTAGAGTTAGCAATGGGGTGTTGGAGGGAAGGGTAATGGGTTAACAAGGTGGAAAAGCAGGACATTATGTAGAGCCATTTAACAATATTGGAAGCATTCAGTATGCAAGGTCAGCTCACATGGGGAAAAGGTATCCATTGTATGAATCCAGTTAATAAGGTTAAGAACATTCATTATATAATAGTAAAGGGCTTGGTTTCTGCTATTGATACTTGTTGATTCTAACAGTCACCCAATTAATATGTATGTTGCCTCACTAATGCTCCTCAATGTATAATGAATATATAATGCATTAAGAAACTGCTATTCCAGAGAAGACTGTGAACTCATGCCTCTGTGCACATGGGTGATCATTCTCTCTCCCTCCACGGCGCTGAATAAAGATGCAGGAGGTAAAACTATACCACACCTCTGAGCTTCGACTGAGGGGGCAAACGAGATGACAGAACAAATGCCCAAATAACACTGTAGTGTAACAAAAACTTTACATGGTCAACACATATATTTGTTTAAAACTTGTTCCGAAGTCCATGGAATTCGGTTGTGCTTATGCAAGGATTTCTGGCCTCTACAGCATAAGAGTGCTCTCCTTGAACATAGCAAACTTTTTGTGACCCAATCAAAAGTCACTCAAAATATTATCAGATTCTTTCACAAAACAATGAACAAAGTTGCTTACAAAAGCCAGTGGAAACCAACAACTTGTTATGAATATTTTGCATAGTGAGGAAGAAAGCTGGGCTCGTGGCAAGAAAGGTGCAACGCACCACAATTTTAACCAATGCGAGACAAGTAGTCCAATTTTTACTGAATAAATGCTTCAAACTTAGATGGCTTAGTGAACAGTGTTTTACATAAAACCACTCATTGCACCACAAAACTACAGAATAAAAGTATCTCCTAATTACTCATCATAAGTTTGTTCCTGAATAGAAGCTAAGTTTATCCTAAAAACAAAGGGAAAGGCTAATGCACACTGTATTTCCAGATTGCTCATACATTTTTTCAAAGCTGAACATGTAATGAAGGAACAAAGCTAAATGAACAAACAGGCGACCTATCACATGAAAAAGATACATGGCACTTGTAGACAGAGGAGACAAATGTAAATACACAAAAATCACAAAAGCACTCATTGGTAACATTATGAATGCAACGATTAAGCATACGAAAAGAACATTTATCTAGTATTATTAGGGAGGTTGCACTGATTCCAGAACTTTATAAATAATGTGAGCAAACTGCACAATTCAATCAAGCACCCAGATCTAAGATGAACATTTTTAGACAAGATCAGTTTTCCTTCACATTATCATCAGTGGTTGTGCCAATAGCCACGTAAACATTCTCCACTTAAACCCATGGTATCCATGTAACTTTAAGACTTCTCTTGAAACTCAATTTTTGCCAGACCAACATCAACTCCTTTGGCCCAACGTTAAGATTCCTTATGCATCTGTGAAATATCAACTTTTTTTGCATATTAAGTATTATTTAGACATTGTGTATCTATTGTTTATCAAGATTCCGTTGTGGTCAAAAACTACATCTACCTCATTAATCAAAAGTAATGGGTTGCTGAAATAAAAGAGCAATACTGCAACATACAGATATTAGAAATTGTTGGTAGGCATCCAAAAATTATGACCGTCCCATTTGATTTGCCAAGTAACAACATCCATTCTTACTTGTGCCTCCCACTACGCAAATTGGTTTGGCTGAATTTTTAAAAAACTCAAAAGAATGCACTTTGACTTAACTCGCTACAGAACTAAAATTACATATGGTGGAGATTCACACCTTTTATTTCTGCTATGAAACTCCAGCTTTGTAACTTGGGGGGTTCACAAAGTGAGTGATCTACTGCACTCATCCACTTCTGAATTAAATCAAATCAATAGTAGTAAGGTAAATAAATTTATCCAAGAATGAAGTGCATCCAGAATACCTTTTAATAATTTCACACATCATTAACAGCAGTTAAAACTAATTAAGGGTGCAAATTTAGATGATATGGTCGCTGTTTTAATACTATCATGCAATACTGCAGTAAAAGCGCTAGCTCAGAGTACATTAGCCCATATTGTTATTCTGTTTATTGAAAGATTGCAATTATTAGGTAAGACTAAATGGGTTATAGCTCTTTTCTCTAGAAGAGGCTGAAGGATAATCTAACAGGGGTCTTTAAAACTATTAAGGAATTTATCAGAGGAGCTGCAGAAAAGAAGAGGGAATTTTGAAAAACTCAAAAGATCATAAAATACCCTTTAATAAATCCAACAGAAACCAGGAAACACATATTTAGACAAATAACAATTGCAATTAAGACAAAATAAGATGAGTATTAAGAAAGGAATAAAGGGATATGATGTGTTTAGATAAAGTACAGTGGGAGTAGCATAAACATCAACGATCTATTGGGGCCATGTTGTAGGCCGCAAATGCTATGTAATTCTAAAGCTATTTTTACATAACATAAAAATTAGCTGGAGGTATATCTGCTTTATTAATTTATCTCTTTTCGACACCACATACCCTAGTTTTGACCTATTCTGTTAGAACCAGAGGAGTCCAAAAGAGTAATTACATAAATAAAAGTACTAAAAATGTTGTTTCCAAAAATTTTAACTAGAGTTATGAATGCTATACATCCATTTCTTCCCAGAAGTGGGTATGCTAATGACTTGAATGTTTCTGAATGCTCATCCACAGCAACAGCCCTACTCCAGCCTCAAGCCAAATGAGCCAATGCACTAAGCAGCTACAACCAGCTTGGTGGCACCTATGATGAGGGCCTACTTGCAAGTATTGCTAAATTTATTAGTACCAGAATGTTAAATGGGGGAAAACGCTATGTTATAGAAACATTTTTTAAAAAGGAACTGAAGTAAGCTAATTCGTTCTTCTGCAGTCCTCACTTTCTCCTAATTGGCCCTTCGAGCCCACTTCACCATTTAATGATAATGGTTGATCACCCTACTCTGCACCCTGTACCCGCTTTCACCCTATACCTTTTGATCCCTTGAGCCCCAAGAATCATCATGTCAAACTGCTCCAATCACAAGTAATTCACTATTTCATATAAAATGATCCTTCCAGAAACAATCCATTTGCTAAAGGGTGACTATACTATTGTACTGTTAAGTGTTTGTTTAAATGTTTTCAACAATTTCAGAGGTCACCACAGAAAAATCACCTTCATTCACTGAAATTCCAACTAGAGCTATGCATTCATTAGTTCTCTATCACAGGTTTTGTGAAAATAAGCAACATGATTTTCAAAATCTTTCAAGATAAAAAAAGGTTAAAACAATCATTTTGCAGTAAAAAGAACTAGCAACAAAAAGCAACACTTATTTATTAACTTAGACACTTCGCCTTTTCCAAGGATTGGTAAAACAATACCTACATGTTTCTCTTTGCTCTGATGTCATACGGTGAGAACTATTGGCGTTACATTCCTCTTCACCTACCTGTCACTGCTGGTACTACTGCTGCTGCTGACAGAATCACTGCTTGATGACCTACTTCGCGACCCACTGCCACTGGGAGAACGCCGTGACCTCGATGCTTGGCTAGACCGCTGTGGGGATTGGTTTCCTGACCGTGAGGAATGTGGGGATCGACTCCTGCTGTGCTGATAATTTTTTTCTTGTCGTCTCCCCCTTACTTCCCGCGTAATGTCTTCCCTGTAGAGATCTCTGTGCACTACACTTGATATTGCAAACTGTTCCCTCCCTCTTTGTTCATAACGTGGATCATGAGCTTCAAATCGAGTTGGACTTCGACTTCTTGACCCATAATAAACTCCATGTTGTATAGTTCGATCTCGAGGATCTCTATAGTAATCCTGCTCATAATGCCTTGGGCGATCAAACCCTGCTGTTGTACGATCGTGGTGTCCATAGGCACTGTGATCATAAGTACGCTCCCTGTTATCAGAAGCCCTGTGTTTTGGGGATAGGGAGGGGGGAAAAAAAAAGATCTGTCAAGTATCAGCAAATTTTGCCTACTAACCTCTGAAAAAATAAGCATATGAATTTTAACTAAAGAATACATGAAACAATAAAGAGAACGGAGAATTTAGCAACAGCAATGATAGCAATTAATTAGCATTCTATAATAATTGGCATCAGGTGAACTTTGTTCTGCGTTTGTGAAGTTTGTGCTTTCCAATTCCCAAGTGCTAAAAGTAATATTTGTATTAAAGACATGTTGATATTTTCATGTCAAGAATTTTCCTTATCTGTTCCTTCTGCTTTATTACTTTAAAATTACATAACTGACTATTTAAAAGCTATTTAAGAAGTTTTTAAAAATCATGTATATATTTTATAAACAAAATCAACTCGCAGGCTCTCATCTCAAATCTCAAACTAGAAGAAAACCTATCCTGTAGCCTGTATTTAATTAGATACTCACTTTTGGAAGAAAGCAGAAATTGAGCAACTGATGTTGTGCTGGTTATCTATACTAGTCGATAGTTCACTTTTCAAAGTCTGAAACTGACTAAACCCGTGTGTTGTCAAAGGTGTTACAATCACATGACACTCACTGGAAGATCAACCGTTGTCCAAACTTCCACGTGAAGTCTGCAATGCAGAACTTGAAATTTGTATCAAAAATTAAGTGACATAATTGGTTACTTATCATCGGCTTAAGGAGTGCAAAAACATTTTTAAAAAAGCCTGATTCATTGAGATTATCATTGCTAACATTCAGTTTTTAGACTCAAACAAAAACACAATCACACAGATTTAATTTTGACCTTATTCAGGAAAATTATTTCCTTTAAGAAAAACTGCTTTCTTCCAAAATCTATTCTTTGTAGTTAGTTACTTTTTAATTTATGATTAAGGTATACTACAATTTTATTTAGTTCATTGTATTTCTTAATTATCAGGCATTAAAGATATCAGAGAGATTATTACAGAGCTTGATTAAACAAAGGCGAATAAATTACTAAATATTTTACTTCAATAGCAATGTGCTATTTATATTTTTAAAAGTTCTTATTTTAATGCCTGGAGTTTATATTAATTCTGTCCTGTCCACTTATTTATATTACTTCATTTTTGTTCTCGTTATTTTTGCCCCTTTGCATTCTACACTTTTCCTACACAAGTTATTTTTAAAAAAAATCACTACATCTCTATTAACATTTTATAGATTCAAGAAACATTGAGCAGCCAAACACTAAACTATGCAGTGTCAACTTGACTTTAAGCTACAGTTACAGAATTAATCTTACAAAATACTGTGGAATCATTTTACACTGACCTTTCAGCAATCAGAAGCAGCAAGCTGATTCGAAAGCGTTACTGCCATCAGCTGACATACAAAAAAATACAAACTCCTAATCCACGAAAGACACACAGACAGGCAGAGGAGCTAATAAAGCTGTAAGTCAGTGAGATTCTATTGACTAAAGTGCGGTTTGATTTTCTAGCAGTACTAATGACTACTGGAGTTAGTGGAAAGGAAGGGTTGACTGGGTTAGGAGAGGGGCTAAGATATACATGGCAGGACATACCAACCTTTTAAGACTGCAGTAAACACGACCTAAATCCCAATTAAATCTAGGGAGAGAAAAGTGTACAAACATTCCCAATTTGGTCCCCTCTTAAAGGGGTAATCCAACTTCGGATAGTGCTAGTGCCGCATTGTTTTGGGGATTGTATCAAAAAAACTGAACGCCCAAGAAAGATAAACTTCCATTTGCCAGTGTTAAGTACATTCGCCTGAAAACAGATAGCTCCCAAAGTTAAAAAGTAAATCCCAAACCCCAAGACCTTTCTGAGATGGCGGAGTGCGTTCAATCTGATCGTGTCGATGGATAGATGTATCCCGATCCTGGAGTCGATATTAAGCAACTATACCCGTTATTCCTAGGGCAAAGTGCTTTCTTCTAGTAGAAGGCATTTATTATCCATTTTCTAGCAGTCAGTAGCCATTCAATTGTTATGAAGTCTCTTCACATTTGATCTGCAAGTTAAAATGCAACGTATCCACTAACACTTTTCCCTTGTGTGGTAGTCCATTGGTACAATATGGTAAAAATCAAGAAGTATGTCAAACACAAACCAGGTAATCCATTCTGCCACACAACTATTTAAAGGTTCCATATAATCCCATGTTGAAGAAATAATGACTTCTATTCCATTATACAGGAAAAGTAACATTCCAAATGTTTACAAGTTTCTAATATTTTATCTTTAGCCCATAAATATCCATAAGATCCACTCAGAGGGAAACAAAGCAAACAGTACAGATTTGTAGACCCATGATAACTGCATCTGTTACATCCTCATTCTTCATTTTTTCTTGCATGTATTCCTGTCGCAATCATTGGATGTAATATCCTTCCAGGAAATAGTAGATCGCAAAAGTACTCTATCTTCATAGAAAATCTTTCATATCCAAAGAATGTGCATCAATACTTTATATTTTAAACCAAAGCCAAAATATAATACTGCAGGAAGTCTTCAAATACTTCAGTATTGCCTCAAAAAGTAGGTCTGGTAATCCCA
The DNA here is from genome assembly GCF_037043375.1 of Chiloscyllium plagiosum. Lineage (NCBI taxonomy): Eukaryota > Metazoa > Chordata > Chondrichthyes > Orectolobiformes > Hemiscylliidae > Chiloscyllium > Chiloscyllium plagiosum. The sequence goes on along the minus strand of NW_028270175.1, from coordinate 26,025,769 downwards.
TAGCATTCCTCAGGTCAGTTGTACCAGACAATATTATTATAGCCATTCGATCGAAGGGATACATCCAGAGGGAACCGCTTGCAATCCAGGGAGTAAAGGGAAGCATATTACGAGGATTAACACCAAATTAACTGACAGAACCTTCCATCAAACTAACCAAACTTATCCCAGGAGTAGTCATCCAGCCAGCTACAGAATAGATCCACTGCGAATAGGCCAGAGCTGCTACTGGTTTCAATTCTCTTCCATATCCAACAATGGCACGAATGTATAGCATTCCTCAATAAATCCATCTGGGTAACCTATACATGAGTTGCTGCTTCTCATCATACCATTTATCAAAACCCTGCCTAGAGAAACCTTGGAACTTACCCATCAAGTCTCCGTTCATAACGTCCTTCCCGTCCATGTAGTGATGGTGGCGGTCCATATGTTGGCCCCCCACCACCTCCCCTGAACCCTGAAACCTCTCTAGTACGAGTTCCTATAGGAACGGTATCATCTAATCCCCGAGCAGCACTAGGAATAGTGCCAGGCTCATTGTAATCCGTTCGCAGATCCCTGTCTCCCATTTTGTTGACAGAATTGTGTGCTTTTTGCGCACTTTTGATGTCCACAAAATCCACAAAGGCTGCCACTCCACCTTCTGAGCCCCTTTTGGGAAGAATTTTGACACTTTCCACACGGCCATATCTGAAAGTAAAAGAAAAAAATTAGCATTAATGTATTAAATTTAAATAAGACTTAACCAGTCAAGGACAACGATAAATAAATATGCACAGTACAAATCTCCCAGGACGTGATAACAGTTGAGGGGCTGTATAACAATCTGCAAATTCATATTGTATCACTTTTACCACTTTGTTCACTGCACAAGAAAAAATTGTAGTGTTAATATTAATATGGCTTCCAAAGAAATACATATTAATTAATTCTAATCTCAAAACAAAGTATATCAATATTACCGAAAAAAGCTTCAAAATATGCCTTTTATCAGCAATACTAAAAAGTTCTGTAATACCAAATGACTATTGATATCATGGACTAAGCACTTCTGTAATTTGACAAGAGTGCCAGATTCTAAGCTGGCACCATTTCTTAAACACAAACATTCTCTATGCCTGATCACTAGAATTTAGATCATTGTATTGACTTGTAACATAGTTGCATAAAGGAACATCTGCTACTTTCCATCAAAAAGTAGCCATAAAATGCTCATTTACTTTCTGACAAGTAGCCCTTGTTTATTTAAATTAACTCATGTATGGATCCTTCTACAAAGTTAGGCCTGAGGCAGAAAATTGATTAGAGTGCAGGGCAATGGTCAGATACAATATCAAACATTCATTAAAACACTTAAGAATACATTAGTTGAAAAATGTGGTGCTGGAAAAACACAGCAGGCCAGGCAGCATCCGAGGAACAGGAGATGCTACCTGGCCTGCAGTATTTTTCCAGCACCACATTTTTCAACTCTGGTACTCCAGCATCTGCAGTCCTCACTTTCTCCTACTTAAGAATACATTGACCTTTACTTTTTTTTTCAGTGTTCTAGATTTTTGAAAAGACTCATTTTTCTCAAAATATTTTTTTTTTAAAAAGTAAAGCGTTGCTAAAATGGAAATAAACATATCATTTAATGAATAATTGCAAAAATAAATCAAGACAAAGTAAAGCAATCAGAAATAGAAAATCTAAACTTGTTATAAATTTTAATTTTTTTGTCAAAAGGCTATTATTTTAAAATACAAAGCAAGGGTCCATCCTTGCTATTCTTTGAATGAAAGCTTTGAATTATTATTTTTGTATGTTTCACCCATGGTCGATAATAACACATTTATTTGAGGCAGACTGATTTGGGTTCAGCTCTCACTTCAGAGACTGGAGCATAAAATTAAAATTCCAGTGCAGTACTGAAGGAGTACCGTACTATCAAAACCACCATCTTCCAGATAATGTACTAAACCTAAACCCCACCTGGCTTCTCGGGTGAAATAAAAATTCCTATGACATCATTTGAATAAGAGCAGAAGAATTCACCAGTGTCCTGTTGAACATGCATTCCTCAACTAGCATGATTAAAATTGACCATCTGGTCCTTGCTGTTTGTAGGGTATTGGTGTGCAGATATTGGCTACCATGCTTTCTACATTAAAACAGTGACAATACTTCAAAAGTATTTTGTTAACTGAAGTGCTTTGGTTAGTCTTGTGATTGTGAAGGACTAAAGTCTTTTCCATAATTGTTCTCCTATGCATTATTCAAATAGGTCTTATTTATGAATTTTGGTAATAAAACATAGTGAAGCTTGATTTTATGCTCCTCTGATGTCTATATAGACCACTTCTACATTGATATGTCAGTACACTAGCTCTCAAAACACGAGTCTCATACAGCCAGTAAATGTGCCAGATTTGGTAAGAGTTGGCAAACTCATTTCATAATTGCTGGTTGTGCTGGATCCATACAATTTTCTAGACCACGGAAATGACATACATCAATAAAGTAAAGAATTGTATATTTCTAGCAGGTATATTACAACTAGAAACAAGAACCCATTTAATTGATGTCAATCATAATATTAACCCACCCCACCACCAGAGTGCTTCGTCAGTATTTATTGACATCACCACAACTACGTGGCACGGTGACCAGAAACAGCAATTGCCAGGAACCAAAATAGTGCTGCCCATATGATCACACTAATTGGCATAATTTGAAGAGGGGATTACATACAAACAGGGACTGGAACGAGTCGTCAGGGATATAGTTCTTAAAAATGTTATTGTATAAATGGAGGTAACAAATACAAAATCACTCAGGGTTATGAGGTATCCCTCCCTTTGAGGAATATGTTGGAGCCCAATGTTGGGAGTACACGTGGGTGAGGTGGAATGAACCACCCTCTTCGTTTTATCAACATTCTTTCTTTGTCTTCCCATCACCACCAACCCAATTATATGTGGTTCATTTCCTGAACACGACGACTGATGCCTTATGCTCTACTGAAAACCTACCTAAATCAGACAAAGATCTGAGAACTCATCAGGTTCATGTTTGCACATTGGACCATGACACTCACATTCAAAGTGCTATTGTTCAAGCCTGAATGTTGGCTTCTTCTATTTAGTGAATTATAAAATTATTTACAAATGATTTGGATGTGAACATAGGAGGTATGGTTAGTAAGTTTGCAGATGACACCAAAATTGGAGGTGCAGTGGTCAGCAAAGAAGATTATCTTAAAGCACAATAGGACTTTGATCAGATGGGCAAATGGGCCGAGGAGTGGCAGATTAAATTTAATTTAGATAAACGTGAGGTGCTACATTTTGGAAAAGCAAATCGGGGCAGGACTTATACGCTTAAAGTGAGGTCCTCGGGGAGGGTTGCCAAACAAAGAGACCTTGGGGCGTAGGTTCATAGTTCCTTGAAAGTGGAGCCACAGGTGGACAGGAAAGTGAAGGCAGCGTTTGGTACATATACTCAGTGCATTCAGTACTGGAGTGGAAGTTCAGGTTGCAGCAATATAGGACGTTGATTTTGCTACATTTGGAATACTTCATTCAATTCTGGTCTCCCTGCTAATAGAAAAGATTTACAAGGATGTTGCTATGGCTGGAGGGTTTGAGTTAAAGGAGAGGCTGCAGGGTTGGGATTATTTTTCCAGGAGCGTTGAAGCCTGAGAAGTTTATGAGGGGCATAGATAAGATGAATAGTTAAGGCTTTTTCCCAGGGGTAGGGGAGTCCAAAACTACAGGATGCAGGTTTACGGTGAAAGGGGAAAAGATTTAAAAAGGGACTCAAGAGGCAACTTTTTCACACAGGTGGTGGTGTGCGTATGCAATGAGCTGCCAGAGGTGGTGATGGAGGCTGGTACAATTACAACATTTAAAAGACATCTGGATAGGTATATGAATACGAAGGGTTTAGAGCGATATTGGCCAAATGCTGGCAAATGGGACTAGATTAATTTAGGATATCTGATCAGCATGGACATGTTGGATGAAGGATCTGCTTCCTATGCGACATATCTCTATGACTTTAAAATGCATTCTTTTGTCCATGGCTTTGTTTTGGTTACATGAGCTCACCAGTGCCACCTGCATGAGTGTGCAACCTTGGCACTGCCAACCCACAATCTGTAGTTACTTTTAAAATTTATTCATGAAATCTGAACATTGCTTGCAAGGCTAGCATTTATACCCATTATAACTGCCTTTGATATAGTGGTGACAACATGCCCACTTAAACTGCACAAACTCCATGGCAGAGATTCTACTGAGAAACCAAGATGTTGCTGTTTGGAAGGAAGTTTCTGACCTAGCAACTGTTAACAGAGTAATGTAGCTTCAAACCAGGATTATATATGGGTGGAGGGGAACGTGCAGATGGAGCTAGTTCTGCGCATCTGCTGCCTTTACCTTTGAGCTAGTGGAGATCACAGGTTAGTAAAAAGATCCTTTGAAAGTTGTTCCAGGACATCTTGTATGCAGAACATGGATTAAGAATGGAGAGAGTGCATGTTCAAGTGGGCTGCTGTTGAGCTTGTGTATTGCTAGACCTGCACTCATTCAGACAAGCAGAAATTATTCTACCACATTCCTGACTTCTGCCTTATAGATTGTGATAGACTTTAAGGAGTCTCCATAGAATTCCCAGCCTCTGATCTGCTCTCGTAGTCATGGTATTTAAAATGCTAGTTCTGGCAAGTTTCAGATTAAGAATGTTGATTCAGCAATGGTATGCCATTTACTATCAAGGGATGATGCTTCAGTTTTCTCATGCCAGAGATGTTGGATGTCTGGCACTTGTGCGAAGTGAAATTGTTTTATTTGCCATTTATCAACCCATGCATGCTCGCAGTCTTCCTTTACAGGGACACAGAATCCTTCAGTACCTGAGAAGTTATAGAGTCAGTCATAGAGATGTACAGCATGGAAACAGGCCCTTCTGTCCAACCCGTCAGTGGTGAATGGTATTGAACAGGATCCAATCATCCAAGTCAGAACAGACTAGGGACCCTGATCTGTAAGTTTCAGCTATTCCCTGAATGGACGATGTTTAATCACTGTCACCATTTTCAGCATATTGTTTTCAAATGAAGGTTGCTGTAAATATTACTGGCTCGGTGATCTGTTGATTTTTCCATTAATGGCGATGCTTTAAAAATCCTAAACTTAACATTTTGATAGATTTCCACTAAGCTTCTGGCTAACAGCAGTATAGAAAAATAAATCAGTGACAGGAAACTAAAGTTTTTAGATACAATCTAGCCCTACTGAAACTAGAAATTTTCAAAACACATATCAAGCATCTCCTCAATTTGTAAACACCAGATCTGTTATGTTACAAGACACCAAATTCCAAATTCCTGCTTCGCAAAACATATATGCAAGAGTCTTGTCCAGGATGTTGCCTGGAGTGAAAAGCCTGTCCGGCTGGGTTTGTTTCCATGGCACAGATGCGGCAAAGGGAGTGGTCTGGTTGAGGTATATGTGGTACAGTGGTAGTTTCCTAGTCCTGACTGGAAGCCATAGGTTCAAATTCCACCTGCTCCAGAGGTGTGTAATAACATTTCTCTGAACAGTTGATCAGAAAAATTAATTTTATTAAACTTTTCTTATTTAATTATGAGGCACAGATAGATCAGAAGAATCTCTTCCCTTTAGCAGACGGTTCCAAAACTAGAGGGCATACGTTTAACGCGAGGAGCAAGTGGTTTCGAGGAAATCTGAGAAAACCCTTTGACCCAGAGGATGGTAGACAAATTCCAATGCTGCCTGAAAAGGTTGGTGGAAGCAGGTATTATTGCAGCATTTAAGCAGCATCTGGATAAGTACTTAAAATGCCAGGGCTGTGGATCAAACTGTGGACCAAGTAAACTAATCCCATTTGGCTGCGGTTTGGCGTTTGTTGATCTCATTGACATAGCCGAAGTGCCAGTTTCTATGCTGTATGGCTCTATGTCTTTGTACACGCTTCCTTCAAGTATCAGTTATTCTCAGCCTCACCCAAAGTAATTATTAATCCTCCCATTAAGTAAAACACAACCGAAGCGAAAACTATTTTTGTCATTAAAGTTGTGAAATGTTATCTCAAACGTTTTTAATTTACAACGCATGTATGCAACACATTGTAATTAAAATAATCGAAGTAATACGCCACCCATTCACTAACTGCGGCTCGATTTGTTATTTGAACCCAGATTAAACATAAACGTTTCTGTCTGTTTACAGGGTTCGTGTCACTTCAAAAGTCAAGGCCGTTTACACAAGAGGCTGCACTTTGGTTAAATGCCGAGAGGAATAATAACGCGCATTCCCTCAACTGAGCTGAACTGGCTACATGGACGCACCTCGTGGCTGCCTTCCAAGTTCTCCAGTTGCTGCAATCTCGCAGCCGACTGGCGGTGCAATGCTGTAAAATGGCGGGATACATCACAGGGATCCAACAGATCCATGTAATGGCGGGAGATCGAGAGAGAAAAAAAGACATGACTTGAACACTGTTAGCAGAATATGCCAATGTTGTAAAGAAAAATGGCCAGCTAGATTTAGAATATGTGCACAATCCGGTGTTAAAATGTAACTTCATTTTCCCAAAGTAATCTTTTGTTAACGCATAACGATTTTTATTATTTCATGGACATAATCCTTGATAGTATTCGCATTGGACGTAGTCATCAATTAAATTACCTTTCTGGAACTGGGTGGCTCGACAGCGATATCACATGATACGTTGGGAATATAGCAGGATTTCATTGCGGTATGCCTAATTTGTAGATTTCTCTCTAATTCATATACATTCAAACGGTTGTTCCCTATTTCTGAGAACAGACATGTACTTAGGTGTCCTACCGCTATCAGATATGACTGTTCTGTACAATGCTGTTCTCGAATAATGCGATTTTTCTTTTTAATTAACGAGCGTGGTATTAGCATTGGATTGTGCAGCCTCGTTTTTTTCTAGCCAAGTCTCTTGAGACAAGTGAATGCCACACATTTTTACATAATACACTGCAGAATCAAAACAATTCTCCTTTCTGTGCTCGGAATAGCTCTCGCTAACGAAAAACGCTGTTTTAAAATGGTTTTGGACAATCAAGTAATCCAATCGACAGATCCACATTTGCAACATTAAAAAAAGACCAAAAGTAACCCCTGCCCGAAGTATTGTAGCATTTTATTGTTATACTAGAGTCACACCAAACGTTAACATAGCCGATCCAAACAAACAACTATGGGGGAGGGAAAATGACAAAAGGACAATCGCAACAGCTTCTCCTTGGCAGTAATTTAATCGGTTTGAAATGTACATATCGGCTGCATACGCGGAGGACTATCCATCACTTCAAAACGAAAATCACGATATTCGATTTAAATACAGATGCAAAATGAAGATTCTTGCAATTATCCAGGAATATAATGTCCTAGTGTGGGGCCACAACCGACAAGCACAATGAATGAGGCGAATAGGTGCAGCTTCTTCTAATTCATACAAAACAAAAATCACCGCACATCGGTACTGTGTATAATTTAAGGCTCGAATGTTTTCTGCCTTACAATGAAAGACCGAGGAATATCTTATTTCAAACTAAAAAAGTATAATCTAATTTAGAAAAAATATTATAATCTGTGCATTTTACACAGATGTCCCTTCAATACATGCTTTTGGTTGTGAACTTTTTTTTCTGTTCAAATAAATTAGTGGAGTAAACTATTTAAATCTGGAAAGTTTTTAAAGGGAAAGCTTGAACTCGAGTATTTTAGGTAAACAATCTGCAAATCTTGAACAGTAATAGTTACAGCAATAGAAATACTCTGTTCTCCTAAAGTTTAATAATGGCACGAAGGTCTGCAACATCCACATGAACTGTCATTATATAAATCTATTTTTTTGGTTAGTTTTCAGTTTACAGCATTTACCCAAGTCTCAAATTATCAATTCTCTCAAAGATAGCCCTCGAAAACACATCTAACTCGAAACACCACAAAAACATTTGACATCCATGAAATGTACCTGAAGTTCACCTCATAGCCAAATGGAGCATTTGCAATGATAATTAATTTGTCAATGATAGGAAAAATAATGGAATCACTTCTTAAAGATACAACAGAAGAAAAAAAAATCTAGAAAACAAAAAATGGAATGTTAACCACCGATTCTAAAATAAAGTAACAAGTATACAAAGGTAATGCAATGGGTTTGATATACATGGACTTTAAAATGCCTTCAATAAGAGAATGCCGAAGATCATAGAATGTGGTGTCAAGGTAAAAGCATCAGAATCGGTAGCAACTGGCTACATAATGGAAAATAGAATGAAAGTTTAAGGTTGTCAGGTTGTCACTCAGACTGGTGAGAAACAAAGTCGAGCATAATCAGAATGCATTTGTTAATGCATGATGTCAGTGTGGCACATCTTATCCATCAATCAATGGTTGGTCTAACATACAAGGAACGGCTGAGGATCCTGGGATTGTATTCATTGGAGTTTAGAAGATTAAGGGGAGATTTAATAGAAACTTATAAGATAATACGTGGTTTGGAAAGGGTGGATGCTAAGAAATTGTTTCCGTTAGGCGAGGAGACTAGGACCCGTGGACACAGCCTTAGAATTAGAGGGGGTAAAGTCAGAACAGAAATGCGGAGACATTTCTTCAGCCAGAGAGTGGTGGGCTTGTGGAATTCATCGCCACAGAGTGCAGTGGAGGCTGGGACGCTAAATGTCTTCAAGGCAGAAATTGATAAATTCTTGATGTCACAAGGAAATAAGGGCTACGGGGAGAATGCGGGTAAGTGGAGTTGAAGTGCCCATCAGCCATGATTGAATGGCGGAGTGGACTCGATGGGCCGAATGGCCTTACTTCCGCTCCTATGTCTTATGGTCTAATCATATGCTATCGAGCCTTTGAAGAGAAGATGCAATAAACTGTGATATAGCAGTTTGTAAATAAAAGATTTGGACATCCCCTCCCCCAGCACATAGCACTTACAAAGTTAATCAACTACCATCTTTCACAGGTGGAACAGCTGAATCACATTTTCCAGCCATGTTAATTACACCTGACTGCACAACACTGCTGAAGGTTAATCGGAGACCACAAATTTGAAATAAGATCCCAACTTAAATGGCATTTTCATATTGCTTAACAATTTCTGGTTATTTCAGATTTTCCATGTTCATTTTGCAGTTAATACATCATTTTTGAAACAGTTATGTACACATCCATAATAAAGTAAATATTTTGCATTTATGTTCATGTCCTGCAAACGTTTTCCTGATTTTGTTTAACAGTGACTACACATCACAAATGCTTAATTGGGTGTGACAGGTTTTGGGAATGTTGGGGTGGTAAAGGAAACTATATAAACAAATTTCATGTTTATTTATAAATGGGGGTATAAGAATGTATAATATAAACTGTGTATGTAAAATTACTCATAACTGGATCTTCTCCTCAGTGGCAGCACTACATATTCAATATTCAAATAATTAGCAATTTCAAGACTCTAAAAATACCGCACCAGTAGGTGGGGCTGTCAACATAGCATTATTCAACACATCAACATTGATGGGAATTGGCTTAAGGTTATGTAATAACCCAAACTTGCAGGCATCTCATCGGAGACATCAGAAGGATCATGCAAAAGTATTATGTTCCACGGTTAAAATATCCTTAAAATCAAAAGTAGAAACAGTTTTTAAAAAGAATGACAAAATCTGTTGCCAGAGAAAATATCAAACAGGACTGATTAACAAATTGCCCTTTAAATTAGGGATCAGAATGGAACGTGAAATTGGAAGATTTCCAAGCAAAGAAAAATCTGATTGATGGGGCTGGTGTGGTGCAATGGTAACATCCGAACCTCTCTGCCAGGAGGTCCAGGTTCAAATCCCACATGCTCCCAGAGGGGTGTAATAACATTTCTGAACAGATTCATTAGGGGAAAAAAACTATGTAGCATGAAAGACACCGCAGTAGAAATGTAGACCCATGGATGTGCAGTGTGCGATGAGCATTAGTCAACCCCGCCCCCCTCTACTAGGCCAGAAAATTCACCTTTTTGGCCTCCTCCCCCATCCCTTGCTGAACAAATTATCAGATAGCTCCATTTTACTAACAGTATTTTTTTTCAATCTGACAATTTATTTTGCCTGAATTGATGATCTCTAGTACTCCCACTGAGGTATAGACAGATGTCAACTAATTTGCAACTATATTTTATTCAAGTTGAACACTGCCACCCAGCTATTCATTATCCCCATTTCAATACCAAGTTGAACCCTAACTTGTTGAAATTTCCAATATTTCTAAAGGAGTACCAAATATGTAATGTGAAAACTCAAGACTGAGACTGTCAGCTTAGTATCCAATCACAACCGATATATAATTCTGTTCTAACTGCATGTTCACATGCAAATACTTTCTAGATTGATGATAGTTACTGGGCAACCAAAAAGTAACAGATTTTGCCATTAATAGTCTGGTCAGAGACCAATTGTAGCACACAAAATGTTGCTTGGGTTGAGAGTAACTAATTAAGCAGATGAGAAAACATTGAAGTGTTCAGTTACACCCTGTCTTCACCAACTGAACCATCACAGAAACTACTTTGCTTTTTAAACGGCCTAAAGATTGTGAAAACTTGCATCACAATTTTAACAGAGCAAACACAGGCAATAAACTAGGCAACACAATAAACAAAGCACCAAATGCATGATTCTCAAAAAATATTTGGAACTTTACTCAGCCTCACTAATAATAACTTCAATACTATAAGGAAATACACATCATGGAGCTTGATCTTTTTTAATAAAAAGAACTGTAATAATTATACAGAACTGCTTTTCATCCAGAGGTTTATCTTGACTAAATTTATACATTATCAAGATTGTACATTAGTCAGTCTTTTTATGTTGTGATAAGTGTATCACAGGAGTGATACACAGTTCTACAGACTGACCATGCTCGATCTGAAGAATCTCTTCCTCATCTCAACTCTAAAGGGTCATCTTTTCACTCTGAAGTTGTGCCCTCAGGTCCTAGTCTCTCCCACCAGTGCAAACATCATCTCCACATTCATTCTATCCTCTCAATATTCTCTACATTTCAATCAGATCCACACTCATCCTTCTAAACTCTGTCGAGTATTGACCTGAAGTCTTCAACTGCTCCTCATGTGACAAGCCCTTCACCCCCAGGGTCATACTTGTAAACCTCCGCTGGACCCTCTCCAACACCAGCACATCCTTTCTTAGATATGGGGTCTAGAACCGGTCACAATATTCCAAATGCAGTCAGACCAGAGCCTTATGCAGCTTCAACTTCACATCCGTGCTCTCGTATCCTAACCCTTTTGAAATTTGCCTTCCTGAATGCGCATGTTAGCATCATGAGAATCCTAAACTAGGGCTTGGAAGTTCCTTTGCACTTCAAATTTCTGAAGCCTTTCCCCATTTAGAAAATAGTCTTTGCTACTATTCTTTACAAAGTACATAACCTCATATATTCCCATATTGTATTCCATCTGCCACTTACTTGTCCACCCTCCTAGCCTGTTCAAGTCCTCCTCCAACCTCCCTACTTTCTCAACACTACCTGTCCCTTAAACTTAAAAAAAAACTATTTAGCATTTCCCTTCTATAAACTTAACAACAGTGCTCCCAGTTTCTTTGTCCAGATTATTAATGTATAACATGAATAGTTGCGGTCCCAACAATGACTCCTGCAAAACCAAACTAGTCACTGACTACTATCCTGAAAAAGATTTCTTTATCTCCACTCTTTGCCTTATGTCAGTCAACCAATCCTTTATCCAAGCCAGTACCTAGCCCGTAACATCACTGGCTTTTATCGTACTTAGTAGGTTCTTGTGCGGCACCTTGTCAAATGTCTTTTAGAAATCTAAACAGATCACATCAACTGGTTCTCCTTTCTCTAACTTGCTCATAACTGCTCAAATAATTCTAATAGATATGGTAAGCATGTCTTTGCCTCGATGAAAAAGGTTAAAGCTTCTACTATTGCTATTCATTGCTCCAGGCATCTTCATGCATACAATTCTACAACAAGATTAGGTCAGAGTTTGGGTATTCAATGACAAATATCATACCTCCCAACTTCCCAAAGCATTTCCATAATTTACAAGATACGTCAGGGGTGTAATAAAATATTTTCTAGCTGCTTGGGTCTGAACTCATCTAACTACCATCAAGAAATTCAACACTACTTGGACAAAGCATCACTTTTCAGGCATTCAGTCCTGCCAGCACCTGTGCAATTTGACTATAGTTGATACCATTTACAACATCTACTACCACAACTCAACAAGGTTTCTTCAACATCATCTTCCAAATCTCTGATCTTTGCCTCCTAGGAAAAAAAAAGGGTCCAGACATGTACTGTATTGCTGTTCGTTTTTTGTTTGAGTAGCTTCACCAAGCAGACTACAACAGTGAGAAAAGGTGGTTCACTATTAAAACATATCTTCTCAGGAGGAATTAGGGTTAAGTCATAAGTTCCGATCTTGCAGAGACACCCATGTCATATTACTTAAATTTGCTCAAGATACAAACTGATAGAAGTGTGCAAAGATTTGAGAAGCTTAGGTCATGTGTGACTAATCCACTTAAACAAGCAGCTGATATCTAGCATGATAAATAGGAAAAGGATAGGAAAACAGACATGCCATTCCTATGAATTTCTGTAAGCTATTTTAGAAATAAATACATGAGAAATCATCAAATTTAGATAGATTTATACATCTAACTGGGATATTGTTTGGAGGATGAGAGAGTAGGAATTGGTCGAGTAGCTAGTTGTTTCAAATGGCATTCCCTAAGAATTATATTAGAGCCTCAACGGTTCACTGAACAAATTAATGACTTGAACAAAGGTATAGGGGATTGCCTATAGAAATTTGAAAATTAGTTGAAGTCAGGAACCATAGTAAGTTTATACTGGTAGGAGGAGGAAGTTACAACGGTAAAGGGGCGACTAAGATAAAATCAGATGTGATCTAAGAAACACCAATCAAGAGTATTTTCTTAATTGTGCTAGATCAACTGCGGAGGACAATAAAACTTAGATATCCTGATGCATTAAATTGCTAAAAATTGATCCCTGGGTACAAAACTGTAATCAGAAAGACTAGTGGAACGCCAACCTTTGTTTTAAAAAAAGGCATGAAATTCAAAAACGAGGAAGCCAAGCCTCACTTGCAGAGTGCAAATCATGGTCCATTTACAGCATCGCCCATCAGAATACACTGGCACTGGGAGAGATATGATGCAACAACTTACATTTATACAAAACATCCCACCGCACTTCACAGGAGCATTACAAAGCAAAATATGACACTGAGCCACATAAAATGATACTATGGTAGGTGACCAAAAGCATGCACAAAGATGCAGGCTTCAAGCAATGTCCTAAAATGTGGAACAGTACAGACAATAGGATTTGGGTCTTGGTAGTTGACGGCAAGATTCCCCCACAGTACAGCAATAAATTAGGTGGCAGAGAGCAGGAGTCCACTAATTCACCAGAATGAGTCTAAAGTGCTAAATTCTGATTAGCCATGAGCCTGCAGTACATTCCCTCAAATTCAGAACAACCTACAGATGTTTAAACTGATCAAGCAATTCAATGGTAGATACAAAGATATTATCTGAACAAGAGGAAACTGAATCATAGAACAGTTACAGTGCAAAAAAATGGCTTTTCAGCTCCTCCTGTCAATGACAGCTCCCTGCAAGAGCAGCTCAGCTAGCACCACTGTCCTGGACAGTCGTGCAAATACCCTCACTTTAGGTGCTTAACCAATTCTCTTTTTAAGCCACAAATACATCAATCAGTGTCATAGCTTATGTATTCCAGATCCTAACTTCACAGTCCATTTAAAAAAAGTTGTTTTTTTTTAAAAAAACACGGTGCACTTATGCTGAGAACTTAATTAGATAATCAAACAATCAGAGGATAGGTATTCACCAATAGGCAAAGCATTAGGAAAAATTAATTACCTGGAATGCTGGACGACAAGAGACCTGTTACTCGTGTGTTGAGTCCCATTGAATCAAACTCCCAGACAATTTAATAACCACAGGAACTTTAACAGTTTAAACTTATATCTGAACAAGTGGGCACAATCAGATTACCACAAACCAATCAGCAGAAAACAACCATTTGTGACTGCTGGGAATTGCATAATACATAAAATACTAAACATTTGCAATAGATAGATGTTATCTTTTTCAGGATATATGGACATCTTATTTACATTGCAACTATTAGCAATTTAGGTCCAATGTCCAAAACAAACATGTTCTCTAAAACCCTATGAGCTGATCACAATGAAACAAGTTAAATCCTTAAATTCAAACCACTGATCTACTTTTCCATATCGACACTTTTGTCTACTTCTAACATACAGTATTAAAATAGTGTTTCTCATTTGTATGCTTGACATAGTGAGAATACTTAGCAAGTGCATATTGGATGCATGTATTCAACAAGCACACCCAACATCAAAACAAATTCATGACTACATAGTTCAATGAATCGTTAGATAAATGACATATCTAACATCAATAATTTAGGCATTCTATATTAAAAAAATATTTCAGTTATAAAACCAGTCAGGTTTGATTTGATCACAAAGAACTCATAGCAATTATTGTTCTTGCCCTGTTTTAAATCAAACTATATTTACAAGATCAAATCTGCAACACGTGCAAAGGACAAATGAATAGTTTTGAAATAATCTTCCATTATGATTCCTGAAGAAGAGCTCATGCCCGAAACGTCGATTCTCCTGCTCCTTGGATGCTGCCTGACCTGCTGCGCTTTTCCAGCAACACATTTTCAGCTCTGATCTCCAGCATCTGCAGTCCTCACTTTCTCCTCCATTATGTATAACCAGCCAACATAACATTTTCAGTTCAGTCATTTATCAACATTCCTAGTTCTACCATTAATGTGCAATAACAATAGAATACATATGATAAACAGACTGATGGATTGCAAGAATCATCGATTAGAAGAAACATAATTTGTATCAAATTGCATTCTCGCCTTGTTTGTCCCCAATTTTAATTGTTCTACCAGTGGCAGTCATCACTTCAGCTATCTTGTTACACATACTTCTCTAGCTCCCCTTTCATCTTGAAAACACTTCATTTATCCATGTATTCGATCACAGGTCCCAGCAGTGTGAAACCTGCTTTGATAACACTCATCTTAAAAGGTTTTATTATTCAAGAAATGAAAGTTGTTGCATTTCACCCAACGCTTCATATCTACAATAATCAGGCCGTTTGCCATCTATAACAAGAGGTTATAACTTTAGGATACGGGGTTGCAGATTTCAAATAGAGATGATGAGGAATTACTTCTGTCAATGGGTCATGAATCAGTGGAACTCCCTACCCTGATGGACAGTGGACACCAGGACCCAAATAAATTTAAGGGTGAATAGATTTTTAATTAGCAATGGGTTAAAGGATGATGAGGAACACACAGAAAAGTGGCATGAAGGCCAAAATAGATCAGGCATGATTGTATTCAACGGCAGAGCAGATGTGAGGGGTTGAACCACCTATTCCCAATGTTCTTATGAAGGTGTTTTCTTACTGAGATTCCAAATACATTAGGTCAGATTTGGGAGACATCAGTCAAAAAGATCTGATCACAAGAAAGTCATTATTTAGTCCTCCTTCAAAATAGCAAATACTGCTGAATATAAAACCTAGGCTTAAAATCCCAACTTCATTCCATGATTGGTGTTAATCATAGCCAGGTGGAATAGTGGCCTCACTAAATCTGAATCAGGGTGATAGATTTAGGGGTGTGAAGCAAAAGAAGATGCGGGATGTGTGTGCGTGTTTTCAATAGGTAAGGAAAAGCAGAACTTGACTAAGTTGCGATGTCTTCCAAGATAAAATAAACAGTCTTGATAAAACTTCATACCTAGGCTCAAAAGTTAAGAATTTCCAACTTTGATGAGGTTGATAGTCTTTTTCTTGCAGAGATGGGTTTAAGTAAATTAAAGGCGTAAAATTCCTGATCAAAATTTTGATTATACATACTTGTATCTAAACAAGGTCGATGTCATTCTGATTGAGGAGGATTGTTCTAATGCACACAAAATTAAAGTGTACATAAAATCAAATATTATTTCTTGAACATTAAATGCAACAAATACGCTCTCGACCAAAAATTCCATAAACTGAAGTTTTAAAAATTATTTTCAGCCACAGAACGGCTGCAAACATTTTGTGCCCCTCACAATAGGTTGTTTTTTGAAACAGATAATGCAGAGGCAGGAACTACCAAAGGCCCCAGAAATACCTTCCAGGTGAAGCAGTTATTCACCCGCACTTCGCTCAAAGTAGTCTACAGTTTTTTTGCTCACAAAGTAGTCTCTACATTGGAAAGATGAAACACAGACTGCGCATCCAATTTGCAGAATACCCCGGATCTGTCTGAAAAAATTACCCCATGCTTCCCGTTGCCTGTCACTTCAACACACCACTGTGTTCCCTGGCCAACACCTGTTTTGGGCTTGCTGCAGCAAAGCTGGAAGGACAGCATTTCACTTTCCACTGAATGGCATGCAACCTTCTGGATTCATTATTTCTTTTAAATTTTTAGGACCTCAGCAGCTCTTCCATGCCTTTACCCCAACCCCCTCCAAATACAAGACCTTGTCATTACATGGGCTGCTACGATAACCATCCCATTGTCTGCTACTAATAGTCCCAATTAGTATCCATTGATTTTCCCAAATTGACCTCTACCAGTTTCTTTATCTGTCCAACTATTGTCTCTCTCTCTCTGGGCTTCAGCTCCACCTATCGCTGCACCCCAACCTCACCTTCAACATATGTAACAAACTTTTCCGAGCTATCATCAGTTCTGAAAAAGCATTATTGGATCCAAACTCTGCTTTCTCTCTGCAGATGCTGCCAGACCGGATACATTTTCCCAGCAATTTGTTTTTGTTTCTGACATCCAGCATCTGCAGTTCTTTTTTTCATAAACAAATGTTCCTCAAATAAAGAAACTGCATTTAGACAGTACCTTTGGTGTTCTACATCACAGAAATTACTACTTAAAATTCAGACATTATTGCAAGGTAAAACCTTTGCACAACAATCTACTGCAGACAATTTCATAAGTGACCAAATTATCTTACTTTCCAAAATTGGAAATTTATATCAGTCTGAACAGACAGGTTTTCAACTTAATGGGTCAAAATGTAGCAGCAACCCAACAAGAATAGCCATTTGAGTGCTGACCCAATACTGTCTAATATTCTATAACAGGGCTTCAATCCAATGACCTTCTGACTCATCTCTTAATGCTAAACCTCAAGAGAGGGACTTACATGCTAAGGGCTGCCACCCAATGTAAATCGTAACAAATTTTGAAATGCCTGAATTCTTCCTTAAGATTAAAAGTTGATTAATTGAATTTAAACACCACTGGTACTCTTGTAATCTGCAGGGAGCTATTTCATTTGTACACAAAACTGCAACTCTTGTCATTCAGACATGGCAGCTAGGAGCAGCTGGCACTTTTGTTGCCTGTTATGCCAGAACCACAACTGGTATTTTGAAGCCAGCACATTTGGACAAAAGGGTCAGAGTTCATTATTCATTTTGTGACTGTCAGCCATGCAATGCCAAGGCCAAATGTATTATTTCGCTGTCCTATGAATGATTTCCTCGATTTTTGCACAACTAAAATATACGCACAGATCAGAAATGTGTATAACATGACAGCAGATGCCAAATTAATTTTTATTTGTTCACATCTGGAGACCTAATGTTGCTAACGATCACTTTCAAGAAGTTAATGACTGCTATCACACAGGTGGAAAACATCCAATTTGAATCTGGCTTTAAGTTCAATCGGGGGTGGCTAAACAGATGAAAGACAAAAGTATCATTATATTATAATGAAACTACTTTCACAATCTATTTATGAATCTGTTATTGTGTGGCATTTCTCTGTTCATAAAACTAGATTTCTGAAAGCTAACCCCAATACCAATTAAACAGAGTGAGCAACTTTCTTGGGGTGGGGATGGTGAAGGGAAGGGAAGATAACGATTTCTCAGCTTTTGTTGCAAAAGATGTGAAAAAGATTAGACAGCTAGATTCCTGATACTATTTGTATCAATCTGTCTCTGATATGATTCAATTTTGAAACAGATCAATTTAACAGTCAAAATTTGACTTACAGATGTCAAATATGGCATATTTCTAATCCATTTCAGGTCTTCTGATGTCAATGTAAATGGACAGGCAATCCATCTCCTAAAAGCAAGTCCCTTTCTTTTGGTGGGAAAGAAAAATATCAAAACCTTCTTAGAAGATAATTTTGTACGTTAAAAGGCTGAACTATCTAGTATCACTCATTACATAATGTGTTTTGCCGGAGTGCAATATTACCAAAATTCATATATTGACTGGAAAATAGTGCTATTATAATCAAATAGCAACATTTTCTGCATAGTTTGCATGTCTCTTAACTCTGAATAATTCCTCCCCTTAGAGTGCTAGTTCAATCAAGTCATGTTTAACTATCTTCATCTTAACATTCTTACTTCAGCAAAATAAAATACAGACCACAAGGAAAACTCATTCTACCCACAGCATCTGACTACTGTTTCCATACAGAAAAGTGACAACATTACTTGGGCAAGTAAAATTAACTGATGCTAAACACCTACGCCATATTTCACCTCTCAGAATACGATTCTTGCTACTTACATTAATTGTGCATTTTGTTAGGACAAGTACAGTGCCCTAACTCTGGCCAATACAAAAGTGCAATGCATAAAAACAGAATCTAATGAGGTATGAGTTATGCCAATGATTTCCTAACACCCGCCACGTTACAGAATAGGCCGACCTAAAATACAATGAAAAGGGCACTAAATATATTAAATGTTGTTGTACCAAATGAATTAGTGTTTAAAGCTTGATTTCACAAGCTATCTACTTTGTTTGGAGATTTTCTTTCAGGTAGAACGTGTTCCAGATCATTTCTAGCTGAAACCTACTGCACCCTCCCCTTTGCGTTTCCCTCTCGTTCTCTGGTGGGGGAGGGGTGGGAACTGGTTTATTTGCATTTCAAACTGGTATAACAGAAAATACACAGTCTTCTTCTATAATTAAACATAGCAATAGACACTAGAGAGTCTATCAACCGCAGATCACTCTCAATAATTTTTGTAACCACGACAGCACTGCTAAAAATATCTTAAAATGGTTTTAATAACAGTATTTTTCTAAATCACCATAATCCTGTTTTAAAAAGTGCTCATAGTGGAAACCTATTTCCTCTATGTCATAGAATGATGTGTTTTTTTTCATTTTTATCTGGTTGGATTAGGAAAAATCTCTTTTTATATTCTACTTTTAAACAAGTATAGCATAAACATAAGTGCAAGTGTATGATTTATACAAAATTCCTATCCAATGCAAATGAGATCTTACTTCACACACTGACAATTAATTTTTTAAAAAGTCACCAACCAACAGTAACAAGGCAACTTCAGCACTCAACTAAAAGATAGGAGTCCGTTAAAATCTTTTACCTAAAGCACTGAAGTTTGTGTGTATGTATTGGGCAATCTCCACACTACCATTAGTCTTAAATTGAACCAAATGATACAGACTGACAAATGCTGAAACCACAATCAACTTTACTCCTGAAATTTAACAGTTTAATACATAAAAGATACTTTTAAAAATAACATGACATTATTTTAAACATGGGGCAGAAATTTTATTGCAATCTGATTCGATTAATTGCGTTTAGGTTTTGTTGAATTTTAAAATATCCAACAGATTTTTTTAACATTACGTACATAATATGGTGAAAGAAATCAGAATTAAATTCCTAAACATGTCTGAGAATTCATTAATATCAGCTCATGTGCTCATCCTTGAAAATAGTCCATGAGTCTTCCCCAATATTCAAAGATATCCCCAAAGGCCGAGCTTCAAAAGTTACCATTGATCTATTACTTCCATTCATTCATATTCAAAAATGCAAGGTTAAACATAAAATAAATGTAAAAACTATATTCTTATTTTTGAAAAGCAAATTATCACTTATCAGGCAGTGTTTTGCAATTAGGTATGTAAAAGTTCTTTCTAAGCCCCCAAAAAAACGAGATATGATAAATCAAGCTTTGCTACACATCTTCTGCCGGGTAGGTACAAGTGCATGCTTCAAATGCCAAACGTGAGGCTTGATACTGAGAATGAGTCCGCCATTTTACTCACGCTGAGCACCACACGCTACGCTCTGCACTGCTATTTTATCATTTCCTTTTTGCACCAATACTTCATTTAAGAATAAAAACATTCTGCTCATTTTTACATTAGAAACAACTTGCGACTTCAATAGCTCCCTTTCACCTTTTTTTCTGGTTTCATAATCAGAATTGTTTTCAATTTGCATCTGTTCATTACACGATGCATTGGTTGCACTTTGGATCGCTGCTTCCTGTCTCGTATATAAATAAGCTTGTGCGAAATTCAGCAATCCTACATGAAAATCCGAACCTCTCAGGTAAGCTGAAGCATATTTTGCAGAGGTACCTTTAATATCATACCAAATTATTGCCTTTAATTAAAATACGATACATAAATTGACCAAATTGAAATCTTTCTTGTGCTTGTATTTGTTTCTGTTGTACAAGGCCAAACAGTATCTGATCGCAGATGAGCGCCAGTTTGGACCTTTGCTATCAGTGAATGTGTTGTGTTCCCCTCCCCCAGCTCAGTTTCCCACAGACAGCCCCTGTCCTCCATTATAGCTCCCATGTGTCTAAAACAGATCTTCATATCTTTCTCTCTCTTGGGGAGGCAGTTTGCAAAACCATCAATATTTACAGTATTAACATGAAACAGTTGTAAACTTTATGACTGAAGAACACAGGGTACAACAGCTTCAAAAACATACACAAGATTCCCACAATCACATTTAGCCAAGTCACGGGCAAGAACAAAAATCGAAATGTGTTTGTTTCATTTCCCTTTTTAGTGAATGGTGTTCCTCCACTCCTGAGTGATTAAAAGCTATTAGGTAGCATCAGAAAGCAGACTGGAGAAGATCGACTCAAGATCCTGGCAATGTCACACAACAATAGAAATACTGTAAGACAATCAGTGACCCCTTTTACGGAATGAAGGATATGAACTTAACCAACAGCTTGCGTGCGTGTGTATGCGCGATCTCATACACAGCTGCAGCAAGAAGCCGGCACTTTCTCTGGTTTCAGTTTACCCTGACGGGCCTCGAGGCTAGGCCCACATTATACACTCCACAGCGTATACCGCACACGGCGCAGTCCACACTTACCGTTTAAAATGCTCGATAATCTTATCTTCGCGCACATTTTCCGGCAAATTCCCCACCCAGAGATGCCTGGTTTCTCGTACCATCCTTAGCGAGTCATAAGGCTCCTTTTCTGTGCGAGTGAAAGTCCGGTTTTGCGTTGGCGATGGTTCCTGTCAGCTCAGCCCGGGTTAATCCTTGAGGTAAATCCCACCATTCGGCTAACGCGCACACACTCTTTCTCGCTCGCGCCACCCGACCTGACGCGGTTTTTTTTCCTCGAGACGCTAACAGTTCGTCCCCAGACCCGAAATTGAGCCACATTGCGCATGCGCGGGATCCGTCGCCGCGAGCGCGCAAGCGCCACGAAACCCCGGGTCGCCACAGCTCGCCGTGGTAGCACGCAGGCGCCAAGGAAATCCTCGCCCTTTTCTCCACCCCTCCCCTCCCCCTTCCCAGCCAAAAGAACGAGCGCCAACTGCGCTTGCGTGACACCCGGTGAACATTTCTTTTCCACTCCCCGGGCGAAGCTTGCAATCTACGCATGCGCGGAAAATGCGGCACGGTGCGCTGCCCAAGGGTACAGACCGCAGCAGAAACTCGGAGGAGAAATACGCATGTGCAGAAAGTGACCGGGGTGTATTTTCTGCGCAAGTGCGCAGACTTGGTATTTAGCTTACTCCAGTGTCTGGGAGGAAAGTTCTCGAAAAGCTGCTGTCGGTGCTGGAGCACGATGAATAGAGAGGAATCTGAGAAAGCGCTATTCCAGGGATTTGCACTATTTCATTTAAAGAATAGATCTGTTTAACCTGTGTATAAGTGCCTCCTTCGACTAATTCTAAAATTTGGATATTATGAACGATTTGGGAAGATTTTTAGATGGCTTGAACGCCGAAATGACCGATATGAGGAAATACAACTTTGAAAAAACTTGTTACCATTAACTTACTTCTTATCAGAAAGCTGCTGTGTTCGTTCAGAATGGGGTTTTCTTACAGGAATATCGTCATTCCACCATTTTTCAGTCCTCTTTGTCCCTGTCTTTGTTCCCCTCCCCCTCTCCTTATCCATTTGGGCGCCATTTTAAGGTGATGGAAAGTTCTGGAGAATCCGCCATTTTGTGGCGAGCAGTGTTCTGCCTTAACAGGGAGTGCTGCGCACATACAGTGCTGGAATACCAGGGATGTAGTCTACTTTGTGGCTTAAAAATAGTGGAACAAGCAATTAGCACCCCATGCGATCTAAAAACCTGGTCTTTCTTGGAAGGTGCTATTTCGTTTAATAATAGCACTAAATAAAGCTGGCTTTACGTGCAACCTATACAGATCAACTGATACAAGCTCGCGTAAAATAGTAGGATATGTTAAATTTATATCAGATTGGAGAGAAGGAAACAATTCTCTGGGGAAAGAGCAACAGTTTGGTTAGTGATGCCACTGTACAGTAAGTGTTTCAGAAAGCAAATGAATACTCTTTATTTTTGCATTTAAAGTTTCTACGTCACCCTTCAAACATACATCTGCAGTCATAAGTACCAACATAGCCTGGTGGATTTTTCTTGTTCTGGTTGTAAATTTAAAATTTTATTACACAGAAAATACCAGAAACTTGTGTAAAAATCTACCGTCAGCATAGGTCTCTTTTTGGTGAGCAGTTGCGTGCTTGGATAGGGGCCATATTTTTCTTCAGTGTTGACAAACTGCAAATTATGATTCAGTCTAGTTACAATGTTAGTCTTGAGATGGTGAATGTGATGCAATAACCACATTTTGGTCATTGCAAAAGTCTGGACTTTCACAACGAGTTGAACTTACAAGGTTTTGTTTTGATAAAATGTATTTGGTGTCCTGAAAATTAGCATAATCACAAAAAAACTTAACATTGTTTTTCAAAATTTACCGTTTTATCTATTAAGGGTTTTTTAGAGGTTTAAACTCTTCTCAAGGATGTGACACTGAAGGCCAACACCCATGGTGCAGGATATCCATATTGAGAAGATCCACTAAAAAGCTGATAATGCTTTAACTTGGCATTTAAATGTTTGTAATTGTTTTGAGTAATGAAAACAGCTCACTCGTGATGTACATATTTTTCCTGAGCTTGCTCTTTGTCTCTTGGAATTCACCCAGTATGTTTATTCAGCGATTTATGTAAAGGCTGGACTAATTATGCATCCTGATTAGTGCAGAAGTCTGCATTTAAAGTCTCCTATTCTTCCACTTTGGTTTTAAATTTTTAACTTGAATGGCCAATAAATTATCCTTCTATTGTGGAATTGTGGTCTAACAATTGATCAATATTGTGTTTTGTGGCCATGACATTGGGTCTTTTTTTACAAAAAGAACATTGCAGATAACATTGGGTTGATGGGATTCTTTTTTGAAATGTGTGCTTCTCAGTAATATTATCTGCAGTAGGGCTTTCTGAAGATGGAAAGAGGAAAAGCTTTGTGGGCGAATGCAAATGTTTTGGGAATTTAGGGAGGATTTGTTTTCATTAAACCATTTGGTGATGCTGTATAAGGCCTCTCACCTGAAATAAATGGTAAAATGATATTGAATGATCATTGATAAATTTTCTGTATAGCAATCTTTGCTTTAAGGCATTTTTTGTACATTAAACATACATAGCCTTGAATGTATGTTCCACAGGCCAATGTAATTTTAGACAGCACTGTTGTTTAGCCAACACTTCTGGTGAACCTTTGATGTTAATTATTCTTTGTATTCGTTTTATTTACTCTTCTGGGAGGCATGATGTTGGAATACCTTTAAAATCACCAAAACAAGCACCGAGTCAAATCCTTCAAAGAGCGGTGCACATTGGGTATATGTATAGGCTCTTGGGATGTACTTTTGAGATTGTCATTCTCACACATTCTGCAGTTTAGCTTCATTATCCACTGGGGTGTGCAGTAGGAAATGTTTTGCAATACATCCAATGTTTCCCAGCAACCTGTGTTATGGAAACTGTGCTTCAGAAACAAAACATTGACTCTTCATTGCAGTTGCATGTAAATGTTAACATTTAGTTACTGATTCAAAACATAATGTAAATATTTGCAATGGTGTACAATGTTTTTGAGTATTCTACTGAATTATTCTTCCCTCGATTTGCAATTCCCTTCATTATTGTGACCCAGAATCAGTGTCTCATTGCCATTCTTTCCAGGTTGCATAGGACAATTGAAGTTTTTGTGACCATAACCTTTTACAAGGTGGAAAATGTCCATTGTTCTTCAGAAATGAGAATTTCAAAATTGGATATGTCCTTATCTTAAGTGGTATTATGCTGATTCAGTACGATCTGGTTTTTAACTAAATGCTATCAGAATTTTCAAGATGCCAATTGAATGCAGAGGAGGAAGAAAAGACTGGCAAGGCTGACTCCCAAATTGCAAATGAGAAATGTTTCATTCTTTCTTGGTTTCTGATATGAGGGGGTTGAGGAGGGTTCAATTTGAACAATGTGCTTAAATACAAGAGATATTGAAGTAAGACTGGAGACCATCAACTATTGTTGTATCTTTGCAGCTGAATAACTTGGCTTGATGGATTAAAGATTGAGCGATACGAACATTTATCAATGCTACAAAATGTTGTGGATACCTTGTGCACTGCATCATTTTTTACGCACTTAGCAGAAGCAATGTGTAACAGCGCTATGCTGTGGCTCAAACTGGGTTGCATCCTTTGCATTGCATGGTTGTGCATCTCCTCTGATATTCTGACTTTGAATTTTCAGTCTGCTGCTTGCACAGGGGTTTTTTTAAAAATCAAAATGGAATGTAAAGCTCAGTTTGTAAGTTCCTTAATGGACTGGGAGCAGTCAGACAAACCAGAAAATCTTTGATTAACTGAATTTTTCATCCCTTCTATGTCCATTTTCATCTTGTGCAAGGATGAGCATTATTACACAAATTTTGATTTTCACCACGTCGTCTGAGAAGGTGTGGAATTTTGAACTTCTGTTTGTCCATTTGTGAAAATAAACATCTCAAAATTAAAAAAAAACTTCTCCAGGTTTTTGTACCATTTTGCTTTTCTCTCCTGAAAGTTTTTTTTGTGGTGTTGTGTAAGCTCTGATGCTTTTCCAATACTTCACAAACAGACCATTTTTTTTGTGTTAGTATATTGTTAAGTCCTAGAGTGCTTCATGGATCAACTTGATCTTGACATCCATATGTATTTGCTTACCAACAGGGGTAGTTACATAGCAAACAGTTACAAATGCTATTTATTTCCATAATTAAAGGATATTAAAGCTAATTTTTAAAATACCTCAACTGCAATCCTGCCTTTCAAAATTCTAACCAATTTATGTTTTGATTATTCCACTTGAACAAAATGCCAAAGTACATTTTTTAAAAATGAGTATGCTTATAATTTATAGATTTGAATGGTGTTACTTTGAACTTAAAACTGCATCTAGTTACGTTTTCCTGACTCAAAATGAAAAGGAGCAAGAGAAAAACTAGCCTTGAAATCATAATCTGTATTAACATGCAGTATCCTCCGAAGTGTGGACAGTATTTGGAACCATCTGTGCATTGGAGCATTTGTTCATGTGAACCCTGTCTTAATAAACCTTGGTGGCTTAATTTAGTATTTACATCAGGCTCTTTGAAATGTGGAAGGTGACACTTTAAGAGAAGAAAATGTTTACGTAATGTCTTTTATACACAGTGGCCACCTCAAAATACTTATGAAGTGTAGTCATTATTGTGGGAAACTCAACCAGTTTCCATGCAACAAGCTTCCATGAGCAATGTTGTGATTGATAGCAAATCATTTTGTAATGTTCAGTGAGGGATAAATATTGCTCAAGGATAATGCTCTGCTCTTCAAAATAGTGTCGTAGGATGTTTTGTGTCTACCTGCAAGGGTTTCTGTCTAATATCTTGTTCAGAAGATAGCACTGCTGACTAAGTAGCACAGCATTCACCGGTCAGCCATCTTGTACACAACTGGAGTGGAACTTGAACCCAAAACCTTCTGGCTTGGAAACAAGTGCAACCAACTGTGCTGTAGTTGACAGTGCTGGATATACGATTCAATATATTTTATCACTTACAAAGTGAAGAAGAGTAAAAGGGTGAATTTTGTATGAAAGTAACTTTGCTGGGAATCTTTGCTAATTTGTAATGTCGTGCCTCTTCAATATGTGCATTAGTAAATTTCCAATGTCATTTTGACAGTACCTTTTCCATTTGTTTTAGAATTTGCATATAATTGTGAAAGGTTGAGTTAAAATGCTCAATAACATCTATGCACAAGTATATCTAATGAATGATGGCTAATTTATGATGTGGTTGTAATCTCTACTGCAAAATACGTGAAATGGAACCAAAGGATACAAATGTTGAAATGTCTTGGGCTGGATAGTAGTTTGAAGTACAATTAACCTTGAAACAATTGAGCTGGGGAGGGAAAATGTTTTCATACTTTAGGTTCATGTGAAGAATGGTAATGTGAAATATGGTAATGTGAAATTTACTTGAGGATCCATTGTTTCATGTGTGATATTCCCAGCTACCAGAGGTGCAATGTTAAAGCCCTGGTTGTGGATAAGTGGGGATTGGATGGGGAAATGTTGGGTATTTCAAACTTGTCCAAAAATGCACTTTTATAAAGTTGACAGGTTTTTGAGATTTTTTTCCGTCTGTTAGAACATCTGTTCCTGTTGGAAATACCGTTATCCATCTGCCACAACTGTGTTAAATTGCTTTGTCTGGCACTGAAGCTTTAACTGAAGAGAAGTTTCAAAGATTTGAGCAAAAGATCTGTAATTGGTTTGACATTAATGAGTAAAATTGCATTATTCATTTATTTCTATTTAAAATAGGTATTTAGTACAGAAGGAATCCTCTTGTTCTTTATATTAGACTGGTTGTGTTTAATTGGATTTTTCAGTGTATACTGTGATTTTAAAATGCTTTGACACTGGCTTTTTGCTAGTTTATTTGCTATTCAAACCTCTCTGCTGCAGATACCAACTTGGAGCACAGTTATCCATGGTGGCAAGCCATTCATTTGTAGGAATTATCATGGCCATTCACAATTTTATTGCTCGCATCATAAATGTTCTATTTCTAGCACCTTTCTTATTACAAAAAAATTGCACCATTGGTATACCTACACCAAATAAACTGCAGTGGCTGAAGAAGACTGCTTACTACCACTTCTGATTAGCATGAGCAATAAATACTGACTCAGCCAGTTGAAACTCTGAAATCTTTTAACAAAAGTATGTTGATTAGTCACTTAGCATACTGTCCACGCCAAAATTTAAAATCTTTTCATTTATACTCATTGCCTTCTTGATATGAAATGAGTTTTAGTATGTAGCAATCAGGTTTTAAGTTATAATTTATACCATTGTTGACTGTTGTAAAAGTAAAGACCCCTCAATGAAGTTCTATAACTACTTTATATTATACAATTGGGCATAAGTGTATACAGAATGCACGCGCCATATCAATTTTTTTATTCATTTTAAAAAACATGAGGTAAGATAAATTGTCAAAATTTAATTAGCTGTTTAACGTACAATTGGCTTCAATACTTCTTAGTATGGAGGAGGGAAAAATAAAATATAGTGAAAACAGGCATTAGTGGAGAAAGTGAGGACTGCAGATGCTGGAGATCAGAGGTGAGTGTGTGGTACTGGAAAAGCACAGCAGGTCAGGCAGCATCCCGATTGACCTCTTGCCCAAAAGGTCAATTCTCCTGCACCTTCGATGCTGCCTGACCTGTGCCTTTCCAGCACCACACTCTTGACCACAAATCAGTGGTCATTTATATTGTGTAGTTTAACAGCTATTCATTCATATCTTGTTCATGTTCCAATTCTTAATGTATGGAAAAATATTTGCAGAATACTAAATGACTTAGGCAATGTTGAATCCCAATATGAGCACCAGTTATGAATGTAGAAGCAAGGATTGCTGGGGAGCATTCAGGACTAGTAACTAATTATTTCTTTGCCCCAGATAAAATATACTATCGCCACTTCATTTCTAATTAACTAGAGTTGTAGAGACAGATCCTTTGGTACAATAAGCTCACACCGACCATGTTCCCAATCAAAACTGATCTGACTTACCTGTATTTGGCCCATGTCCCTCCAAACTTTCCTGTTCATATACTTATCCAAATGCCTTTTAACATTGTAACTGTACCAGAATCCACCACTTTCTCTGGCAGTTCATTCTGCACACTAACCACTGTGCTTTTAAAAAAAAAAGTCCCCCATAATCTTAAATCTCTCACCTTAGAAATATGCCCCGGAGATTTGAAGTCCCTCCCACCTTAGGGAAGAGATCTTTGCTATTTATCTTATTTACGCCCGTCATGGTTTTATAAACTTCTAGAAGGATACCCCTTAACATCTTGTGCTCCAGTGAAAAAAAAGTCCCTGCCCTATCCAGCTTATTATAATTCAAACTCTCCATTCCTGGTGACATATTGGTAAATATTTTCTAGACTCTCTCCAGTTTAGTAATATCCTTCATGTGACAGGATGATCAGAACTGCACATAGTACTCCAGAAGTTAGCTTCACCAACATTCTGTACAATATCAACCTGATGTCCCAACTCAGTTGTCTGAGCAATGAAGGCAAACATGCTTTTTAAACCACCCTGTGTATCTGTAATACACACTTCAAAGAATTATGTACCAGAACCACTAGGTCTCTGTTCATCAAGACTATCCAGGGCCCTACCATTAGTTGTATATCTCCTACCTTTGTTTGTTTTACCAAAATGCTATACCTCACATTTATCCAAATTAAACTCCATCTGTCACTTCTCAGTCCATTGACCCAATTGATCAAACTCTCTTTGTAATCTTAGATTACCTTCACTGCTCACAATACTACCAATTTTGGTGTCATCTGCAAACTTACTTATACCTTGTATGTTCTCATCCACATACACATTTATATAAATGTCAGACAAAAGGGGATCTGGTATCGATCACTGTGGAACACCACTGTCATGGGCTTCCAGTCTGAAAAACAATCCTCTACCACCCTCCTGTCTCCTATCATAATGCCAATTTTCTAACCAGTTGGCAAGCTTGCTCTGAATCCCATATAATCTAACTTTAATTAATCTGCTATGCAGATTAACAAAAACTTCGCTAGATTCCAAGTAAATGTCTACTGCTCAGTCCTGATCAATATTTAGGCAAGGAAATTACCACCCTTATCCAGTTTGGCCTATATATGATCCCAGATCCTGAGTAATGTGGTTTATACTGAGCTGCCTTTTGAAGTAGCTGAGTAAGGTTCTTGGGTAGGGGAAATTTTAAACCCCAGCCTACCTGAACTGGTTGACTGCAATTTTAAACTGTAGGTAACAAGGATACTCACCTGAAGCTTAAATTTAAAAAAAACCTTCGAGTGCAGGTCATTAAACAGTAGCTTGATCCATTTGTTTTAAATATGAAAATAATGTGATAAGATAGATTCAAACCATTTCTTATAATGAAGACATTAGGAACAATAGAGACCTGATCTTGTTTTGA
Organism: Chiloscyllium plagiosum; assembly: GCF_037043375.1. Lineage (NCBI taxonomy): Eukaryota > Metazoa > Chordata > Chondrichthyes > Orectolobiformes > Hemiscylliidae > Chiloscyllium > Chiloscyllium plagiosum. The sequence continues at coordinate 25,995,874 of NW_028270175.1, read as the reverse complement.
GTTGAGCTGGGTGTTGGAGCTTTCAATACTGAGTTTTTACATAATTGCATGTGGATGTCATGTGCAAATCAGACGTCAACTACTAGCACTACTTTATTTAAGGTTGTATTCATTTTAAGCATGCAGATTTTTATCATCAAAGATTTATTAAATCCGCATCCAGGGGAGTAATTTTTTTTTTAAGTAGTTTCTGTGGATACTGGATCTCTGCTCCAGGTCTAACAAGGAAATGTCGAGATTATCCAGCCCCTTTCCTAACCACAATTTCCTGGAAGGTTTGCTGCACCAGGATCCATTTTGCACTGCTTAGTTTATATACCACTGAAATACTTTGGTTCCCTGTACAAAAACCCCATAGACATGTAGATAGTTGTGACATACACATTGTCCTTCATTTTTAAGTTCTCATTGTATTAACATTTAATTTACTGCTTTGCTAAATGAGTAGTTGAGATCTCTTGTTTCGCTTTCACGCGTTACTAGTTAGCACCTCATGCTAACTTGAAGTGAATTCCCAGGAAGAAACCTGTAGGCAGGTAGAGTCAAGGAAGTCAATAGTGAAAAGGGCTGATTATATGAAACTTTGGTTTGATTGGTAGTGTCATGAACAAATCTGCTTCATACAGCTGATCTAATTGGCCACGACCTTAGAATTCAGGTGGATGCCCTTGCTATCTGCAATTTAGCATCAGTTTGGGATAGGAAAGCCCCTTGTTCAATTTTGACTGCTTACTTTCTAGGCTGGGATCTAAAAATACACACTCTGTATTTCAGTTGTATCACTTTAGTTGTCTCATATACCTTTTCCTTGTTACGTGGAACATAAAATCAATCAATGTAATTGTGCCTGATTTCTATCTAGAGTCAAGCTGGACAATGCATGTGTAGTATTGGATAGGGAGATTATCATCCTCAAATGTGGTGCACTGTGATTTGAGTATAGTGCCAGATTCATTTTGTGAGCTGAGGGGCAAAAGTTTGTGATATTTGGCATTGAACATTCAAAACATGAACAATTGTAAGTCCAGGATGATGTCAACATTTCAAATACCACAGACCATTAGACAGTGACCATTGCTAAATATATTGCTCGGCTTCACAGTAAATCAGCTGATTAGGGCAGTTCTAGAAATGATTTACTGGTCTGAGTTAACTGAATTAAAGTGTAGTGATGCTGATTATGCCTTTGTTACAAGTTCATTGAAATTTGAATGTCTATACTGCATAGCTGATTTTCATCAATCCTCAAAGTTTGCCTGGGCAACAATAAGCACGAGTTACATTCTAAATTTATGAAATGACAAACATACATCAAAAGTTCCATCTGCTAATGAAATAAATTTATACATAACAACAAAAAGTAAACATGAAAGTAGACAAGAAAATCATTGCTTTCTATCACTTCAAACAGAAATGCTGGTAGTGTCTGCAAAAAAAACTCCAAAACAAGCTTTGATGCAACCCATAGCCTTCTGGAAAATAATGAATGCTGCTATGATGGTTAAAATTATTAAGCTCTATCAAGTGAATTATTTAAATTTTAAAACATTGATAATTAATTTTGAAGCCTTGATATTTGTTTCATTCGCGGAAGTCCTTGAATAATGGAGCAGAAATTGTTTTGTGCTCCTTTGCTAATGGTGCAAATTCAGAAATATTACTAATGTGAAATTGAAAATCTTACTTTAGAAAATCAAGCTTTTGGAATTCAATCTACTAAGTTTTTAGACAATTTTTAACTGGACAGATGTTAATAGTCTTTCCTGAAGGTTCAAGCAAAGTTGCCAGTCCTATACAGTGTAATAGGAGAAAGTGAGGACTGCAGATGCTGGAGATCAGAGCTGAAAAATGTGTTGCTGGAAAAGTGCAGCAGGTCAGGCAGCATCCAAGGAGCAGAAGAATCGACGTTTCGGGCATAAGCCCTTCTTCAGGAATGGGAGCTTATGCCCGAAACGTCGATTCTCCTGCTCCATATACAGTGTAATGTTAAAATGAATCTTTGTACAGTAGTAAGTAATCAAACATTTGTGCTATCAATCCATAGAAGAAAATAGCATTCATGAAAATAATGAATAGGCCAGCATTGGCAAAAGTAAAAGTTTTAAACATATTAGAATTATTAGATCAGTCTAAAATGTTTTAATTACCAACATTTGGAACTTGAGTGCAAGTGAACAGTGACATCCATAATATGTAGGGAATAAATCAATTATACTGTGCTGGTGTATTGACTGTAATTGCAAGAAGGGCCTGTGCCCGAAACGTCGAATCTCCTGTTCCCTGGATGCTGCCTGACCTGCTGTGCTGTTCCAGCAATAAAGTTTCAACTTTGATAAACATGAGCATAGATTAGTGGTAAAACAGCGCAATGTCATAACACAATGTATTGTGGTATTACCACAATACAGGGGAGCACATTTAACTGCTGTCAAGATGGCCAGTTAGTTTTCTCAGTCACTGCTTTTTCTTCCAAGGTGACCAATGCCTCCACAATACTCTTTATACCATTGAAAGCTAACACCCAAAGAAAACAACTTTAAGCTTTAAATAGATCATCCCTTTTATTAGTTTAAATGACATAGTCTCATATTGCTTTGTCAATAGAAGCAGAATCAGAGGCTGGTCCATTTCTCTTGCTGTGGAAGAACTTTTTTTTAATAAACTTGTTAAAGTATTAGCAGTTTATACAGAATTACTTTTCAATGAAGAGGATGAGAATTGCAATTCAATTTGTGAAAAGAATTCCAGAAGTAGCATAGTAGATATTATTAGAAATACTAAACTAAATCCTTTTGACAATGGTGATTTGATATAATTAAGAACACTTCATCTTCTGAGAGAATCAGGTGGGCACCAGTTGTCTTCAGTACTTTTGCCAAGTGACCATTCTTCATATGCAAGCCAAGATGGTAGTAGATTCGGTCTTACAAAAATTTACAAGCAGACCCATTGTTTGAGTGTTTTCAATAGAACTTGCTGTTTATAGTTGAGGAGTGGAAGCCTTGGTTAATTTAGTTGTTTACCCTAGTTCAAGCGCATTGATCACAATTATAAAGCTGCTATAGCAGATGCCAATTAAGACCATTACATATTAGGATCCAAGCCTAAAATTTTAGTTTTGCATTGCTTAATATGAGTGGGCCTTGAGCAATAAACTAAACCTAATCAAAATGATCATTCATGGATGTTATTAAGTGTAACTGAAAATGGTGAACCATACCAGGATAAATTTGATTGAAGTTATTTGGCAGTTCACAAAAATAAAATTGCAGCTAATATTCTAGAATCTTCAGGCAGTGGAGCTCGTGCTCTGCAAATAGCAAGTCTTGCAAAGTATGTGCTTATTCAGTGGAAAGCACCCTTCTTCGGTTGCATCAGGAGATAAAAGAAGTCCACATTTCTGTAATACAAAATGTATAAGCAGAATTATGTTTCAACATTTTCACTTGATATACCAATCTTGGCAACTAGCCTCAGTTACGTCCAAATCTAATGATTATTGTAATGAGTCTGGTTTTGATTTTAAAGGCCTGTATGAAAAAAGCTTGGGCAATTTAAAATCTAGTCCCTTGAAGACACTACATGCTTTGAACATGGTTCAAAATTGTACCTAATTCACATTAATTAATTTCTGGACACATTAGGTGATGGTTTACTCAGTATATGACTGCTATACCTGATGTGGGAGTGCTCAATTCTAGCATTAGGTGTCAGAAGTGAGAAACATTTCATCCCTCCTATCGAGCACAATGTTTGTAAAATACCATTCCAATTCACAATGAAATATACCCCATTGTAATACCATGCCTTCATGAACACTCCACTCCAATCTGTTTGTTATTCACCAAAACATCTCCATATTATTGTTTCTCATTTTGCTATGAAGCTTGATGCTTCAACTCATATACAATTCACACATTATGTCCTCTGGATAGCAGTTTGCTGTCAGTTGTGCAGTATTCCAGACTTCATCTCCATCTGCTAGTATTACACTTAGAATAGTGGTTTTAAGTGTTCTGACATTGCTTTTTTACTTTTACTGGGCTTTATCATTCATGCATTGAGCAATGTGTATTTAATTCACCTTATTTTGTACAATATACAATCTTAACTACAAATATAGATGAGATTATGCAGTAGCAAGCCTTTGTATAAGAACCTGGATTAAGCAATTGGTGATCTGAAAATGTAAAGTATTTAACATGTCTGCATAGATCTTTCTCCATGTACAGAGTAGTTGCTGATCATTAACTGGCAAGAAACTTGTGGTCAAGCTGGCAGCTTCTAGTACTGAGGTTAGAATTATAAGCAATATGCTTACAAATCAAAGATTTTCAAGATCTACTCTGGTGGTTTTTGGAGAGAAGGAAACAGTTTCTGCGACTCTACACTTCTAACCAACATAACCATCTGTCAGTGAGGGAGTATATTATCACACTTCAGACAAGATTGTGGCAATGCACTTACCTTATATCTTGCACAAGAGGAATTGTTGGTGTTTTCTATTCATTAAGCAAGGGTCAAAACATGTCAATTATTTAGTGAGCACAACTACTCTTAAAAACAATGGTAAAGGAGTGTGCTTTGTGGTCAAAAACAAGACATCTGGTAAAACCATAGATAATTATATCAGACCATTTGCTCAGTCATGTCTCTGCCAGCTAATCTCATAGTAGCAGGTGAGATTAATTTGCCTCAGACATTTATCCAATTTTTCCTTAAAAGCTGGAACAATCGCTAACCATTTCTTGAGAGAGTCTGCTTTTTTTAGCTTACAGTGTAAATACATTTTCCATAACCTCTGCCCTTACTCCCTTTGGTAGCAAATTTTAAATTGGTGATCCCTCATTATGGACTTCTCAAGCACAAGATGGGCTCTTACTATTCTTCTGTAAAAGTACTTCATTTTTTAAAGACAAAAGATGTTAACTCTTCTTTGTCTTGTCTGTTCCATATAAATAATCCCAATATATCAAGCATCCCCTTGTAATGATAACAAAGACAGAAATTGTGGCAGAAACTCATGCTGCTAAACCTGCTGAAGTTCTCCAGCAATTTCTGTTTCAGGTTTCCAGGATCTACAGTCCTTTGTTTTATCCTTACTATAATTTGTTACCCATGCCACAAATACTGTTGAATTTATATTGTATACTCTCCATGAACACAGCAATAAGGAACCAGTGTAGGCCACTTGCCTCTTCAAGCCTGCTCTACCATTCAATAATATTATGGCAAATCTGATTTTAACTAAATGTTCTTTTTATAGAATGGAACCCCTGAAACTGCAGAAACCAAGATTTGATCAATATATATCAATACTACTTTATACTTGCACTCTTTATTTTTAGAAAACCAAAACTGGATTGATTGTAGCAAAACTGGAATCATTGTGAACTGAGGGAATAGATACACTGGACAAAAGGAAGATGGTTGTGGCTGTTGAAGGTCAATTAACTCAGTTCTTGAATATCTCAAGGATTCCTCAGGATGGTGACCCAGGTCCAACAATCTTCAGCTGCTTCGTCTGACCATCCCTATACAAGGCCATAATGACAGGAGCAGGCCTTTCAGCACCTTGAGCCTGCTCCACAATTCAATAGGATCATGGCCATTGACCCTTGCTTTCCTTACTGATTTAAGTATCTATCTATCTCAGCCTTAAAATATACTCAGGAACTCTAACCCCCACAACTGTGTGGCAAAAACTCAACCCTCAGAAGAAAGTCCTTCTCATTTCAGTCTTAAATTGGCTCCTATTTATTCTGAGACTCTGCCCTCTGGTCCTAAACTCTCCTAGGAGGGGAAATATCTCTCAGCATATACCTTGTCAAGCCCCTTAAAGAATCCTATATGTTTCAATGAGATCATTTCTCATTCTATTAAACTCCACTGAGTAAAATTCAGCCTATTTAACCTTTGCTCATAAGGTAATCCCACCATACTAAATAAGATGATCAGAAGTGGATATGTTCAACGACGATTGCATAACACTGGGCACCATTCATGAATCCTTACATTGAAGCAGTCCCTGTTCAAAAGCAGTAAGACATGGATACTATCCAGGTTTGGGATAACGTGACAAGTGATATCAATGATACACAAATGACAGGAATGACCAACTCTTAAGAGAAAATCTAACCCTTTCTCCCTGATATTCAATAGCTTAACCAATGCTGAATCCACCATCACCAACAACATCTTAAGGGTTACCATTGACCAGAAATAGTGAATCGATAAAGTGTGGAGCTGGAAAAAGCACAGTAGATCAAGCAGCATCAGAGGAGCAGAAGAGTCAATGTTTCCAGTTGGGACCTTTGAATCTGATGAAAGGTTGCAACCTGAAATGTCGACTCTCCTACTCCTGTGATGTTGCTTGAGCTGCTGCACTTTTTCCAGCTCCACCCCTTGACTCTTATCATTGACCAGAAACTGAAAAGGACTAGGCACATAAATAATGTGGCTACAAGAGTAGCTCAGAACCTAGGAACTTTGCAGCAAGTAACTCCCCTAACTCCCTGAAGTGCATTTACAAAAATAAAATTAAGACAATGATCCAGAATTTCTTGACAAAATAAGAAGTTAGTATTGGTCATGTGATTGGATTGTTGTAGAAAGGTATTTGCTTCATTAATGTTCTTTGGGAAATGAAATCTGCTAATCTCTTCTGGTCTGGCCAAAGTGACTTCAGACTCAGGGCAGTGTGGTGAACTCTTAACTGCCCTGAATTGCCTAACAAGCCATTCAATTGTACTCTAAAAAGAACATGTGGTGGGTAGGCAATAAATAATAACCTTGTCACAGCCTGTAATTGAATTTTGAAGAAACTGAGGTTGATGGAATACTAAGGACAAAGAACAGATGCTCTGTGATGTGCTGCTCAAACTGGGCTTTATGAAAACAACTTTTTACCATCTGCTTTGCCAATTAGCTGTATTGAATATATTTAGGTTGTTGTATTTGCACAGTAGATGTTAACTAGACTTGTCACAAAGTTTGTGTCGTCGTGAGCATAAGTAACTTATTAACAACATGATGGTTAATTACTGCCAGTCAACCTCTGGCATTGAATCAATGAAGTGTAGAGTCTAATTCCTTTAGGGGTTATGAGTAGAATTTTAAAAAAAGTCAAATATTTTAAATGTTTACACTTTGGCCTCCCTTTCTCCCTCTATTTTTCTGTAGAAGACTTGAATGTTAATTCAAGCATTCTAATCTTCACTTATTTCTGTCCTTTGTCTGTTTACTTCTTAGTCCTTCAGTCTGATTATTTCAAGAGGTGCACAGTTTGTTTACCTGATTCCCTTGTATCATTATCAGCTTATACTTCTAATCACTGGAGACAAAAAAATGGGCACAAACAAATCTAGCAATAGGTGTTTTTAAATGGACTATAGAGATTCTTGTGGTGCAGTGTCTCCTACTTTTGAGCTAGGAGACCTGGGTTGAGGTCCTAGCCATTCCACGGGTGTGCCTTAACATGTTGGTCTGTTAGCTCAAATGATTAGAGCATGGTGCTAGTAATGCTAAGATTGTGGGTTCAGTCCCACACTGACCAGGTGTAGCATTGGGGTTTGCAAGTTGCAGGTTCACACTTGCAGGGTCGATGTTTGTCATTGCTTTAGGGTGACACGGTGGCTCAGTGGCTAGTACTACTGCTTCACAGCACTAGAGATCCAAGTTTGATCCCTGCCTTAGGTCACAAGCGACCACCTGTGTGGAGTTTGCACATTCTCCCCGTGTCTGTGCGGGTTTCCTCCCACAATCCAAAGATGTGCAGGTTCAAGTGAACTGACCATGCTAAATTGCCCATAATGTTAGATGCATTAGTCTGGGGTGAATATGGGGATGGGAATTGGTTTGGGTGGGTTACTCTTTGCAGGGTTGGTGTGGACTTGTTTGGTTGAAGGGCCTCTTTCCATACTGTAGGGAATCTAACCTAATCTAAAAGATGTCTGGATAGATGGATTAAAAATATCCATACCTTGTAATTTTTTTTTGAAAAAATACCTTTTTAGGGGGCTCCTGCAGTGGAGTGGTAGTGTCCATCCCTCTGAGCAAGGAGGCACAGGTTAATGTCCTACTTGCTCTAGAGGTGTCTCATAATACCTCTGAACAGGTTGATTAGAAAATATCTATGGGAAAAAAAATAGATGGTACTGTCCTTACCTCTGAGTTAGGAGGCCCAGTTTTAAATTCCACCTCCAAGAATATGTCATAACATCTCTGAACAGGTTTATATAGACAATATCTACAGTGAAATTAGGGGCATTAGGTGGATGAAGGTTGAATGGAACATACTCTCATAGCAGGGGTGAATTATAAATAGAACTACACTGCCCTAAACATGCCTTCAGAATAACTGTAAATACAGTAATTGTAGTTTTACTACCACCCAGCATATTTAAAAGATTAGGGCAAAGGAACCAAATACAGTGAAAGTTATGAATGAGATGAGAAGTGTTGGCTGCTTGTGTTTCCTTTGTAAGAGATGTCTTCCTGCTTAAACTTGTAACATTAATTCTTGGAACAACAAAAGATTCATCAGCAGTTATCCAAAATATCCCAAAAAAGTTATAATTACCTCAAGTTCTACCTTCAAGTGTGACTGTCTAGTTTTAAAGGTAGCACTGCCTACAGTTTTTTTTTTAGAAACAGGTTTTCATGTAGAAATTATCAATGTGTTGATAACAGGATGAATTTTGACATCAGGGTGGGACAAACCAATGGTGGGTTAAATAAACTGACTTTTGCCATTAACATTAGTGCAGGGGCAGCAGTGGTTAGCACTTTTTTGCCTCACAGCATCAGGGAACCACATTCGATTCTAGCCTTGGGCGACTGTGTGAAGTTTGCACATTCTCCATTCTCCCTGTGTCTGTACACGTTTCCCCTGGGTGCACTGGTTTCCTGCCACAGTCCAAAGATGTGCAGGTTAGGTGAATTGGCCATGCTAAACTGCCCAGTGTTCAGCAATGTGTAGGTTAGGTGCATTAGTCAGGGGTTATAGGGTAGGGGAATGGGTCTGGATAGGATACTCTTCGGATGATCAGTGTGAATTTGTTGGGCCATATGGCCTGTTTCTACACTGTAGGGATTCCTTGGTAAGGGGGAAGAGAGATGGAGTGGGAGGCAAGGACATTCTCGCTAAGTTTCATTCTGCCTTCAATTGACATCCATCTTCAAAGAGAAAATGATTCAGAGTACAAAAGTACTTTTATCCCCTTCTGAACTCGAAAGCCAATTGTAGAGCCCTAATATCACATCTACCCAGCACAGGCTGGGACTGGAACCTGGGACTTTCCTGGTCTGTATGACTCACTATCATGTGTGCTGTGTTTATTCAGTAAGCAATTTTTGCACTTTGAGCCCTCCAATGTTTAGCTGATACTGCACCATGTGACATTGACTTCAGTCTAAGGGTTGCTCTGCATTCATTTGAATTGATTAATCAGTGTTCAAAGACTAAAAAAATGCATAACAAAATACACAAGCAATGTTTTAGCAATGCATAAATGCTGCAAGTAAGTTGGCAAGTGCCATGAAATTTTTATTTTAAAATATCCTGTATTTATATGGAACTTTCTCACATTCAAAATGTCTCTTTTTCCAAATAATTTCAAATGCAGAGACTATTGCTTTGGGGGTTAACGGAACAGCTATTCTGCAACAGCAACATTCCTCAAACAGGAGTTGAGTGACCTGTTAATTTGTTTTTGCTGATGTTGTTGAGGAAGAAATTTTGGTCAGGATGCAAAGAGAATGTGTACCTCTTCAAATAATGTAATGGGATTGATAAAGTCCATCTAAATGGGCAGCTTAAGTTTTCATCTGAATAGTACCTGTTATAAAAAGTAGCAAGCTCCATGTAATGTCAAGCTAGATTATAAAGGTGGATTTTTTTTTACAAGTGTTCTCTAAATTGTCTGCTGTAATTATGGCAGAAGAGGCTTGGAAATACTAAAGAAAAGTGTAAGTGCTGTTTACATCATTTTTACAGAATTTCTGTAGCTCCCTTGCCAAAGTTATGTTTGATGAACAGGAGAATATTCATAAAAATTCATCCTCTACTTGCCCAAATTCAATTATGGATCAAACCCACAACTTCGTTATTTGGAGGAAAGAGCAAATCCAACATCTGTTTAGGTCACCCTGTCTGACAGTCCTTCCCTAGTGGAAAGATAAATCTACAGACTTGTTCATAAGCCTATTAAGGAATTGACCATAGAAAAATAGGCGAAAGAACAATGTAATTAAATATTCTCTCCCCCCAAAACATCTAGACTTTTCCATCCCACCTCTTTTGAGCCCATATCCTAATTATGAATTTGAACTGCTTGGGGAACATCAGCTAAATGTTTCCATTCCCACACCTTAGAAGACTGAACAGAGTTGCATATTGAGGTCTGTCATTTCCTGTATTATTTCCAGAATTCAACAGCTGAAAATTTTGGCATGCAGCTTTTTCTCGTAATGAGTGAAGCTGAAACTACACAGGAATTTCACAAAGGTCAATTTAGTTCTTCCTGGGTGTGGTGTTGTCTGATAGATGTAACCAAGCTGTATTAACTTTCCATCTTTCCTAGATTGCACTTTTAGCAAAGAGAAGTCACTCACTAAAAAGGTATCTCGGGTTTCCTTGGAAACTAAACTCACGAGACTGGGATATAAATGCAGGGGTTGCCAAACCACTTGTCATTTTTACTTCATCTCTTTAACAGTATATCTTATTGAGCCCTTTGGTTTGCTACACTATACCTGTTCCAGAAGTCCAGTGGTCAGAGTGTGCACATTCATTTGAATGCTGCAATTGAGGCTGTTTTGCTTTGTGTGATGTTGACATTAAAATTGCAAAATCCCATTAGGATTGTGAAAATCAAATTGTACTGAGGTTGTTTAATGGACTAGAACAACGTGGAACACAAAGAAAACTTTCAGTGTTCATCACATTAATACAGATAACCAGAGAATTTCAGCCAGTCAAAACTAAGGCTGGCCGAGAATAGTAAATTTGAAGCAATAGAAAGCATGTCACAAGAAGTCTTTCAGCAATGGTTGCATACTATGTGGACCTGTAAACCTCCTTGGGTTATCACAGGTCAGCTTTGTCTTTATCTGAGTCACATATACACTTGTCATGCAAGTGGGAATAGAGATTTAGTTTACTTTCCTAACTCAAGATCTTGAGGATAAGTATAGTGCCCCAAACACTGCTTAGATGAGATTAATTAACTCTGCAGAGAGACAAAAGTCAAAGCTTGATCTCCATTGTATGTAAAGTTCAACGTCTCATTGAGTTAACTGTCATGACCACAGATCATAACTCCAGATCACGTAAGGACATTTAAGTTCCCACTATATATTTCTTTTAAACAAAATGATACAGCCAAAATGAAATCCGATATAAATCTAGTGGCTTTTGCATGAGAAATTCTGGAATGTCACACCTGAAGCTGTCAAGGAAGCTTCAAAAGGGAGAAATGTACTTTGAGCTGAACTGTAATCCCCTGTGAATATTTCAGATTAAGAACATAATGGTTTTTCAAAAAAAAAGAGCAGCCTTGACAACAAAGTGTGTTTTGTGTGTTTCCTTTTTAAAGCATACACAAGGAGTTAAAAGCCAATTCAACCCTGGCACTAGTGGACTAAGGTGTGCCTAGTGAGCCAAGATACTTGTATAATAGCCTGTATTCAAGAACCAATACACTGTGAAGGTCACAGTTGAAGAAACAACCACTAGTCTTGCTCTGAGTGGTAGAAGCTAGCAAAAAAAAACACAACAAAAGAATTTCAATTAATCTGCAAAGCTAAGAATCTTTAAAATCAACTTCTCGACTATCAACGATCCACTATCTACTTTTCACAAGCAATGCAGCGACTAAACCATACATGTTCTAAATTTTATCTTTTTTGGACTCATTTAACATTTCTAATCAGTGTGTTGCATTATTGTTTCTCTGTACATTTAGTACCTAATATAATTGCTCTTTTGTTAACTCAGAAAAGCCTGATTAAATTGACTCCCTTTAAAACATAAATTCATTTGGTCTGGGAGAATGATATCCTTTGTAAATAAATGTTGTTGTGAACAATTGAAGATGTGGGTGAATAAAGGAGGGAGTGACAGTACATCCCCTCTCACCTGGGAGCTTGACAATGTTAGGCTATTCAGTCTGGAACAGTAAGAATTTGGAAGTTTTGGCCAGGGTCTGATCGCAACAAATATATCCACTTCTAGTAGCGCAGTGAAAGAATAATCATGAGCTTTCTGCTCACCCAGAATCTCTTTGTCTGTATGTAGGATCTCACCTCACATCTGTAGCAATTGACATGAAAGTGGCGCCCAAATAGTTCAATGTTGAGGCACTCCTCCTTTGCAGTTTCTGGTATAATTGGCTTTTCACATACAGAACATTGTGGGGCATATCGCCTGCAGACACAAGAGACAAACATCACAAATCCAATGTATATGGATTTCAGTAAGGCATTTAGATTAGACTAGATTCCCTACAGTATGGAAACAGGCCCTTCAGCCCAACAAGTCCACACTGACCCTCCAAAGAGTGACCCACCCAGACCGATTTCCCTACCCTATATTTACCCCTGACTAATGCGCCAGAGACCCAGGTTCAATTCCCGCCTCAGGCAACTGTCTGTGTGGAGTTTGCTCATTCTCCCCATATCTGCGTGGGTTTCCTCCAGGTGCTCCGGTTTCCTCCCACAGTCCAAAAATGTGCAGGTTAGGTGAATTGGCCATGCAAAATTGACCGTAGAGTTAGGTGAGGGATAAATGTAGGGGTGTGGGTGGGTTGCTCTTCGGATGGTGGGTGTGGACTTGTTGGGCAGAATTGCCTGTTTCCACACTGTAAATAATCTAATCTAATGCACCTAACACCATGGGCAATTTAGCATAGCCAATTCACCTGACCTGCATGTCTTTGGATTATGGGAAGAAACCTGAGCACCTGGAAGAAATCCAAGCAGACATGGGGAAAATGTCCAAACTCCACATAGAAGTCGCCCAAGGTGGGAATTGAACCCAGGTCCCTGGCACTGAGAGGCAGCAGTGCTAACCACTGAGCCACCGTGCCAAGCCAAGGTTCCCCACAATAGGCTCATTAAGAAAGGTAGGAGGAATGGGATACAGGGAAATTTGGGTGTCTGGATACAGAATTGACTGGCCAAAAGAAGCCAGCAAGTGATAGTGGATGGAAAGTATTCTGCCTGGAGGTCGATGACCAGTAGTGTCCTGCAGAGGTTCTTGGGCCTCTGCTCTTTGTAGTTTTTATAAATGACTTGGACCAAAAATTGAGAGGGTAGGTTAGTAAGTTTGCCAATGATACAAAGGTTGCTGGTGTTATAGATAGTGTCGGGGGCTATTGCAGGCTGTAACAAGACATTGACAGGTTGCAGAGTTGGGCTGACAAGTGGCAGATGGAGTTCAACCTGGTTAAATGTGAAGTGATTCATTTTGGAAGGTCGAATTTGAATGCTGAATACAGGGTTAAAGACAGGATTCTTGGCAGTGTTGAGGATCAGCGGGATCGTGGTGTCTATGTACATTAATCCCTGAAAGTTACTACCCGAGTTGACAGGGTTGTTAAGAAGGGGTGTGGTATTTTGACTTTCATTAACAGGGGTATTGAGTTTGAGAGGTGTGAGGTTTTATTGCAGCTCTATAAAATCCTGGTTAGACCACACTTGGAATACTGTATCCAGTTCAGGTCACCTCTTTAGACAGGGTGCAGAGGAGATTTACCAGGATGCTGCCTGGATTGCAGGGCTTGTCTTATGAAGAGAGGTTGAGTGAGCTAAGACTTTTCACACTGGAGAGAAGACAGAAGAGAGAGGTGACTTGATAGAGGTGTATAAGGCAATAAAAGGCATAAATAGAGGAGATAGCAACAGACTTTTCCCCAGGGCAGAAATGGCTGTCATGAGTGGTCATAATTTTAAGGTGATGGGAGCAATCTATGGTCGGGGGAAAGTCAGAGGTAGGTTCTTTACTACCACCGCTGGCGGTATATTCCATGTACCCACCACTCTCTGTGTAAAGTCAGGGACATTTAAGTGACTGCTGGACAAGCATATGAACGGCAGTAAATTGAGGGGTGTGTAGTTCAGTTTGATTTTAGTTTCAGATAAATGCTCGGCACAACATCAAGATGAGAGGAGAGAGATTCAAAAAAGATACGAGGGGCATTTTTTTTTACACAGGGTGGTTCGCATGTGGAATGAACTTCCTGAGGAAGTGGGTACAATGACAATGTTTAAAAGACATTTGGATAAGCGCATGAAGAGGAAAGATTTAGAGAGATATGGGCCAAGATCAGGCAGGTGGGACTAGTTTAGTTTGGGATTATGTTCGGCATGGACTTGTTGGACCAAAGGGTCTGTTTTCCGTGCTACATGACTATGACTATGACTAACATTGTGGCCGAAGGGCATGTACTGTGCTTTACTGTTCTATGTTCTAAAACTATACAGATATTAATAAAAATTATTGTTCTCAGAAACTGTCACAAGATTTTAAAAAGGGATTAATTTACTTCACCCCACTGAATTTTTCCCAAACTTGATTTGGGAGACACACAGGTCCTCTGGGTTCTTGTCACTAACATGTATTCAGATCCAGATAGCGTGCATCAGCAGATTTTTTGACTCGAGACCCAAACCTGATGCTGCTGTCTTTCAACGTCTACAAGCTATTTTTTTTTCAACCGATCATAAGTATGAAAGTGATTTTTCTATTACATTCCTGTTTTAGTTGCAGGCCTGCAAAATTGAGTGAATCTCAAACTATCCACTTATAAGAATGTGAAAATATGACAAATTTCTGTAGTCCCAGGTCAAAGGTATGACATGCAGTCTGAAGTATATTTAGTGACTCCTGGTGGAAGTCTCTTTACAGTGCTAACTTTTACAAATTCACTTTGGATTTTAAAAAGCATATAGACCACTTGACACTGTGATGTCCCAGTTATTTCTGAGCATTATGGAGAACTATTGAATGACATGCATTAGGAGCCATATAACAATTAAGTAATACGTGTTTGTAATAAAATTCTATTAGTGATGTGTAGCAGTAAATATCACAAAACATTGGGAAACCCAGTGTGTGATTGGTCGGTGCAGTAGAACCAAAACGCAACAGTGCCACGTGGAGATGATAAATGGTGTTGCAATCTTATACAAGATGTCCAATTAAATCTGGTTATATTTTGAGTCATCATGAATTGCAAAGGTTACACTATGAATAATTTGCTATCCTTACCTGATTGCTTTCAACAAGGTTGCACATTTGTCGGAAATAGCAAATACAGAAGACTTCTTCAATTTAATGTTTTGACTAACTTATTTATATCAGTACATTTTTCACAATGAAATTTACAAAAAAAACCTAGAATGTACCTCTGGGTAGAGGTGGAGGTAGAATCCCTGGATGCTACTAAGAAACGAGTTGATACAATAATGGCCTTCCTGGATTGTGTATATCTAAATTAATAAATCACAGCTGAACCTTCACTCCTCATATGATAACCAGGGTTGCTGAGGCCACACTATCCTATAAGCTCATCTCAGAGTACAAATTGAGATCAGCACGCTACCATATAGTACATTTATTCACCAAACCATTTCAAAATCAAGGAATGTATAAGAGATGTTAAACAAATCTGCAATACTCAAGGTAAGGCATGGTTTTCCAACTCCAAGCTGAACAGGTGAGAACAAAGCAGACAATGCTGAAATAATCATTTTCATATTCATATTATTTGCTGAAATAATCATTTCAGTACTATGTAGGAATGTTGAAATCATACCTCTGGAAATCTTCGAGGCAGTAAATCTCCTTATCCTTGTTCAGTCCAAAACGTTCACTTCCAATGAGCCGGTTACAGACAACACATCTGAAGCACTCAGAATGGAAAGCCTTATCCATGGCTCTTGTAATCTGATCCATTATTGGTTTTCTGCATTTTTCACATTTCTCCATGGTGTCCTGTAATTTAAATTGTAGCAGAAAATACACAGTAAGCACCCTCACACATTTGAGATGGAGGGAGTCTAAGGCACTATATTGCATACATCGTATCAGATTAGGTCACTTTGTTCAGTCTTTTTACAAACAGTTTGTTCCTTACTGTAGAAAGGATGACAGTGTTTGAAATGGTGCAAAAGGAAAGATCTTATTAGAGTGAATGTCCCACTCTTATCTGCATAATGCATATCCCAGTTTGATCTTTTTCATATTCTGTGTGTCCCATAAAGCACAATCCAAATACCATGTTGAGGCTATTGTACAGAGGATATTTTGAGAGAAAAATAAACTTCCTTTCCCCATGTTATAAGAAAGGAAAGATTTGACTGCCAGCTCCATTCCATCTTCTGGAGGGCATCCAACATGGGAAAATGGAAAAACAATTAATATTCAAGGAGAAATTAACATGACCTTTTAAAAAAGATTGCTAATTTCTCATTCATGTCCTGGTGTGAGGTTAGTGTCTATTCAGTAGGCATAGCGTCATTGTCTGTAATGATGTAACCAAAGCAAATAACATTCCAACACTATCTTAGATTAATAATCATATTACAAGGAAAAAATCAGTGCCTTCTAAAGGAGAGAAGTAGGACCCTTTATAAAAAGAAAATAAGCTATTCAATATGAAAGAAATAGCTGCTGTACCCGGTAGCAGGAGTCACAGTGAGGGTTATCATCCAAATTGTAATAGATTTTTCCCACCAGTTTGCACTGACATTTTCTACATTTCAAGCAATCCTCATGGAATATTTTGCCCATGGCTTCAACGACTGGTATTGTTGGTGGAATAAGCCGGTTGCAAAATGCACAGATATCTAAGAGAGGGAGAAAACTGTGGCATTAGCTTACAGAGATTAGCATGTCCCAAGAGAATCAGGGTTAGGTGGTTGAGAGGTGACCTTATAGCAGTTTATAAAATAATGAGGGGTACAGATAGAGTTAATGGTAGTTGTCTTTTCCCTAGGATGGGGGATTTCAAGACGGAGGGCAGAATTTTAAGGTGAGAGGAGAGAGATTTAAAAAAGACATGAGGGGCAATTTTTTTTACACTGGGTGTTTTACGTGTGGAATGAAGTTCCTGAGGAGGTGGTGGATGTGGGTACAATTGCAATGTTCAAAAGACATTTGGATAAGTGCATGAAGAGGAAAGATTTAGAGAGATATGGGCCAAGATCAGGAAGGTGGGACTAGTTTAGTTTGGGAACATGGACTTGTTGGACCAAAGGGTATGTTTTCCGTGCTGCGTGACTATGACTATGACTCTACTGCATCTCAGCCTAATTACAATAGAGATAATAATATTTTAGTGCCCGATAAGGAATCCTGGGCTAACAGATTCCAGTCAGGCTAAGATTCAAAAGGGTAGCACATTTTGGACAGGTCAAGATTCATAAAAACTTGCAGAACTCTGCAGGCCTCACAGAAACTAGGGGCCTCAACCTTGCCAAAACTAATACACACTCTCAGCAGGACACTATTTAAGTAGCCACATGAGATAAGGTACTCAGCATATGAGAAACCACAGCTGAAAATCTAAGTTTCATACATTCTGTGGTTTTCCCTTTCCTTTAGAAACCTAGTTCCCATGCTCTGACACTTCTCCCTCTATCTTTTTAGTCTTCATTAATCTTTTGAAGTCTTATTATACCTATTGCTTTAGCAAAGCATTTGATTATCCAAACCGATACGCCATTATTTCTTTTACATCTCTACAAAGCCTTCTAACGTGTTTTTCACTGTTTAAGTTTCTAATTTAGGGGAGTGGCGTGGCCTTGTTATTAATGCTGGTAATCACTGCATTTTCTAGCAATATTCAGTGCTGCTAAAGATAATTAATTTTTCACCACAAATTGTTAGCATTGTTTTGAAGCCAACAATTCAAATGGGGTTTGTTTGGTTTTAGCAGAGAAGTCAAAAACATAATTTAATGTTGCTGTATTTTCTGTACTAGTTTTAGTTAAGGAACTAAAGTTATTTGTACTGCTCTCTAGAATCACAACCCTCTATTACAGAGCACATGTTTTACTGAACTTTTTTTTGTGATCACTAAAAGAACAATATTTCTGTTTAGGGAGATTAAATATATTCCATTTCATACACCCAATTACCATTACCAGACATGCTCAGATCTAATAAAGCAGGAGTTAAATAAAACATAACATTCCTTCTCTACTTTTCCAACAAAATGTGTGTTTATTTTTACTCCAAAAGCTAACTCTTGGACCACAGTGATGGTCTTCTATTTACGCCACATAATGAGCATTACAATATAGTTGGTAGGATATTACGGGTGTACATTCTCTACAACTTGGTTCAAGTAGTATAAACATGTTGAAGATTTTCAACAGTCTCAGGTGAACAGATAATCCAATATTGTCAAACAGAAGTTGTCCATTTGCCATTGCAGCAGGACCACCCTATTTTAGCATTCATGCACTAAGCAAGCATATGTATATAGTCACACAATAAGTGTCTATTTGCTCAACAATTACCTTAAGTGAGTAGCAAAGGAAGCACAACATTCGAAAACAAAAGAGCTTTTATAATTTGTTATCATTTCATCAATGCTGAAAATGTGTTGCTGGAAAAGCACAGCAGGTCAGGCAGCATCCAAGGAGCAGGAGAATCGACGTTTCGGACATGAGCCCTTCTTCAGGAAACCCTTCCTGAAGAAGGGCTCATGCCCGAAACGTCGATTCTCCTGCTCCTTGGATGCTGCCTGACCTGCTGCGCTTTTCCAGCAACACATTTTCAGCTCTGATCTCCAGCATCTGCAGTCCTCACTTTCTCCAATCATTTCATTAACCCATGCACACAAAGATTTAAATTCAAAGGTATACATCCATGAATGCAGATTTTTTTAGATGATACACCCAATGACCATACCATGTTAAATTTACTAATCAGAAACTCAATAAATTACATTTTGAGTTTCAGTCAGCCACATATGGCTAGTAGCTAATGAATTGATCACATTAGTCAGCCTACTGCATCATCCAGCCCCCTTATTTAAAGTGGAATTTTCAAATTAATTGCAGTGGTGTTTAAAGACTCCTTATGCTCCACTCTTCATTACAAGTTTTACACAGTCCAGCTGACCAAATTAGTAATTGATTTTGAGGTGTTTGCTGAAAATCATTCTAATTATTTAAACAATATGGTAATGAATAACAGCAGATGTAAGATGTAAATTCGATATGAAGCTTTTATGGAATTCCAAAACAAAACTCATATCAAACTTGAAATATTAATTTTCTTTATCTCTTCATGAGTGCTGATAGATCTGCTGATCTTCTCTAGCACTTTGTTTTTATTTCTGATTTCCAGCATGAACAGTACCTTCCTTCTATTAAGAGATGAATTGTTCAACTGACTGCACACTGGACTCACTACGCAGTTCTCCCAGCAATACCTTCAAAGCAGAGAGTAGGTGAATGTATTTATTATTCTATGTCGTGTCGGCCACCTACCTTGCCCTGAATCTGGTAATCCATTCAACTTGTCATTCATTATTTGAGTCAGGGAATCTTTCTGATCAAATCTTGCAGGTTTGGAGGACGGGGAAAATTCCTGATTCAAAGAAGGAATACATCAAAAGAAAGCAAATAATGTATTTGAATCTGCTTTGTTTAATTTGTCTCTCATTTCCTGAAATATTGGAAATCAAGATTGTGTGCGGCCGTGATGCCCTTACATTGTATTCCATTCATTCACCTGTCTGGGTTCACCCATCAAGTGTTGAAGTTTCCAAGGAAAATGTATTCTGTTGAGAAACAACACTTTCAAGACAGGAGGCTGAAGAAGAAAAAAACTTGTTTGCATTTCCTACCTGCTGCTTTGGACTTGTTCCAACATTTGATTTCAGCAGCCTGCTTTGTTTGGAATCAGTTAAGGATGGGACTGGTTCTTCACAGGCTTGCAGAGGTGGAGGAGGAAGAGGCATCTCATTGGAGTAAAAGGCATCTTTTGCCTTCTCTGGAGCAGGTGGTGGTGGTGGTAGGGGAAAATCTGCAAAGAGAAAGCATATAATAGCGACTCTGAAGGCCAAAGTTGTATAGTCCCAGGGCAATCCATGTGAAGTTGCTGGGACACATACTCTCTCTTACTGTTTAAGCAAAGCTGCCATATAAGCCAGATGATAAAACCATTCATGGCAGTGCCATATGTGATTAAAAATGTTAAACATTTCTTTTAAGTAATTTTTGAGATTAAAAGTAACCTCATCCGCAAATAGTTTTGAAATTTTTGGAAAAAACTGGAACAGTTCTTTTTCAATTTCTTTCCCTCTTCTTTAGAGGATTGTCAATCTACTGTATAGATTCTGGTTCACGTCATTCTACACCAAAGCGCATACTTTTCATTTGAAATGATTGAGTATTGGCAAGATGTATGGCCATGAAGCTATGTTAGCCAAGCCCACTCCTATATCCACCTAATGTCTTGTAGACATGTATTTCATGGTAAAAAGCACTGCACATTAATCATGAAGAGCATAAATCCTAGTTGATGTCCACCTAAACAGAGAAAACAAGGTCAGAAGTCACTCAACACTTATTTGAAACACAAGCTTTCAGAGTGCTGGTTCTTCATCAGGTGAAGTGAGATAGGGGTGTTTGCATGGAGCATTTTCCACCTTCTCCCTCCCCCGAGCATCACTTTACTGTGACTGACTAATTTTTCATCAATACAGAATTGAACTGAAACTTTCTCTGTCAGTTTAGGTTAGCGGCATAACAATGCATTTCTCACCCTATAATTAGGACAGCCTTTCCAATTGCATATTGTTGGTGGGCCAGAACATACTCAGGGATGCTGATGGCAGTGTCTGTGAGGAATGATTTTGTGAGAATAACTGTGTGGAATTTTCCCATTTTCAGTTAAAGCCTTTTGTTAAGTGAGATTCATAGTGTCCAGTCTGCCATGGCTCGGAATGACTTTTCTTATGCAATCTTCCACTCTTCACCCTATTAGTTATCAATTGAACTTTTGGGTACCATTCTCAGGGAATTGCATGGCTGGAGACGTGGTGGAGATGCTCACCACTGCCAGCATCTTCTAGCATTCAAGGTACTGGCACATTTATAGGCCAGCTGCATGCCATTTCAAACATTGCAAGCCAGAAACTGACCCTCACTCTGTGGCACTTGACTGTTAGCATAGTGCTGAAGAAAGGCAAGCTTACTCCTTGTTGTGCAGACAGGAGCCTGAGGTCTTAATAGGGTGGATGGTGGAGAGAAGGGCAGACTGCCACAGAAAGCCATGCCACCAGACCAAGTCAGCTTGGTTCCAAATTGCAGCTCAGTTAGTGCAATGCCCTGGGTGAAGCAGGAGGCCCAGCAGTGCAGGAAAAGATGTCAATAATCTTTTATGCTTTGCAAAGGTTAACACCACCATCTTCTATCTGCAACCTAAACTTCACAGGGCCATGACTCATTCTATCACTACCACTGCTCATAGATAGGCTAAATTCACAGACTGATGTGTCCACAGTGGCATCCTGACTGACCGAGGTATAATCCTCAGAATGATTGTACTTGATCAGTAGAACTGACCAGAGCTCAATCCCCAGATTGCAAGGACAGGGATCCCTGGACTCTTGTAGAACCAAATGCCTGACTGACTGCAGCCAACCCCTGGACAGGAATAGGATCAGCCCCTTGACTGATTCTGGAAATACCAACTGACTGACCACAGTCTCCCTTCACCCCATTAAAGACTGCTCCCTTTTGACTTTCACACATGATAATTTGCTTGAAACAGAATGTTTAC
Source organism: Chiloscyllium plagiosum (assembly GCF_037043375.1). Lineage (NCBI taxonomy): Eukaryota > Metazoa > Chordata > Chondrichthyes > Orectolobiformes > Hemiscylliidae > Chiloscyllium > Chiloscyllium plagiosum. The sequence continues at coordinate 25,974,069 of NW_028270175.1, read as the reverse complement.
GGTGTTACAGTTGGCACATGCTGCAGGTTTAATGTTGGCTGTTAAAGTTCACCTGAGAATGTAATACTTTTTAAAAAGTTTTGCGATTTACATATGAAAGAAGTGAAACTAACATGGTCATTCTAACAGATGAGATACTTAACAAACAATTAAGGTAATTTTCAATGTATAATTTCAGTTACATCATACTGTAAAATTTTGCTATAAATTCTGTGTCTTACAGGTGTGTACTTCACAACCACCTGATGAAGGAGCAGTGCTCCGAAATCTAGTGCTTCCAATTAAACCTGTTGGACTATAACCTGGTGTTGTGTGATTTTTGACAGAAGCATGTAAGTCATTGGTGTCCCTGAACTCCATTGTAAAGTGTTGAAGGGCTGAAATAGTTTGGGAGTTGGTCTGAGAGCTTGCGTGATGATGTGATGAGGCTGGTGGTTCATCACTGCTTACATTTGTCGATGAAGGGTTGAGAAGGGTGGGGGCCATGGAGCATTAAATGACATTATGATGAAGTAACAGTTGAATGATGACCAGGACAAGCACTTGGTGAGTTGTAGCTGCCGGGTACCTCCTCTGATTTACATGTTGGGAGTTCGCATTGTCTAGTTTCTTGGGAGAGTGGGGGAAAAATGGAAAAGCTCAGTGGTTAGCACTGCTGCCTCACAGCACCAGGGACTCGGGTTCAATTCCCACCTTGGGCAACTGTCTGTGTGGAGTTTGCACATTCTCCCCGTGTCTGTGTGGGTTTCCTCCGGGTGCTCCGGTTTCTTCCCACAGTCCAAAGATGTGAAGTTTAGGTGAATTGCTAAATTGCCCATAGTGTTAGGTGCATTAGTCAGGGGTGAATGTAGGGGAATGGGTCTGAGTGGGTTGCTCTTCAGAGGGTTGGTGTGGACTTGTTGGGCCGAAGGGCCTGTTTCCACACTGGAGGGAATCTAATCTAAATGAGGCAAGTTTAATGAGATACAATGGTGTGGAAATAAGGTGGTCGAGGCTCAATGGCAAGATTCTGAAGTTGATATTTGAAGACAAGGGGAAAGTTGCAAAATATTTTCTTGATATAGAGATTCTGATTCTGTCATTCTCCTGTATCTTTTCACCTACCTTGCCATTGCTTGTCATACCAGGCAGGAATGCAATTCTGCCCTGTGTCCAAGTGCAAAAACAGCTGGACAACATTCAAGCTCACACTAATAAGTAGAAAATAGCATTTGTGTGATACAAGTGCCACATGATAATCGTTTCCAATAAAGGAAAATCTAACCATTGCCTCTTGACATTCTATTTTTTTTTTAAATGGGATGTAGGTATCATTAGCTGAGTCAGAATTGGTTGCCCATTCCTATTGTCCTAGAGTAGGTGGTGGTGATCTTTCTTCTACTTGGACCATCTCTGACACCTCCCTCCCCTTCTTGGACCTCTCCATCTCCATCAATGACAATTGACTCAACACTGACATGTTTTACAAACCCACCGACTCCCACGGCTACCTGGATTACACCTCCACCCACCCTACCTCCTGCAAAAATGCTATTCTGTATTCCCAATTCCTCTGCCTCTGTCGTATCTGCTCCCAGGAGGACCAGTTCTGCCACAGAATACACCAGATGGCCTCCTTCTTTAAAGACCGTAATTTCCCCTCCCACATATTGAAGGTGCCCTCCAATGCATCTCATCCACGTCCCCACCTCTGCCTTCCAACCACAACAAGGACAGAAACCCCCTGGTCCTCACCTTCCACCCCTCCAACCTCTGCATAAACTGCATCATCCACCAACATTTCCACCACCCACAAACTGACCCCACCACCAGGGATATATTTCCCTCCCCACTCCTATCTGCTTTCCACAAAGACCGTTCCCTCTGTAACTACCTGGTCAGGTCCACGCCTCCCAATAACCCACCCTCCCCTCCTGGCACCTTCACCTGCCACCGCAGGAATTGCAAAATTTGTGCCCATACCTCCCCCCTCAACTCCATCCAAGGCCCCAAAGGAGCCTTCTACATCCATTAACGTTTCACCTGCACTTCCACAAATGTCATTTATTGCATCCGTTGCTCGCGATGAGGTCTCCTTTACATTGGGGAGACTGGATGCCTTCTCACAGAGCGCTTCAGAGAACACCTCTGGGACACCCGCACCAATCAAACCCACCGCCCTGTCGCTGAACATTTCAACTCCCCCTCCCACACTGCTGAGGACATGCAGGTCCTACGTCTCCTCCACCACCACTCCCTCACCACCCAATGCCTGGAGGAAGAATGCTTCATCTTCTGCCTCAGGACCCTTCAACCCCAGGGCATCAATATGGACTTCACCAGTTTCCTCATTTCTCCTCACCCCACCTTACCACAGCTCCAAACCTCCAGCTCAGCATCATCCTCATGACCTGTCCCACCTGTCAATCTTCCTTCCCACCTATCTGCTCCACCCTCCTCTCCGACCTATCACCTTTACCCCTTCCTCCATCCACCTATTGCACTCTCAACTACCTTCTCCCTAGCCTCACCCACTCCCATTTATCTCTCCACACCTGAGACTTGCAGCCTCATTCCTGATGAAGGGCTCCTGCCCAAAATGTCAATTTTCCTGCTCCTCGGATGCTGCCTAAACTGCTATGCTTTTCCAGCACCACTCTAAACTTTCTTCTGCTTCAGTTCATTTGGCTTAGAGAGGGAATTCCAAGATTTTGCCCCGTGGCACTGAAGGAATGGCAATATATTTCCATAATGTGGAGCAGCCAGTGTTGGACTGTGGTGGACAAAGTTAAAAATCACACAACACCAGGTTATAGTCCAAAAGGCTTATATGGAAGCACTAGCTTTCAGAGTGCCACTCCTTCTTCAGGTGGTTGTGGAGCAGGACCATAAGATGCAGATTTTGTAGCAAATGATTCCAGTGTCATGCAAGTAAAATGATATATTTAACAAACCTCGATTGTTGTTAAGCCTTTCATCTTTTAGAATGAGTTACAGGTTTCGGTTCATTAATATGTAAATCCCAGAATGTCTTTTAAGTCATATTCTCAAGATAAGTTAAGGTTTTATTAAAAAAAGTGACCCCCTCAGCTCAGACAATGCCTTAAAAGGTATGAGGTCAGAGTTTGTCTGTATCCCAAAGTTGACTCAGACTGGTTCTATTTCCAAAGTGGAGTTTACAAAATATATGGATTGACTGTCTGCATTGACTGCCTGCTGGTTGTGTATTTTTTGAGAAAAATAGAATGTATCTGTAAATATAATTCTGCAAATACAAATTCACCCCATAGACATTTATGTGTATGCACGTGCAGGAGAGAGAGAGAGCGAGAGAGACTACGTGCATGTGAGTGTGTGTGAGTGCATGGGAGAGAGTGTGCATTTGTGTGTGTGCAAGTTTGGTAAAGTGTGTAAGTGAGTGTGATGGGTTAGAAGCCCGTGAGTGGATGTGTTTGTGAGCGTAGGGGTGTATGTATGTGTGTATGAAAGAGAGTGTGTGTATGAGAGAAGGTCTGTGTGAGTGTGTGATGTGTAAGAGAGAGTGTGTATATGTGCTTGTATGAAAGAGAGTGTATAGTGTAGTGGGGTCACCTGTAGTGTGACATGAATCCAAAGTCCCGGTTGAGGCCATCCTCATGGGTACCGAGCTTGGCTATCAGCCTCTGCACGGCTACTTTGCATTGTTGCCTGTCCCGAAGTTCACCTTGGATGATGGTCACCCAAAAATCCGAGGTTGAATGTCCCAGACTGCTGAAGTGTTACCCGACTGGGAGGGAACACCCCTGTCTAGTGACTGTTGTGCGGTGTCCAGTTGATCATTATTGTAGCATCTGCTTGGTCTCGCCAATGTACCGTGACCCAGGGTACACACAAGCAAACATACACACACACACACACTCACCTGCTCACACACTCACACAGACCCTCTCTCATTCAAACACTCTCTCTCGTACACGCACACATACACCCCTACACTCACCTAGGCACGCACCCTCTCACAGGCTTACACCCCATCACACTCACACACGCACTTTACCAAGCTTGCACACGCAAACACACTTTTTTTTCTAAAACCTTAACTTATCTTGAGAATGTGATTTAAAAGAAGTTCTGGGATTTACATATTAATGAACTGAAATCTGTAACTCATTCTAAAAGATGAAAGGTTTAACAACAATTGAGGTTTGTTCAGTATATCATTTTACTTGCTCGACACTGTAATCTTTTGCTATAAATTCTGTGTCTTATGGTCTTAATCCACAACCACCTGATGAAGAAGCAGCGCTTCAAAGGTTAGTGCTTCCAAATACACCTATTGGACTATAACTAAGAAAGCATGTAGCCGTAAATGTGACACATTTGCTGCAGAGAATGTACGGAAGTGCTTGTTCAGAACAACTCGGGACATCTGTTCTTCACGTCAATGGATTGGTGTAAATAAGGTGATAACATTTGTTCACTTGTGGAATGTGTGGCAGTACTTCCTTCCACACCAGAGGTGCATATTTCACAATAGGATGTACAATAACTAAATTGCTGGATTATCAAAGACTCATAACAAAACTCATACTCAATAGAAAAAGAACTTGTAATTTAATAAGCTGTGTGGAATATGCATGTAATAGAACAATCCTGATACATTTTTATATACCACACTGATTAGATTTGAAATTCTGAGTTTCCTCATCTTGACTGTGCTGGAACGTGAATGCCTCATTACCCTTAAAGGCTAGGCAAAAAAAGACTAGGCAAAAACTGACATAGTAAGGAAATTGGAAGATGTTTATGTGTGAGTCAGAGAGAGAAAATATTCTTCTGTAAATTAAATTCACTCACTGAAGGGTTCAAGGGATACTGAGACAGAGAGAGAGAGAGAGTAAGAGAGAGAGAGAGAGAGAGAGAGGTCAGAAGCTGGTGGAAAATTAACCCTTTGTGGTCTGATTTGAGTGAACACTGGCTTGTCATGGATTGAATGTTTGTGTGTTGTTCCCGGGAGCTCGAGATCCAGGAATATTATGAATTTTAGAAGACCATTTTGTAGGACTTTGATACTGGAAATGTTAGCTGAGCGAGGTGACCCCATGACCTTTTTCACATAGTTTAGTCTCGTCTCTCATTATGATTTATGAGCCAAAGCAAATTGACCATTTGGGCCTGGCTAGATCAAGATTTCCCACTTTGATGTGCATGTGGCTTAATTAGTCAAGCATACTCAGACCTGTCAATTAATTTCTCTTCCTCTGCAAACTTTTGCCATTTTATTACTGCTTATCTGATTAAGGCCATGTGGCATTTTTGTAATTTTAATACTAAATTCTGTATAAAGACAGCTTGTTTACAGCAATAAGGGGAGTAGCCTGAGAGAGCTCTTAGGGGTAAGAGCTGGCACCCCTTCTCTGCTAATGGTTTTAGAACCTTAACTCAAGCCTGGCTTGTAAGTCTCTACGTTATAGTGTAACATTGATGCCATTGGTAAATAAAGGTAATAATTTAAACGAAACTGTGTGGAAGAGTTTTATATTCCAGACTACCACAGAGTACAATCTCCAGGACGAACCAAGAGAGGCTCCAGGTAGAGTCCATCAGGGATTCCCTGAGCCATCTCAAATAGGGACTTTAACAATTTGGCGCTGTGAGCAGGGTTCCAACAAGGGGTATGTGTGAGTGAAACTGGAAAACAGGTGCTTCATCTAAAGGTTGGACTCGAGACCAACAGGCCCACAAGGTAAGGTATACCTTTGTTGCTCTCTGTCTGCATCTTTGTGTGCCGCTTCTCCCATTTCACTCTCACATACCCTGACTGAATCCCAAATGAGATTGTTTAAATAGGCAGTAGAAATAGAGATCTTGTGAAGGTAAGAGACAATGGTAAGAATTTTGTGAAGGTATACAATAAATAGGATAAATATGGGTGCAACCCCAGACAAGATAGAGGGCAAATTCCCTTAACAGAGATAGTGAGTATGTATCCTAATTATGAGAAACAAGTAAGATGAATATCGGGTACAGCTGCCCAACAGAATAAGAACTGGCCTCTGGAAGACACATATGATCTAAAAGTACTTATGAAAGTTGAACAAGAGATATGGAGAAAAGGTTGTGGGACTAAAAAGAAAGAAGCCAGATCAGTGTGAAAAAATGTAGCTAAAGAAAAATGGGAAAAATCCATGCAATCATCTTGGAGACAAAACAGTATTAAAAAGGGTCTCAGTCCATTAACTGAGGAAGGATTTGAATTAGATTGGACAGAACTAAAATGCAAATGTGAAGCACATGATTTAGAAACTGAATTGGAGTTGGTTAGAGAAACAATAGCAAAAAATAAAGAAGGCAGAGAACGACAACCTAATCTGAAATTTCAGTAGTCCCAAGGAAAAGAGAAACCTGTAAATAAAAATCAGCCTGCAGCTACAGCTGCACTGGATCAGACAGATAAAAGGGACAACTTCTTATATGCCACCTATCCCAAAGGCCCATTACTGGAGGACAATGATTCTCCTGCAAGCGAGGAATTTGAATCAGATTCAGAGGAGGAGATCTTTTATTATGGCCCCCTTCCTGTTAACCGACCTCTTCCGGTTCCCCAACAGGGACTTCCTCGAAATCCACCTGTAGTATAATCAAAGCGAACACTTACTATGAAACGAAAGCACCTGAAACCCCACTCCCTATTCTGAGGATGAACGTGCCAAGGCCCATACCTTTTCTCCTCATTTGCCTCTCCTGTCCAGCATAATGAGAATTCGGATGATCAAGGTTACCATCATCCCATTGCCACCCGCATAGGGATCAACTAAGATTAAGACGAAGGGAACCCTGAAAGGGCACCTTTGAGGGCCACTGCCCCACTACAAATGAGTCCTGAAGACATTTATGAATTATAATCAAAGTTTAGTAACCTTAATGTTAGTCCTCGCACTCACCCTGATATGAAATGGCCAAAGGAAAATTTCCCGACTAGAAGAATCCCTAACCCGCTTGCCCCAGAATCAGAGACAAAATCCATTTGTTAATCTTTATCAACCTTGGAAGCCTCATGAACTCTCTAGTATCAACAATAAGGCTCCAGGTTATGGAAAAAATCCCGAAGGATTCATTAATTATATTAATAGGACTAGGACCATTTACAATGCAGTCTCCCAAGACTTACTTAACATCATAGAATGTGCTCTTTCACCTGAAAAATGGACTATCTTCTTAGAAATTTTACAATGTAATAATCATACCCAATGCATGCTTATGCATCCAGGTAAACCTAATAAATCAGACTGAATTATTACCTGCCTCTGTTAAGCAGTGCGCCGTGCAATCGACATAAGATCCTCACATGTAAACCTCGCTCAGGCGAAGGAGCTGAGGAGTTCCTTGTCCGCTTAAAGGACTGCTATGGTGCTTAGTCTGGTGACCCTCAGTACCCACAAGGACAATCGCCCCAACTTAATGCCTTATGTATGACTGTCCTTCCTGACCAGGTACAGAAAGCTATCAAAACCCGTAATATGCACTGGCAAGATGCCGATATTGAACAATTCAGCCGAGAAGTATGTTACTTCTGGGAACTAAAGGACCCCGACAGTAAGGCCTCAACAGTTAAGGTCAAGACCAAATTTTCCCAAACTGTAGACGCTAGACCTAAACCCAGAACTGATCTTCCCATCTACAAAGCCAGCCAAGCTATTGAATGGAACCCTTATACTGTCACCCAGTATGGCAAGACAATAGGGTTGATACCGTACATCAACAACATCCCTATGGACCTTGGGGTCCTCTATTGTACCCTCCCCAACAGTCCATGATGACCCTTACCCCTTATACATCCTCCTCCTATTCCTCTCTGCCTCTCTCACTTCCTAGAGCCACCAAACGACCAGATATTAGCTTCAACTGTAATCAGCCTGGGACATTGGTCCAAGAACTGCCCTTTCCCAAGGCAGCCCCCTGTTGATCACTGAAATGGAAGAAGCTAGTAACTTTATGATTCACCCTACACAGGAACCCCAGCAATTTGCCCCTTTTACTGCAGTACCGTTTCTGAAACTGACTCCCTGATGTAAGTCATTATCCTCCCTTGAATCTTTCCGTGGTTACCTTTAGCCCTGAGGATGAACCAATGCTAATCCTTAATGGTCATAATATTGAATTAGGGAGATCCTCCTTTTTCCTCTTCTGATATCCTGATCATGCCTGACCTAACGTAAATACAGACCCATCTGGGGGACACCTCTGATGAGGAAAAACAAAGATGGATGAACCATGGTTGTTATGTAAAATAGTTAGACTGAACTTTGGGTTATGCCGGGAGGACAGACATGTCTATCTGATTCATTTTTGCCTCTTCTAGTTTACCATGTTCATATGCATTTGCATGTAGGTAAGGAGGGAATGGTGGATAGAATTCTCCAAACTTGGTGGAATCCCCATCTGCAAGAAAAAGCAAAACAAGCAGCTGCAAATTGCCTAATTTGTCAAAAGCATAGTCCTGGGAAAGGAGTAAAGTGTCCACCAGGTGAAACTCCCTTGCCAAGTGTACCTTTTGATACTATCCAGTTAGATTTTATAGAATTACCTAAATGTCATTGTTATAAGTATTGCGTAGTGATTATTGATGCATTTAGTAGATGGATTGAAGCTTATCCATGTACTGACTGCACAGCAAAAACTATCTGTAAAATTCTACTAGAGAAAATCATACCCAGGTTTGGAATACCAGTAACAGTCTCTTCCGATAATGGCCCCCACTTCTGAGCTGAGCTAAATAAGGAACTATGCAAGAGTCTGAATATGAATCAGAGATTCCATTGTGCCGTCCGTACCCAAGCAGTGGGAATTGTAGAAAGAGCCAATTGTACTTTGAAAGGCCAGCTAAGCAAGTTGATAGAGGAAACGGGCCTTAATTGGCTGCAAGTACTCCCAATTGCCCTTTTTAAATATGAGAACTGTGATCCAGAAAAAGACAGAATTCTCGGCAGCTGAACTAGTATATGGAAAGTCCCTGAGGACTCCCTGATCTGCACTACTGATGGCCTAACATCTTGTTTATGTGCATGTCATGGCAGAAGAAATGCACAGACACCTGATTAAGCTAACCAAAGCATTGCAGTCTTATCATCAACTGGTCAAAGTCACCTATCAGGTACCAGGGAAGGAAGAAGTAAGAGCTCAAATGTTTAAAGACATCAACCCTGGTAACTACGTACTATTGAAAGACTTTAATCGTGGCAAATTGGGCCCTCACTGTAAAGGTCCTTATCAAGTTCTTCTGACAACTGAAAGTGCAGTAAAAATGGAAGGACGTTCCATACCCTTGATACCATGAGAACACTAACGTGTCCCACTTATCACCCCAATGCCACTTGCAGAAACAAAACCAACAATTTAGGTGTAGAATGCCAGTGTAATCACAGCTACACTGGCAATGGCATTGGTGCTTTGGGATACTCCAATAATAATGAATGTATTATTTTCCCCACTGCTCTCCTTGAAGATAGAATTTGTCAGCTTCTTCAAACTTGTACCAATACTGTTGGAAGCTATGAATGCAGCTACCCAGCTGAAACTCATTTTAACTATTTACATTGCACATCCAAACATCACTTTCGATATTATTGTCACCCTCACAACACATCTATGCCAGTTGTCATGAGATGGCATGATTCCATAGCTTCATCCACTAGATCAGCCGAAATGTTTGACTGTTTCTCTCCCAAAAGGAACTACACAAATTGCAGTATTGAACACATATTATCAAAATTGCAGAACCCTAAGACATCTATTGCTCTGAGACTGTCAACCTATACCTTCTTGAAGGAACCTTCCCTTGTCCAACCTACTGCTACTGGCAGAAATACTTTTATTCAACTTCTGCCAACAGTAGCTACTGTAGTTAACAAGACAAGCTGGAAAGGTGAAGAAAGACCAAAAATACTAAGCACCCCTAATCTCACTTCTGTTGCCAATGGTTTCTTTATTCACACTAAACTCCTCAATGAATGTGTTGTCTGCTCACTCTTCCATTATTCTGATATACAATGGATGAATAAGACTCACCCAATTATGCAACCCCTCACCTGCAATGAAAAAACCCATTCGGTAGAAGTAGCATGTCGCTGTGTGAAGTGCACCAGCAAACCTAAAGGACTCAACGTTAACCTTATTCCACTGTTAGAATTGTGCATTGAAAGAACTTCCTATACCCATGACATGGGGCAAGTGAAGCAAGTACTGTGTAAAAATGTTATGAAACACACTGGTCATACTCCTACTCTCCATCCGTTAATGCACTTGGATAACTAAACGTTTGATAACACCCACTGTTAAAGATTCAGCCCTCGCTCTGAGTGGACTCATCATTCATTCACAGAAGTGTGGCCTCAGAACTCCATTTAGTCTTCATTGGCTATGCGAAAACAAGGCCTTCCCATATTTATCCAATCACTGGTGTAGACGTTATACTTTAGTGCAACCTTACCAATTTTTACCATCCACCATAAAATGTCTAAGGTAGATGACGAATGGAAAGCCCCCCAATATGTGAATTGCTACGGGACAAAAATTAGAGGAAGAAAAAACGAGACTTGCATGACTTCTTCCATCAACAAACCTGGTGGTCTAGGTTGATGGGAGGCCATATTCGTGGCTCGAGTGTTGAGATAGCCCTAGATCAGATAGGTGACCTTGCATATGACGTTGAGAAACTGACAAACTCAACTGTTCACGCATTGAAACGAATGAACAAAGAACCATAGGAGACCGGATGATGATGCTTCATAATCAATTAATGCTAGATTTCCTCCTTGCTAAAGAAGGAGACGCTTGTTCTGTCATTGGCCCACAACGTTGCACTTACATAGACGACTTCTCTAAAGACATTGTATATGACACAGATGTCATCAACAAAACAGGTGAAGACGCAGGGAAGATATTTGCTCCACTCATGTGGATGGAGTCCTACCTGCTGGCTATGGTCAATGTGTGGATGGTTCATGTGGGATGCACTGATAATCCTTGGTCTCATCCTAGGAATATACATTGTTGTCCGCTTATGCATAAAATGGACCGTGCATTGCTTTTCGCCTAAGCTAATCTTGTTAATCGACTTTTGTTCACTCCTGTACCTCCATGTCCGAACTTTTATGTTGAAATCAGGTATGTTAGTGACTATGCTCTTCTGGATACGACTCACAAGAAGAGGCACTCAACTTGTTGAAAATACAAATGGAATGAATTGACTAAATATACTTGTATATGCTGTATTGTTATCATGAAATGATAAAAGGAGGGAAGGAGAAAGCGGGTAGCCGTAAATGTGACACATTTGCTGCAGAGAATGAGGGCAAGTGCTTATTCAGAAGAATTGGGGACATCTGTTCTTAGCATCAATGGATCAGTGTAAATAAGGTGATAACACTTATGGAATGTGTGGCAGTACTTCCTTCTCATGCTGGAGGCACATATTTCACAATAGATACTTTTACATAACCTGGTGTTGTGTGATTTTAAAATATATTTCCAAGTTAGGTTTAGAGTGGCTTAGAGGGCGTCTTGCATGGGTATTCCCATGTATCTGCAGCCCTTGTCCTTCTATGCAGTTGTGCTCATGTGTTTCGAAGCTACTAACAAACCTGGTGAATTACTGCATAGCATAGTGGAGATAGTACACACTGCTGCTACTGAGCATCAGTGGTGGAGAGATTGAATGTTTGTGGATATGATGCTAATCAAGCGGGCTGCTTCGTCCTGAATGGTGTCAAGCTTCTTGAGTGTTGTTGGTGATGTGCTCATCCAGGCAAGTGGGTAGTATTCCAACACATTCCTGGCTTGTGCCTTGTAGATGGTGAACTGGCTTTGGGGAGTCAGGAGGTGAGTTATGCACTGCTAGATTTTAGCCTTTGACTAATTTATAACCAGTGCATTTATAATGACTAGTCTATTTCAGGTTCTGTTCAATGATAACCCCAGGGTGCATTACCACTGCTGAATCAGCCACTATCAATATCCGAGAGGATACCTTTGCCTACAGATTGAACTGGACCAGATGTATGAATATTGTGACCACAAGAGCAGGTCAGAGACTGGGAATTATGTGGCAAGTAATTCACCTTCTGACTCCTATACGCCTATAAGGCACAAATCAAGAGTGTGATAAAATACTCTGCTTATCTGAATATGCAGTTCCAACAACACTTAAGAAGCTTGACACCATCCAGGACAAAGCAACACGCTTGTTTGGCATCTAATCTAACACTTTCAACATTCACACCATCAATCTCGATGCACAATGGCAGCAGTGTGTACCATTCACAAAGTGCACAACATCAACCCACCTAAGTTTTTTAGGCATCATCTTCCAAACCATAGCTTCTACTATTTGGAAGGACAAGGGCAGCAGATGTACAGAAACACCACTATCTGCATGTTCTGCTCCAATACTGAACCAGATGCATGAATATTGTGACCAGAAGAGCAGGTCAGAAACTGGGAATTATGTGGCAAGTAATTCACCTCCTGACTCCTGTATGATAATGTAATGCGGTAGCCGTTCCTTCTCTGTTGCTGGATCAAAATCCTGGAACTCCCTTCCTGAGAGTGCTGTGAGAGTATCTATACCTTATGGACTGCAATGGTTCATGAAAGTGGTGCACCACCTTCTCATGGTCAATTGTAGATAGACAATAAATGCTGGCATAGCCAGTGATGTGCACAGGCCATGAAAGAATAAACAACGTTGTAATGTGTACAGTCCCTTGATTGCTTCTTTTGTCCTGCATCTCCATTTTTTTAAAAAACTCAAAACAATTTCAATCTGGACAGCTATTTTGACAACATTGCTCCCAAATTCACCCAAGAGCTGCACAATTTATAGCATCTGAATCCTTCGCTGATGAGTAGTAACTGAAACAGATGGACATAGTACACTTCTTACCTTCATCAGCAGAATTATAAGCTGATGGATCTGTGCCTTTCCTTCCTTTATTTCCATAGCTGTATGGATTTCTCGCAGGTTTGGGTGCTGTCAGCACTGGATTTTGCGGTAGATGCTTGTCTGCCCTTGAGGCTTCAACAGAGTTGTACGTCTTTGGAGTGTTGATTCTCCCAGGAGTAACAAGTTGAATGTAAACTGAAGAGACCTTCTTTATCTGAGACATCTTTCATTTATAATATCTGAAAATACAGGTAACATAGTGTGATACTACATTTTTAATTAGATCCAGGTCTCATTTTGTAGTGTTCTAGGAATTATAGAGATTTTAAAAATGAAAATGGTCAATGTATCAGGGTGAGAAGAACTGGTACTATGGAGAGAGAAAGTTGGAGAAATGGTTTTCTTTTAAGAATTCTTTCAGAACAAAGTCATTCATTGTCAAATGAATGAATGATTGATCACAAGAACTGTTTCCCCGATTCACCTAATTTGCAGTCTCAACCAGGCATCATTCAGAAAGCTTGATTCTGGCTCTGCCCTCTCCAGGTCTCACTACACCCTTTTTGGTGGTTAATTTCAGAGTGTCATCAGTGGAAAACTGAGAGGGAATTACCAACCTTTGATCACTGATAAGCTATACTGACAAAAGTGAGATAACGTGTTCCCTTGGCAACTGTAGAAAGAGAAAGAACGAGAAGGTCCTGGAGTGAATTTCATGATCATTAAACACATTGACAGCATGTAATTGACCTCATGGTGTTGCCTTTTGGTTGACAACCTTTGCTGCAAATGCCAAACAGAAAAATTTCTTGTGGCACATTTACTATGTCCATACATATTGCAACCAAATCTGGCCTTTCTCTCCCTGTGACATTTATGTTGCTGCAGAACTCTAAAACCAAATCAGTAGAATTGTTTTTGGTGGAAGCTGCTTAATGAATGAATGTAAGAATTAGGAGCAGGAGGAGGCAATTCAATTTCTCAAGCCTGCTCCGACATTTGTTAAGATCACAGCTGATCTCAACTTGGCCTCAACTCCACTTTCATGCCCAGTCTCCATAACCTTTCAATACATTACGAATTAAAAATCTGTCTATCTCTTCTTTAAATTTACTCAAAGTCCCGCCACTTTGGGGTGGTGAATTCCACAAATTTACAAATTTTGAGAAGTAATTTCTCCTTATCTGTTTCAGATTCGCTACCCGTTATCCAAAAACTATAACCTCTCATTCTAAATTGTTCTAGATGAGGAAACATTTTATGTCTGCTTTGTCAAACTTCTTTAGCATCTTATATACCTCGATTAGATTAGGTTAAATTAGATTACTTACAGTGTGGAAACAGGCCCTTCGACCCAACAAGTCCACACCGACCCACCGAAGCACAACCCACCCAGACCCATTCCCCTACATTTACCCCTTCACCTAACACTACGGGCTATTTAGCATGGCAATTTAGCAATTCACCTAACGTGCACATTTTTGGACTGTGGGAGGAAACCGGAGCGGCCAGAGGAAACCCATGCAGACACGGGGAGAATGTGCAAACTCCACACAGACAGTCGCCTAAGACGGGGAATTGAACCCGGGTCTCTGGTGCTGTGAGGCAGCAGTGCTAACCACTCATTTTTCTAAACTCCAGAGAACATAGGCCTAACTGTTCAATTTCTCTTCCTGAGACAAACCCCTCATCTCTGGAATCAATCTAGAGCCCCTCCTCTGTAATGTCACCAAAACAACTCCATCCCTCCTCAGGGAGACCAAAATTGTATGCAGTACTCCAAAGGCTGTTTCACTAATGACCTGTACAGCTGCAGCAACACTTCCCTACTTTTATACTCCATTCCTCTAACAATAAATGTCAAAATTCCATTTGCCTTCCTTATTACCAGTTGTACTTGCATACTAGTTTTCTACAATTCATGCATGAGGAGACCCAGATTCCTCTGCACCGAAGTTCTCCTGAAGTTTCTCTCCATTTAGACAAGAAGTTGTCTTTCTATTCCTCTGAGCAAAATTGATAACCTCAGATTATTCATGTTAAGTTTCATCTGTCAAAATTTGGTCCTATCTTTAGTCAATTGTAAGTTTCTTATTTCTGCATTGTAACTTACTTTCTCACTTACTTTAGTATCATCTGCAAATTTAACTATAGTACTTTGTATTCCTGCACACAATTCATTAATATATAGATTGTAAAATGTTGGGGCCTGAAGACCGAAGACTGTGGCACACAACTGGTTACATATTGCCAATAAAAAAAATCCATTTATCCCAACTCACTGTTGTTTGTTCTCTATCCAAGCGAATAAATTATTCCTCACCCTATGTGGTCTTACCTTGTATATGTAAGCTTCTTGTAGCACCTATCAAAAGCCTTCTGGAAATTCAGATAAACTACCTTCACAGGAATCCCATTATTGGTGTTATTACATGTTCAATGAACTCTTGCAAATTAGTCAACGTAATTTCTCCTTCATAAAACCATGCTGACTCTGATAGAATGTATTTTAACTTCCTTAATAATGGGATATAACATTTTCCCAATGACACATGTTGAACTACTGGTCTGTAGTTTCCTAATTTCTGCCCCCCTCGCTTTTTGAATAAAGATGCTATGTTAGCACTTTTTCAAATCCACTAGAAGCTTTTCACCATCCAGGGAATTTTGGAATATTATAATCAATGGATTATCTTTGGTGCCACTTCCTTTAGGACCCTGGGATGTTTGCTGATGATTGCACCATGTCCAGCACTATTCACAACTCCTCAGGTACTGAAGCAATACATGTTCAATGCAACAAGATCTGGACGATATCCAGGCTTGGGCTGACAAGTGGCAAGTAACATTCATGCCACACAAATGCCAGGCTATGATTATCAACAAAAAGAAATAATTTAATCACCACCCCTTGATATTCAATGGTGTTACCATCACTGAATCCCTCACTGTCAACATCCTTGGTATTACTATTGACCAGAAACTCAACTGGACCCGTCACATAAACACAGTGGCAACAAGAGCAAATCAGAGCTAGGAATACTATCGTGAGTAACTCACACCTGACTTCCCAAAGCCTGGGAAGTCCTTGCACCATCTGCAAGGCGCAAGTCAGGAGTGTGATAGAATACTGCTGAAAATGTGTTGCTGGAAAAGCGCAGCAGGTCAGGCAGCATCCAGGGAACAGGAGAATCGATGTTTCGGGCATAAGCCCTTCTTCAGGAATCCTGAAGAAGGGCTTATGCCCGAAACGTCGATTCTCCTGTTCCCTGGATGCTGCCTGACCTGCTGCGCTTTTCCAGCAACACATTTTCAGCTCTGATCTCCAGCATCTGCAGTCCTCACTTTCTCCTGTGTGATAGAATACTCCCTACTTACTTGGATGGGTGCAGCTCCAACATACTCAAGAAACTTGACACCATCCAGGACAAAACAGCTTGTTTCGTAGGTATGACACTAACAAACATCCACTCCCTCTATCACTAATGCTCATTCGCCGCAGTATGTACTATCTACAAGATGCACTTCAGAAATTCAAAGCTTATTGTTGTCCAATGAACCTCATATTGCACCTTCCATACACACAACCACTCCCATTTAGAAGGACAAGGACATCTGATACATGGGAACACCACTACCTGCAAGCTGCTCTCTAAGCCACTCACCATTCTGACTAGGAAGTATATTGCATTTCCTTCTCTGTCGCTGGGTGAAAATCTTGCATTCCCTCCCTAAGGGCATTATGGGTCAACCCACAGCAGGTGGTCTGCAGCTCAAGAAGGAAGTGCATCACCAGCACCTTCTCAAGGGCAATTAGGGCTGAACAATAAATGCTGAAAATGTGTTGCTGGAAAAGCGCAGCAGGTCAGACAGCATCCAAGGAGCAGGAGAATCGACGTTTCGGGCATGAGCCCTTCTTCAGGAATGAGGAAAGTGTGTCCAGCAGGCTAAGATAAAAGGTAGGGAGGAGGGATTTGGGGGAGGGGCGTTGGAAATGCGATAGGATAGAAGGAGGTCAAGGTGAGGGTGATAGGCCAGAGTAGGGGTGGGGGCGGAGAGGTCAGGAAGGAGATTGCAGGTTAGGAAGGCGGTGCTGAGTTCGAGGTGCTGAGTTCCGCCTAGGAACCCTCCAACCACAAGGGATGAACTCAGATTTCTCCAGTTTCCTTATTTCCCCTCCCCCCACCTTGTCTCAGTCAAATCCCTCAAACTCAGCACCGCCTTCCTAACCTGCAATCTCCTTCCTGACCTCTCCGCCCCCACCCCCACTCTGGCCTATCACCCTCACCTTGACCTCCTTCCACCCTATCGCATTTCCAAAGTCCCTCCCCCAAGTCTCTCCTCCCTACCTTTTATCTCAGCCTGCTGGGCACACTTTCCTCATTCCTGAAGAAGGGCTCATGCCCGAAACATCGATTCTCCTGCTCCTTGGATGCTGCCTGACCTGGTGCGCTTTTCCAGCAACACATTTTCAGCTCTGATCTCCAGCATCTGCAGTCCTCACTTTCTCCCTGAACAATAAATGCTGCCAAACCAGCAATGCTCGTGAGCCACAAATGTGAAAAAATGGCAGTCAGGCCCTGAGAACTTGTTTGTTTTCAATCTGAATAGCTTGTTCAGTACTTTTTCCTTAATGATGATGATTGTTCTAAGTTCCTCCCTTTCTAGAACCTCTGCCTTACCTGTGACTATTGGGCTAGTACTGATGTCCCCTACCATGAAAGCAGAAGCAGGGTATTGATTTAGCAACTCTGCAATTTCTGTGTTCCCCACTGCTAACTGCCCAGTCTCATCCTCCAAGGGACGAACATTCACTTTAACTACTCTCCTCCCTGTTACATACTTATCGAAGCCTTTGCACTAGTTTTCTTTCATAGTTTGCCTTTGCTCTTTTTATGACTTTTTTTAGTTATCCTTTGTTGATCTTTAAAAGTTTCGCAATCTTCCAGCCTGTCACTCACTTTTGCAATATGATACGCCTTCATTTTTGTCTTGATTTTATCTTTAACTTCCTTGCTTAGCTTTGAATCTTTCTCCCTACTCTTACAATATTTCTTCTTTTCTGTAATATATTTTAGCTGGAAGCAATTGACTATCTCCTTAATGAGGTGAATACAAATAGTTTCCTGGGAAAGGATGTGTCATTTTAGATTGGTTTCAACTGTTACTTCGGAATGAACCATATCAAGGAAGTTTTCACTTCTAGCAAGACTCAGCTAGCAATAAAGTTAATGAGGTTGTAAACTGCATTGCTGTGGCATGGTAAGCTGCACTGATACTTGTGGCATCAGTTCAAATAGTTTAAAGGTATAAAAGTGTCATATGGTCATTTTAATTAAACACCATACTTGTGGGCGTGAGAACCCAAACTGTTCTGTTCTCTCTACACCATGTGACCAATTAGAAGGTCATAGCTGTAATGGCAGACCTTGATACAGAAATGAAAACTCACAAATCCAACATTTTGTACGTTATGGTCCTTACTATTACCAACAAAAGGATCTCAGGATCGGTAGAAATGGACCAATAAAAGATTGTAGAAATGTGAACGTGGAATTTCCTGAAATTTTTACAGTGTAAGGTAGCTACAGACATCAAAGAGCTATTAAAATGTTTAGTGGAAGCCCCACCCAACATAGTACATAGAGATTAGGTATGTGCTGTTACTGGAAGGTTGTAATTGGACTGGTGATATAGGTAAGGGGAATAAATCAGTAAGGATTCACACCCTTGATCACAGTCCAATGGCTTCTGTTGCAAGATGCATGTGTATGGCTATCAACTGGGGTGAAGATCCTGTATAACAACACTTGCTATTTGGGCTTGTGCATGAAGAATACCTATATCCGTGTGAGGGTGGCTGGGCGCTAATATACTTTATCCCAGCAAACATCAGCACATTCTGCAAAAGGTGGTAGAATATTTGCAGGAACAAAAGTAAAACACACATCTTTATATAGAGCTGCTTAAAGTCTTATAACACATGCCCAAGATTTCCTGAAAGTACCACTGTACATAACTAAGGTGTCTAGCTGACTAAAAGTTAACACCTAGAAATTCATCCCATTCAGAATTCCCTGGAACACTTACCAAACAAGGAGTTTTAGTGTCTGACGGTATAGTCTCGTCGGTTTTGTTCCACTAGCATACCTCTTTCAGAGCCTGGAGCCTAAACTGCAGCGAGTCTGAATTGCTTCTGATCATCTCACTCTTTTACCCGGAGAATTCTGTCCGCCTACCTCTGCTTTACTTTACCATAAAAGGAAAATGAATTCCTGGGGCATTAGTGCAGCAAACAGGAAGTTGCTCCTAATCTTCCCACTCCTCACAGACTTGTTTTCATCCAGTCACACACTGCTGTCATAAATATATTATAAAGTAATTCTAAGATAAGATTAATTTCTTTGGAAGTTGGTTGGCAAATGACATGACTCTGACAAGAAATAGCTTGCTCTGCTGTTGGTTTTGCAAACTGCTCCAATTGAAGCATTTATTTGATCATTATCTAAGAATTGCTCCCTACCCAATTTAAACGTATGTGGTTAATTTTATTTAGAGAAGGAAAAAATTAGAGCTAAACCATTTACAAAGAAATCTTCCACCCATCCTCCAGAATTTCCTTTAAATTAGCTACCAGCTGAGGTTAGAACTAGCAATTTTGTTAACCCTTTCAGTTCCGGAAGCACATAATTGTCAGCTTTTTGTTTTAAAACTGAGCATAGTTCTTTGATAAGTTTCTAAAGTCAAGACTCATCTGGGAAAACCACAAAATGGAACCTAAATATATTTTCTCATTCAATTGGGGCATTAGTCTGTGGAAATGAAATACTTTCCATTTTGAACACAAAGTGAAACTTAATGGAGAGATGGAAATCTTGCCTGTTGGTTGGAGAGCTGACGTGAGCCTACTCATCAGCTCTTTATGGGAACGTTTTCCAAATTAAATGCCAACCAGGGCCTTACTTGGACACTGGTAGGCCTTCCTTGTGATCAGGAATCATCCCCTTCCCAAGAGACCTCCTGGCCAATCTCAGCCCTGCAGTAATGCATTGCTCAGCAACACCACTAGGGGAGCAGTTGAAGTCACCAGTTCTGCACCTATCGGGGGTCAGGATTGTCAAGGGCCAGTACAGAGGTGGAGACAGCAGGGTTGTGCCAAGGGATCACATGGGAGGCAGATGGCATCTCTCAGCAGGGTCTCCAGTTCTAAATGCTGGATCCCTCAATCAGGTACTTTATCTTGAATGAGTCCCACCCTGCTGCTCATTTGAATTGGTCCTAGATGAAAGGCTTGTCTTATAAGGAGAGGTTGGACACACTGGGATTGTATCCTTTGTAGTTTAGAAGAATATTGGATAATCTTAATGAAATGAATGAAATCTTGAGGGGACTTATCAAGAATGTTTTTCCCTGTGCGAGAGACAAAAACTAAGGGACACATTTGAAAAATAAGGGTCTTCCATTTAAGGTGGAGATGAGGAGGCATTCTTTTTCTCTCACAGGATCAAGAGTCTTGGTAATAGAATAAGGAATGCAGCAGGTAATTGGGTTAAATTGCTAATTCATTGATAGGGTAGATATAAAGGAGGAACAAAACTGTCCAGGCTGGCTATAAACAGGTTCAAGCAATGGGCTGTGGAGGGGTTCATCTCTGCTGACTGTCTGCCCCTCTTCCGCAGTTATGTTCATGCCTGGGTTTCACTGGAGAGGGAGCATGTGGTTCCCATCCATGCTCTCAACACCTTTAGAGAGAGGTGGGCATTGCAGGGGATATAATATTTTATTTTCCCCTCAACTCCATCTTGAAGTAGAACCTTCCTGCTCTCCCAATACCCCCTTTTCACTTTTGATGGTTTGCATTGTCCTTAATGGGCTTTGCTAGTAAATATCTAAAGGAGAAACAGGTGGTACTAGTACTGTGGAAAGAGTTGTCAGATAGTGTACTCTTTCCTCAAAGAAAGGTATATTGAAAGAAACAAAAAGAAAGGAAGGTATCTTGGTCTATTTTTCACTGATCAGATTTGATGGTTCTACGGAATTTACTTCCCCACAGTGTGGACGAGGTCGTGTCTTTGAAAATTTTTAAGATATAGATAAATAGATAGATTCTTGACAAGGAAGTCAAAGGGTATTAGTGCAGACAGAAAGGTGGAACTGAGGGTACATTTACATCAGTCATGATCTTAGCAAATGACAGAGTAAACTTGAAGGGCTGAGTAGCCTACATCTATTCCTAGTTCATATGTTTGCATCTGTTAGCTTCCTGTCTAAATAATTTTTCTTTTATACATGGGATGAGGGCATCACTGGCTAGGCCAGCATTTATTACCATCTCTAATTGCCCAAAGAGCAGTTAAGAGTCAACCACACTGCTGTGGGTCTGTTTAACTTCTGACCAGCGCTCCCACCAACACACAGCATCCATCATCCACCTCTGGTAAAAGAACAGAAACAGGAGAAAGTGATATAGAAATTTCCACAAGTCCTACTTATGCATTCCAATTGGCAAAGGTACTGAAACAAGCCCAATGAACACCTGCTCCTGGACCAGAGTGGCTGCTGATTGCATCCCAGAAGATCCTGAGCTTTTTCCTGAAGCCTGGCATATGCAGGTGGCAGTTCCCACTCTGTTAGCAGACTGATGCTGGTTTCCAGAGTGGTGTGTGCTACAACCTTATGAAAGACTGACAAGTTCAAATTGTAAAGAGCTGCCACTGGCTGCAGATTCATAGATTGGTTTGGTTTCCAGATGTTAACTTGATCATTTGAATGTGGCTTTTTTTTACTGAAAATGTTTTGGAATCTCACCTGTTGTTCTTGTCTGGAATTCAGTGAGATATGTAGGTGGTAGGCAGAGGGAGCAAAAATGGTGTCACTGCTGCTTCCAATCTAACTTGGATTGTAGATGTTTTGGAGAAAAGTGGCAGCAATCTGAACCCACTGGTGGGGCGTCCTAGGAATCAGAGTTCCTTTACTGTCACTGGGTCAAAATCCTGAAATTCCCTCCCTGTTGGCATTGTGGGTCAATCCACAGCAGGTGGACTGCAGCAAGAAGATAGCTTAGCACCACTTTATCAAGGGCAACTAGAGATGGACAATAAATCCTGGCCAGCCAGCGACGCTCACACCCTACAAATTAATTTTAAAAAGAACAGTTTCTTTGTATATATTCTATCCAACGTGCTCAGGATTTTGAAGATCAGTATTGAGACTGTACGTTTTCAGGTTTCGGCCTCATCTAATTGGTGAATTAGATGAGGTGAATTGGCCACGCTAAATTGCCCGTAGTGTTAGGTGAAGGGATAAATGTAGGAGAATGGGTCTGGGTTGGTTACGCTTCGGCGGGTCGGTGTGGACTTGTTGGGCCGAAGGGCCTGTTTCCACACTGTAAGTAATCTAATCTAATCTAATCTAATCTAAATGAATGTGACCTTCAATGGGTAATCTACAATGCGTAATGGTTTCCCTATCTTCATATTTCTGCCCTCCAAACCAGGTCAAAATCCTATCTTTTTGAAAATCTTTCCAGATTTGACCAATCTGTCCAGCCAATGCCAGGTCAGACTGACCTCTGTTTCCTTCTTTATCTCCCTTTATTCAAAGGTAGTGCTTGCTTCTGCTTCAGATTTTCGGGTGCGATTACATTCTCCTCAGCTCATTATGTACGCACGTATGGGCAAAACATCCAATTTTACAGGCAGAAGGGCAGGAAGATTCAGAATGCGAGTGTACATGCTGCCTGCGTGTAACAGGTAGAGGAAGCTGTGGTGAGCCAATCCAAAAAGAACAATCAGTGTTTGCCAGATATGCACAGGAACCTTCACTCTGTCACCCAAGCCTTGGATACATTCATTTACTGTATGGGTGAGAGGTGGCTGGAGGACCTTGACCTCTTCTCCGATGCTCATCCCCTCAAGGAATGAGAGAGGTGTCATTGCGCATTGGCAGGGAGGAGGTGTGACAAGCAGGCACTCAGGGATTATTACCTCAGGACATGCCAGAGGGTCCCTGTTGCATCACCTTCCCTTTGTTAGTATGACAAGAAAGTTTAAAGAACACTGAAGACACAGTGGGTGCATGGGTATCAGCATCCTCTAGAACCTGATACTTGATATTATCACATTTGGTACAGCGATCCTTTGGCAAATTCACTTCGAAGGCTTCAGAATATTTATGTTTTCCTTGCAGACTACCTTCAGGTGTGCTGATCACGATACACACTCACATGTATGACACATGGGCTACTGCAAAAGATGTTGAGGCTGTTATCTATTCTGTCCTCTATGAGGAACATGAAGTCCGGAAAGTGGAAACTTAAAAATTGATGTTTGTTTGGGTTTCTGGAGTCAATCAGATTCATTTAGCCCCTTGACATCTCTGTAATGGATGACTGATTCTTGCAAATTGCGGTTTGAGTCACACCTCCCATGTAAACATGCATAACTCCATATTGATGCTGTGATCAGAAACTGAACAGGATGTAATTGTTAAGATTAGAGTGGTGCTGGAAAAGCACAGCAGGTCAGGCAGCATCCGAGGAGCAGGAAAATCGGTTTCGAGCAAAATCCCTTCATCAGCATCCTGATGAAGGGCTTTTGTCCAGAATGTCCAGCACCACTCTAATCTTGACTCTAATCTCCAGCATCTGCAGTACCTACTTCTACCTAGGATGTTATTGTTGCTAAGGGAATTAGTTAATTATATTTAGTGTCAAGCAAAGTAGATTAATATTTTAAAGGTACAACAAAAGCATTCTTGAGAACAGGGGTTCCTTTGCAGCGTAATTGGCTTAGAGTTCTTATTATTCATTTCTACCAATGCAAAGTCTAGCCGCTTTCAGGTTCTCTCAGGTCTGTCTACCTTGTCTCACTACTTTCCTCAGCTGTCACATCATCAGCTTTGTCTCCCTCAGCATCTCCGTCAGACTGCTCTTCAACATTGCTTGTAGAGATAGGTTACAGGTGCATCTCCCTCTCTTCTAAGTTCTCACCCTGTCACATACATTCCTGAAGAAGGGCTCATGCCCGAAACGTCGATTCTCCTGCTCCTTGGATGCTGCCTGACCTGCTGCGCTTTTCCAGCAACACATTTTCAGGACAGAGTAAGGCTGTGCAGGGCACAGCAAACAATCACTAATCTGGAGATTGTGTGGTGAGTTGCTCCTCCTGAGTGGTCTAAACATTGGAATTGCACCTTCAGAAGAAGAATTGTCCATTCAATTATGTCCCAAATGGATAAATGGGCAGCATTGTTGTGCATTTCATCATCAGTCTGAAGCTTTCATACTGGTGTCATTAGCCATGCCTTTTGGAGGTATCCTAGGATTTCCTCTTCCTTATTCTGCCATGCACAAGATTTTTGTAGCCTTGGTCTTTACTTTCCATGCATGCAGATATTGCTCAATGTGACTGATCAGGGTTTCATTATCCCCTGGCCTACAACCTTAGAATCTATAACCTGTAGAACGTTTCATCTCCATGTCCTTAACTTTTAGATAAACAGCCTATGAATGCTTCTGAATGGCTATATGAGGAATAATGCTCCCTCCTCCCCCATTCAATCACCATCACTACAGTTGGGAAATCTTGGTGTCCTTCTTTTCAGAGTTAAATAAATCATGGGACATGGTTGGGATATGGTGATGGAAGCTGTAGGAGTTCATCCTGTGGTAAATGCTTCCCTTCAGCGTGAAGCCCTTAACCAAGTGCTCACACATTGCTATCTTTCAGTTTCTGTTTCAATTCCCTCATTTGGATGTGTTTGTCCTATGCAGGAACATGTGAAACAGATCTAGGGATCCATCAATTGGAACCATGCATTCTCTCTGAGAGGTTCTTTAGGAGAAAATTTAGGAGAGAGATGGTTGTTATCAACTTTTTATTTGTTTCACTCACCCTCTACTTTCTTCACTGTAGATGGCCTTCTCCCTTCCACTGGCATACCCTCTGTTCTTTAATCTCAACCCCCGGGAGGGGCCTCTCGGTTCTGTGATTGGTCAAATAAATAACAGGAGTATGGTCTGCTTCAACAAGACTTCACACTTGCATGAGTAACAGCCGGGTACAGGTTTGTCCAGCAACATGGATGTTAAAAGCTTCTGTATTCCTTGGAGAAAACTGTGCAATTTCACTTGGAACAAAGGCAATTTTTATATGTTTCTTAAGAAGTAGTACAGCCTTAATTGGAGAGTAAATCCAATAAAGTGTAATAAAATGACATAATGGTCAGCAGGTTAACCCAATGATATTTCCTGGGAAACAAAATTGTTTACCACCCATTATCTCTTCCCACCTGCATTTCAAGGTTAGTTAGGATGTTTAGTAATGACTTATCTAGCTTAGTTAATTCCATCCTGTGAAGGCTCCATTGTTTGCTTTATCTTTTGATTCGGTTAGCTCAGCAAGGCAGGAATGCAGGTTTTAGCAGGGTGAGAAGCCATTTTAAACACAGTATTAATTTGCAGCCTGAACCCACTCTGTTATGTTACTTTGCATTGAGAAGCCATTTTGTGGTTATTAAAACCATGCATAAAATGGTTACTCCTGACAACGGTCTAATTCCAGATTTTAGGTCCTCACTGTGACCACCCACCCTTTCACTCTTCTCCATGATATTCCCCCGATCCCACTCTTATTCGGATCCCTGTGCCTGACCTGACCCTTACATCACCCTTTATTTACTTTACCCACTCTTTCTCCCTGCCTAGTTCACCTAAATGTCCTATGATGTTCTCCAACCCAAACATACAGCTCCCACCTTTCCTTGCCCAAATTGCCCCGATCAATGTGATTTTCTGGTCTGCATCCTGGTTTCCTCCCTCCATTCCCTAGGATCCTCCCTGTGATCCTTTAATTTCTAATGCTTACTGTTCCTTTCTGCCTAACTCTCCTTTTTTTGAACCTAGGACTTAAGAGCCCTTTTGAGTTTTCTTATTGCAAAACCATACTTTATTCTTAAAATTTTAACATGAATACATTGTCGCTAGGGAAGTTTGATTCTGTACACAATCTTTACATATGTAGAACAAAAAAACCCAAGGCATTTCTTGTTTACACAAAACTACATTTACAAATATCCAAGGTAGCGGGAGGGTGTGATAACTGAATAGGCCCACATTTAACTTTGGCAGAAAGACTTTGATGATGGTCTTTCCTTTAGAGTTAAGCCCCACTTGGGTGTGCGGGTGTCAGCAGGGTGGTTGTCTCGCTTGGGAGACCTGTTGACCTTGTTGTGCTTTAGCCCCTACTAACACTGTCAGTGTTTAGGAGCTACATGAGACTTCTCATGAGCGGGGCGAAAGTGAGAACTTCAGGTGCTGGAGATTTAAGTAAAGAATGTGGTGTTGAAAAGGCACAGCAGGTCAGGCAGCATCCGAGGAGCAGGAGAATCGACGTTTCGGTCAAAAGCCCTTCATTCATGGTATTGTGCAGTCCCTGACACTGTTTGCCCTTCATTGCTGTCTCTAACTGTGGTGATGTTTGCTTTTGCTGTGATGTGTGATATATCCTTATAGGAGAAAGTGAGGACTGCAGATGCTGGAGATCAGAGCTGAAAAATGTGTTGCTGGAAAAGCGCAGCAGGTCAGGCAGCATCCAAGGAGCAGGAGAATCGACGTTTCGGGCATAAGCCCTTCTTCAGGAATGAGGAAGGTGTGCCAAGCAGCCTAAGATTAAAGATAGGGAGGAGGGACTTGGGGGAGGGGCGTTGGGAATGCGATAGGCGGAAGGAGGTTAAGGTGAGGGTGATAGGCCGGAGAGGGGGTGGGAGTGGAGAGGTTGGGAAGAAGATTGCAGGTCAAGAAGGCGGTGCTGAGTCTGAGGGTTGGGACTGAGATAAGGGGAGGGGAAATGAGGAAGCTGGGGAAATCTGCATTCATCCCTTGTGGTTGGAGGGTTCCTAGGCAGAAGATGAGGCGCTCTTCCTCCAGGCGTCGTGTTGCCATGGTTTGGCGATGGAGGAGGCCAAGGACCTGCATGTCCTTGGCAGAGTGGGAGGGGGAGTTAAAGTGTTCAGTTACAGGGCGGTTGGGTTGGTTGGTGCGGGTGTCCCAGAGTTGTTCTCTGAAACGTTCCGCAAGTAGGCGGCCTGTCTCCCCAATGTAGAGGAGGCCACATCGGGTGCAACGGATACAGTAAATGATGTGTGTGGAGGTGCAGGTGAATTTATGACGAATATGGAAGGATCCATTGGGGCCTTAGAGGGAAGTGAGGGGGGAGGTGTGGGCGCAAGTTTTGCATTTCTTGCGGTTGCAGGGGAAGGTGCCAGGAGTGGAGGTTGGGTTGGTGGGGGGTGTGGACCTGATGAGGGAGTTGCGGAGGGAGTGGTCTTTCCGGAACGCTGATAGGGGAGGGGAGGGAAATATATCCTTGGTGGTGGGGTCTATTTGGAGGTGGCGGAAATGACAAAGGATATATCCTTATATCACAGCCTAGCCAAAACTCTATGTCCTCCAAAAAATACTTATCGCCTAGCACCTTTGGGTGCTGACCTCTACAGTTCCAACCAAGGACTTTTTAATTCTATCTTTCTGTTAGTGACATTATCCTCAATGGGGAAAAAATTGAAAATCTAAAATCTGTCCCAAGAAACTGAGGATCTTATTTATGCTTGTAATATCTTCCTTACATAGGCATAGCAGCTGGGCTCTGTTGCAGTTAATAAAAGCTACGTTTAAAATAGAATTCACTGTGAACCATGACAGGCATGCACAGACAAAGGAAAAGCAAAGAGATTACACTAGATAAACAGACATGAAGAATATCCTATGGCTCATCGTAAATTATCCCGAAGTCTCACACTTAGCATTGAATTGTTGCTTACATTATTTCTGGGACTTATTTGTGACTGTTCTATTTATGTCTCTTGTCAATAGCAGCAGTCATTCCTAAATCAGAAGTCCATAGATTTGATTTCAGTTCTTGGGATGTGAGTAATTAATCACTCCACTGCAGTGCTGGGGGAATGTTGTATTGTTGTAGGTGCCATCTTTAAGATGAGAAATTAACTCAAAATGCTATTTGCCTTTTAAATGGATCTAAAAGACCAACAGGCAACTGTCTTGGAGAAAGTGAGAACTGCAGATGCTGGAGATCAGAGTCGAAAAGTGTGGTGCTGGAAAAGCACAGCCAGTCAGGCAGCATCTGAGGAGCAAAAGAGTCGACATTTCGAACATGAGCTCTTCATTTGCCTGATAATTATTTCTTGATTAGTAAATTATCTCATCGTTCTTTGTGGGATGATGTTGATGCCTTATACAGGAAACCTGATAATGATCAGGCAATCTAATCCTGCCTAGTTGCATTCCACTCGTGACAGTCCCATATTTCTGACAGAATTAAAACCATTCATTTAATAAAGTATGAAATTATCTCGACATTTTCTTGCTGACTCAAGCCGATCCCCTGAGGAATGGCACCTCCGAGACTCTCGGCCAGGTGACCATTCCCTACATTTCAGCCTAAACTTGGAGAGTCAGCAGAATATTCCGAGTCCAATCCTCTCTGTACACTCCCATGCATGCCAGCAGGGGTCACCGAGGTAAGCAGTGCAATGTGAGGGAATGGGAGGAGCGAGCGGCAGTGTCGTGTGGACGTTTAGCTTTTGAACTAAAGGAAGATCCCACGCTGCCTCCTGTTGGTGTTCCAAAATTTCACATTTGCTCAGTTTGTCACTATTTTCAAAATTATCCAGTAAAGCAGATAAGAAATACAATCAATGTAGCAGCTTGATTGTTTTGAATTTCTCATCACTGAAAACTCTGCTCATGGTATTTCTGAATATTGGCAGTGATATTTAGCCAGGTTAAATCCCTGGCGTGGTTACCCTGATGCTGCACCAGTTATTTTTAGATGCTGTAAGCTGCCCTCTGATATATGAGAGGCCAATGCCATCAAAACAGCAGAGTAGCTCACCCACCAAACAGATTTCACAGGCCGTGGCCACTTCAAATGAAATCAGAACAAAGCAATGATCATGTGGTGAAGGAGGCCTATGTAATGTCACAGGATTACATCAGATATGTGACTGGAAGGACATCAAAACCAGCTCCTAGCAAGGCTTCAGCAGCCCTGAGACATGCAGGCGATGATCTCCTGGAGAAATATCCCATCTTCTTTAAGCGATGGCCCCGGATTTTCAGGGAAGTTTGTTCTGATGACGCCTGCGATTACTTATTCAAGTTGTTGGATGAGCATTTCCAACCAGAGAAACCTTGGCAAAAGAAGGAGCTTACCTGGAGTGGGATACTTTCCATTTATGTCCTGGCAGGACAGCTGGCCAAACACTGCCAGGCGAATGGCATGGAGTCTGTGCTCGAGGAGCTGGAATTCAATGTGGGTCAGTACGTGGAGAGAAAAGTGTGTCCACATATTAAAGAAAAGGGAGGATGGGTAAGTATCACTGAAATAAATAGCTCTCATTCAGTGGCTCTGATGGAATCAAATTGTTTAAATGTCCTAATCATCATGTAGCTTACCGTCTAGCAACAATGAGGTTCTGAGAAGCTGCACCAATCAGTGTGTTCGTGGTTTGACTTGCCTCCAGGCTGGAATTTGAATTGAATTTAATGGAATGATTTATTGTTACTTGTATTTAACAAATAAATAATGAAAAATGTAATATGTTCCTTCACCTTGATTCAGTCTGACTCCAACCAATGTGACATTCCAGACACTGCATGACTTATAATTATCTGTACCCAAACAGACACAAGCCTTTTTTTTGGTTTGGGTCACTTACTTTTTTTTTCAGTAACAGAACCTGTTTGATACCTTGTGCCAGCAGTGACATATCGAGCCATTGACTGTTCATCATTGGTCAAGTTATGTTTTTGCATTTTTCGCCTTTCAAATTGGTTATTTTATACTTGGCTTGTTTATCAATTGAGATATGCCAAAACATTTATCCCATCAAAAATAGATTCAAACATACATAGTTCATTTTAATGATAATGGTCTAGCTATCAGGGATTGTCATGGATTGATTAGCTTCATTGGTTAGTTTATTTTAAACAGTAAAACACATAAGCTATGAAGCAGACATTATAGCAAACCAATTGATTTATGTGTACAGGTTGCACGATCATAACAAACTAACTGGTCAGGAAGTGTCACAACATTGTATACACACAGTACATGGCGTCTTTAAAGGTGAATTCTCTCAAAAGGTAACATACAGCAACATACAGACATGATCACTCCCCAATCATGCCCCAAACAACTATAACTAAACTAACTATACACCAGATAAATTAATCGATAATTGTAATCCCATTCATCATCTTAATTGCATCCTTTAACAAACTGTAACCCACTTCACTGGATCTTTCAGCACTCTAAGTTCTTGAGTATATCCTGCCCTCACAACCATTTAATAAAAATACAAATAAAAACATTGACTGAAGACATTGAGGAAGATTAACAGTGAACAAAGAGAGAAAACTGCAGAACATGTCCTCATTGTAACACTCCTATTATCAACATCCTTCACTGTAACACTCCCCGACATGGGCGGCACAGTGGTTCAGTGGTTAGCACTGCTGCCTCACAGCACCAGGGACCAAGGTTTGATTCCTGCCTTGGGTGATTGTCTGGAGTTTGCACATTCTCCCTGTGTCTGCATGGGTCCCCTCCGGGTGCTCTGGTTTCCTCCCACAATCCAAAGATGTGCAGGTCAGGTGAATTGGCCATGCTAAATTGCCCATAGTGTTGGGTGAATTAGTCAGGGGTAAATATAGGATAGGGGAATGGGTCTGGGTGGGTGACTCTTCGGAGGGTCAATGTGGACTTGCTGGGCCTTTGTAGGGAATCTAATAACCCTCACCTCTCACTGAAACACTCTCTGATTTACTCCACTTGCTTTAATGTTACTGGTAAGTTGGGAAAGCCCATTGAATAAAAGGGGACAGTGGCAGCTTGGATACAAAATTGGCTGAGTGACAGGGAAGTAGAGAGTTGTAGTGAATAGATGCTTTTTGGATCGGAGGAAGCTATAATGGGCCACTGCTTTTCTTGATTTATATTAATGACATGGTCTTTGGTGACAGACCACAATTTCAAAATTTGTAGCTAACTTCAAACTGAAAGTAATGTGGACTGTGAGGAAGATAGTGGCAAACTTTAAACGATTATATAAAAGATTGATGGAATAGGCAGCCATGTAGTGATGAATTTTAAAGAAGTAAAGGGATATCTTTGGAAGTAGAACAAGGAGACAATATAAAGAATTTAATTCTGCTGGAAGTGTAAAAGCAAAGATACCTGCCATACATTTGCAAAAGTCAATGAAGGTAGAAGGGCAGGTTCAGAAAATGGTTAATAAAGCATATGGGATACTGGGCTTAGTAAATGGAGGCATGGGGTTCAAAATCAAATAAATTATGGTGAACCTTTGTAACACATTGGCTTCAGCTCGTGACCTGCATCTAAATCTGGACATACTTAAATTTCTACTGCCTTCACATCATTTTTTAAAGATTAAAGTGATTCCAGGAATGAAGAACTTCACTTGTGTGAATAGATTAAGGAGACCATTCCAGAAGATTGAGAGATTTGATACAGGTTTTCAAAATCTTGAAGGGGCTGGATGGAGAAGCAGTGCCTATTGGTGGAATGATTGAGAGCAGAGGATACAAGATTGAGGTGAGTGGCAAAAGGACCAGGAGGAAAATCTTTTTGTGTAGCGAGTGATTGTGATCTAGATTGCATTGCCTGGGAATGTGACAGATTCAATCACAGTTTTCAAAAGGGAACTGGATAATTATTTGCATAGAAAATAATTAGAAAAGTCACAGGAGAAAAGGTTGGAAGTAGGATTGTTTTTTCAGGTAGCCAGTATGGATACCACAGGTCAAATTGCCATCTTCTGTGTTGTAACCATTCTATGGCTCTATGTTAGAAAAGCAACAACTAGTGTCTCAATTTCTAAGAATCCAGCTTTTTATTACATGTGACCTCCTTACTTATGAATGAAATCCAGCTTCCCTGCACACTCGGTGGCTCACCTCAAACAAACTGCAAATGTTACACCTCGCCCATTGATAAAATGGGTGGGTAAAGTTTCTAAAATACCTCATTGAATGGTCAAATGTCGGCTGCGCCAGGTACAGACAGAACAAGAGTTCAACACATGCGCAAACCTCCTTGTTCGCAATCACCCGAATCCAACTTTACTCGAGTCGAGGGAAGTGGGCGCAATATGTAAATAATTATTGAATTTTAAAACATAGAAACACTGCCAGGGCTAAATTAGTGAACACAAAGCTCCCAAATGACAATTGTTTGAAAATGACAATAGAATTCTCCTGGTTAATAATCTTTCTTGCATTAACAGCATGAAGAACTGGTCATTCATTTCATTGCTGTTTTGTTGCACAGGTTGAGGTATTCTTGAATCACATGATAAGGTAATAATATAAATCAACGATTTCTTCACACAAGAACTGTGCTTCTTTCTTTTTTCCTCAGTCTGGTTTCATAGAGCGTTTTGCTAAGAAGGAAGAGCCTGAACATACTGTCTTCCGAGCTTGCTGTGGAATGTTACTCCTGCTGGGTGCCATGTCCCTGGCTTACTACATTTACAGGCGAAGGTTATGCTGATGGGATTGACGACAGACTTTTTGAGACATTGACCATCAGTGCGTTTCACGTCATTCTCTATACCAGATCAGATCAACCAATTTTAATTCCTGCTGCCTGGGATGAGCTGTTGCTGCAAAATAGACAAGTACTTTCACAGGTGACCACTGGATAATTTGCACCACTGCATTTATGAAATTCGTTAATTGGATAAATTCTGTGCTTAATCATAAGAGGTCATTTTAGTCTTTTTTTAAAAAACCTGCTTCTCTAACTATCTTGTGTGATAAGTGTTTCACATTCTCAATAATGACTACCTTGCAAATGTACTTCTTTGGCTGGAAGACACATTATGATAATGAAATACATTGATATAAATGCATGTATTTTTGTATTAATTTGATTTAACAACACAAAACTCACTCCAGATACATCTAATGTGTTATCACACTCATTTATTTATGTAAGATTTTAGTGGAGTGAATTCTTATGCTATTAGGGCTGTAACAGATAAAAAGGAATAGATGAACCTTGAGAATCTTATACTGTATATGCTGGCATCTGAAAGAATAAGGACATTTTATCAATGCAGGATTCCAATAAAAACATAATACTGTTTGATTGCTTGATTTCCCTTCAGCTGAAAATCTGTTATGTTGCTTAGGAGTTTCTGCTTTTATTTCATTGAATTTGGAGATGGAACTTTGCCTGGGCATTCTTTCCTTCTCCATGTGTACATTGCAGACAAGTCTACAGGAAATGCAGCAACATTACATTTCCATGAACAATTAATATCTCTTCTGCATTCAGTGTCAAGTCCTATCTTGTCCCAGTATTTCTACAGCAGGTTCTGAAAGAGAGGGGGGGCAGTGAAGGAAATTGGAAATGTGACAAATAATATTCTAACAAAATAAACTGAACTGAATTAACCCTGCCATCCAGTGGACAGATGACATAATTACGAGCGATTCCTGCTGGAAAATCCACACCTTCCCTAATGTCATTAGGAAAATGCAATTCTTTAACACATTCTGATTTTCATCCTGTGTCTTGTAGAATCCAATCGGGTTGCTGAAAGTTAGTCTGCAAAAAAGAGTCACAAATACCCAGAAACAGAAACAGAAATTGCTGGCGAAATTCAGCATCGTCTTGGGTTCGGTGAGTCTTCATCAGAACTCAAAATGTTAATTCTGCTTTCTCCCCACAATTTGCTGCAATTTCCATATTTGTTTCAGAGCTCCACCATCCAGTGTTCTTTGTTTTATTTCACAAATACAACTGAGTTTCCACAGAATAAAGTAAAACTCAGCATTTACAAAGCTGCCAAATTCTTGGATGCACAGATTGGCAGTCACCTAGGTTCCAGGGTCAAAGAGCCTTCTGGGATATGCATAGTATTGTAGCCATCCCACAGGGGTGCATCCATTCGCAGCAGCATACTAGTGCAATTCCACTGACAATGCAGTCATCTGACAGTATCCACTGATACACTTTCATTAACTTTATACAAAATATTCCTGATGCAAACTGGGAATAGACACAAACAACTAATGGCCAGGTAACTAGACTAATTCACTTTAAATCACTTATAGGTGCCATATTACTGAGTTCGTAACCTTTTCATCCAATTTTCCACTTCCTACACCTCCAGTATCACACCCCCCCCCCCGACCTAGATATTGAGTATCAGCAGAGTGTTTGACTCTTGGGAAAATTAAAACTGAAACCAATCCTTCACCTCATTTTTGAGCAGTGATTTCTGGCAATTTTTTTTTCCTTTTCTGCCTCTGGATGCTTATGTTCATTGTAGTACCTTTAGCACTGCTCCCACTCAGGTCGATGCTTACTGCAAAATCAAAGGACCAGACATGGTATCTTCTCATTTTATTATCACAGCCATCACCCACAGAGCATGTAGGTGAAGAAGGGGTCTGGGGTGGTTGTCAGATTTAATAATTAAGCAGTAAACAGCGTGAGTTGGCCATTTGTGACCAACTGGGGCTTTGAAATGTTGCTTGAAGATGAAATGCTCACTCCCCAGCTCAATTACCCATATTATTAGTAATATGATAATGAGTCAATGATAATCTTAAAACTGACATTTTCTGCTATGCTTTCAGTTTTCAATTATACATAGCAACAAACACTAATATTGAGAGAAAGGTATGATTGAGAGAAAGGTATCATCCCAGTATGATTGCTTGCAACCAGTTCCCCTTTCTCCAAGACTCTACAGTCTACAAACAGCCAAGTAAACATTAATTGAAAGGAGCTGAAGCTCAGAATTGATCAAGCTGCAGCAGGCTGCTAAATCAGCAAGTCTTGAGTGCTGGATCTGGGTCCATTTCTCATTCAGCTGACATCTTCATAGTCACCCACAGGTTATGTGTCAGATGCTCTTGACCTCTGCTGTGCACGCTGCTGGGTTGATCTTATTGTGGTACTGAAGGCTGTGGTACTGTGATTGGCTCCTGAGGAATCCTGTAAAATATAATTTATTTTTGTTTAATGACATTTTAATGTGTCAACTCTGACTCAGTTGGTGGCACTCTCACATCGGACTCAAATGTTCAGGGTTCAACTCCCTGCGGAAGTTAAATTCTAATATGAAGTGAAATAGATTATAGACACTATTTTGAGTGTCTTGGACAATATTTATTTCTCAATAAACATCACAAAGGCAGATTGTCTGGTCATTATCACATTATTATTTGTGAGAGTTTACTATGTGCAAACTGGCAACAGTGACTACCCCTTCAAAATGTACTTAATTGGGTATCAGGTGCTTTGAGACATCCATAGTTATGAAAAGCATTATATAAATCTAAGTACTTTGTTTTTTTTAAAATAAATTTGCCCTCACCCCTGTCACTGAAGATGTAAACTATTCTTCAGGTTCAGTACCCAAGTACAAGCTGTTCACCATTAACTTAACAGGTGAATTTGAAAATTATTTCTCAGACATTCTTTCGATTGTATTGTATTGATAGATTAGGAAACCTTAAAAGAATGAAAAGCTTCATATCTAAACATAGAAAAGACATGTAACACCAGGACAGGGAATCTGTCCAATAAATGTTCACGTATGTAAATATGGAAGGAAGAGTACATGCAAATAGATGAAAGTGAACATGGCTTCTGTGTACAGGCAAATATGAACATCTGTGTCATCAACAGGAGTTTGGTCTGCAAGCAGTGAACACAGAACTGGTAAGAACAGGGCCTTACATAATATTACTATTACTATTATTATTACACTGGGCTCTGTTCTTTGCAGACAGAGACCAGATCGATACACACTGCATCTGTTTCAACTCAACAAGATACATGGCAGTCATTCGCTGATTCATTTCTCAAGGCATTACTATGGACAATCAGAATCAATCTGCCTGGTTGAAAATTTAAATAAAACATAGCCATCAACTGTCAGTCATCATTATCTGGTGTATTATCCACTACAACACGTCTAACAATCAGAGTGTTCTTGTCAACCAATTAACACTCGTCTCTGCTACAGTATAAATGTTGATTTTACCTGACATTGGTATTAGTGCAAATTGGTCTGATGAGTCCAAGGCACAAAGCTTTGGACAAAATATGTCCTTCCTCATCAATATTACCATGTTCTTGTATTTAACGAAGAGATACATGAATGACATTACATGAGAAATATAGACACATCATCAACTTTAAAAATAACTAAGTGTCTAAAACACAGACAAGAAATTAGGTACAGTGAGGAGACATACTGGACTAAATCTTTATATGAGGAGAAAGTGAGGTCTGCAGATGCTGGAGATCAGAGCTGGAAATGTGTTGCTGGAAAAGCGCAGCAGGTCAGACAGCATCCAGGGAACAGGAGAATCGACGTTTCGGGCATAAGCCCTGATTCCTGAAGAAGGGCTTATGCCCGAAACGTCGATTCTCCTGTTCCCTGGATGCTGTCTGACCTGCTGCGCTTTTCCATAAATCTTTATATGAGTCTTTCAAAGCTGTGTACAAAATTAGCTTCTTGGACACAGTGTTTTCTGCTAATCAACATCTGAAGGGTTTCCACCTCACTCGAAGATGTGGTCTGATCTAGTCACCTCTGATATGAAGGACAAGCTGAGAAACTACTGCCTTATGTACCTGTTGTCTGCAGGCCTCCCGCATTTGCCCTGCTTGAAGAAGACATAACAGCTCTCCGATCAGTGATAAGATCACATGCAACACATCCATCCACTTCCCAATAGTCAGGGTCAAAATCAGCAGCCCACCCATCCTCACACCCACTGTCTGATAGACAGTTTGCTCAGTTGGATTCTGCTTCTGCTCCTCTGAAAAATAAAGAGATCATTTACAATGGCACCGAAATAGAAAGGTTTGCACCATCGAATTGTTTAATATAAAAGAGTTCCAAGGTCATTTACAAATCCGGGAATTTTTAAAGGCACAGATTCAAGAGTCATTCCAAGTAGTAAAGCAGGTTAACAAAGCCATTTAAACATTTTAACAAAACACCTAAGTTCATATAAAGAGGAAACAAATTAAAAAGCAGAGATTTTTTGTTATACAGAAATTCCATTGAACTGCACTGGAAGACTTTTCTGGTCTTCCAAGAAAAAAATGTCGAAAAACTGGAGGAAGTACAAAACATAATTTACAACCACAGCTTGCATTTGTATAGCACCTTTAACATAAAAGAAGGTCCCAAAGCACTTTGCGGGAGCATTATAAAACGAAATGAGGCACCAAGCCATATAAGGAGAAATCAGGGCAGATGACCTTAGTCGAAATGGGTTTTAAGTAAGTGATATCTTAAAGGAGAAAAGAGTGGTCAAAAGGCATAGAGGTTTTAAAAGAGAATTCAAGGGCCTAAGCAGCTGAAGGTATTACCACCAACTATGGAGCAATTAAAATCAGGAATGTTCAGGTGGTCAAAATGAGAAGATTGCTGATATTTTGACAGAGAGAAGACAAAACTGTGAAGTGATTTGAAAACAAGTTTGAGAATTTTAAAAATAGGCATGATTTAAAAAGATGGTGCCAGAGCTGAGATGTTCTAATGAAGGACTGAACATGTTGAATCCTTCTCTCTAGAAATACCTGAGCAATTATCTGATTAAGGCCTTTAAAATTATGAAGGGGTCTGATTGTGGTAGATTTAGAATAGATATTTCCACTTTGTGAGGAGGGGAGAGGGGGTGAATTCAAAGTTATAGACCATTGATATAGTGTTGTCACTATAAATCCAATTCTCTGCAGCTGTAACACTTTATTCTGTTCTATTACCCTGATGTATTAATTTAAGGTATGATTTGTCTGGTTAGTAAGCAAAATAATACTTTCCACTGTATCTCAGTACATGTGACAATAATAAATCAAATCAAATAAGAAAATAACCAGAAACTCATATGCCCAGAGACTGGTAAGAACATAGAACTTTCTACCACATTAAGTAGTTGAACTGAGTAGCATGGATAGATGAATTTAAGGAGAAGCTAGACAAACAGATGAGGGAGAAAAGAATAGATGGATATGTTGATGGATTGAGATAAACATGGCGAAATGAGCCTTGTGTATTTTAATTCACTCATGGGACGTAGGTATCATTGGCCAGAATTTATTCCCTGTTCCTAGTTGCCACTGAGAATGTGGTAGTGAGCTGCCTTCTTGAACCTCTACAGTCCATGTGCTGTAGGTAGACCCACAATGCCCTTAGGGAGGGAATTCTGGCATTTTGACCCAGTCACACTGAGGAATGTTGATTATATTTCCAAGTCAGGATGGTGAGTGGCTTGGAGGGGAACTTGCATGTGGTGGTGTTCTCATGTAACTGCTGCCTTTGTCCTTCTAAATGGAAGTGGTCAAGGGTATGTAAGGTGTTCTCAGAGGATATTTGGTGATTTTCTGCAGTACATCTTGTAGATAGCACACACTGCTGTGACCGAGTATCGGTGGTGGAGGGAGTGGATGTTTGTGACCGTGGTGCCAATCAAGTGGGCTGCTTTGTCCTGGATGCTGTCAAACTTCTTGAGTGTTGTTGGGAGGTGCACTTATCCAGACAAGTGAGAAGTATTCCATCACAATGGGGAGTCAGGAGGTGGGTTACTCACCAGAGTATTCCTGACCTTTGACCTGCTCTTGGAGCCACTTGTTTGTGTGGCGAGTCCAGTTGAGTTTCTGGTCAATGTTGATGGTGGAGGATTCAGTGAGTGTAACACCATTGAATGTCAAGGTACGGAGGTTAGATTGTCTCTTATTGGAGATGGTCATTGGCTGGCATTTGTGTGGCACAAATGTTACTTGCCAGGTGTTAGCCAAAGCCTGGATATTGTCCAGATCCTTTTGCACTGCTTCGAAATCTGAGGAGTTGGGAATGGTATTGAACATTGTTGTCTGATGATTGCACATCCTGACTTCTGACCTTATGATAGAGGGGAGGTTATTGATAAAGCAGCTGAAGATGGTTTGGGCCTAGAATCGATGGAGGAACTTCTGCAGAGATGCCCTGGAGCTGAAATAACTGACCTCCAACAAAAACAATCATCTTCCTATGTGCCAGGTACAATCCAACCAGTGGAGAGTTTGCCCCTGATACCCATTCATTCCAGCTCCTTGATGCCACACTCAGTCAAGAGCAGCCTCAATGTGAAGGGCTGTCACTTTCATCTCCCCTCTGGAATTCAGCTCTCTTGACGATATTAGAACCAAGGCTGTAATGAGGTCAGGAGCTGAGTGGTCCTGGCAGAACCCAAATTGGGTGTCACTGAGCACCTTAGTGCTGAGAAGGTGCTGCTCGATAGCACTGTTGATGACGGCTTCCACCATTTTACTCATGATCAAGGTAGTCTGATGGAGTAGTATTTGGCTGGGTTGGATTTGTCCTGCTTTTTGTGTACAGGACATACCTGTCCAATTTTCCACATTGTCAGGGAGATGCCAGTGTTATAACTATACTTGAAGAGCTTGGTTAGGGGAGTAGCAAGTTCTGAAGCACAAGACTTCAATAGTATGGCCAGAATGTTGTCAAGACCTCAAGCCTTTGCAGTATCCAGTGCCTCTGACTATTTCTTGATATCATTTGGAATGAAATGAATTGGCTGATGACTGGTATGTGTGATGCTGGGAACCATTGGTCAAGACCAAGTTGGATAATTGTCACAAAGCTAGTCCCTTTTTTGTCTAAAAACTGTTCCTTGGCTCAAGGAGACTATGTCCTTGCTTTTTTTCAAAGTGGCAATACACTGGGCTGGGCTCCAATCAATCTGGTTTAGTACAGAGCTGAAAAGGATTTTGAGAGGCCTTTTGTTTATATGTAAACTTATGAGACTTCAGGTCAAAGAAGTGACCTGTACAATGAAAGAGGAGTGGTCAGCTCTCTAGCTGAGCTGAGCAGTTCAAAGTTTGTGAGAAGATTTGTAGCTCAGGTGCTCGTTGTTGTGGTTCTGTTCGCCGAGCTGGGAGTTTGTGTTGCAGACGTTTCGTCCCCTGTCTAGGTGACATCCTCAGTGCTTGGGAGCCTCCTGTGAAGCGCTTTTGTGATCTTTCCTCCGGCACTTGTAGTGGTTTGAATCTGCCGCTTCCGGTTGTCAGTTCCAGCTGTCTGCTACAGTGGTCGGTATATTGGGTCCAGGTCGATGTGCTTATTGATTGAATCTGTGGATGAGTGCCATGCTTCTAGGACAACACTACTATTATAGGACAAGCCAAACAATTCCCTGGCTGGGAATTCATTCACAAACTCCATCAACAAACACATCGACCTGGACCCAATATACCAACCACTACAGCGGACAGCTGAAACTGACAACCAGAAGCGGCAGGGACAGACCACTATAAACACCGGAGGAAACATCAAAGAAGCGCTTCGCAGGAGGCTCCCAAGCACTGATGATGTCGCCTAGCCAGGGGACAAAACGTTTGCAACAAAAACTTCCAGCTCGGTGAACAGAACCACAACAATGAGCTGAGCAGTTTTAGTTCAGTCTTGAGTTGGTTGGAAGTTCAACAGGGAGCTGCGTGGAAACTCTCTCTCTCTTTCTCCCCTTCAGCTTCAACCTGTAAGCATGTGTTCTATTTATACCGGTTTTTAGAGGGAGTTTGCTTGTTGTGTATGTTCAGAACAACATAATTAAGTCGAGTTGGATAGACTGAGTTCTGTAGGGGTTCTTTATTCTGTTCTTTGTGTTTCATTGTATAATTTTGTGAATAAATTTTTGTCTGTTTTAAAATCTAGTAGCTAACATAATCTGGGTAATTTCACTGTACACTTACTGAAACAAATTGCAAAGTATGGTCTGAGCTGCCTGCTTAAGAATGTTTTGAATGGTCTGGCTTAGTCCATAACATCATCCGTTTAGCACTTCTGGCTAAAGATTGCCTAGTCTTTTGCACCAATATGTTAGGTTCTTCCATTATTGAGGATGGGGATACTTATGGAGGCTCTTCCTCCAGCGATTTATTTAATTGTCCACCTCCATTCAAGACTGGATGTGGCAGAACTACAGAGCTTAAATCTGAATCCATTGGAAGGTGTCATTAACATGCTCCTGACATACACTCTAAATTGAACCAGGGTAGATCCCCTGGCTTGATGATAAATTGATATACCAGGCCATGAGGTTACAGATTATACTGGAGTACAGTTCTGTTGCTGTTGATTGCCCACAGTACCTCTTGAATGCCCAGTCTTGAGTTGCTAGATCTGTTTGAAGTCTGTCCCAATTTGCACTGTGATATTTCCACACAACATGATATCTCAGTGTGAAGTTGGGGCTTTGACTCCACTAGGATTACAGTGTGGTGTATAAAAACTGCCATTGATCAGTTAGACAGAATGAGCCATCTTTGTATCGTACAATTCTGTGTCAATACTACCCAATAGGGATAGAGAAAAGAAACACTAATCACAAAAGGAAGATATTAATACGTGACAGCTGAGTCAAAGATTTTTTAAAAGTGGATGGATGGGTTTGTTTAACGAGGAATAACCAAGTGTATCAATGAGAAAGCTAAAGGTTCGTTACCAATAGGAGGGAGAGAGCAAGGCTGGGATGTTACACAGCAGAGTTGTGCATTAGGCAAAGGAAATATCAGTGAGGCAGCTTAGGGCTTCACCATCTACTAAAAACTTCCTGGTTTTTATTATTTCTCTTCATGGTTGCAAAGACCATGTCCCTTTTGCTGAATATAACTCATACTGCACTTGCCTCTCTTAGCTTACAATTCCTTCTAAACTTCTACATTTCAAAGTTTCCACAGATTATAGAAACAGCAGGGCCATAGAACAGTACACTGAAGGGTCAACTGGAGAACCTTATATTAAATAGCCAGTTAACAAGAATAGAAATCAACAGGATCTTGCTTTCAAAGAAGGGAGGTCAAACTGAAGTTTTGACAGAATTCTTACATTTTGTCCCATTTTACCCTTTCTTTTCCTGAGGACATAAACTCCTTCCTTTGGCTTAGGTTTCACAACTACTGGCTACCACATTAGGGGTATTCCATCCCTATGTTACATATGCTGCCAAGCAATAAGACTTGTTAGGATAAATTCTCTGATAGGAATTTCACAGCTGACTTGAGCCTACCACACCCCTCACACTGCACAACCTCTGAAAAGGAATACTGGACACTGATCAGGCTTAGAACCTTGTCGGATTTATTCCCAACCCCCTTGGCACCTGAATCTGGACATCCTAGCTCAGAGATGGGGACATCACCATTGCATCACAAGAACTGCACCCCCCCCCCCCCCCCCCCGCTCCATGTGCTTTAATCCTGAGCTACCAAAATCCCAACAGCCATCTTTGGTTTAGATCAGTCAACTCAACACAAACGGTTGATAGAAACTGGAACCTTGTGAGTCTGTATAGCACGGTGTCACACCAGGTAGTCCATTAAGTCACTGTGGAGTAAGGATAGATGGCCATGGCTTCCCCCTTTCACTTCCTTGCTATCAATCTAGTAGATTACTAATTCCTCTGTCGCTATACTGTCAATTCTCACCTTGCATGTAAATAATCAGCAATGTGTAGCAGATGGTAAGGGGAGTCCAAAATCTTATTGCCTCGGATGTAGTGATGAAGTCGCTGTTAATGAGGAAGATGGCTGCTGTATCTGCCACGATGAACACAACCTTCAAGGCATTGCACAGCAGCCTAGGAATCTGATGCCAGGTGGTCAGGAGCAGGATGCACACCCCACAGTATCGCTCCTTACTGTGTAATTCATACATTGTGTTGATGTGCTTTGCCAGTTTCCAAACATACCACATGAGGAGACTGGCGAGGCTAGCACTAAGCACCAAGCTTAGCGTCGAGTGAGGAGCTCCATCATTCAGGAAGCTCAGGCTGGTTGTCATTCCACAACCCACAGAGAACTGGCACAATAGGAAGGTCTGTGTCCTGGAGGTTCCCTGAAAACCAGTTTAAAAGTTCAGTCTTACAACTTTTTATATCTGTCTGTTTTCAACTTAATAGCAAATTAACTTTAAAGACAAGGAACAATTGCCTGTCACTTTGTACCCCTGTTACCTCTGGTCACAATGTGCCCATTTACCTACTTATACCCTGTATCTGTTTAGTTTCTTGCAATCAATTGTCTGTGATGTTCCAGAGTTTCTGTTTTAATTTTCAATTATACTTAATTCTGTGAACACTCCTCTCAGTTAGTTTCAAAGACTTAAAAGTCCATCTCCTTCAGCTTGGTCCTTAGATTGTACTCTTGCAATTTTCATGTCTGCACTAACTCTCAGCTCTTGACTGATTCTGATCAAATGGCCCAGCTGATAAGTATACTAAGCTACACAGCATGATTCCAAGTCTGATGACTGCTCTGCACTACATGGTTTAGCTAACAGCAGGGGTTTAACTGATCTAGACACATCTGGGATTGTGAAAGGTAAAAATCAGGATTCCTGCTCCTGACTCCCATACAGAGACCCCCATTTGCGAGGCTGCGAGGTGTTGACCTCAGATGGGACAGGAACAGCTGAGCTCCACATCCAGCTGGGAACATACCACTCACACTCTGTGAAAGAACCTAAGTTAGTGGGGGCTTTGCTCAGGTGAATGTTCTGCCTATTGAAGAGGGGGAATCGAATTTGAGTCTGGTGAGATGGTTAATGTTTAAAACTTAAAATATTATACAGTTCCTGTGAGATCCTGCAACT
Source organism: Chiloscyllium plagiosum (assembly GCF_037043375.1). Classification (NCBI taxonomy): domain Eukaryota; kingdom Metazoa; phylum Chordata; class Chondrichthyes; order Orectolobiformes; family Hemiscylliidae; genus Chiloscyllium; species Chiloscyllium plagiosum. The sequence goes on along the minus strand of NW_028270175.1, from coordinate 25,930,436 downwards.
AATGGCTCACAGACCAGAATGAGTCATGCAAAAATGGCATGAGGCATGAGTAAAAACTGACACGTACTTCGCCCAGAATTCACCACTAGCTCTTATCTCCCGAAGTTATAACAGTATCAAGGTGACTGATTACCTATGTGACCTTTGAACCCTATACTCTGGAAGGGCAGAGATCTGTATGGCTATTGTTCACTGACTCTGTGTGTCACCTTGTGGAACATAATAAGACCAAAGAAACTTACATCTTTGTTGGAAAGTAGCGTAGAAATGATTCGAAGGGAGAATTCGAGTACTATCAGGGAAGATACTCTGTATCCCACAACAGAGAACAGGACAGTCAGGATGCAAAAATATAGAGAATCCAGAATTTGTTGCCGGGAATTCAATTTTGCAGCTCTGACCCCAGCTCGGGTAGGTTCACTGAAACAATAAAATGGCAGATTTTCCTCATCATTGATTCAAGCTCTTTTTTTTCCTCCCACACTCTTGAATCCTTCACACTACAGAAGCCTAAAGAGTTCCTGGTTTGACTGCGCTCCTAGTCTGGTTGCTGGCAGGGCCAGAGAATGGTTGTGAGATGACTGTCTTCCATCGTGCTTTCTCATCAGGGTGAGATGAGATATAAATGCCAACACTCCCCGTTCCCTCTCTGTTGTTTCCAATGATTTCTCAGGATGAAAAGGGATGAAATCTCAATTTTTTTATTGCTATTTAAATATTTTCTGCCATTCTATAAACAAGCAGCAGCAAACAATTACTGCAGAACACAACTGTCTAATGGATTCTCTCTAAGAGGTAATCAAAGCACTGTACACACAATTATTTATTTTTTACATTCGCAAATGTGGCAGCTGTATTGCACACAGAAAGATGTACTAAAATCAATGACATGAATTACAATTTTGTTTATTCTCCTGGTTTTATATAATGAATATATGTCAGGAAACTGGGATAATTCCTCACTCTTGTTTGACAGGGCCAATGGGCTGAGAAGTGGTAGATGGAGTTTAATTCAGATAAATGTGAGGTGCTGCATTTTGGGAAAGCAAATCTTAGCAGGACTTATACACTTAATGGTAAGGTCCCAGGGAGTGTTGCTGAACAAAGAGACCTTGGAGTGCAGGTTCATAGCTCCTTGAAAGTGAAGTCGCAGGTAGATAGGATAGTGAAGAAGACGTCTGGTATGCTTTCCTTTATTGGTCAGAGTATTGAGTACAGAAGTTGGGAGGTCATGTTGCGGCTGTACAGGACATTGGTTAGGCCACTGTTGGAATACTGCATGCAATTCTGGTGTCCTTCCTATCAGAAAGATGTTGCGAAACTTGAAAGGGTTCAGAAAAGATTTACAAGGATGTTGCTAGGTTTGTTGGAGGATGTTAGCTATAGGGAGAAGCTGAACAGGCTGGGGCTGTTTTCCTTGGAGCATTGGAGGCTGAGGGGTGACCTTATAGAGATTTACAAAATTATGAGGGGCATGGATAGGGTAAATAGGCAAAGTCTTTTCCCTGGGATGGGGGAGTCCAGAACTAGAGGGCATAGGTTTAGGGTGAGAGGGGAAAGATATAAAAGAGACCTATGGGGCAACTTTTTCACACAGAGAGTGGTATGTGCATGGAATGAGCTGCCAGAGGAAGTGGTGGAGGCTGGTACAATTGCATAATTTAAGAGGCATTTGGATGGGTATATGAATAGGAAGGGTTTGGAGGGATATGGGCCGGGCGCTGGCAGGTGGGACTAGATTGGATTGGGATATCTGGTCGGCATGGACTGGTTGGACCGAAGGATCTGTTTCCATACTGTACATCTTTATGACTCTATAGTTGCCACATGTTCGTAAACATTCAAGGTATCAAGGCAAGGCACTGGATTAATATCTCATTTGAACAAGGATGGCCTTACAGCAACTGATCATCAAAACAGGAGAAGAGGTAGGGTGTAAAATGTTGTACATTGATCTACTGGATGTTATGAATCATCCAAGATCAAAGATCAAAGATCAGACTGACAATCAAACACGTCAACTGTGGCTCTGGAGCTAATGTTAATGGAAGAGAGATAAAGCTAAGTGCACATACAAAGGAGGATTTCAAATTTGTTGAAGACATTATTGAAAGACAGCATGTAGATGTTGCTTAGGAAGAATAGAGTCTTAGAAGTGACTTTGTGGGATAAGAAAAGAAACTGCTGAGGAAATATAGTGACTGAGAGAGGAATTTAACACAAATGTAGGGAGTTTCAGTTGTATGTGGCATTAGTGAGACCATACCTGCCATACTGGTTACAGTCTTGGACTCATTATTTAAGAAAACACATAAACACTTTGAAAGAAGTTCAGAGCAGGTTTACTATACTAATACAGAAAATGGCTGGATTGTTTTCTAAGGAAAGATTGGACAGACAATGCTTGTATCTAATAGAGTTTAGATGAGTAAAAGGTAACTTGATTCAAACATAAATGGCCTTGATGTGGATGTGGAAAGGATGCTTCCTCTTCTGGGAGCATTCAGAATCAGAGTTAAACCATTTATGACTGAGGTATGGTGAGGTGTTTTTTCCTGACAGTGGGTTGCAAGTCTTTAGAAAGCTCTTCCTCAAAAGTGGGTGGGATCAGAGTCTTTGACTATTTTCAAGGCAAAGATTCATGATTAACAAGAAAGTGAAAGTTTATGGGGGAAGATAGGAACATGGAATAATCTGACTAGCCATGATCTTAGTGAATGGCACAGTAGGTTTGAGCGGCCTCGTCCTACTCCTAGGTCATATGTTCAACTGTATTAAGAAATGGAGCCATAAGTAGTTTTAGGGAGTGTGGGGAACATCTTCAAAGCATACATAGAAAGTGAACTGGGTTAGGGGGAACAGTAAGCTGTAAACTGGATAGGAAGCATTTTGTTTCCAAAATTGAAGTTAATGTCTCAGTCACAAAGATACTTCTCTGTTCAAAGTTAATGATTTTACCACATGTGACCGATTACCCAGTATTTATTCCATAACAACCTACATTATATAGTACCTTTAACATAGTAAAACGTCATTTTACAGGTGATTACTTCAAGAAATTGACACCGATCCAAGAAAGGAGACAGGTGGCAAAAACTTGATTAAAAAAACAGGTTTTAAGGAGTGTCCTACAAGAAGAGAGAGAATTACAGAGGTTTGGTAAGGTAAGGGTTGGCAAATTCCAGAATTCAGGATTCAGTCTGCTGAAGGCAGAGCTGCCAACAGTAGGACAAAGGAAGATGGGGACACACAAATGGTTAGAGTTGGAGGAATGCAGAATTAATGAAAAGTTGCAGGACCATACAGAGTTAGTTAGGAACAAAAGAAGTAATCTTAACACAAAGTTGAGAATGTTAAATTTGAGCTGTTGCAGCACTAGGAGCTTTTACAGCTCAGTGACCTTTGGAATGATGGGTTTACAGGACTTGATGTGAGAGGATACAGCCAGAGTTTTGGATGGCATCAGGTTTTTGGAAAGAGAGTGATAGAGGTCAGTTAAGAGAGCACTGTATTCAGTTAAAAACCATCACATGTGCTGGACAAAACGATAAACTTTTCTGCTTTCTCTGAACTCTACAGTAAGAACTGTTACATATCGCCTTAGATATTAAAATTCCAAAGCAGAATTTGAAAGGGGTTTGGGTTTGAATTCCTCAGTATGTGCAAGTAGTGTACCATATGAAATTTGGAACATTTAAACAATCTGTCTTCATTTGAGATAAGAATAGTTAGTTCTGATTCTCAAAAGCATAAACAGGAACTACTGTGTCTGGTTGTCACATGATGAGTGAGACAAATGAGGAATTGGGGGAAGAAAACAGGATGTACGTTATTCTAAATTTTCTACGCTGGCCCTGACCCATGGAGCCAAAAATGGAACATGTCTCATATTATGGGAGTAGCTTGACTATGTCTATTAAAGTATGCAATGTATCAGCGTGCTGCAACAAGGATGCAGGGTCAAAGATTATCGTACTGAGGAGCTTAGCATTTCAGAGACAGTACCATTGTAGTTGTGAGATATATCAGAAACTGCTACAATGAGGAGTGTGACAATATAACTGACAACTACAATAAAGAAATGGATGACGTATCTGGAAATGTGGTATTGAGGGTGTGAGATTTTGTAAAGTATGCTGCAATAAAACAGTACTCAAGGATGAATTAGACAGATTTTTGGATTGAAAACAAAACGTGCTGGAGATCACGGCAGGTCAGGCAGCATCCATGGAGAAAACATAAGCTAATGTTGAATCTAGATGTCTCTTTATCAGAGCCAAAGTGAAGTGTGGAGAGGGCTGCATTTATGCAATAGGTTGGGTTGGGGGTGGGGTGGGGAGGTGGGGTGGGGGTGGTTGGACTGCTGGAGGAGAAAGGATGTTGATAGTTCAGATTAAGTGATCGGAATGCGAAAAGGGTAGAACTGTGGTGTGTCTAACTGTCAGACTGGAAAGAACAGACAGTCTCACTGGAATGAAGGGAGGGGAGAGAAGATATGGCGACAGAGAATGTAGCAAAGCTAAAGCAAGGGAATGAATGGGTTCACAATTTGAAGGTACTGAACTCAATATTGAGCCCAAAAAGTTGTTAAGGTTTTTGTATTGACAAGGAAAGCGAGGATCATGGGGGCAGGCAGGAAAGCTGAGTTAAGGTCAAATCAGATCAGCCATGGTTTTATTGCCAGGAGTACACTGGAGAGAGGACAAAAACTTTACTTCAGCTCTTACTTCATCCAATCTCAGAGTTACAAGATAATAATGGATGAGAAAAGAGTCAACCACTTTAACGTGAACTGGGCGATCAGTATTGCATGTCAGACAGTTGCCACACATTTCTGACTGCAGCAACTTCTTCACACTGCTCCACGAATTTCAGATGGCGTGGATGTTAAAGTTACAGTGAGGTGGATAGGATCTGCCGACGGTACTATTGGATGGTGGTATCAAAAGATTGTCACACAGAGGTGTGGAACAGGTTTTGAAGCGTTACATTAAAGGGGTGAGTGAACTAGAAGGCGTTACCACCAGTGGTGCATTATGTTAAATATGACTAGTAAAACAAAGATGCGAACAATTATTCCAGTTGCATTGAGGCCTTTCCTTATTAATATTGCTGTAGATATTCTACCAAAATAACAGCAAGTTTAGATGTCAATGTCACTTTTAACATAAAAAAGAATCACCTAGCAACTTATGCCAAGGGAGATATACCATATCAATTCTGATAGATAACTTACACAACTCCGCTGATAGCCTCACCAACCCGGAGATTCCTTCTCAACCTCTCTGCTATTTTTATAAATGTGCCAGATTTGCACATTGAACTTAAATTGGAACTTGCTGGCAAATCAACTTGCTCAGAGTTGGCTAATGTGGTGCCACTATTTAAGAAAGGTGATGAAGAAAAGCTGTGAACTATACTCCAGTGAGCCTGACATTGGTGGTGGACAAGTTGTTGGAGGGAATCCCGAGGGACAGGATTTACATATATTTGAAAAGGCAAGGATTGATTAGGGATAGTCAACATGGCTTTGCGTGCGGGAAATCGTGTCTAACTTCATTTGAGTTTTTTGAAGAAGTAACAAAGAGAATTGATGAGAGCAGAGCAATGGACGTGATTTGTATGGAGTTCAGTAAGGCATTCAGCAAGGTTCCTCATGGTAGACTGGTTAGCAATGCGAGATCACATGGAATACAGGGAGAACTAGCTATTTGGATACAGAACTGGCTCAATGGTAGAAGACAGAGGGTGGTGGTGGAGGGTTACTTTTCAGATTGGAGGCCTGTGACTAGCGGTGTGCCACAAGGATCAGTGCTTTTTATCATAAATATAAATGATTTGGATGCGAACATAGGAGGTATGGTTAGTAAGTTTGCAGATGACACTAAAACTGGAGCAAAGAAGGTCACCTCAGATTACAACGGGATCTTGATTAGATGGGCCAATGGAGTGGCAGAAGGAGTTGAATTTAGAAAAATCTGAGGTGCTGCATTTTGTGAAAGCAAATCAGAACATGATTTATACACTTAATGGTAAGGTCTTGGGGAGTGTTGCTGAACGAAGCAACCTTGGAGTGCAGGTTCACAGTTCCTTGAAAGTGGAGTCACAGATAGATAGGATAGTGAAGACGGCGTTTGGTATGCTTTCCTTTACTGGTCAGACATTGAGTATAGAAGTTGGAGGTCATGTAGCGGCTGTACAGGACATTGGTTAGGCCACTGTTGGATGTTGTGAAACTTGAAAGGGTTCCGAAAAGGTCTACAAGGATGCTGCCAGAGTTGGAGGGTTTGAGCTATAGGGAGAGGGTGAATAGGCTGGCGCTATTTTCCCTGGAGTGTTGGAGGCTGAGGGGTGACCTTATAGAGGTTCATGAAGGCATGGATAGGATGAAAAGACAAGGTCTTTTCCCCTGGAGCGGGCGAGTCCAAAACTAGAGGACATGTGTTTATGATGAGGGGGGAATGATTTAAACGGGACTTAAGGGGTAACATTTTCATACTGAGGGTGGTGAGTGTATGGAATGAGCTGCAGGAGGAAGTGATGGATGCTGGTACAAATACAACATTTAAAAGGCATCTGGATGGATATATGAATAAAAGAGTTTAGAGGGATTTGGGCCAAATGCTGGCAAATGGGACTAGATTAATTTAGAGTATCATGGTCGGTATCATCGAGTTGGACCAAAGGGTCTGCTTCCATTCTGTACATCTCTATGATTCTATGTCACAACACACTTCTGGAGCAGCCGGACCTTATGCCTCAGAGGTAGGGACACTACACCACACCTCCAGAGCCTTTTAAAATCTGAAAAGGGGTTTGAGGACAATATTTCCAATGACCTGATGGTTATTTTTATCAACCCATTAGGACATTCTGTGAACCCTGACCTTAGGCCTCACAGGTAGAGACTGTACCACTAGAATCAAAAAGCGTGGCGCTGGAAAAGCACAGCATGTCAGGCAGCATCCCAGGAGAAGGACAGTCTAAATTTCGGACATAAGCCCTTTATTAGGAAGGTCCTGGAAGGAATGACTGGACCCCAGCAATCCTTTTTAACAATACTAATACAATTGCAAACAATCTTTTTTTATTGCAAAAACTGTATTTTATTCACAAATATAAATCTTTGGTCTACATTCTCAGCTGCTAAAGCAGTTCTGCAGACTTTGCGTCTCTATATCCCAGAAGAGGGAGCTATTTAAAATCTTTCAGGTTCATCCCCTCACACCAGTCTGTCGCCCCTTTCCATATAACCACTTCAAGATGACTTGGAATTTGACACAAACTCATCAGCAGACTGCATAAAAACCGACAGAAAGTCTCTCTCGGGGAACCGATAGAACCATACCCAGGAAAGAAAACGAAGAAACTTACTTCAAGCCCTGGATGTGAAGGTGAATCCGCAGCAAACGGTTGAGGATAGAGACAGCACAAGCCGCGATCACACCTGGGAACAGAAAGTGGGGTTAGAGTCAAACAGAATCCCATTGTTGAGCTTCCAGCCCAGGGCTCCCCAGCCTAGTCTCCTCCTCACCCTGCAGCAGGCTGTCGATGGATTTTGAGGTCAGGGAAATCCACCCAAAGTTCGGAATGCACCATCGCAGAAAGCGCCACATTTCCAGGCTCCACGCCGCTCTGTCGAACTCGGGTTCACGGTCTAAAGTCCGAGTGGGTCCGCCTGTTTAATACAACACCGCCTGGTGGTAACCCGAGCGAGAGTGAACATCACACATTACCTCCGGCACTCCACCCAAACATACAGATATACCCACCCCTGCAACTCGCAAATAAACGATCCAGAAACTTAAAATACCCAATTCACAGTCTGCAATTTCAAATATAACCACTTAAAATCTGAAATACGTATTTTAAAAACTCTCAAACAATAAATACCACACAAATAGGAAGATATTCCCAAACATTGCAATTTTTTTCCTGAACCTTACACGAAGTAGTGCAAATAATGCTGTACATAATTAATAACTCTAAATATTCTTAAATGCCCTAGGCTTCCCTAATTCCCACCAATATCTTCCATATCATTTATATCTCCAAGTCCTCTCTTCATCCTACCCAAAATCACCAGCCATTATATTCAAAATCCTGAAAGACTCTCAATAAGTCCAATTGTCTGCAAGTTCCCTGTAATATTATTAAGCCACTTCAATTCCTAATATCGGCCACAATTGCCCCCCAACTTCCCGAAGTCACCATTCAGTCATTCCAAAACTGATGCTATCACACAATCATTCAACACTTCCATTTCCCTTTCTCCCTAGCCTGGAATCCCCTGTATCCTTCTTCCATTCAACCTTTGACCATTTTGGATGACTGGTCAGGATGCAGGTAAACGTTTGTCAGCCTGTCAACAATCTTAGGTCCCACATGATCACTTGGGCAAGTTACATTGGAGCACTCAGAAGCCGTGGAGTGTACCACAGACATCACTTCAGCAAAGAGGGAAAGAAAACTCTCCCCTTCTCTAGATTCATACGGATCAAGATTATAATTGGTGACATGTGAGAGACATGCCCAAACAAAGAGGCTTGAGACTCTGCTGTACTTGGGCCTCAAACTTCAACCCTATCTTCAGGATGAACTGACTGATTGTGCCTTGTGAAAATAAATGGTGGAAGAGAAACAAAATATAGAGCCATAGAGTCACACAGCATGGAAACAAAGCCTTCAGTCCAACCAGTCCATGCTAACCAAATTTTGCAAACTAAATGATAGTTAGAAATCAAATTTCATCAACATGCTCAGTAATAGGGTGTCTCAGGAGTCAGGTGGTAGGAACCTTTTTTATTTCTTGGTACCTTTTGTGCCTTTAGACATTCCAAAGGGTCAAGTGAATTCAGTGGGTAATGGCGAGCAAGGCATCAGAGGGAACTTCCCCAACTGTACTTCCATTAACACACCAACAATCTGTGCTTTTATATACAGTACTGCCACTCACATGGTAAAACACCCCAAACTCTTCATGGAAGTGATTATCATGCATAATTTGATACTGAACCAAATAAAAATTAATCAGACAGATGGGTAAAAGCTTTGTCAAAGAGATAGTTTCAAAGATTACATGATGGTAAGAAAGGCAAAGGGCTTAAGGAGGGAATTCTAGAGTTTAGGCAGCTGAAGATATTGCTGACAACTGTGGAACAAAGAAAATTGAGATATGCAAGAAGCCATGGGAGTTTTTTGCTACCTGAGACAGAATGTTAGTTTAAAATTTTATTTGTGCATGTGCAGTTTAAATAAATGATATGGCCATTTGGTACAGAAACAAACCGGTTTAAATTTGCAGTCGATCCCAAGTTGGGTAGGATGCTTTAAACAAATAGGATATAAAGAACAGATCAGAAAGGATCCAAATTTAACATTAAGGAAATGCACTGCTGAATGATATAGAAAAATACAAAATCATAAGACTAGTAGAATGAAATAGACAGCAGGAATATAAACTAAACTCAGGGGAGGGAATTGTGGATGTTAGGAGGTTAGCTCACTGAAATCAAATGGATATAACTAAATAGATCGTAGGATATGTAGCCAAAGGACTACAGCAAAATCACAATGGATGATTATGTAGAAGTTGCTCGTCTAGTCACCCATGGACATATATGTATAAATTCTCAGTGTGACACTATAGGAAGCAAACCTGCATTGCAGTGCAAAATGAGAAAAACAAACTGATATCTGGTTTCAGGCAACTGGGCTACCTGGATGAGGTTAAGAGCCTGGGGTTTTGTGTAAGAGAAGGCTGATGAGAGATATTATTCAAGAGTTTAAGGAAGTGGATAAATTGTTCAGGCTTGTCAGGATATAGTCATAAGCTTATAAGTTAAGCACAGAAATAGGTTACTTTTAACTACTTTATGGTGTTCTGGCTGGTGAATGTGTAAATAAATGATATAGTAAATTATATCTGTTCCAAAGAAGAGTCATGTTGGACTCCAAAGCATTAACAGTAGTTCTCTCAGCACTTTGTTTTTATTTTAGATTTCTTGTATCTTCAGTACCTTTATTTCATTGAATCTTTAGCCTGTTTAAATACTAGTTATTTTTAAAATATGATCTTCATTCATCATTCATGTAAAGTGTGCTTATTTCAGTGCATTGTGAAGGTCTATCAGTGGGATAAGTGAACACACTCGAGCACAATATCTATCTTCCTCCTCGATTGTACAATCCACTATTGCATATGTGCATGCGAATGTAGCCAATACTGTTTTTCTTGTACTCCTGTTCATTGGCTCTTTGTCCATCACTTATATTAATTGGCTATCAGTATCCAATACTCTCTGCATTTTAAAATCTGCAACATTTCTCCTGTAATTTAACTTTTGCCTCCCAATAAATCTTATAATTTGGTACCTTGCCTTTCTTCTCTGCACCCTCACCAACAGAGACTTAATTAGAAGTCAGAAGTTTACATTTATACACACTGTTGTTTTGACAACAGGACATAGCACAACTTATTACCTGAGAAACTCCTGCAGAAATGTCCGGAAGCTGAAATTACTGACTTCCAACAGCCACAACATGATGTCATTGAACATCAGTGATGGAAGGTGTGTATGTTTGTAGATGTACCAATCATTTGACTGTGTTATCTTTGACGTTGTCACCTTCTTGAGTGTTATTGGAGCCCATCCAGGCAAGTGGGGAAGTATTCCATCACACTCTTTACTTGTGCCTTGTAGATGGTGGACAAGCTTTGGGGATGAGTTACTCGCTACAGTATTCGTAGCCTTTGATCTGCTTTTGTAACCAGTGTATTTATGTGGTGAGTCTAGTTGAGTTTCTGGTCAATGGTAACCCAGGGTTTAATAGTGGTGGATTCAGTGATGGTAACACCATTGAATGTCAAAGGGCAGTGGTTAGATTGTCTCTTATTCATGATGGTTATGGCCTGATAATTGTGTGATACAACTATTACTTATTACTTCTCAGCCCAAGCCTGGATATTGTCCAGATTTTGTATTTGAACATGAACAGTTTCAGTGTCTGAGGAGTCATGAATGGTGCTGAACATTGTGCAATCATCAGTGACCATCCCCACTTCTGATCTTGTGATGGAGCAAAGGTCATTGATGAAACAGCTGAAGATGGTTGGGCCTAGGACACTACCCTGAGGTAGTCCTGCAGGAACTAATTAGAAACATGGTTTGAAGTTTAGTTGGAGTAGTCCCTTGATTTGTTGCAAATTTCATTGATTAACAACTTCCCATTGTAGTGATGTTAAAAAAAGTAACATTCAACTCTTATTCACAATTCTTATTTTAATTTTCTTTTTTGCAGCATTACAGGAACACATTGGAAGGCACACAGTGATCTCGAGGAGGACAGTGATCCCCGATGAAGGCAAGGTTAGTGATCCTCAGTGTGGGCAGGACTAGTGATCCTTTAGGCATTTGTGATGGGCAGTTCCAGCTTTCTTGGATGTGACAAAATTCAGTGTTAGGATACGAAGACTACAATGAAAGGCACTTTCATTGGGAAATTAAATAGTCTAGATGCTAACACACAATATAAATTAACTCAGTTTCTCCCTTACAGAAAATCAATACACTGTTTTGATCAGAGGTCAGTAACACCATATATGTATTGGAGGTTCCATTCCATTGGCTTAGTTTGGTCCAGTTCCTTGTTCTACATCATTACTATGAGTTAGAAGTCTAACATTGCAGTTGTAAGACTACTCAGCCTCTCAACTTCAGCAAAAAAAAACAATGCTTTTCGTCAAACGTTGTTCATGAATAAGTGTGCAAAGCCATTGCTATCCATGGCTCACTTTAACTGTTCATTTGAGTAAGAAGTCAAAAAATAGAAGTTACCAAAGTGTCACATCTGAGACTGCATAGAGATGCTGACAGTTGCATGTTTTATGTATCCTGAATGTCAAAAAGACAAAACTAAGCAAAACTTGTTTTCAGATATCAGTTGCAGGTCCCATTTGTGCAACACACATTGAGGATGCTGTTCACAACCAGTCTGATGGCAGGTTGTAAGTTCCTACATGCATCCTCTATGAAATGAGATGGGGGCAATTGCAATCTAGTCCTTGGTGGGTTTGAGCACTAATTTGATAATCCAATTAAAAGCAGCAACTGTTAGAAAGTGTACAAAATATTAAATTTTCACATTAGGATTTTTCTGAAAATGAAATAGAGACACATATTCAGGATTTGTAGAGGAGCTTTACTCTATATTTAACCGGTATTGTTAATGTTTTATTGAGACCATTAATATACAACTAATATGTGCTTTTGACCACCTGGCAATGTTTGAGAGACAGTGCAGACGGATCTGACCCAGGACTGCTTGATGTGGACACTGGGTGCTTATAACAGAAGGTGTATCACACTACGCCAACTTCCCCGATGGGTACAAACAAATGGAAAGTTTTTTTAATAAAAGTAGACTGTTAAACAGAGAGCTGCAGGGCAGTGGGAAATTGCAAAGTGGGTTTTGTATTCAAAGGAGTCAGGGAGCAGAGAAAATTCAGCAATTCTTACATTAATTTTACCTTGGAATTATAAAATTAGTAATTTGAGGCTGCACAGTGGGAGAAAGAGGAATCTGGAACAAGCAGCGAGGGTGAGGGAATTAAGTGGCCAAAGCAAGGCTTCAAAATGGACCTGAATGTGATGAGACTGATCAACAGATAAATACAAGGTGATGGTTTATAATTTAGTCGCTGCTTTGTCTTTGATGTTACTCCAAGACCAGTATATGAATCGGTCTATCTATGTGATAACGTTCTTCCAAATGGCCCACCATTGCCGTTGGCATCATTTCCTCATTACCACAGGATGCGGACAGTGACCAGGCTTGGGGCCCTATCTGAATTTCTGTAGCAATCACTCATTCCATCAAATTGTTGCTGATGAAGTGAGAAAAGTATCAGTAGGAAGGAGTGGATCTTTACTCAGATGGTTCCAGTGTAATTTGAGGAAAAATGGATTTTCTTCCTGACCTGTGAATGGAAACACTCTCTTCTTGGTCACCCTTAGAAACTCAACAGGCAGGTCTGCCAACTCCTCTGGCTCAATGTTGATGGAGACCACACACTCCCCCTGTTTCTACTGGAGGCTTCGCCCCATTGACATAGACACTCAGTATCTGTAGCGGGTGCCTCAGATTTTCTCACGGTAGTCAGGATAGGCTAGTTTCTTGAGCTCATCCCAGAACAGCAGACTGAAAACTGTGTGTGGGCCCAAGCGAAAGTAGGCAGGTCCAATTCCCTTGTATAGACCCAGGACTCCCTCCTTACACGAGACCTTCAGCAAGCAATCCCAGAATCCTCTATAAAGCCTACCCTGCAAGGAATAAAAGTGTTTCATATCAGGTAGATCCTTCTTAAAGGGACACTACACTTGCTTTATCAACATAAAGTGCTCAATGAACAGCACCATTTAAACAAACAGTGTACATTTTGACTCTTTTGGACAGATGACTGATATAACGCGGTGATTGGCCACCCCTTCCCGCGACAAAGTGCCTCGGTGACCTTATTTAAATTCGGGTCCCAAAGTGGTGGTCCAAACCAGCAAACCTGGTGAGGCTTCAGAATTCAGCAGTAGTATTTGCCAGCAAGGTAGGTTGAAGACTCACCACAGAGGATCTTCCAGTCCCTTCAAAAGCAATGTGCAGGCTACAAACAATTCCTATCTATAATGGTGTTCAGGCTCTTGCTTAAGTAAGAGAGGCAGGAAGGCTACCAACCTGAACATGATGCCAGAAAGAGCACTTACAATCAAATCCAAACCCCAAGCACTGGATAAGCGGTTGTTTGGCATACAGGAGAAAAATCAACCGTGCATTTTAAAAATGAATGGCATTTTGTACAACAATAGCTGGAGTTAGGGTAATGCTACATCAACCTTTTAATGTGACTCCTGCTATGGTTTTACAGGCAGCAGCTAGTTTCTGACATCTTATCCAAATAATCATTCGTCATGGATTAGTGAATACCGGCTTGACTGTTTTTACCAATCTTACTCGAGATTCACAACCAGCAAAGGGACTGCGGTGTGGTCAAAGTTAGAATCCAGTTTGAATTTATTCCCCTCCCTAGCCTTCAGCAAACCCAGCACAAGCAAGGTGTTAAGACCTGGAAGATCTGTAACCACCCTCAGAGCTGACTCACCAAATCAGCCATCAGGGAGTCTGTTTGAACCGTCTGCATTCCCTTTCGCCGTACTATTAAAGACTTTCCTGTGCAACTATCCTTATTGACTGTCACTGGGAGAGGCAGGACTGCAGCTCAACATTCTGATGTCCAACCTTGACAACATCTTCTGCAATTGGCTTGAGGAGGCTGTGAAGCCTGAAGTTGGACATAATGGGATAACCAATGGTGGGAGTGGAGGCATGCGGTGGGCAGAGGTCACCTGTTGAATGCTCCTGGAATTTTTCCAAGCAGCTGTCACAACCCTACATGAGGATTCTGGGTAATCCAAGATGGAGGACGGGAAAAATTTCTGGCTGTAAGAGCTGCTCCTTTTTTTGAGGTATTTTAGGTGCTGGAGGTGATTTTCTTGAATTCCAGGAGCAGCAATTACTGTTTTATATGCTGTTGCATTGTTTTGGAACTTTGGAAAAAAAAAAGTCAAAACAACAGCAGTTTTAAAAGGGAGAAGAGCAGACAAAGGAAGCACATGGTGAGGACAGTGCAGGAGAGCGAGAGAGAGAGAGAGAGAGAACGAACGAACCTGCACAGTTACTACCTTTGCTGTTTTTGAATTCATGTGTCGCTGGACATCGGAGTGCACCTGGGACAATTAACAAACAGTGAATTTCACAACTAATCTTGGAGGAACTGTTGGAAGTTCACAACACAGAATCAGACAAGTTAATTGGTGTTTTAAGTCTGTCCAAGAGAAAGGCTGCAGTAGTGAGTATAGTGGATTCTTTCTTGATTATATATTTTTGGAGATAAGTTTCTTGATTAAACTTAAAATATAAGCCATAGCTATTAATTTAACCTGGGGCAGTGTTTGTAGAGGAATAAGATGGTGTTATTTTTTGGGTCTGTAGATTGTGAAGGAGCAAAAATGGCCTTTGCAGTGATATGTACTTCTTGTCAGATGTGGGAGTTTAAAGAGAGTTTAAGAGTTACTGCGGATTATATCTGCCATAAATGCTGTTGAATGCGAATCTTATCAGATCAAGTGGATCGGTTGGAAAGACAGATAGAAGCGATGAGGAATTTGCAACAGCAACAGTATGTGCTGGATGGCAGTTATAGAAAGGGGGGGCAAGTCTCAGATACAGTCACATAGATGGGTTAACTCCAGGAAGGGTAAGAGAGGTAGGCAGCTAGAGCAGGAGTCTTTTGTGGATATACCCATTTCAAACAGGTATGCTGTTTTGGAAAATGTAGGGGGCGATGGATTCTCAGGGGAACGTAGCACGAACAGCCAAGTTTCTGGTATTGAGACTGGCTGTAATGCAACGAGGGGTACGTCGGTGTCCAAGAGATCAATTGTGTTAGGGGATTCTGTAGTCCGAGGTACTGACAGGCGTTTCTGTGACCAGCAGAGAAAAAGCAGAATGGTGTGTTATTTCCCTGGTGCCAGGATCAAGGATGTCTCAGAGAGGGTGCAGAATGTTCTCACGGGGGAGAGGGGCCAGCAGGAGGTCATTGTCCACATTGGAACCAACGGCATTGGAAAGGAAAAGGTTGAGATTCTGAAGGGAGATTACAGAGAGTTAGGCAGAAATTTAAAAAGGAGGTCCTTAAGTGTAGTAAAATCTAGATTACTCCCAGTGCTACGAGCTAGTGAGGACAGGAATAGGAGGTTGGAGCAGATGAATGCATGGCTGAGGAGCTGGTGTATGGGAGAAGGATTCACATTTTTGGATCATTGGAATCTCTTTTGGGGTAGAAGTGACCTGTACAAGAAGGACGGATTGCACCTAAATTGGAAAGGGACTAACATACTGGCAGGGAAATTTGCTAGAACTGCTTGGGAGGATTTAAACTAGTAAGGTGGGGGGGTGAGACCCAGGGAGATAATGAGGAAAGAGATCGGTCTGAGACGGGTACAGTTGAGAACAGAAGTGAGTCAAACAGTCAGGGCAGGCAGGGACAAGGTAGGACTAATAAATTAAACTGCGTTTATTTCAATGCAAGGGGCCTAACAGGGAAGGCAGATGAACTCAGGGCATGGTTAGGAACATGGGACTGGGATATTATAGCAATTATGGAAACATGGCTCACGCCTGGGCAGGACTGGCAGCTTAATGTTCCAGGATACAAATGCTACAGGAAGGATAGAATGGGAAGCAAGTGAGAAGGGGGAGTGGCTTTTTTGATAAATGATAGCATTACAGCTGTGCTGAGGGAGGATATTCCTGGAAATACATCCAGGGAAGTTATTTGGGTGGAACTGAGAAGTAAAAAAGGGATGATCACATTATTGGGATTGTATTATAGACCCCCCCCAATAGTCAGAGGGAAATTGAGAAACAAACTTGTAAGGAGATCTCAGCCATCTGTAAGAATAATAGGGTAGTTATGGTAGGGGATTTTAACTTTCCAAACATCAACTGGGACTGCCATAGTGTTAAAGGTTAAGATGGAGAGGAATTTAAGTGTGTACAAGACAATTTTCTGATTCAGTATGTGGATGTACCTACTAGAGAAGGTGTAAAACTTGACCTACTCTTGGGAAGTAAGACAGGGCAGGTGACTGAGGTGTCAGTGGGGAAGCACTTTGGGGCCAGAAACCATAATTCTACTCGTTTTAAAATAGTGATGGAAAAGGATAGACCAGATCTAAAAATTGAAGTTCTAAATTGGAAAAAGACTAATTTTGACGGTATTAGGCAAGAACTTTTGAAAGCTGATTGGAGGCAGATGTTGCAGGCAAAGGGATGGCTGGAAAATGGAAAGCCTTCAGAAATGAGATAACAAGAATCCAGAGAAAGTATATTCCTGATAGGGTGAAAGGGAAGGCTGGTAGCTATAGGGAATGCTGGATGACTAAAGAAATTGAGGGTTTGGTTAAGAAAAAGAAGGAAGCATATGTCAGCTATAGACAAGATAAATCGAGTGAATCCTGAGAAGAGTATAAAGAAAGTAGGAGTATACTTAAGAGGGAAATCAGGAGGGCAAAACGGGAACATGAGATAGCTTTGGCAAATAGAATTAAGGAGAATCCAAAGGGTTTTTACAAATATATTAAGGACAAAAGGGTACCTTGGGAGAGAATAGGACCCCTCAAAGATCACCAAGACGGCCTTTGTGTGGAGCCACAGAAAATGGGGGAGATACTAAATGAATATTTTGCATCAGTATTTACTGTGGAAAAGGATATGGAAGATATAGACTGTAGGGAAATAGATGGTGACATCTTGCAAAATGTCCAGATTACAGAGGAGGAAGTGCTGGATGTCTTGAAACGGTTAAAGGTGGATAAATCCCTAGGACCTGATCAGGTGTACCCGAGAACTCTGTGGGAAGCTAGAGAAGTGACTGCTGGGCCTCTTGCTGAGATATTTGAATCATCCGATAGTCACAGGTGAGGCGCCGGAAGACTGGAGGTTGGCAAACGTGGTGCCACTGTTTAAGAAGGGTGGTAAAGACAAGCCAGGGAACTATAGACCGGTGAGCCTGACCTCAGTGGTGGACAAGTTGTTGGAGGGAATCCTGAGGGCCAGGATGTACATGTATTTGGAAAGGCAAGGACTGATTCGGGATAGTTAACATGGCGTTGTGCATGGGAAATCATGTCTCACAAACTTGATTGAATTTTTGGAAAAAGTAACAAAGAAGATTGATGAGGGCAGATATGATCTATATGGACTTCAGTAAGGCGTTCGACAAGGTTCCCCATGGGAGACTGATTAGCAAGTTTAGATCTTATGGAATACAGGGAGAACTAGACATTTGGATACAGAAGTGGCTCAAAGGTAGAAGACAGAGGGTGGTGGTGGAGGGTTGTTTTTCTGACTGGAGGCCTGTGACCAGTGGAGTGCCACAAGGATCAGTGCTGGGCCCTCTACTTTTTGTCATTTACATAAATGATTTGGATGCGAGCAAAAGAGGTGCAGTTAGTGAGTTTGCAGATGACACCAAAATTGGAGGTGTGGTGGACAGCGAAGAGGGTTACCTCAGATTACAACAGGATCTGGACCAGATGGGCCAATGGGCTGAGAAGTGGCAGATGGAGTTTAATTCAGATAAATGTGAGGTGCTGCATTTTGGGAAAGCAAATCTTAGCAAGACTTATACACTTAATGGTAAGGTCCTTGGGAGTGTTGCTGAACAAAGAGACCTTTGAGTGCAGGTTCATAGCTCCTTGAAAGTGGAGTCGTAGGTAGATAGGATAGTGAAGGCGGCGTTTGGTATGCTTTCCTTTATTGGTCAGAGTATTGAGTACAGGAGTTGGGAGGTCATGTTGCAGCTGTACAGGGCATTGGTTAGGCCACTGTTGGAATATTGCATGCAATTCTGGTCTCCTTCCTATCGGAACGATGTTGTGAAACTTGAAAGGGTTCAGAAAAGATTTACAAAGATGTTGCAAGGGTTGGAGGATCTGAGCTACAGGGAGAGGATGAACAGGCTGGGGCTGTTTTCCCTGCAGTGTCGGAGGCTGAGGGGTGACATTATAAAGGTTTACAAAATTATGAGGGGCATGGATAGGATAAATAGACAAAGTCTTTTCCCTGGGGTGGGGGAGTCCAGAACTAGAGTGTGTAGGTTTGCGGTGAGACGGGAAATATATAAAAGAGACCTAAGGGGCAACTTTTTCACGCAGAGGGTAGTACGTGTATGGAATGAGCTGCCAGAGGATGTGGTGGAGGCTGGTACAATTGCAACATTTAAGAGGCATTTGGATGGGTATATGAATAGGAAGGTTTTGGAGGGATATGGGCCGGGTGCTGGCAGGTGAGACTAGATTGGGTTGGGATATCTGGTCGGCGTGGACAGGTCAGACTGAAGGGTCTGTTTCCATGCTGTACATCTCTATGACCCTGAATGTCCTGTATATATGAATGGCTAGAGACAGATGGATGCACATAGACACACACCTTGCTTCCTCAAAAAATCATTGAAGTACATTGTGGTTTTATTAGGTGTGGATTTCGAGATACCACTGGCATTCTGGCTGGTCTTGTTCTCCCTATAAGCTGGTGTGCTGCTGGGAGGGGAAAGAACAACAAGTTGTAGAGGTCACACCATGGGCACTGGGCGTGTGATTTGATGACGGGGGAGGACATACCTTGCCGACCTCATCGACTGGTTGGTTGTAGAGTCTCGTACTGATGACATCAAAGGGAGTCATAGTGATCACCACAGCAACGCTGCTCATCATTCCTCCTGCCAAACCGACCATCCAGCTATCATTGCTGAACCACTGCAAGTATTAATAATATCACAAAATCAACTTGTGTTAAAGCTCATGAACTCCTCTTTATCCAATTCAACTTTTAAACGGATCTGACAGCTAATTAATACCTGCTGCTCCACCAAGGAATGAATTAAAGAATTTAGGATTCAATGTTGAAGGTGCTCACTTGAACCACAACAATTTGCTTTTGGCTGTATTATACATTTCTGTTCCCCTTAATAGCTTGAAAACTTCAATAAATTACTACTCATCCATCCCAAATTCCAAGAAATATGATCCTGGTTTAAATTATCTTTCCCCATTATTTAGGCCTTGGAGTCTAGATAGTAAATTTACACTGCATTCCTTCCAAAGCCAATATAGTCTTCCTAAGGTGTGTTGGATAGACACAGATGGCAGTGGAAGTAGACTGTCTTTTGGAGAATGGATGGTTAGAAATTCAGATCAGGGCTGAACATGAATGCCAATTAATCTGATGCAGTCCATTAAATTTATTCTTAATCTCATAGGATCATTGGGCAGATTGTACTGGTCTCAGAAGGTGGAAAATGTGAGGGTGTGTGTAACATTTTGGTGAACCTTGGGAGCTTGACTTGCCAACCACGTTCAGCAAATAGGGCATTTTACTGACGGCCAGTTTGGAATCAGGCCAGAGGAGTCAGGCTCAGAAAGCATGGTGCTGGAAAAGCACAGCAGGTCAGGCAGCATCCGAGGAGCAGGAGAATCGACATTTCGGGCAATAAGGGCTTATATCCGAAACTTCAACTCTCCTGCTCCTCGGATGCTGCCTGACCTGCTGTGCTTTTCCAGCACCACACTTTTTGACTCTGATCCCAGCATCTGCAGTGCTCACTTTCTCCCTGAGGATTCATAGGCAAAGGCTAATTTACTAGTAATTTACCAAGAGCAGATTGACTGGAGTGGGGAAGCTGATGGCCACATGGGCACCTTTTGAAATGGGGCAGGATAGGACAGCCTCTGCCACCACCTCAACCAAAAACAGGCAACAAACCTCAGATAAAGTTATTAAACCATTACGAACAGCGCCCGGAGCATGAAGATCTGAACAAAAAAAAAATCCTTTGGATCACTGAATTTTCTATCTCCAACAACGCCAAGGAGGTCTGTCACTTCAGGGACCCTCTTGAGGTCTGATGAGTTGTTGCGCTGTGACCCTGTCAACTTGCTAGGAAGTGGTGGAGGCTGATACAATTACAACATTTAAAAGGCATCTGGATGGATATATGAATTGAAAGGGTTTAGAGGGATATGGGCGAAACCTAGTCCCATTGACCAGCATTAATTTAGAATATCTAGTTGGCATGGACGAGTTGGACTGAAGGGTCTGTTTCTGTGCTGTATATCTCTATGACTCTGAATCACCAATCCTGGTCCTGAAGGCAGATTGTATTCAAGACTGCAGCTATCAATCATTGTCCTTCTCCGTGATATGTAACAATCCCAACTTGATATGCACTCACCTGCTGATCCTTGACTAACTGCTTGGCAGAGTCAAACGTAGCGAGCTGTGCTGCAGATCCAACCATCACCCTTGGCACAGCAGCACTGACCCCTCGCCACAGGCCCAGAATCCCTTGTTGTCTGTAGATTGTCAAGAAGGCAGTTGTGACTCCCTGGGATTGAAGACACAATGAGGTCATGCTCATCTGACAAGGAGAGCTTCACGGAACAAAATATATGCCTGGAATTACCCAGCCTGGTCATGTTGGAGAATGTTATGCAGAGTGAGTAACAATTGAAGAGGAAGGTGACCAGAAGATGGTGGAAGAGATCATAGAAATGGGGGGGGGGGGGGGGGGGGGGGGGGGGGGGGGGGGAGGAGGTTGGTGTTGGTGGTGCTCGTGTAAGGGGTGTATAAGTTGCAAGACAAAGTGTCTCAAAAAGAGTCTTCCAAAGAGCTGAGATACACTGACTGAGAGATCAGTCTCTGATAGAGGAGCAGAGGGTCTGTGTGTGTGTGGAGGACTGTGATCCTAGAGGCAGATCTGTAGGAAATGTGGCAGGGGAGATGCATTGATCCAGTCGGAGGAACAGACAGTGGGAAATGCAGTGATCCAGTCAGAGAACCTGGTGGGGGGAGGGGGGGGGGGGTGGGGTGGAAGCAATGATTAGTCAGAGGAGAAGAGAGACAGCAGGAAGAGCAGAGGTCCAGTCAGAGAGTAGTCAACCAGGATTACAGTTATGAAGGTTATGGGACACATTCTTAAGTCAAGGAGAAACATAGGGCTGAGATTTGAAAGCAAAACAGAACTGGAAATCAATGCTGTTGGGGTGAGGCAGGCAGGCGGACACCAGGGAGATGGTTTTTGAAAGCATTAATTGTTGACCTGAGCCATGACTGGTTTGTCGTGATGTGCAATTTAATTGTAAGGTCTACTTTAATCTATTAACATTCACTTGCAGCAAACCAGGACTAATTTTAGAGTGATGTAAAGCTGTGATCAATTCCCTGGTCAGCTCCCTGGGTCAATGGACAATCTGTAAGGAAAACAAGCTGCAAAGCCGCAGTAATCTTTTAGGATTTAACATTAGGATGGGGAACGTAAATTCAGCTCTCCTGGAGTTGACCCTCAACCCCTTCCTCCAATCAGTAAAATGTTCACAGTTACAGAAACAATGGGAACTTCAACCGTAGTTAATAACTGACTGCATCGGAATTGCAACGTCATTAATGACCTTTACCACAGGGAAACACTGACTGGCTCCAACACAACAAGCCATTAGTAACAGCAGGAGCACAGAGTCAGCATATTAGGATCTTTTAGCACCAATTACCGTCCTAACATAATGAACTTTCACCAGAGACCCAGGTACTGCCAGGCTGTGCCCAATTCTGTTCTGTTGGCATTATTCCAATCATTTTAGATTCTCTTATTTCCCAGGTTTGGATCCAAATGCATTCCAGGCATTTAATCTTCCTCCTTTAAAATTAAAGCACATGATAGTGTAGAAGCAGGGGTACAAGATGCAGTATTAGAAATATCTAATACTAGGCATCAAGTACAGTACATGAGTTTACAAATTTGAGTGCAGATGTTGGAGATCAGAATCGAGAGTGTGGTGTTGGAAAGACACAGCAGGTCAAGCAGCATCCGAGGAGCAGGAGAATTGACGTTTTAGGCATGAAGGGCTTATGCCCGAACCGTCGACTCTCCTGCTCCTCGGATGCTGCCTGATCAGCTGTGTCTTTCCAGCACTACACTCTCGACACATTCATGGATGTAAAGAAATTTGATTAATTTTGCTGTCTAAATACAAGCCTTTTTTTCCAAAGCAGTGTGTACCTGATGGTTATGTTGGTGTCCCACAGCGATGATAGCTGCTGACTGGGCCTGAAGGTGAGTCTTTACCTGAGAGTAAGCAAAGCACAAAACAGTCACATCTCATTTAGACCAGACAGAAGAGGAATCAAAAATCAGCTCTTGGGAAATTCCAAATAATTCCAAATTATTGTACCCATGAATTGTAAAATGCTTAATGAATGACTAACACTGTCCAACTACCACACTGGCACATAATCTTTTAGGTGTGCACTTGACAGCATCATATTTATTATTTTACAAGTAATATTCAAAAAACTGTAATTACCATTGGGATCATCTGACACCATAGAACCAGATCCACAAGCACAATGAACTTCCCACTGGGATTTCTGTGTTTATGAGAATTAACTCAAAGTTGCTCCAGCTGCAGCTTCCTCCCCCACCCTCTCCTCTGTTGGTAAAAAGCCCATTCACGAGCAAGTTGAGGGAGTGGCAATTTCATGGCAGGTAAATGTGAGGTTATGCAAAATCAAATCAAGTCAAATATCTGAATGTTGATAGATTGGAAGAGGGGGAGCTGTCTCGACACCAATGTGTCCTTGTACATCAGTCACTGAAAGTAAGCATGCAGGTACAGCAGGTATTGAAGAAGGTAAATTGGATGTTTGCTTCATAGTGAGAGTATTCAAATACAGGAGCAGGGGTGTCATGATGCAATTATACAGGGCCTGGAGTATTGTGTGCAGTTTTGATCTCCTTGTCCGAGGAAGAATGTTCTGGCAATGGAAGGACTGCAATGAAGCTTTACTGGACAGATTCCTGGGATGACAGGACTGATATATGAAGAGAGATTGGATTGAGTAGGACTACATTCACTGACATTTTGAGAATGAAATTATAATTTTCTAACAGGACTAGATAAACGCAGGAAGGACGCCCTGATGACCAGGGAGTCCATTGGATTGAGCCAATTTTGTATCCATATGGTTAGCTCTCCTTGTATTCCATGTGATCTAACTCTGTTAACCAGTCTACCATGCAGTAAGTTCTGAGACTGTAAAGGTAACATGGTATGGTATGTTCCGCTTGTGTATTTTCTCTCTATCAGAAAAACAAGCAGATTCACTCTGCCTCCTGACCACCCGTTGGAGAGTAACCTTTCTCTCCAACAGTTTTAGAATTATCTACTGAAGCTTCACAAGAGATTTGCTGGTAACGGACAGGTTTGACACTGTAACCACAACAGGACTCTGAACAGTACACACAATTACTGAATTTTACCGCAATTTCCTTCCTCTGATTTTATCTGGAAGGCACAGTCTTGCCTCTACAGGTGACTATGACTTGGAGGTGCCAGTGTTGGACTGGGGTGGACAAAGTTAAAAATCACACAACACCTGGTTATAGTCCAACAGGTTTATTTGGAAGCCAAATAAACCAGTTGGACTATAACCAGGTGTTGTGTGATTTTTAACTTTCTACAGGTGACAGAAGCTCTCCAGTGTCCAAAACACATGGCCTTTGTTCATTAAAAGAGATCAAAGAGCCTCAGTAGGATATTAGAGTTGAAGTGAGATGTAGAAATAAAAAGGATAAGGATATCATAATTAAGTTTTGTACATCCTTAGCCGACACCCAATACTTGTGCATTCTCCAGTAACTCACCAAATTGTAAACAAGCTCATTGTAAGACACAGCTTCTTCCATTTCATAGGGCTTCTCTGCAGCTCCTGTATAAACCAGTTGGATGATTTAATGGTGGAAGAATTTGGTGGTGTGTAAAAGCACCTCCGAGTATTAAAATAACTGGTTCTAAAATTGAAGAATGTATGTTTTGTAGAACAAAATATGAATATAAAGAAAATAACATAGAAGAAATGTAAGGTAGAATGAGTGTAAAGTCTTACATGAGGGAAGTGAGTTTAGACCATGTGCATTGTCAATAAATTGTGACAGAATAGCTAAAGGTGAGCCTGAACTGCTCCCACAAACTACACATGAAGGGACACATTTACTTAACAAAGCCACGCTGAAAGAGTCAGGCACAGTAAGTGAAGTGAGCAGCTGTTGTTTTCCTTCACTTTATAAATGTGCTAATTCATTGGAACAGATCTTGCTGTTCACATGACCAAATACTATTTAAATCCCAGCCTCATCTAAGTTTTCCTTTAAGTAAGATGATAAGAACTCGTTCAAAGGAACTGCAGGAACAAATGAAAATGCATGAAAACCAGGTCACGGCACTCTCTCTTGCCTAGTCCACATCTGCGATCAGTGCACAGAGTGTAAAGGGAGAGGGTTACAGGTGCAGGTTATTCTGTACTGAAAATGATGCCCTCAGACTGATGAATAATACCATTTTGAACTCAATTTCCCACAATTTCATAAGGTGACAATCATCAAAGAATCTAGTGTACCAGGTCTGACAACATCACCTTCCATTAAACAATTTATCACAGGCTAAATATTAAAAGAGTCACAGAAAGCTCAGCTCTACTGCTTAACAAAGCACTGAATTCCATTGACATTTATAGAGTCACACAGCATGGAAACGGACCCTTTGGTCCAACTAGTCTATGCTGAGCATGTTCCCAAACTAAACTAGTCCCATTTGCCTGCGTTTGGCCCATATCCTTCCAAACCTTTACAATTCATGAAGTTTGGTAGTACAGAACTTGAGTATGGCTGAATTTATTGAAGCTTTTTGTCTTACATTCATTAAGACATTGGCAAGATTACCTATAGAAAGGGGAAATCCATTTTATGCTATATGAAAAGAAATGCTGATTTATTGGCAAATGAATTGTGATTGGTAGAGCATTGCCATGGAGAATGCACCAGCTGAATGACAATTGGCAGTTTACTGCCGTATGTTTCAACTGAAACTGGGCAAATTTGTTTTGATTAGTCAAGGCATTGCCTGAAGAATGATTTGGGAGAGTGGCCATCTCCTGTTTTGTAAAGGTGAAACAGGCACAATGTGTGTACATGTTCTTTCTATCTGCAAAGAACAGGGCCCTGTGTATTAATAGATGTAATTTCCTCTGTGCACAAGCATGCCACTCTGCAAGCCTGACTGACAATCTTGAATTGGTTGTTAGTGTAATTCTTAGCATGCTCAGGATTATTTAGTCTGTCTTACCAACATCCTTTAAAAAGGACAAAGGAGAAATGTAGAGAGAAGAAGATTATGAGAATTGAGATTTGAGCTCAAAAACAAGGCTGACATTTCAGATGGAGAACTGAAGTAGTCAGAGGTATTGTTGCCTTTTGGATGAGATGTTAAACTGCAGCCCAATATATCTTTTCAGGTGGACATGGAAGATTCCATGGTATCAGTTTGAGGAAGAACACCAGAGATTTCTACAATGTCTTACCTAATATTTATCCCTCAACCAACATCACTAAAACAAATCATTTCATGAGTTCATTATCACCTTATTATTTGTGGGGTTTTACTGTGCATAAATTGACTGATATTTCCTACATTACAATTGTGATTCTTCTTTAAGAAGTACTTTATTGGCTGTAGAATATGTGGAACATCCTGAGGTTGGAAAAGGTGCTATTTAAATGCAAGTTTCTTTCTTCTTTCTTCAGAACATCAGGTTTCTGACACAGCATAAGCTGTCCTATCCACTTACAGGTCCTTTCCGCCAAGCTTAAAGAAAATGTAATATTAACGTATCCCAAAATTAAGACAATTACTTGTACTATAGGATTTTGGTGACTGTACAATTGCATGAACATTTGACATGGATAAAAATCACACAACACCAGTTTATAGTCCAACTGATTTAATTGGAAGCACACTAGCTTTCGGATCGCAGCTCCTTCATCAGGTGGTTGTGGAGTACACAACTGTAAGGCACAGACTTTATAGCAAATTCTGTGTCTTACAATTGTGAAAGCCACAACCATCTAATGAAGGAGCAGCGCTCCGAAAGCTAGTGCTTCCAATTAAACTTGTTGGACTATAACCTGGTGTTGTATGATTTTTAACTTTGTACACCCCAGTCCATCACTGGCATCTCCAAATCATTTGACATGGAAGCCTCAGTTGGAGTTGATAGTCCTCAGTAATTGATTGATTGATTTATTGTTGTCACATGTACTGAGGTACAATGAAAAGCATTGTTTTGTGTGCTATCCAGGCAGATCATACCACCTATAGTGCACTAGGGTAGCAGAACAGAGAGCAGAATACAGTGTTACAGCCACAGAGAAGGTGCAGAGAGAGAGAGAGAGAGAGAGAGTGTGTGAGACAGAAAGAGATAAGAATTAACATTTGCAAGGTCTGTTTAAGAGTCTGATAACAGCAGGAAAGCTGTTCTTGAATCTATTCATACGTGTATACAAACTTTTATATCTTCTACCAAATCGAAGAGGGTGGAAGAGAGTATAATTGAAGTGGGAGGGGTCTTTAAATGTTAGTTGCTTTCCTGAGGCAGTGGGAAATATAGATGGAGTCAATGGATGGAAGGCTGGGTTGGGTGGATGGACTGGACTGTGTTTATGACTCTGTAGTTTCTTGCGGTCTTGGGAAGAGCAATTGCCAAACCACGCTATGATGCATCCAGATAGGGTGCTTTCTATGGAGCATCTATAAAAAATGGTAAGAGTCCTTGTGGACATGCCAATTTTCCTTAGCCTTCTAAGGAAGCAAAGACATCATTGTACTTTCTTGACCATCTCGTTGACATAGGTGGACCAGGTCAAATTGTTGGTGATAATCACTCACAGGAACCTGACACACTCTACCATCGTTGCCTCAGCACCAATGATGCAGACAGAAGCGTGCCCAACACTCTGCTTTCTAAAGTCAATGACCAGCTCCTTCATTTTGCTGATGCCGAGGGAGAAATTGCTGTCATTACAACATGCCACTAAGCATTCAATCCCTTTCCTGTATTCAGTCTCGTTTTTGGAGATCTGGCCTACAAAGGTGGTGTCATCCGCAAACTTGTAAATGCAGTTGGGGTGAAATTTGGCCACACTGTCATGTGTGTATAGGAGTCTAGTGGAGGCCTGAGTACCCAACCTTGTGGGGCACCTGTGTTGAGGATTATGGTAGAGGAAGTGTTGTCACCTATTCTTACTAATTGTGGTCTCTGGGTCAGGAAGTTGAGGATCCAGTAACAGAGGAGGAGCCGTGACTTGGGGTCTTGGAGTTCAGAGATGAGTTTGTTTGGAACTATGATGCTAAAGGCGGACTGTATTCAATAAGTAGGAGCCAGACATAGGTATCCTCATTATTTAAATGTCCCAGGGATAAGTGTTGTGCTAGGGAGAAGACATCTGCTGTGGACCTATTGCGCCAGTAGATGAATTGCAAAGGATCAAGGCAATTGGGTAGGCTAGAGGTGATGTCAGCCATGACTAACTTCATGAAGCATGATTTTGAACTAATTATAGAACCACAAATTTTCATCTTAGACATTAATAATCTAGATGAAGGAACTGAGGGTATTCTGGCTAAATTTGCAGACAATATAAAGATAGGTAAAGGGACTGATAGCATTGAGGAGGTGGGGATCCTGCAGAAGGATTTGGACAGGTTAGGGGAATGGGCAAAGATAACAAACAGCGAATTTCACAACTAATCTTGGAGGAACCGGTTTGGGCAAAGTTCACAACACAGAATCAGACTGGAGGTTGGCAAACGTGGTGCCACTGTTTAAGAAGGGTGGTAAAGACAAGCCAGGGAACTACAGACCAGTGAGCCTGACCTCAGTGGTGGACAAGTTGTTGGAGGGAATCCTGAGGGACAGGACACATTATTTGGAAAGGCAAGGACTGATTCAGGATAGTCAACATGGCTTTGTGCATGGGAAATCATGTCTCACAAACTTGATTGAGTTTTTTGAAGAACTAACAAAGAAGATTGATGAAGGCAGAGCAGTAGATGTGATCTATATGGACTTCAGTAAGGCGTTCGACAAGGTTCCCCATGGGAGTCTGATTAGCAAGGTTAGATCTCATGGAAAACTAGCCATTTGGATACAGAACTGGCTCAAAGGTAGAAGACAGAGGGTGGTGGTGGAGGGTTGTTTTTCTGACTGGAGGCCTGTGACCAGTGGAGTGCCACAAGGATCGGTGCTGGGTCCTCTACTTTTTGTCATTTACATAAATGATTTGGATGCGAGCATAAGAGGTACAGTTAGTAAGTTTGCAGATGACACCAAAATTGGAGGTGTAGTGGTCAGCGAAGAGGGTTACCTCAGATTACAACAGGATCTGGACCAGATGGGCCAATGGGCTGAGAAGTGGCAGATGGAGTTTAATTCAGATAAATGCGAGGTGCTGCATTTTGGGAAAGCAAATCTTAGCAAGACTTATACACTTAATGGTAAGGTCCTAGGGAGTGTTGCTGAACAAAGAGACCTTTGAGTGCAGGTTCATAGCTCCTTGAAAGTGGAGTCGCAGGTAGATAGAATAGTGAAGATGGCATTTGGTATGCTTTCCTTTATTGGTCAGAGTATTGAGTACAGGATTTGGGAGGTCATGTTGCGGCTGTCCAGGATATTGGTTAGGCCACTGTTGGAATATTGCGTGCAATTCTAGTCACCTTCCTATCAGAAAGATAGAGTCATAGAGATGTACAGCATGGAAACAGATCCTTCGGTCCAATCTGTCCATGCCGACCAGATATCCCAACCCAATCTAGTCCCATCTGCCAGCACCCGGCCCATATCCCTCCAAACCCTTCTTATTCATATACTCTGTTGTGAAACTTGAAAGGGTTCAGAAAAGATTTACAAGGATGTTGCCAGGGTTGGTTGATTTGAGCTACAGGGAGAGGCTGAACAGGCTGGGGCTGTTTTCCCTGGAGCATCGGAGGCTGAGGGGTGACCTTATAGGAGGTTTACAAAATTATGATGGGCATGGATAGGATAAATAGACAAAAACTTTTCCCTGGGGTCGGGGTGTCCAGAACTAGAGGGCATAGGTTTAGGGTGAGAGGGGAAGGATATAAAAGAGACCTAAGGGGCAACGTTTTCACAGAGGGTGGTACGTGTATGGAATGAGCTGCCAGAGGAAGTGGTGGAGGCTGGTACAATTGCAACATTTAAGAGGCATTTGGATGGGTATATGAATAGGAAGGGTTTGGAGGGATATGGGCCGGGTGCTGGCAGGTGGGACTAGATTGGGTTGGGATATCTGGTCGGCGTGGACAGGTTGGACTGAAGGGTCTGTTTCCATGCTGTACATCTCTATGACTCTAAGTGGCAGATGGAGTATAGTATGGGAAAGTGTGAGCTCATGCACTTTGGTGGGAAGAATAGAGGCATGGATTATTTTCTAAATGGGGAGAAAATTCATAAGTCTGAAGTGCAAAGAGATGGGAATTCTAGTCCAGGATTCTCTCAAGGTAAACTTGCAGGTTGAGTCAATAGTTAGGAAGGCAATTGCAATGATAGCATTTATTTTGAGAGGACTTGAATGTTAAAGCAGGGATGTACTTCAGAGGCTCTATAAGTTCTGGTCAGACCACGTTTGGAGTACTGTGTGCAGTTTTGGGCTCCACATCTCAGGAAGGATGTACTGGCTCTGCACTGTGTTCAGAGGAGGTTCACGAGAATGGTCCCAGGAATGAAAAGCTTAATATATGAGGAGAGTTTGAGAACTCTGGCTTTATACTCGATGGAGCTTAGAAGGACGGGTGGTTGGGATCTAATTGAAACATACAGAATACTGAACGGCCTGGACAGAGTAGATGTTGGGAAGTTGTTTCCATTGTTAGGTCAGACTAGGACCCAAGGGTAGAGCCTTAGAGTAAAGGGAAGACCTTTTAGAACGGAGATAAGGAGAAACTTCTTCAGCCAGAAGGTGGTGAATCTATGGAATTCATTACCTAGAAGGCCGTGGAGTTTATTTACGCTGAGATAGATAGGTTCTTGAGTATCAATGGGATCAAGTGTTACGGGGAGGAAGTGGGAGAATGGGGTTGAGAAACTTATTAGCCATGATTGACAGTGGAGCAGACTCAATGGGCTGAATGGCCTAATTTCTGCTCCTATGTCTTATGGTCGATTAGCTAGAGATGTAACAACTACAGCTATTTTTGCATTTCCCAGAATATTATTCAGCAATTACATTTGCTTTGATTCTGTAAGAACACATGATAGCAGAAGTAAGGATTGTGTCTGCTGGCATGCTTTTTAAATGATATTATTGACAAAGTAGTCATGACATTATTCAAAAGGTCATGCAATTGCAAAGAGTGTGAATGTGGAATGGTCATAGTGGGAGATGGTGGCTGGACAGCTCCGAGAATTTGAAATAAATTTTCAGAGAAACCTGCCACATTGATGAAGCAAGTATTTTTGACTGTTTTTTGTGAGCATTTATTGTGTGGAGGATCTCCATTATTGCAAAGCAAAAATTCCTTAGGGAGTAATAGCGTTTTAGAGTTTGTTTTCCAAAATGACATGAGAGCGAGAGATATGAGACGATGAAAACAACATGTCTTTGTTGTTCATACAGAGAATTTGAAATCATAGCTCACCAGGATTTAATTACGTAGCTGTAAAATTAAAGTAATTATTTTGCTGTAGTGGGTAAAGAAAACAACAATTATTTACTTTCCAAGAATCAATCAAAAAGCACTTGCTTCATTGACTCTGGACAGAATTCCCAGGAAATTCATTCCAAATGCTCAGATTCAAGATGTGCAATCACCATCAACTGTGAACATACCGCATCCCCATCCCAGATGTCTTTTCAAATCACATAACCTTTCACTCACAGCTAGTATCACTGGGAGCCTTGTTATTATAAGTGTTTTGCAATAGATATGAGCACTTTTTTTTTCCCCCATGTCGTTACAGAATCTGAGCAATCTTAAAATGATAAATATTTCTGAGCTTCAACCTTAAAATGATCAATCTCATTATCTCATTTGGTTTCTTGACCAAACTCAGTCTAACATAGTGACCTGAAGCTGAGTTAATTTTTACAATAATTCGATATTGTGGTCTTAAAGACATAATGCTAACCTTATGAAAGAATGATATACTGTACATTGTATGGTTCAATATACTTGCCATTCTAATAAAAGAGCATAATTTCACTTAGCATGACCAAATATCTACATAGACTGATGGATTAAAAAGTCCCTCACTCACACTCACTCACTCTGTCTCTCCTGCATGCACACACATACAAGTTTATGGGGTGAATCTGTATTTGCAGAATTATATTTTATTTTGCTCAAAAAATGCATAACTTACAGTCAAACTACGTAAGATTCTGTAAATTCCACTTTAGAATTCGAACCAGTCTGACTCAAGATGGGGACACAGACAGACTTTAACCTCACATCTTTAATGCACTGTCTGAGCTGACATGACACATTTTGTTAGAAACCTAAAGTTATCTTGGAGTTCTGGCATTTAAATATTAATGAACCAAAACTAGCAAAACCGTTCTAAAAAATGAAAGATCTTAATCTAAGTTTGTTTAATATATTTCAGCCACATGATACTGTAACCTTTTGCTATAAACTCTGTGACTTATGGTCCTGCTCCACAACCACCTGATGAAGGAGCAGTGCTTCGAAAGCTAGTGCTTCCAAATAAACCTATTGGACTATAACCTGGTGTCATGTGATTTTTAACTTTGTCCACCCCAGTCCAATACCAGCACCTCCAAATCAGGATAAGGGTTGACAGCTTGTAGTTTACTTTTACCACAAACCAAAATACCTCTTTGTTACCTGATCAATGACTCCCAAAGGAGGCTTGTTAAGGAATGCTCTGCCATTTTCAATTGGTGCCAACGAGGAACCATACGCAAAATTTTGGAGAGGTTAAATTAATATTCTGATCATGTGACAGATGCGCATTGTTATCAGATGTTTTTAACCAGTCGTTTATTCTTGGGGGAAGAAGCAATGCTTTAAGATGAATGCTCCAGCCACTTTTATTTAAAATTGATACAGAGGTGTTTAATTTTTTTGTTTTAGACAACCGTGTTTATGTAAGATGCATAAACTCATCACCAAAATCAGAGAACAGAGAAACTCTCAGAGACCAACCTTGTGATTGACCAATACCTGTTGCATCCTTTACCTTGACAGGAAGCACTCTTTAAAGAGGCCAAGGCTACTTAGGAATAGGTTGGAAAAAAAAAATCAGGATACTAAATCTGTGCAGGTGGGCAAAGCCTAAACTAAAATAAAGCTGCACAACCTTCCAGTATTGACCATCAGCAAGCTTCACTGAACAGTAAAAGAGAATAGTGTAGAAGGCTGTTTGGCACATCTGCTAGAAATCCTGTTTTTTTGTCTGTAACACTGCTGGTTCCTCATTCTCAAACAGCTGATTAACTCCTCCTCAATGAAATGGTTTCCATGCTTTTTCAGGTCAGCCAGATCCCAAAAACTCTCTTGGTGAAAAATATTCTTCTCATCTCCTCTGGATCTTTTGCTAATGATTTGAATATATGATCTCTAGTTATTGACCTATTTGTCAGACGGATTTTTTTTTTGTCTACTATGTCAAAATCTCTCATCAACTCTATTAGCCCAACATGGAATCACAGAGCATGAAAACAGACCCTTCAGTCCAACTCATCTGTACCAACCAGGTATCCAAAACTGATCTAGTCCCATTTGCCAGCATTTGGTCCATATCCCCTTAAACCCTTCCTATTCATGTATATATCCAGATGCCTTTTAAATGTTGTAATTGTAACCACCTCCACCACTTCTTCTAGCAGCTGGTTCCATACACACACCACCCTCTATGTGGAAAAGGTTGCCCCTTAGGTCCCTTTTAAATCTTTCCTCTCTCACCTTAAACCTATGTCCTCCAGTTTCGGACTCCCCCACCCTAGGAAAAATGCCTTGGCTATTCACCCTATCCTATGTCCCTCATGATTTTATAAACTTCTGTAAGGTCATCCTTCAGTCTCTGATGCTCCAGGGAAAAAAGCCCAAGGCTACTCAGCCGCTTCCTATAGCTGAAACTCTGCAATTCCGGCAACATCCTTGTAAATCTTTACTGCACCATCTAAAGTTTAACAACATCTTTCCTATAGAGGGGCAAGTAGACTTGTATACAGTACTTGAATAGTGGCCTCATTAATGTCCTGTACAGCTGCAACATGATATCCCAACTCCTATACTCAGTATTACAACCAATGAAGGCAAGTGTGCCAATTGTCTTCTTCACCAGCCTGTCTACCCGCGACTCCACTTACAAGGAACTATGCGCCTGCAAGTCCGGGCCTCTGTTTGTCAACACTCCACAGAGCTCTACTATTAACTGTACAAGTCCTGTCCTGGTTTCCCTTTCCAAAATGCGACACCTCACATTTATCTAGATTAAACTCCTCAGCCATTCCTCAGCCTATTGGCCCATCTAAGCAAGGTCCCATTGTACTGAGATAATCTTCACCACTGACCACTGCACCATCTATTTTGGTGTCAAACTTACTAACCTTACCTCTTATATTCACATCCGAATCATTTATGTAAATGACGAAAAGCAGTTGACCCAGCACTGATCTTTGCGGCACATCGCTGGTCACACGCCTCTGGTCTGGTAAACAACCCTCCCCAACTCCCCACCTTCAAAACAATTTTGCATCCAACTGGCTACCTGCCCCTGGATCCCATGTAATCTAACCTTACTAACTAGTCTACCATGCGGAACCTTGTCAAACTCTTTGCTGAAGTCTATATAGACAATGTCTACTGCTCTGCTTTCATCAATCTTCTTTGTCCCCTCTTTAAAAAATTCAATCAAGTTAGTGAAACACAATTTCTCACGTACAAAGCCATGCTGACTATCCCTAATAAGTCCTTGCCTTTCCAAATGCATGTAAATCCTGTCCATCAGAATCCTGTCCAACAACTTACCCACCACCAATGTTAGGCTTAATTGTCTGTAGTTCCCTGGCTTTTTCTTATAGCTTTTCTTAAATAATGGCACCACATTAGCCAATCTCCAGTCTTCCAGCACCTCACCCGTGGCAGGTGATAACACAAATATCAAGGGTCCCAGCAATCTCTTCCCTAGCTTGCCATAAAGTTCCGGGAAACACCTCATCAGGTCCCGGAATTTATCTACTTTATGCATTTTAAGACCTCCAGCGGCTCTTATTCTGCAATATTAACTCTTTTAAAAACATCACTATTTATTTCCATAAGTTACCTACTTTCCATATCCCTCTCCACAGTAAATGCTGACATTAAATTTTATTTAGTATCTCACTCATCTCCTGTGGTTCCACACATAGATGGCCACATTGATATTTTAGGGGTCCTATTCTCTCCCTAGTTACAGTGTTGCCTTAATGCATTTATGGAATCTCTTTGGAATCTCCTTAACTCTACTGGCTAAAGCTATCTTATGTCCCCTTTTTGTCCTCCAGATTTCCCTCTTAAGTATACTCCCACTGCCTTTGTACTCTTCTTGGGATTCACTTGATCCCAGCTGTCTATACCTGATTTATGCCTTTTTTCTCTTGACTACAGCCTCTAGTCATTCAGCATTCTCTACACCTTCCAGCCTTGCCGTTCACCATAACAGGAACGTATTGTCTCTGAACTCTCATTATCTCATTTTAAAAGTCTCCCAATCTGTGAACAGCCAATCAACTTTTGGAAGTTCCTATAATGGGATATCATTTTCAACATCACCTGTCTCAGGTGTAAGTGCTTGAAATTAATAAATGATGCCTCCGGTCTTCTTGGAAAAATGGAATGAAACAGAGAAAGAGAAAAAGATGCCAACATATCCGACACTAGGACAGAAATAGTGCTATCAAAACACAACCTTTTTTTTGGCCTATCTTGTCCATGGTGACACAAAGACACGCAGATGCCTTTTCTAATCCCATCTTCCTGCACACGGCCCATTGCCCTACAGCTTACAGCACTGAAGGTCCAGATCTGGATACTTCTTAAAGGAGTTTAGTGTCTCTGCCTCCACCACCAACTCAGGCAGTGAATTCCAGATACCTACCACTCTCTGTGTAAAATGATTTTCCTCACATCCCCTCTAATTACTCTGCCACTTAACTTGAATCTACGACTCCTGTTTTTTTTGAACTCCCTACCAAGGGCAACAGGTTGCTCCTGTCTGCTCTATATCTCACAATTTTATGCACCTCAATCATGTCACCCCTCAGCTTCCTCTGTTCCAAGGAAGACAACACCAACCTCTCCAATCTCTCCCGGTAGCTATAATTCTCCAGCCTCGGCAACATTGGAACAAATCTTCTCTGCATTCTCTCCAGAGCAATTACTTGCTTCCTGTAATGTAGTGATTAGAATGGCACACAGCATAATGTAGAGCTCCAATGCAGTTAGGGTGGAAATCCAGGATTTTGAGCCAGTAACACAGAAGGAATGGCGATATATTCCCAAATCAGGATGCTCAGTGCTTGGATGGGAATATACTTGAGAAAAACCTTTCCAGATGGTGGTGGTCTTGGGGTTGGAAAACACTGTCTGAGGACCCTTGGTTCACTTTGTAGAGGGTACACACTGCTGTTACTGAATGTCAACTTTCTATGGATGCATTGAGAGCTTGCTGTGGTGGGGTTGCCTGAGTGTTCTGTTGATCCCTAGAGTGATACAGTCAGGAGTTCTCACCAAATTGCAATCCAAAACAAATCTTCCATGGAGATCCAGGTGGAAGGTACTTGTGTGATACAAACAGCTGCGGCAGTGGCTAAAGGCTGCAGCAGTAGGGAAATACCCAGTCGTTCAGGTTTCCTTGCCACAACCTTCTGTCAAAGACTATGTGTCTGCTGATTCCCATGTTAAAACATATCCCTCAAAGTGTCCACATAGAACCAAATTTCCTGGGTGGACAATAATACTCGTCAATGAGTGATTGCTACTGCCACCACCTGAATGTCAGTGGAGGAGGGCGTGAGTCCTGTGGATGTGGTGCCAAATGAGCTGCTTTGTCCTGGATGGTGTCAAACTTCCTGAGTGCTCTGGGACCTGCACCCATCCAGGCAAATGGGAAGTATTCCATCCCACTCCTGACTGTGCCTTGTAGATGGTGGACAGGCTTTTGGGGAGTCAGGGTGCGAGTTACTCCCATCAGGATTCCTAGCCTCTGATCTGCCATTGTAGCCAATGCATTGATATGGCTAATCCAATGTAATCTCTTGTCTATGGATGATAGGGGAGGATTCAGTGATGGGAACACCATTCAATTTCAATGTTTTGGTTGCAAAATATTTATCACCAGTTAAACTTGTTATTCAGTTCCAACAGTTCAATTTTACAATACTAGCTTAATTTGTCAGAGATAGTTGTCTGAGACATTCTTAAATGGACTTGAGTAATCTGGGTGTCCTTGGAAATGAATTACAAAACAAATAGTATGTAGACACAAGTGATTAAGGCGGCAACTGGAATAAAATATAAAAGTAGAGAAGTTTGACTACAGATGTACAGGGCATTGGTGAGACTGAATCTGGAGAATTTTGTTTTGATTTCCTTACTTAAGAAAGAACATAACTGCATTAGAAGCTCAGACAAAGTAACCTAGAGTGATTCCTGGGAAGGAGAGATGTTCTTATGAAGAAAGCTTCAACTGGTTGGGCTTAAATCCTTTGGATTGAGAGGTGCTGTTTTGAAATGTATAAAATCCTGAAATAAAAGCAGAATACTCCTGAAGATAGGAAATAGAAATATGTGCTACAGAAACAGAGTTAACATTTCAGGTCCAGTATGACTCTTCTTTGGCAGACTGGTAATGTTAACTTTCTCTCTCCTCAGATGTTGCCAGACCTGCTGAATTTCTCTAGCATTTTTATTTTATAAGACTGAGTGGCCTTAATAGAGTGAATGCTGAAAGGATGATTTCCTATTGTGGGAGAGATTAGAACTAGTGGACAAATGACACAAACACATAAAAAGCCTTTTTAAGATGGACATGAGAAGATTTATTTTTCCTTTGAGGTTTGAACACCCGTGGAACTCTTTTCCCCAGAAAAAGGTTTGGAGGGAATGTTGCTGAATATTTTTAAGACAGAGGTAATTGCCTCCCATGTTAGGCTACAATCAGATCAGTCATGATCTTGTCAACTGGCACAGCAGGGTCAAGGGTCGATTGCCATAAACCTGCTCCTATTTCATACAAATATATGAGAGAGGAGAGGAGAGAACTCCTGATGGCATTCAAAT
The DNA here is from genome assembly GCF_037043375.1 of Chiloscyllium plagiosum. Classification (NCBI taxonomy): domain Eukaryota; kingdom Metazoa; phylum Chordata; class Chondrichthyes; order Orectolobiformes; family Hemiscylliidae; genus Chiloscyllium; species Chiloscyllium plagiosum. Next base: position 25,892,631 of record NW_028270175.1, on the reverse strand, counting down.
GACGTGGTAAGTATTTTCATAAAGATCTCTGTGAATGGATCTAATGTTAGTGGAGTTTTTATACCAAGGTGGTACGGTTTTCCTTACAGCCTGTGCTGTAAAGCTATTTCAATTTTCACATGCTTATGAATCACAGTCATACAGCATAGAAAAAGGCCCTTCGGCCAACTCAACCATGCCAACCAGATTTCCTAAACTGAACTCGTCCCATATCCTTCTAAACCTTTCCTACTCATGTACCTGTCCAAGTGTCTTTTAAATGTTGTAATTACATTCACCTCTACCACTTCCTCCAGTAGCTCGTTCAAAACACACACACCATCCTCTGTGAATGGGTTACCCCTTAAGTCCCTTTTAAATCTTTCCCTCCTCACCTTAAACCTATGCCCTCTGGTTTTGGACTCACCTACCCTGGGGAAAAGCCTTGGTATTCACCTCATCTATGCCCCTCGTGGTTTTATAAACCCCTATAAAGGTCACCTCTCAGCCCAGTATACTCCAGGGAAAAGCAGCCCCAGGCTAAATATAACTGAGAACTCAACTTCCCCGTCTCGGTAACGTCCTTGTAATTTTTTTTTGCATCCATTCCAGTTTAATAAGTATAATCTCAGTTTAATCTTCCTCATTAGATTCATAAAGTTATTACAAATTACCTACCAGGGCAAGGGGCACATGACGCTATCTGCCGTTTCAAAGGTTCTTTTACTCATGGAAGTCAAAAGGTGCAAGATGCAATTACGCAGAGGGGAAAATCGCACTACTTTCATTCCATTTGTTCCAGCTCAGATCACATCAACCAAGTACAGTCTACTGCACAAAATTATCACTCAGCAAGATAAACTACAATGAAGAATACATTAAAAAAAAAACAAAGTTATAGCAATTGATAATCAGCCTTTATACTGTGAGACAAGGCGAAAGCCACAGCCTCGGATACTGATTCTGTTCAATTCCTTTTGCCCAATTATTAACAATCGCAAAATAACCCCATTCTCGCCAAATCTGGTTTTCTTCAAAAAAAAAGCGAAATTCCAGTGTCACTTAAAAAAGAAACAGAACCCTATGTTCTACTCTTCACCAAACACCGCCGGTATAAACTGGAAACCTGGGTAAGAGAAACCGAATTGGACTTGTTCAGTCACCTTAAACTAATGACCCCGAGTTTTGATATTATTGACAAGCATTGCTGCTGAACGTTAGCAACTCTGCAAGTTTAGCCAGAAATAACCACTGACTGGGTGACGCGGGGGTGGAATAATGCAAAATACACTGGACGTTGGAGATAAGTAGTAAACAAAAAGGATGAAAACAAATGCTAAATTGCCCACAGTGTTAGGTGCATTAAGTAAGAGGGAAATGGGTCTGGGTGGGTTACTCTTCAGAGGGTCGGTGTGGACTTGTTGGGCCGAAGGGCCTGTTTCCACACTGTTGGGAATCTAATTTAAAAAAAAACAGAAAATCCTGAAGACACAGCAGATCCTGCAGCACCTGTGGAGGGAAATGTGATCGCGACAGGGATAAACAAGCCCCAGTGTGTCAGGTGACAGCAAACACCAAGGGACTCACCAGATAGGCAGGGCTACCCAGCACAGCGCCCATGGCTCCGGCAACTGCCCCGGCCGCGATGCTGCAGCTGGTGCTCACTCTGCCGCCCTGCTCCCGGGTGAAACCCAGCGCCTCCAGCTGTGAGTAGGCGCCGAGCCGGACCCCGTTCATCAGCGCCTGGTAGAGGATGGCGGCCCCCAGCCCCTTCTGCAGCCCGAGCAGCCCGTCCTCCCGGGCGATCAGCACCAGGGCGTGGAAGGCGTTGCGGTAGAGCCGGGGGTAGGAGCCCCGGGCGCGGAGCTCCCCCTGAAGCTGCATCCGTGTCTTCACCACCTCCAGCGGGTTGGTCAGCACACAAGCCCCAGCCGCCGCCGCGCCGCCCAGCGCGAAGTCCAGCGCCTGCCTCCGCTGTTGCATCGTCCCGGTCCGGGTCAGGCCAGGCCGCGCCCAGCCAGTCCCCCTCCGGGGCTGGGATGACAGCGGACACGCCGCTCCTAGCACCGGAGGCGATTGCCGGTAAGCTGGGACTCGGGAGCACGTCGATCACCACTCGGCCCGCCCCTTACATGCACACCCCCACAGAGGAAGCCAATGGGAAGCGGACATGCACCGCGCCCCTGAAAGAATCGCACCCACTGTCATTCCCAAGCGGGGCAATGACACAGGAGGGCGGCCAGGTTATCCATTTATTGTTTCACAGGATGTGTCGCCTATTCCTAATTGCGCTTGAACTAAATGTATTTTAGACTGTCTCCCCAAAGACAGTACGTAGATGAAGATGCACAGAGATACACCTCTGATAAAAACAGAACAATAAAGGTTTTTCTCTTTCGGACAGGAAATAGGAGACCAATACCTTTATTAATTCCATTCTATTTACATTAAGTTATATACAATAAACACTGCATTTACATTGTATAAACACAAAACATGCATTGATAAGTATAAGTACTGGGCACCTAAAGATTGCATCAACGTTAATGTACACACTTTTAGGTTATAGTATATTACACAAGTAGTGAAAATTCTCCAGGATCTGTCGAATTACGTATGCCTCAAAAGTTGTACCATTCAATATTAGTGATATAATAGATGATCAGTCTTTTTCAGTCTGTTTTACCTCACATTACACATCTGTATTAATATCATTGAGTAATATAGCAAAGGCAGGAAAGAAAGATGCAAAAATCTATAGACCAACAGTAGGCAAACTAAACCAAGTTAGCTTTACTTGTCAAGTGATAGAGACAATGCAACACCTAATCACTGGCAAAACACACTTTGTTATTCATTATTTTGAGATGGGATGGAACCAATTTTCATATTTGCAGTCAGGTAAATTGATCTAATAATTCCTCATTGAAATTAACTAGTTTATCACCACAGAACTACTATTAATGACTTTATAGTCTTAAAACTTTAAACAAAACTGAAGATATCTTTCTGGTGTTTAGAGGAGTACTGTTTATTTTAAAAGAAAGAGCAATGTAAAGGTAAAAAATATCTTAAACGTATTTAAATCAACCTTTCTTTGCCCTTTCCAGGCTTGCTGTTTCCCTGGTATATTTTCACACCAAGACAATGTCATGTTTCTGTACTGAATGTGATTACACTGGATTTGAGGGCTCAAACCTTGGGGCAAATTAATTAGCTACACTCCTCGATCTTCTGGTTTAAAGAGCAATTTAATTTCCTACAGTTTCCACACTGTAGGGAATTAAATCTAATTTAAAAAAATTGTAAACATAGAAAATGGATTGGATTCAAGGCACAGTTTAATAGCCCCTTTGCTTAAATACAATGAGTAACTTTTCCATTAAAGTAACTTTCTTCTTGCTGTACACAGATTACCTAACAGTCACCTGAAGTTTAACAGAATACCTTCTTTAGCTTAGACACTGAAGGATTTGAGCGGGTAGTGTAAAGGTCTAATTTCAAGGTTCAATATCTCAAGATAGTAGACAACTTGCTAAGAGTAATCATGAGGTGTTTTTACACAAATATGAAGCCTTTCTTGATCTAACTCTGCAACATATTAAATAGTCTCTGATCTATGCTTATGAATCAAAGTAATTAATAACACAATCAGGTCACAACCATAAATGCTTGAACAGGACATCATTCCTATAAAATGACACTAACCCCACTTTTTACAAAGCACTTGGAAATATTTTAAATGATTAGATACTTTCAATTCCCACAGTTGGGAAAAAACCTTATTGTAACATATTATCATTCAATTCATCTAACAATTCTACTTAGTTCAGATTGGTGCAATATCTACTGTGGAGTTTTCTACTTCTAGAACCAGTAAACTTTGACCTCTAGATTGGAGTTACAAAACAAACCCTACAGTGCATACAAAAGCAAATCTCATTAAAAAGATGAGAAGATAATTGGATTGCACATTTCACTTTGTGGGTTCGGTAACAAAATAACATGGACCAAGTTAGTAAGGTGTTCATCATTCACACATTACAAATTGCAACCAGGGCTGTTTTTGGACACTACACAAAACAAAGACTTCAAGGTGGAGAACTCTGCCACTCTGCATCACATAAATATCTTACAAGATGAAAACTCTTGCAAAACAAAATATACCACATATTCTTAAATACCCTTGCACATGGGGTGGTTATTTGTGTATATATGGAGAGAAAACAAATCGCAGTTCTTTTTGAACATTTAACCCAACACCTCTGTAGGAGATTCCAACCATCACACATTAACCTTGCTTCTAAAAATCCCAACCTAACTGTAGTCCTAACAGCTATGGAAATTGATGATTCCAGTACATACTGAATCCAATATCATCAGCATTTTCCTTTCTTTAATAACGTGCATAAAATTACAATAGACTTTTTTTTAAATTAAGTACATGGTGTAGCAAATTAGTATACTTGAATATTAGCACCCTACTCGATTGTATGTGTTCATCTAGAATCTCCATACTGTAACTGTTTGTATAGTATCCTCTTCCTTTTTAACTTTCAATCATTCACCTCCCTGCTAAAAGACAGGGGAAGGGACTTACATAAATGTCATTAGATTTAGGATGACCCTAAGACCTTCAGGACCAATTAAATGTTGTCATTGTTGTTATGTAGGCAAAAACTACAGCCAACCTGTACACAGCTTGTCCCAAAAACAACATAGATAAATTACCAGTTGATTTGGTTCTCGTGGCATTGGTTAAGAAGTCTTGCTCAGGAGACACAAACAATCCTGGTTTTCTTTGAAAAATGTCATCCATCTGAACAGGAATGTGGGGTAGTGTGTCAACATCTCATGTGAAAGACAGCAACTGTAAATGCAGCACTTCTCTATACTGCACTGGGAAATCACAGGAGTTAATGTTCTAAGCTCTGGAGTAAAGTTTGATGAACCAAGTGAGAATGCCACTAATGAGTGAAGCTTAAATGAAGGTGTTAAATTGTGCTAAATTCCACAGATACCAAAATGGCTTCAGCTGAGTACTGTTCTATGGTTCTTGCACAAGACTTATTTTTGGGTAGGTTTACAAGTGCCAGTGTAGACTCACTATTAGGTACAATTCAATGTGGGATTGGGCATATGTTATCAGGTACAATTCTATGGGCAGTATTTTAGATACAAATGCATTAGCAGTTCAAGGCAGAAGAACACCAACTCCTTCTAAAGGGCAATTAAGGATGAGCAATAAATGTTGCCTGTAAACATGCCAGTAAACATCAGTAACATTATCAACCAAAGACTCAAAGATCCACATAGTGTACATTGTTTTCTAGTGCTAGTCAGTCAGTGTAGAAACCTCACGAATTCTACATCACTGCAAACTCTAGCACCCCATTTGCTATCCCAGAGATCAGTCTTCCAAGCATGAATCAAATACTGAACCCGGGATCCTCCTGATTTGTAAGACTCAGCTGCTCTATGCTTAAACTTGCTGAGATATTGGGTGAAAAGAGGAAACCTCACACTTAACTTTAAACAATATCTTACAAGCAGAATGCAATAAAAGAACATTCCCACATTTGGGTTGTCAAGATTCACATCAGTCAAGGGTCTGAGGGAGTTTAGTTAAATCAAAATCTAAAAACATCTAAAATTATATAGCAAGTCTATATCAGAATCCCAAAAATCAGCACCTCTAAAAATCCAGTTTTAATACTGATTTCATTTTAGGTGACCCTTCACTTTGACAAATGGAAAGTACAAGAGTTCTGGATTGTTATGAAATACTCAAATACAGGAGTTAATAGACTGAACACTTACATAGTCCTTTGTCAATGTAATGGGTCACCTTTTGGTTTCAACTCATCCTCGCTCAGTTGAGGCAGTGTAACATAGGAGTTTTACAAAACAAGGTGCAATCTGCAGAGCTTAAAAACATGGTGGCAAATAAAGTTTAATTTTTGCACAACTGCCAAGTCAAGGCTTCCCAATCGGTGGGTCACAACCTCACTCTGAGGCAGCAATAGCTGCTGTGAATCTCTGACCAAGTATCAATAGCTATGTGACCCCTTTCCACCCTCCAGGTTCACTTAATAGTGGGAATGGCTTAATTACTCAATCCTGTCCAGGAAAACATAATGGAAAGGTAGATGCATTTGACTGAAAAAACTCTGGCGTAAACAGCTTTTCTTTCCACTTCCACAGGTCTACTATCTCAGCAACTTTCACAACAGGAGGGGGTTTGGGAAGCATTGATCTAAGAAATGCACAAATTGATTAACCAGATCAGACTCTCCAAAGTAGGGTGTACATTTTTGTTCTTGTAGGGTTCAAAAACATTTTTGATTCAGTGTTAATTAACCACTCAGTCCTTCCATTACTCCAATGTTGGTGCTTTTGAAAATATATTAACTGTGGCTTGGCTCTGGTAAAAAAAAGTCATAAATCCTCGGGTTTTAAATCCTTTACTATTTAGTTATATTGGGTTTATTGTTTTTAATCACTCATTTGTTGTAGCTACATGGCTTTTGGTTGTTGTCAGTATAACTGACTCTTTTTCTTTTAAGCATGTAAGCAAAGCATTCACAAGGAATAGGTCACCCACAGACAGTTCCACGTATTTGATTTCTATTATTTAAAGGTTTTCTTTACATAATGCTTCGCCAGTACCCCAGCTACAACGTGCAGCTCTTTCTGCCTATTAATGTGTAGAAAACAAATAGGATTACAAGTTGAGTTTGGTTGATCAGAATATAATCAGGTGACTTCTCAATACAATGATCAGGTTTGAGCAGTTCTGAACAAAATTATATAGAGTTAAGCATTTCGAAAACATCTTAACTGCCACTAATGCATTATTTAACGCTAGGAGAGAGGAAGCTTAGATACAGTTTGGCGAGAGAAACTAGTGACTTTGGAGTTTTCTCCCTCTTCTCCATCATGAAGGTGCTCATTTTAATTTTCAAATTCTACGAACACGAACTCTGCTGAAATACAGATTTCCAAGGGCTCTGATTCTTGTTGTGATAAAAGATTTCAAGGATCCTGTTTTTTATGGGTGTCAGCTCTGGGTGGTTATTATTGCATAGACACCGATAGATCACTTGATCAGCTACCCTGAGTTTAGCATTTGTCAACAGTTGTCACCAGGGAGGTGAATTTTCATCCTGAACTATACAGCAAATGCAAGCCTCAGACAGAAGAGTATATAGTTACCATGCTAGGAAACAAAAGCTGAGTTTCCATTAAACTGCAAAAACCATTATTTGCCCAAATCTCAATATTCCCTCAGCCTGCATATTACTATATTTCTTCAGAATTCAAAAATTGCAAAAGGAAAAATGAAGGTAATGTGCACATTTATTGCTGAGCTCACAGGAACAAGCAATACTTGGGTTAGTGTATAAATAGAGGTAGACTACAAAATGTTCTGCAACATTGAGATACTGCCACTAGATTGAGATGGGGTAATGAACACTACACTGCAGTATATTCACAGTGCCTAGTGGCAGCAAAAGAAGAGAGTTTATATCGTTATACAACACAGATAATAACTGGCTGAAAACAGCACTGAGATTTGCTTGGTCCGCATAGGCCTGGGCCTTCTGGCCAAGGAGTTGGTACCTTTGCCTGAGAAACTTTCAAACATACCACTGTAAATGTTACTGTTATACAGGAGCTCTTGTAAACATTGGTGCATGTATTTGTTATTTGCACACTATTCCACTACTGATTAAGGATGATCAGCCATGATCATATTGAATGGTGGTGCAGGCTCGAAGGGCAGAATGGCCTACTCCTGCACCTAATGTCTATTACCTATCTACAATCTCAGCAATGGAACTGTTTCCAGGTTAGAACTACCACAGGTAGACAATCCTTTATCTGAAATTCCGAAATCCGAACATTTATCGTGAAGCTTTTTCTCTCCAGAACAAGGTTGTTTGGCATGCAAACAGTTAACCCAACTCCATACCCACTCAACCTACGTTGCTCAGATGTGAAGTAGCAGTGTTGCCCAGCACTGGGCAGGCGTCAATTCTGTCTCAGCACTCGTAGTAATCACAGGCAGGTCTGCTGTTTGGTAATTTTTTTATTTTACTATGAAAATGTAATTTAATCCTTTATCCAAAAAAAATTCCGAAATCCAAAAGACAGCTGGTCCCAAGGATTTCGTATAAAGGATTGTCTACCTGTACTTTAAATGAATGAATCATTTAGTAAAATACATGATATAAGTGGGGAAAGCTTTGAATTTTTGACACGACTCAAAATACAACATCTAACTTGAGCTACAGATCAACAACTCTTTCCTACCTGCCATTTCTTGCATATGATTTTTTCTGACATATAGTTGGAAAATCCAACCTCACTGAGTTGGCTGAAAATAAAAATGCTTTCGTCATATTACCAATTATCAGTTCAATCTAGTAGTGCATTTGCATTTAAACAGCATCTTTGACACTCGAATTAAAGCAGAGGATGCAGTGGTTGCTTCACCAGATGTAAAGATAGGAACCACAGTCCAGAGAGTCTCCATTAATGAAAAATATCTTGTGCAAGATTCTCCATTTACCAGGAAGAAGGTCAGAAACTGAGCTTTATAGACACTGACCTCATGGGACACAACTGAAACATATTTACAGATTAAACCTTAAGAGGCTTCATTTAAAAGTGACTGGAGTGCAGCCAGACTTAAACAGTATAACTTAATAAAAGCACTTTTGTCTATAAAAATTAGATCCTAAAATCTGGAAAGGCCCAAAGCTGTGATTATACATCACATGATGATATCCAGTCTTTTAAGTCACTGACATTGGGGAAAACAAAAATTCCCTAAAACCTTCAGACTGTTACAAGTAGGCATTCAGAGACTGGGATGCAAAGACATTTAAAACATCACCTGTTCCATTTTAGAAACATAGGTGAGTGTTTCAGCAACAAAAGGCAGTGATTCAGAGAGAAGTGTTTCTCAGGTTCCCTTGATCTTTGCACACTAGTCCTTGAACTTCTCCAAAGAAGAAATGATTTGATTTTGCTCAAGCAACTCTTTATATAAAAAAAAACTCTTAATGAAGGAGACAGTCATGCAGTTAGGTAACAAGCTTTCAGAGATGTGATGTTCATTGAATGTATCTTGGTGAAGCCATCAGACAAATTCATTGAGAATGCACACATTTCACAAGTGAAAGTGTGAAAGCACACCTATTCCCAGCTCAATAAGCAGAGTTTCATTCAAAATCTCTTCCGTTCCCTCCTCTTCATCCTTTCTAATAAATGACATTGTTGATGTATTTCCAAAGAATTGTCAGTTTGTCCATTTGGATTGGTACCATTTCCTTTTACATCCCATTTTCCTCTCCACACCTCCAGGAAGACCACTGCTCTCACACATTTGGAAATGCAGGAAGTCAGTAACAGTTGCAGCATTATTGCACCATATGGCCAGTGTTCCAAGGTGCTCAACACCATGGTTCACGTTCAGCACGTCCACGTGAAAGACTATCACTTCGCTGCCACGTGGTCCGAATGAGCAGGACTGCGTCATCACATTTCTTCTGAATGGAGGGATCTTGAAGCGATTTCTGAGGTAGATCCACCTCGAAAGGAGAATTAGCACAAGTCAAAATGCAACACTACTGAAAATAATAAAAGCATCGATTCAAGTTCTAGTCCTGTCCTTACCCAAGGACTATACACAGATATTGGAACAAGAGTTATGAGCAGGAATCTGGTTTGCTATATTTGTTCCAAACCCAGGAAGTGGGAAAGTACAGCACAGTTGAGTTTAAATAAACCGCTCCAATATCATAGTGGATAGCTGAAAACAACTCAATATGGATTGAATTGGAGATTTTCCCTACTTTTAATGCACGACATATTGCATTAACATGGTCATCAGGGGATTGTCTGGCAGACAGCTTAAATAACCCAAGATAACAGGAGAGATTATCCTTTTGATATGTGAACATGCAATGGCAGGTAAAATCCTACTACTTGCACTGCTCATTACTGGTGAAGTATTCTGCACATTCCAGCTTACCTGGTAGATCTTCCTCCATGCAATGTTCAATGCAGTAAGAAAATGTTGCAGCTCTTCAGCACAACTGAAATACAGGAACCACGGAGGAGATTTCTGATCATCAGACATCTCCTAGAACACAATTTGAGAAACACTAGAATAAGCGAAAATGTAATACAAGGCAACAGCAGCACAACAGGCAATTATCTAGCCAACTAAAAGATATCTAAGTGTTGGATAATACCAACTATGGTAGCTGTACCATTCCAATCTTGGACAGGGTAGGGATAGTGTGCATTCAAAAAACTAGAATATTTTATTCAAGATGAGGATTTTATGTCCAATTTATATTGCAACTCTTCTTTTGCTCAAGTTCAACTACTCACTTAATAGGAGAGCTTAAGATACACATCAGTCATAATTTAACCAAAGAACAGGACAGATGAGGGGCTGAATGTTCTATTTCTCTTCTCATATTTCTGTTGTGAGAAAACAATTTGTGAAGTTATGTGGCTACTAACATCAAGGATTGCCAGTTGGTTCTGGTAGTGGGATCAACCTTTCAACTGATTTGTGAAAACGAGGAGGTGGAGCTCATTGTTCCCCTGTATATTCCACCTTCCAACAGCCACATGCTACTTAGGAAAACTACCCCTACGTAATTTCTTTAATTTTATCATTAGTTCACCAAAATAGTAACTAAATTATTTAGCTTAATCAATCACACTGGCAGGGGCTCCTCAATCTTGAGAATTAAAACACAAACACTTGGATGCTGGGGAAAAATAAGCACTACCGCTGTTAGGCGTTAGTGTGGGAATAAAAGAAAAAAAAACAAACAGGAGTGTCAGAGGTTCTGCTCACTCTGAGAGCTGCCTCTGAGAAAGAAGATTTTAAAAAATACAAAAAAGTTAAACACAAACACTAATGAGTATAACCCCATGGCTTCAAGCCCCACTGCTCTGCAGTCTGCCATTTCTTAAATGGTACTTTCTTGTCATAAATACAGCAGAGAACAGGCACTTTTCAACTTGATGGAAAAGCAAGTGAACTTGGATTGTACTCCCAGTGATGGGTTACAGATAGCCACATGCCCTGAGAAAAACAGAGTGTCAGTTCTCACGGTTCAGGGAGATCTCAAGAATTATACATTAAAATCATTTGTGCTTCTTCTACAAAATATACAAAGCTATGATGATCAGGATTGTTCCTTTATTCTACATACAATGCCAAGCAAGTCAACAGAGGCTGTAGAGCTTTAATAAGGTGTAGACACAGCACTGTAACTGCACAGCAGAAACAATAATTTTAAAACTTCTGGAATTCTGAATAAACTTTTCACCAATTTGTAGAGACAGCTTTAGTTGTTACTCCTTGCAGGTGACCCTCGCAGCCCTCTGCCTTCTAAACTTAAAATTCCACCCACCATGCTGCAAATTAAGGAAAACCACAGGACATTTATGTCAGCATGGTGGCTCAGTGGTTAGCACTACTGCCTCAAGGTGCCAGGGACCCGTGTTCAATTCCACCCTCTGGCGATAGTCTGTGCGGAGTTTGCACTTTCTTCCGGTATCTGCCTGGGTTTCCTTACACAGTCCAAAGATGTGCATGCTAGGTGGATTACCCATGGGAAATGCAGGGTTACAGGGACGGGGGATGGATCGGTGTGGGATGCCCTTCAGAAGATCAGTGTGGACTCAATGGGCCGAATGGCCTGATTCCACACTGTAGGATTCTATGATCAATTGTAGCCCAGCAACAATAAGATCCTTTGCAATAGAGACAGGAACAAAATTTGCAAAATCAAAACATTTTCTAACAAGAAAATTACTAAGTATAAGATACTGAAGTGTTACCCACCATCACACAGTACTCTCTGCCAGGACTGGTGGAGATGCTGTTGACACTCGTTAGTTCAGCGCTGCCCAATAATCGGAAGAAGCTGGTCTGAGAGTCCTCATGGCAAGTAATCAGCATCCTGTCAGTCACAACGAGGCAGCATGGGATGCATGGAGAGGGTGAAATGCCCTGGGGAATGATCTGACAACACAACAGTTAATACGCTCAACAGTTACTGCTAACTGAAGGGCAAACAAACAAAAAAATCAAAAATTCAGGTGGAAGACTCTGGAATCAGTCTGCTCACTCTACTCAAGATTCAAATTCACCGTGGACTCTGTCATCGCAGTTGTTGCATATGCAATGATATCAATGACACCATAAAGTGCCTGTTGTTATTTAACACAAGCTATTGTCTTCCACCAGGTGTACACATTGTCTCTGGTACACAGAAGGATTTATGGGTATTTCAAATATTGAGCTTTTAGGAAGTTAACAATGGCAGATAATGTTGAATTAGCTGCTACAGGATCTGGAAAGAGGGATGAAAGACATTGTTTTGTGAGGTCATAATTAAATCATGTCTATAACCAAACAGGCAATCAGCGCAATGATTACCCAACAGCAGCAGTGTAAAATATCTTTTTATTCATTTGCGAGTCCTAGTACAGAATGGAACATTAACCCCCTGCAGTGTTCAGTATTATAGCATTAACACCTTTTTACAATTCCTTTGTGGCCTTAACTGTTGGCAAGGGGAAGTCAAGAAAAGCCAAACACTACCACTATTTATTATACTGTAAAGGATAGGACAGACTACACCTACTTTATAAGTAACTCAGAAAAGAAATCGAATCGCCATCTGCTCCACTGCCCTCAAAAATTTACAAATGTCCCGATGGGTAACTGACCATTTTTAGGGCTGGGTTAGCTGATCCCAGGGATTCCACAATTTAATATCCAGTAATTCCTCATGAAATGCAAGATTCTTTGGATTCTCTAAGGACAGAATTATGGGTGGTAAAAATGGGATAGTCTAGTATGGTAACTATCATTATCTGGGTTCACAATGAAGAAGAGGTACATGAGAGTGCTACTGCAGGGTGCCCAGTGCATTATGTCTCAGCCTTCATGATAAAATGCTACATTAAACATTTCATAAAAAAACAAAGCACCTTTGAAGGTTGGTCACTTGAAGACAGAAATATGATATTTAATATTCGCAATCAGAAAAGACAGTGCAACAGAATGAAACAAAATAGCTGCAATAAATAATGGATGGAATACCATACCCTATTCAATTGCAGGAAATGTATTTTGTGCTTTTTGTGACTGGGATCTCATTGCAGCTGTAGCTGACTTACCCCTTTTGATACTGCCTGACAAAGGTGCTGCATCCAGTCAGCCATCTCTTCTTCATTCTCAGCACTGAGTTCCAAAGCCAGGCGCGCAGTTAGAATCACCTGGAACGTGTGCGGTCGCTCAGTTGTGCTGGACCTGCGACAGCCTCCACACTGTTCTCCACTACAATACAAACAGCAAAGGGGGTTGGGGTGCGACCTTCAAAAACAGCATGACTGTGCTAAAAACAAAACAAACAAGGATGAACAATAGATTTGGACTTTCATGACATCTCTAATGTTTTTTGCTATAGGAATTTGCAATTGGATTCCTTTCAATTAAAGTCATAGAGATGTACAGCACGGAAACAGACCCTTCAGTCCAACTCGTCTGTGCCAACCAGCCATCATAACCTAATGTAGTCCATCTGCCAGCACTTGGCTCATATCCCTCTAAACACTTAATATTCATATACTCATCCAGATGCCTTTTAAATGTTGCAATTGTACCAGCCTCCACCACTTCCTCTGGCAGCTCATTCCATACACGCACCACCCTCTGCATTAAAAAATTGCCCCTTAGGTCCCTTTTAAATCTTTCACCCTCACCCTAAACCTATGCCCTCTAATTCTGGATTCCCCACCCCAGGGGAAAGACCTTGTCCATTTATCCTATACATGCCCCTCACGATTTTATAAACCTCTATAAGGTCACCCCTCAGCCTCCGATGCTCCAGGGAAAACAGCCCCAGCCTATTCAGCCTTTCCTGACAACTCAAACCCTCCAACCCCAGCAACACCCTTGTAAATCATTTCAAGTTTCACAACATCCTTCCAACAGGCTTGAGACCAGAATTACACACAATATTCCAAAAGGTCCAATGTCCTGTACAGCTGCAACATTACAGTCCAACACCAATACTCAATGCTCTGACCAATAAAGGAAAGCATACCAAACACCTCCTTCACAAAAGGTCTTTGTTCAGCAACACTCCCCAGAACCTTGCCATTAACTGTATAGGTACTGCTTTGATTTGCCTTTCCAAAATGCAGCACCTCACATTTATCTAAATTAACTGCCACTCCTCAGCCCATTGGCCCATCTGATCAAGATCCCGTTGTACGCCGAGGTAACCTTCTTTGCTGTCCACTATACCTCCAATTTTAGTGTCATCTGCAAACTTACTAACTATACCTCCTATGTTCACATCCAAATTATTTATATAAATGACGAAAAGCAGTGGACTCAGCACCAATCTCACTGGTCACAGACCTCCAGTCTGAAAGGCAACTCTCCACCTCCACCCTCTGTCTTCTATCTTCGAGCCAGTTCTGTACCCAAATGGATAGTTCTCTCTGTATTCTATGAGATCTAAGTTTGCTAACCAGTCTCCCATTGGGAACCTTGTCGAACACCTTACTGAAGTCCATACAGATCACGTCCACCGCCCTGCCCTCGTCAATCCTCTTTGTTACTTCTTGAAAAACTCAAATCAAGTTCGAGAGACATGATTTCCCACGCACAAAGCAATGTTGACTATCCCTGATCAGTCACTGTCTTTTCAAATATGTGTAAATCCCGTCCCTCAGGATTCCCTCCAACAATTTGCCCACCACCGATATAGGCTCACTGGTCCACCTTCCAGTCTTCTGGTACCTCACTTGTAACTATTGATGATACAAATATCTCAGCAAGGAGCCCAGCAATCACTTCCCTAGCTTCCCACAGAGTTCAAAGGTACACCTGATTAGGTTCTGGGGATTTATCCACTTTTATGCATTCTACAACACCCAGCACCACCTCCTCTGTAATATGGACATTTTTCAAGATGTCACTATGTATTTCCCCACATTCTACATGTTCCACGATCTTCTCCACAGTAAACACTGATCGAAAATACTCATTTAGTATCTTTCCCATCTTTGAGAGAGCGCGCGCAAGACAGAGCGCGCGAGAGAGAAAAAAAAAGTGCACGAGACACATAAACATGCACATCAGAGGCAAACGTAAACAGAGATGAACTGCTCAGTTTTTCACAGAAGTACTTACGCCAAGTTTACTGACATAAGTGGCGTTACATCTATCCTGTCGGGATACTGGTAGAGGATTCCGTTGCTACAGAAATAAAACAACTTCATTAATAGAATGGCACCGGCTGGCTATTCTCAAACATAACAACACCAGAAATTTTGTCTGAGTGAAGAAATTTTGCATCTCAGTTCTAAATAATTAATGAATGAGACCATACCAGTATGCTAGATTCCCAGCCAGTGGAAACAACTTAACTGTGTCTGTACTGCGAACCACTTTAAGAACGTGCATGTCTCAGTGAATTTACCTCCTATTATTCTAAACACCAGATTCAGTTCACTTCGCCTCACGTTAAGGGACAATCCCTTTAAATCCAGGAATCAATCTACTGAATCTTTGCTGTACCATTTTCACTGCAAATATATCCTTCCTTGGAATATGGAAATAATTCATTCCTAAACAGTTTAAATTCCATTTCACAGCAATCTACGTTATCATAAATACCCTGATTTTATGTCAAAATATCTACATTTTCCCATAATATTAGAGAAATCAGAGAGGTCATTTCCAAACGTCACATCAACGGGATAGTAGGAGTTCAATATAAAAGTAAGTGTGATGGAAAGCAAGCTGCAGCTTGTGCAGGGAAGCAATGTGAATAGGATGGAACTATACAGCACTTCTTGTTGGCTCAAGGATCTTTTGCGGGTAATTGGACATCATTTGAAGTAGCCAGAGTCACAGAATGTTCTGACTTGGACGTATAAATCACTGTTCTTTAAGAGTCACTGGGTCAGAATCTATTCTGAAGTAACATTACTACAAGAATTGTAGAAGCTCAGTGACCTATGACAACTTACTCAAGACAAACTATTGCAAGCTTAAACTCCTATTCAACACTATGCCTGTCTTGAGTTAGGTACTTGCAGCCAATGCACTAAATACCCCATTGCTATAGGAAACAACTACTGAACCAATCAACTGTATTAGGACACCAAGCTCTGGGCGATTACGATGCCATCTATGGTCGAGTTGTTCAATCTAAACTGTATGTCTCAGATCACACAATAAGCACAGAAACCAGGGAGAAGTCATGCATAGGTACAGATATTCAGCAACAATCAATGTCTACAGGGAAGCAGTGGAAGGAAAATACTGAAATAAAAATAGAAATCTTGCTAGTCTATAAATATTCACTATTCTTGCCAAGTACATCCACAGGTCCACAGAATCAAGAGAAAAAATTGAATATGGTGCTCAAATCTGATGTGGAGAACCTTACCTAAGCACTACATATGAGGACTTCCAGATTGGTGAGCCCAAATAACTGGTGCCAGCCTTGTAATGCAGAATTCCTTCTTTTGTAACAGTATTTCCATGTGCCATGTAGACATTCCTCTGGGGCCCTGCAGTTACATCCATGGGATCCTCCCAATGAATCAAACTGTAGAGATGGATAGTCACTTCTGACCCCTGAAAATATATCCACAAGTCAGGCACAGTAGCAGCTGCAACAAGACTGGTGCAAAAGAGACACGTACGGAAAACAACTTTCATTCCACTTTCGAAAAACTCTTCTGATCCTTCTCCCCTTGAGCATTGCCTGTCAACTTATTGCTATCTTCTGTTTCAAAATGGCATATGATTTTCCTCTTACTTGCATTTCATTTTATTGTTTGACCTCAGCTTTTACCAAGATATTAAACTGCAAAAAAAAAGATTCCATTCCCTACCTTGGCCTAACTTCTTGCTAAAACAAAGATTTTTTTTGCATCAATTTAGTAAAACTTTGTGTCCTGCACAAAGGATCTTGATTCTTTATCTTGGCTTTGTAGACATTTTTCAACCCATTTCTTTTTCTCACCATCACTCATTCTCCCTTTGCTAAGAGCTAACAACTGATACTTCATCCACAATGAAATGGAACCCTGTCGCTCTTTCCCATCACATGGCCTATAGGAGCCTTAGCTTAATTGCCCAGCAGTGCACATTCCCAAGTTGAGACTAAACAGCAAAGTTTGTTCTGCTCGTTTACCAGAAGGAAAAATCATCCAGCAGATCATCCAGCTCAGTTATCACATTACCTCACAGCTTGACTCCTGGGCCACAAACTTAGTCAGTGCCAGTTTCTGCATAGTTGCATCAGTAAGGATGCTGGGATATGGAGGCTCTCTGCAGCCCTTAATCATGGCAGATCTCAAGGCAGCAAGGAAAAACCTAAACATCAGGAAAAATAAGGAAAACACTATAATTGGTGCTCAAACAAAATGTGACTAAGCTAAAATAACTAGTTAGAGGCATTACCTTTAGTACTACAGGTTCATTAATCACACTGCTATTGCTGTTGCTGATAAATACTGGAATTGATCAGCAGTTTCCTTGACCCAATGCTCCCCCTTCAGGAGAAAAGACATGCTTGTTTTGACATGCAGTTCTATAGATGCCAAACATCCTCTTAATACCTCAACCCACTAGATATGCATGGTTGCATTTTGAAAGCAATGTATTCTTTAGGGTTGTGGACAGCACAACTGAGCATATTTTATCAGTGTCCGACACACGAATCTCCAATTGGGTTTGGGAGACAGAGCTAAATTTATGAACTGGCCAATGTCATTGAAGCTTGCTCCTTACAAATTTTGACTGAGATCAGCAAACTTTTAGATTGGCACTAAGTGATAGAGGCTGCAAATATAAGTACGCTTCACTAATTTTCAGAAAAATTACAGATTTAGGATTGTCACCCAGACATGTAAAAAAACTCTCTTTAGTGTGAGCCTAGTACAAGTTAGGAATCATTGTTACATGCAAGTGATTGAGGTTTGGAACCCTGTTCTACAAAAAAAACTTGATTATGAATCAAGTTGTCAATTATAAAATGGAGGTTGATAAATATTTGTTAACTAAAAAAGTATGAAGTGGGCAGAGAAATATGGAGATGGTCACCAATCAGACAGTCATAATCTCAATAAATGGCTGAGCAGGCTTGTGAGTGTAAATTAACAACTTCTATACAAATGTTACTAATCAGACTCTTGAGATAAGCACAAAAAGCTAGTGATAAGCATCTTGGAGAGTGGCTCGTTACAGTATCATTACAAGACAAGTTTAAGGTTTAAGACAACGTAATTATATACACAGACAATTTGATTCAAAGCAGATGTCTTCAATATTTATTTCAAACTCAAAACACAAATACCTGTATAAACCCAGGAATCCTGTTTGGAAGAGTTAGTGGTGACTTAATTTGAAACATACAAGATTCTGAGAGGTGCTCACAGAGTGGATATGGAAATGATGTCTCCTCTTGCAGGAGAATCTAGAACTAGGGTCAAAGTAAAAGGTAGCCCATTTAGGACAGAGATGAGGAGAATATTTTTCTCACAGGCTGTTGAGAATTGAGAACTTTCTTCCCCAAATGTGGAGGAGACACAGTTGTGGAATATTTTTAAACCAGCGATAAATTCTTGATAAGCACTGGGTGTAAAAGTCATCTGGGAAATGGAGAAATCAGATCAGCTAAGATTTTATTGATGGCAGAACAGGCTCAAGGGGCTGAGAGGCCAATTCCTCCCTCTTAATTTATGCATTCATCTCAAAAATACCTTGGTGTGTGCAAGATTGTAGACTGTTTATGATCACAATGTCTGGCAGGGGTTTGTTCAAGGAAATGATGTGGTGACACCACACTGCATTATTAACGATTACTGCAATTTGCACTTACTCTGTAAGAGATTCATCTGCTGTGTCAAGTAGGAACTGCCTCCGCCGGTTGGTGCAAACAAGCTGAATGGTCTGCTGACCAAGCCCCACCTTTAGTAGTGAAAAGTGAGTGAAACATAGCAAACACTGAATACTGTACACAGGTCAGCACACACAAAACCAAAACTTATTTAAACTAAATAATAAATCAGCAAATTATTACAATAAAGCATTATGGACCAAATCTCCCAGTCAGTGCAGAAACTCCTGTTTCTGATGTTGATCAGACAAAAGCTAACCATTTACCTTCCTCTGATAGTTCTGACCAAACTCTGAATGGAGGCTCTTGCAAAACTCACTCAGCACAGGACATCTCAGAAATTTCACAGAAGGGAATCCAAGCACCCACCCTGCCCCATCTTTTATAGCACTAGCTGCTCTAGCTTGGGTAAGACTTTATATATCTTAGTGTGCTAGTGGGACAGTGGCTAGGTGGGGCACAGTAGTCGGTGGCGGGGGGCAGGTATGTGCACACGTGAATGATGGGGGTTAGTTGCATACTTACCCAGGACTTGTACACGTTTCTGTCCATTCAGGTAAATAAGTCACATTGTCAGATATCTGCCTCCAATTCAAACTCAGTCAGAAACTTTATTGGACAGCCCTGGGGGGTGGGGAGCATCCTATCAGAGATTCAAACTTCTTGGAGTTTGAAGTCAGTGCAGTGTGTGTCTGATGATCCAATGACGGAAGGATATTATATTGCAATACTTTAGAATAAGGTTTCTCAGGAACTGTATTTTTATGATAATTGATCCTGTTTTATAACCTTTTTCCTTAAGGCAATGTGAATAAATGAAATCAACTCTCAGTTATTGACCATGGTTCAATGAAAACTTTCTAAATTTCTGGGACAGTGTTGTTTTCTATGGCATGTCCTGCTTGTGTATTTTCTCTCTAGCTGTAAAGGTAAGTAGATTCGTTCTACCTCCTGACCACCCACTGGAGAGCAACCTTTCTCTCCAACAGTTTTATAATTACCTACTGAAGCTCCACAAAAATTTCCAGGGTAACAGACAGTTTGTCACTGTATCCACAACAGGAGTCTGCACAGTACACACAATTACTGAATTTTACAGCAATTTCCTTCCTCTGATTTTATTTGGAATGCACAGTCTTGCTGATCTTTAAATCTACAGGTTAAAGAAGCCCTCCAGTGTCCGACACAAGTGGCCTTTGTTCATTGAAAGAGATCAAAGAGCCTCAGTAGGACATTAGAGTGGAGGGTTGGTAGGACATAGAAACAAAAATGGATAAGGACATCATAACTAAGTTTTGTACATCCTCAGTTGACACCCACTACTTGTATATTCTCCAGCAAACTCACCGAAATGTAATCAAGCTCATTGTAAGACACAGCTTCTTCCAATGCATAGGGCTTGTCTGCAGCTCCTGTGTAGACCAACAGATTGAGTTAGACAAAGACATGGTATTCTAATTCACAGCACTGATTTTATTGCAATGACTTAAACAACTTCTCTGTGTACAACACTGAGCTTCATTTTAGAGATAATCTGAATGGTGCAGAACTCGTAACTTTTCTTATTTACACGAGACATCTCAGCCAACAAGACTCACTACTCTAGTGCAATGTTCTTTTGCAAAGCCCTTATTTTCTCCTCATGACTTGAAAGTGCAGATTCTCGCTATGTACAGCAGGAGTGGACAAAGCATCTTTCATAAGTGGTCTCAATATTGTTATAGCCAGGGGACTATTGCAAAAACTTGTACCAAGGGAAACAGCTGCTAATTCAGCAAATACAGATGCACTATTTGTGCCAGCTGCACAATTCACAAACCATTTGCCTTCAAATCTATTGACTTTTAGCATTAAACTGAAAAGTAGCAGTATTGTGGAATGTGCTCTGCAAAATGTTGGAACTGGAAGAAAACTCAACTTATTTGTTCATCTTAAACAGAAACAGTGAGAGTCTTCCATTTCAACAAAGGGCTGGGATATGATCTTCAAGGTGATGCACTTCACTCAAGTGTATGACATCTACCCCAAACTCAACAGAATTACCTTTTCTCAACAAGTAGATGTAACAGTCAGTCAACAACACATAAAGCAACTGTAAATTCCCTTCCATGTGACCTGTCCACATTTGCATCATCTGGCAAAAGAAACAGAAGGAGCAATGTTAGAAGAGAAAGAAAAATGTTTTAAAAATTTGAAGCACAAGCTGTTTCATCAAAAAGGAACAGCCACAGAAAAGCCAACAATTCAAACTAGAAGCCTGTTCGTGACATTGAGCAATAGAAACTTTTACATGAAGAATGTTTCAGTTAACCAGGCTCTGGCCTAGTATCTGGATCAACAGAATTTATAAGTTGTTCCACAACTGTAGAAATTTTTCATTCAGAGACAAAAGCACTACCAAATCCAAAAAACACACTTTCCAGTGGGGGTCTGAAATAAAGCCCCTTTTTGCTTCCTATAAAAGCAATACTTGTCCACTGATGAGTTTTTCTGATTAATCTAGGTTAGTTCTCTGTCTGATTCGTATTGCTCAGTTGATATCGCCATGTTTTAGGTTCTATCAGTTGTTTATATTTTTTCTTATATTTTACTGAGCTTTCATTTATTTAATGAGTGGCTTTTTTTCCATGTTGTCTTGAGACAACAGAATCCAAGATTCTCCTCTTGGAAAGTTAGAGCTACAGAAGAGATCCTCTTACTCACACTGAGGGCAGCCAATCTCTTCAGAGGACTCAACACATTTGGATCATTTTCACCTATCCCTACTCCTTGGTGCTGGCAATTAACCAGTGTTTCATCCAAGGAGCCATTTATAATGTGCAAGTGGCAGCAAAATACGGAAGCCTGAACTGGTCTTCATTTCATATTCACACTTTCCAGGAGAGGTCACTGGGTAGCAATCAGAAGTTGTAATTTTAGATGAAAGATCTTGATCTCTCTAAAACTCAGTGTTGCGACGAAGTGTAATATCTCAAATGCTACCTCATCGCAAATGAAGAAGGTATGTATGAAGGTAAATTTAAATAAAGGAAACACCCTGCTTCCTGTGGCGACATGTGGGAAATGATGGGTCAGCACAAACTGGACACTGAACAGGGAGTTCAGGTTTCTTGTGTGTAATTTTAAAAATTCAAAGTGATTTTCTAATGCAGTCTTGCAGAGTGCTCTCACCTTATAAAGTTGCTCTTCATTCTCCTTGAAAACGTGAATCATCAGCAAAAGCAGCAAATTATTGTCAACCCTGAGGGGAAAGGAATGGAAACATTAATCATGAGACTGCTGCCTCCACCTATGGCAAAGGGTGTTGTAAAGCAGTGGAACAATGCACCAGGCTGTTTGTCAAATCAAACCGATTACAAGAAAATTGAGGGGAGTATCAGCTTTACAATATTTTGCATGAGGATCACAAAGTATACGTTGAGGATACCTCCACCAGAACAACATGCCACAGAATAAAAAAATGCAAATTTTCTCTCTCTATTCAGTTCAAATCTATGTGGTGCTGTTTTCAGAACAAAAAACCTAGAGGCGACATCATCAAGAGCTACTGTCACTGATTACCTGTAGACTGACAACAGAGCATTGGGTCAGCAGTAAGCAACCTAAATATTAACAGTTGGGTCCAAAGATGAATATTTTGGGAATGACTGAGAGGCAGACAGAAACTAGAAATACAGGTAAAAAAGAGGGGCAAGGTAAATGTAATGATGAATTTTAGAACTGTAGTACCAATAGAACAGCACAGACCACTCTAACATTTAGTGTAAAAATAAGATTTTTCCATGCTGCCTCTGGTTCCTTTGCCAATTACCTTAAAACTAACTTTTCTGGTAATTGACTCTTCGGCCACTGAAACAGTTCCTTTCTGATTTTGGACAACTCAGCCTAGTCTCTGCTCTAGAATCTAGAAAATCTCTTCTGAACCATCCCCACAGCCTTTACATCCTTGGAGTGTAGCACCAAAACTGGATACAATACTCAAGCATTCACAGACTCCTCTCCCTTCTTGCACGCCATTTAAAATTATTTTGGTCTATCCGGATTCTTCCAACCAAATCTTCAGTGCTGAAATGAATGAGATGATAGAATAAGAGCTTATAAGACAGAGGGGAGAAAATATTCTCTCTCTCGCTCAAACACAGAGAGGGTTCAGAGTCTATGTAATTCTCTTCCCCAAAGAGTGGTGGAAATGAGGTTCAATATTTTTAAGGCAGAGTTAGATGGATTCGTGAATATATGGGTTAGGCAGCAAAGTGGAATTGAGGCCACAATCAGATCAGTCATGATCTTATCATATGACAGAACAGGTTAGAAGTTTTGATTAATCAACTTCTAGTCATAATTTATTTGAAAGCATCACAGGAAGCGGGGCATTTCCTTTATTTAAAATTTACTTTCATACCTACTGATAGAAGCAGGCAATAAGTGTGGGACCAGATAGAGGCAATAATAGCTTTGTCATGGTGAACTCTGCATTTCATCAGACTCAGAAAGCCAACAGGTAATTATCAGTTAGGGGTGCATTTTGAACAGAGGAAATACTAACTTCACATTCAATGACCGGAATGCAGTTGTGGCTGTTAGTATGGATTTTCAGAGGATTTGTATGGTTTGTAGCTTATGGAAGAAATCTACACTGGTACTCACAGAATTCTATGACAGAAACAGGCAGCAGAGTTAACTTGGGAAACTGTGGGGAAGACAATTGGATAGAACTACAAGCAAGGAGCTTAGGCATCCACAATAGTGAGGCTGATAAAGAAAAGGTGGTGGGTCACGTAGCTGAAAAGCTAATGGAAAGACTCCTATAGAACCTTATCTCGGAGGAACAGCTGGAGTACTAACAAGAAAAGCAAATTCCAGACAGTGGCAGCACACCCTTGGGGTTGGCCCCAGGAATACCAATCGAGATTTTGTACGAATATGGATAGGGGTAGGCATTCAACCCCTGGAGCCTGCTCCACAATTCAATAAGAATCGTGGCTGATCAAAACCTCAAAACAACACTTCCGCCTACCATCAATAAACTGCTTAGCAAGAATCTATCTACCTCGATCTTAAAAATATTCAAGCACTCTGCTTCCATCATCATTTCAGGGACAGAATTCCAAAAGAATCACAACACTCAGAAAACAATTTGCCTAATAGGTTTTAAATGGGCAACCCCCTGATTTTTAAAACAGTGATCCCTCATTCTAGATTCTCCATTAAGACAAATCGGCCACTCCACATCTACCCTATCAAGGTATTTCAGGATTTTATGTTCCAATAGTCACTTCTAATTTTTCTACGCTTCAGCAAAGACAGTCTACTACCCTGTCCAACTTTTCCCCACAGGACAACTTTTCCATTCCAGGTATTAGTTTTGTAAACCTTCTCCGATTTGCCTCCAAAGCATTTATGTTCTTCTTTAAATAAAGTCACTAACATTGCTCATAATACTTCAGGTATGATCTCACTTGTATAACTAAAGCATAATTTCCCTTTTATTTTTAATTTCATAGAAGGAACAACGCAAGTCTTTGTACCTAAACTGTGAATAATAGTCATGATAAAATCATAAGACAGAGGAGTAAATTTGTTTTGCCATTCAATCGTTGCTTATAGGTTTCTCAACCTTATTTTCCTGCTTTCTTCCTGTAACCTTTGATCCCCTTGGGAATCAAGAACTTATCTATCTCTGTTTTAAATATACTGAAATACCTGGCTTCTACGGCAATGAATTCCACAGATTCACCACTCACTGGCTAAAAAAACAAATTCTCCTTATCTCCATTCTAAAAGATCTTCTCTTTACTCTAAGGCTGCACCCTCGGGTCCTAGTCTCTCCTACCAATAAAAACATCTTCCCAACATCCACTCTGTCCAGGCCGTTCAGTATTCTGTAAGTTTCAATCAGATTTCAGCTATCTCCTTCAGAACTCTAAGGTGTAGCTTATCTAGTCCAGGCAATTCATCCACATTCAGGTCTTTCAGTTTTTCTGACACATTCTCCTTAGTGATGGCAACCATACTCATCTCTGCTCCCTGCGTCTCCCCCCACCCCAGCCCAGACTCTCTTGAATTTTTAGGATATTATTCAAGTCTTCCACTGTGAAGACTGATGCAAAGCACTTATTCAGTTCCTCAGCCATTTCTTTGTTCCTCATTATGACTTCCCGAGCTTACTCTCATATTTACTCTTCTCCCTCCTTATTTCTTTCTTCTTTGTCCTCTGTTGATCTTTGTAATCTTCCCAATTCCCTTTGCCACATTATAGGCTTTCTTTTAGGCAGTGCCTGACTTCCCTGGTCAGCCATGTTTGCTTCATCCTCCCTTTAGTATGCCTTTTTTTCCCTCACGATGAATTTATGCTCTCTAATAGGTCCCAGAAACTCCTGCCATTGCTGTTCCACTGGCTTTCCTGCTAGGTTCCTCCCCCAATCAATTCTGATCAGCTCCTCCCTCATGCCTCTGTCGTTGTCTTTATTCAACTGTATCACATCTGATTCCCCCTTCTCCCTCTCGAATTACAGAGTAAATTCTATCATATTATGATCGTTGCCTCCAAGGGTTCCTTCACTTTAAGTCTTCCTGATCAGCTGTAGTTATATGACTCTTCAATCTGTTCCTTATAAATTCTGTGTCTAAGATCTTCCTCTGTCATCAGCACCTGATGAAGGTGCAGCGCTGTGAAAGCTGGTGTTTTCAAACTGGACTATAAACTGGTGTCGTATGATTTTTTGACTGTGAATAATAGTGTTTGGTCTGCTTAAATTTTTTTTGAAGTACATTAACAATTTTGTTTATAACACACAAAATTCTGTGATGCAGTTCTGTTGGGTTAATTGTTTGGAATACTACTTTAAATGTTGTGGTCCCCAACAGGATTGGAATACTTAGCAAGTATTAACACAGAGCACTCACTTAGTACTTTATCCATGCTTTCCCACCACCAGCAAATCCCCGCTTTGGTCCTTAATCAGTCCCTTCACTCTTGACAACCACTTTACTATTGACGTGTTAATTTAAGTAATGCAATTCCTTTAATTTGCTTTCTGCATTTTTAATATTTAGTCTGATGCTCCTGCATTTGATCAAACTGGTACCTGCTAAATCCTTTACTTCAGCTTTATCCTACTCTAACTGTTTAGGAATGCAGAGAACTCTGGCTTTGGTTG
The DNA here is from genome assembly GCF_037043375.1 of Chiloscyllium plagiosum. Taxonomy (NCBI): domain Eukaryota; kingdom Metazoa; phylum Chordata; class Chondrichthyes; order Orectolobiformes; family Hemiscylliidae; genus Chiloscyllium; species Chiloscyllium plagiosum. The sequence goes on along the minus strand of NW_028270175.1, from coordinate 25,866,518 downwards.
CTGTCCTGTTCCTTATATATGGAAAGGTACTTGAACTACGCCTGAACCATGTGTCCTTTAAGGAGCCACAATTGCTCCAATACATTGCTGTCTCCCAATCTTTGGCTTCAATTTATGGGGCCAAATTTGGTCTCAGCCAAAATTAACCATCCTCTAGTGAAGTATTATTATTCTACATTCCTCCTTTCTTGGCCCCGTACAATCTAAGCCTTATGATAAGTCAATCATTATTCTTGAAGTGCTCCCTGACTGTGACATTTTTTACTTACATAGAGCACTTTAGTTGCAGAATATTGTGACATATTTTCACTACAGTAGTCAGCACTTCAAGTAAAATGATCAGCGAGGGATAATCTTGTCCACAATCACATGACCTGCTTTGATACTACCTAAATGTTTTCCCATGTAGGACGATAATAAGTGAATACAAAATTCAGTTTCACTTTACCAGTTTGGGCTGCCCTCAAATCAGTCTCCAGAGGTGAATGATTAATCCAATACTCTATCCAGGTCCCTCAATATTGAGAGATTTGGGTTATTACCTAATCAATTATATCATAGAAATACAGAAACTAGAAGAGGAGGCCATTAATATCATGGATAATCCTCTATCTCAATGCCATATTCCTATCTTTCCATACTCCATGATACTTATGCATAAAAAAACTTTTCTTAATTAGTCTCCATAACCTTATGCATTAGCAAATTCCACAAGTTAGCCAACCTCCGTGAATAAATGTTGCCTCATATGTCTTAAATGACCTATCCCATATCTTTAGACTGCAACTCTTGGAATGGAGAAACTTAATACACAGAAACTACAGCACAGATCAGAACCTTAATGCTGTATAGGACAGATTGATTATTGAGAAAATTGACAGAGATATCAATAAGAGGGAGGTGAATAGTATTTTGTTTAATGAAAGCAGCAGTGTGAAAGATCTTGAGGAATATTAGGAACAGCCAGGTTGACTATAATCTCCTTTTATGGTCTGGAAATTCAGACTGACTTATTTTGGGATATCCAGGACTTTATACCATCAACTGGAATTTGGAAATCACATTTCAGTGCCAATTACAGAGATGGAGGACTCAAACACCAACACAAACAGCTTCCGTTAAGTGTTACGGCTTCGATGAGACAAGCACTAAACTTAATATTGTTTATTCTTTACTCCAACTAAAATGAAATATGGTTAGAATATTTAATGATCACACCACTTTACCTGAAGTCAGCAGGATGGGTTAATTCAGAGGGACTGCTTTGAGCTTTCTCTTCCTCCTTTGTACTCTCAGAGCTCATGGTCTGAATTTGCAATTGCTCCAAGCTGGCCTCTGATATTTTGCCGGTTTCAACATCAGCCTGTTTATCCCGTTCTGGAAGAACCTCTGCATTTTCTGTCCTGTGGCTGTCTGACTCGTCTACAGGAGGGATTTTCTCTCCTTTGCACATTTCTGCGTCAGCAGTTTCATGGCCACTAAAAACATGCGCTGATTGGCTTTCCCCTGTAGTGTCATAGTGGCAGCTACCTGTTCCAGGAGCACTTGGACTTTCGACGGTAAACTTGTAGAAATCCACGGCAGGTGGCATCCGCTCACTATATTGGCTAAACGGAGGTTCATCCGGGGCTTCCCCCGGGACAGAAGTCCGAAAGGGCTGCTCAGGTAGGTGATCACTATCTGACATCCAGGTTTTTGCATCCAACGTTCCATTGAGCTGCTCCATCACCTTGCTCAAGGGATTCCCGACACTGTTCATAGAAGTGTCCTTCATCTGTGGTATTAACAGACCTGGCTGAGGAGCATCCGCATCAGACTCGCTATGTGTCACTAGTGACATCTTGCCCTGGGAGTTGCAATTCTCTTCACCAGTGTCAATCCCTTGGGATTTCTGTAAACCCAGTTTTTCATTCTGTTCTTCTAGTTCAGCATCACTGCTCTGTTTGGACTTTGCACTTTCTCCTGTCAATAGTTGTACCTCTGTAGTTTTAGAATCTAGAATTTGTTCCTCGGATTTTGTTCTCTTCTTTTTGGGTATTCTCCTCTTCTTTGCCAATCTATGGAATTGAAATGACCAAAGATTATAAACATTAACTCCTTCAATGTTTCAGGAAGGAATTGTACCATACACAGCAGCTTTCACAACCTCAAAGCATTCCAACTCACTTTAGCACAACTACGCTCTTGGTGAATTAGAGTTATTGTTATAAACAGTTTGCAAAAAAGTCAGCTTTTTAAAATTCTTTCAATGGTTTGTGGGTGTCACTAGCTTGGCCAGCATTTATTATCCCTAATTACCCAGAGAGCAGTTAAGAGTCAACCAGATTGCTGTGGACTCACATGTAGGCCAGACCAAGTCAGGGTGACAGATTTCCTTCCCTAAAGGACGTTAGTGAACCAGATGGGACTTTTGTTACTGGCCTCAATGGCTTCATGGTCATCATTAGTCTCCAATTTCCAGAGTATTATTGAATTCAAATTACACCATGTGCAATGGCAAGATTCAAATCCAGGTTTCCAGAACATTATCAGGATCTCTGGATTAATGGTCTTGTGATAATACCATTACGTCATCACCTACTCCCTCACAAAATCTCACGAACAGCGGTGTGGCTAGAATTATATATTTTTATAAAAAACATGATATCAACTGGGAAATAATTATTGGTGAGGACTTTCAGAGGAAACAAAGCCCTGTCTGGCCCTCAAAGGCATAGAAAGCAGTTAATACCAATGTCTTTAAGAGGCTGGGATTATAAATCTTTTAATATGTTTGCAGGCAACTCCCCAGTAAAGCCCGTTTTACAATGGCTGACCTAATTACTTCAAGGTCTGCACTATTCTCCTGGAGATCTGGTGTGCTCTCTTCTCTCTGGGGCTCAGAACATGGCACCACAGTGTCACTTGATGTAAGGATAGATCCCTCGGTCTCATTATTGAAGGGGTTGTAGCGCAGAGTTGGACTCCTAGTTTTGTTGTTTGATGGCAGACTCTCTGAAGTTCCAGATCGGGGACAGCTGCTGACTGTGTCCGTCAATTCACCCTCTAGAGAAAAAAAATACAAAAATATGGAAGCCAATGTTTATTTTAGGAATTGTTTTCATTCAAATGCAAATATATATTATCTTAAATTAACAAAACAACAAGGAGAATGGATTTATTTGAAGCAGCATTTTAAGAAAGACTGATGAGATAGTGTACCATTGAGTTCATTTCCCACAATTACCTGTAAACCTATAATTAGGGTTGTACATCCACTCACTTAATACCGATACCATATTGTGTGGAGAGATTCATTATCCAGAATTTTGAAGATAAAGATATTGCTGTCTCAGAAATATACTTAAGCTGCTTTCATTTCTTCTGTGAAAGTAGGGGGGAAATGAGTTATAGACTGTGACTTCTTCCACTGGAGTGTAGGAGATTGAGGGATGACCTCAGAGGTTTATAAAATCACAAGGGGCTTTGATGAGGTGAATAGTCAAGGTTGTTTTTCCCCTGAGGTGGCAGAATTCAGAACTAGAGGGCATGTTTTTAAGGCGAGAGTAGAAAGATTTAAAATTGAAATGAGAAGGAACCTTTTTGATTTAAACACAGTGATTTGTGTGTGGAATGAACTGCCAGAAGAACTGGTGGAAGTAGGTACAGTTACAATATTTAAACAACGTTTAGATAAGTAGATGAATAGGAAACGTTTGGAAGGATATGGGCCAAACGCAGGAAAGTGGGACTAGTTTGGTTTGGGAACATGGTTGGCGGAGTCTAGTTGGACTGAAGAGTCTGTTTCCATTCTTTACAACTATGATTGATTCTCATTCAAGTAAGCCACCAATCTACAGGGTTCAGTCATTTCTCTGGTATAATGCAGGAACTATTAAATATAAAACAATACAGATCCAATGCAAAGACCCAAGGAAATCAGGAGGAATAGCAACCAAACATTTTGAAGACCACACACAAACTTATCTTAGCCAGATTCTAAGAGTTGATTTTTTTTTGAGGAGCTAGAGTAGGGATAAAAGTAAAAGTTGACTCTACTCCAGTGTACAAGAGACACTGGGGCAGTATTATATCAGCAGTGGTCAATTAACAGGCCATTTCCAGGACTACTGTCCAGTTCACGTCTCAAGGTTGGACAGCCCAAAAAGCAAAGCCAGGGTTGAATGTCCCAGGATGAGGGCACCTTGCTATGAAGAATTTCTTCAAAAGCAAATTATGGAATCTCCTGGCAGTGTACTGGATTTTGAAGGCATGGCCATGATGTAAATCATCTCCTGCTTACTGCTGAATGTGCTCATCAAGGGCAATTCAAGAACATAACATGCCTGCCATTCCACTGAAGCCAACAAAACAGGAGTAGGAATAGTGGATGTGAGGTAGTTGAGGATGTCTAGATGGAGGAAGGTTCTGAACACTTGTACAAATAAAGACCAAGGGTTAGTTTATGATCAATTCTTATATCTGGAATCAATCACCCTAAGCTGACAGAATTCTCAAAAGACAGACATGAAGCAGAGCGAGACCAAAGTGAATGATAGTGTGGAACTGTATCATTTTGGCAGTGTGCAACTTCAAGTTTATAATATTCTTGGCAATGGGCAACCTAATGTTGAAATTCTCAATGTCCTCCATATCGGTCTTTGAAAAATCATTTAGCCATATTTATCGATAGTTCCATCTGCAAAGAATCTGAGCCCAACATGTGGCAACAGAAGTTATGCTTGAACAGTTATGCCTTACAACAGTGCAAAGATCTAGTTACACTTTGTAACTTGATTAGGTCACAATGACATAAAAAAGGTGGATTAAAATTAATTTAAAAAAACACAGATAGTGGTTGTACACAATTAATATTATGGAAAGTCACTGATTAGCCCGGGTTGAGCTACAGCATATAAAACAAACTCAAATTTAAAAAAATCTAAAAAGGAAATGTGACCATGCAGATACTCTCCACTGGAAAGCTGGGCCTTATTTCAATAGAGGAACTGCATTATATTAAGCAATATTCAGGTTTCTTAACTTTTACTCAACAGTTCTACAGTAAAGATACAATAAAATGAGACTGCAGTTAATTCAAAGTAAAATTAAAATCCCTCAATATTACTCTGTGATCCAGGATTACAGTAGCAGTAAAAGATAAACTATTCACAACACATTGGACTATAGCAATATTAGTAATTTATATATTATTCTTACAGGCAAGATATGTTTGGTTAATGGAAACCTATGCCAATGCAAAAGATGAATGTGTGCAGGAGATATCTGGCATTGCCTTCCCCAATGGCTGCCAGGTACTAGCCATCTACCTGAGGTGCTAGTGACAATGCTCCTGAGCTGTGCTTTAATATATAAAAAGGTTGTTAAAATGCAAGAACTAAAATGGTTGTATTTATCAAAGTAGTACACAGTGCAATTGATTTCTGTAAAAGAGCCAGATTCCCATTGTGAATCCCATCACCACAGAATTATGAATCATGTTAAAGATTTCAATTCATGATTTTCAGCCATTACCTATTTTCCTTTGTCTGACATATTCCCACCAAATACACAAATAAACACCAATTTAAGCAGCCCTAGCAGGCATGCAATGTGGGAGAGTGTTAGGGGCAAAGCATGCAGCAAGCAGCAACAGTGTGTGATACACAAGCCTAAAAGAGTCCCACCTTCCCAGTCTGTGCTGGGTATGGACTGTGCTGCTGGAAAGACATCTCCAAAATCATAATCTATAATGGAAAGAAGAGACAGAAACAAAAAAAGAAACAAAATCTGTAACAAATGAAAATCATGGTACAATATTAAAATAGCACGAGATGAACTTCCATTGTACATGGATGTCAAAATGATTGTTGGTTATTCCAGCAAGCCTGCAGCCAATTTCAAATGCCTTTCTACCATCCTTGTACAGGTGCTGGATATAGAATGACATGGGACAGCTACCCCCACAGGAAATGGATGATGTTTTGTATTCTGGGACTTTTAATTTTGAACAGACAGCTGAAATAAAGAGGCACTGTTGGACATACCAATTGTGCAGATGCAATGAGTTTGGACATGATGCTGCAATACAAAAACAGTGTCCCCAAATAGCAATCATACAAAGTCAACAGATGACTGGTAAATGCGAGGCGACTTACTGTCTCTAACTTGACACACACTAATGAAATTAGTAAATTGCTCTGTTTCAATACCGTATCCTCTGCTTGATCAATAAAAGACTCACCGGAGAGACAAAGTGCTGACAGAAACACACAGCTATACTTTAACAGCATGGGATAATTTTAAATACACTGCTGTAAGCTCCTCGTACAAATATTGTTGTGCAGCTCTGGTATTTATCAAGGCTACTGAGCCTCCACCCTCTTCACCTGCTGTGGGTTATTACTCAATTGAGATAGGATAAATAGGCAAAGTCTTTTCCCTGGAGTTGGGGAGTCCAGAACGAGAGGCATAGGTTTAGGGTGAGAGGGGGATAAGATCTAAAAGAGACCCAAGGTCCAAATTTTTTCACGCAGAGGGTGATATGTGTATGGAATGAGCTGCCAGAGGATGTGGTGGAGGCTAGTACAATTGCAACATTTAAGAGGCATTTGGATGGGTATATGAATAGGAAGATTTTTGGAAGGATATGGGCCGGGTGCTGGCAGGTGAGACTAGATTGGGTTGGGATATCTGGTCGGCATGGACAGGTTGGACCAAAGGGTCCTGTTTCCATGCTGTACATCTCTAGGACTCTAATTGCACTTAGTTCGTAGTGACTCACCAATTTTTCCTATTTTCATTACAGATGATAGCAGCAAACCAATAGATAGCAATGGTGGAACATCACTGTTTGTGTTCTGAATTATATGCTGTGCTGTAAAACACATTCAGTATTTGAAATTGGACAGTTGCAATTAACCAGAGATCCAGGCATTGATGCCTGTAAGGCAGTGCACCAAAACAAAGTGTCGGTGACAATTGATTTCATTGGGAGTGGTGCAGCTGATTACAAACCTCTGTGATGATTTAGTCACTATTCTTTGGCCTAAAAGCAAAATAAATTACAGTCTGCTGGACCATTCTTGGGATCTCCAACATGTTGAGCGTAGCAAACAATGGTCAGACTGCAGCAGCTTCTCTCAGGAATGTGCCATTAATGGGAGTTTGAAGTATTTTCTAGGTGCAGCATCTGGCCAGCTATACAGAAAATAAAAACATTGAATACATAGCATATAAAATTACAGATCATTGCCCATTCAGCCTCTCCAAATGATGTCCAGTGATATTCCAATTGCAAAGTTGATAGATAATTCTTCTAAATGAATTCACTGCATGATTGAGATCCCTATTCTGAAATTGCATACTCAATGTTCTGCAGATCTGACAGTTGGACATTCTTCAGTCCTTCACCATGTCTTTCAAATGAACTCGTGTGAATTGTGTAGGCAGGATTTGCACTGACTGAAATTTAATAACATTAAATCTTTACATTGTCTGAATATCAACCTTTTGAACAAAAATGGTCCTTTCCCACTTCAAATCATTTTCTCTCTAATGCAGTAAGCTCAGCAGGTCTCACTTCATAAATTATCCATAGAATTGGAACAAAAAAAGTTTCTATTATTTGTTGAAGAGCCTGCCAATTAAAAAACAAGACATACCTATAAGTGGTCGTATCACATTGCTGTCCCTCCAATGCACTGCAGGAACAAATGTAAGAACGTTCACACTGTGTAGTTACCACCACTGGGTTATATTATCTTATAACTTCCTGATAAAAAATATTGAATGCTTGGTAGAAAAGTTTATATTTCACCAGTTAGAATGACCAGGTAGCTGGCATGAGTCAACAGAAGTCGATAAGTTCAGTTGTAAGACAAAGAACAATCCAGGCTAAAATATAGCTGGGGGCATAGCGCCATCTCTGGTGTGTGGTCTCACCCTTCCTTCTCATTCCATCAACTACGTTCGAGCAACATATGACCTTGTAGAGGTTTAAAAAATCATGAGGGGCATTGATAGGGTGAATAGCCAATGTCTTTTTCTTAGGGTGGGGAGTCCAAAATTAGAAGGGATAGGTATAAGTTGAGAGGGAAAATACTTAAAAAGGACCGGAGGTGTAACCTTTTCACACAGAAGTTGGTACGTATATGGAACAAGGTGCCAGAGGAAGTGGCGGAGGCAGGTACAATTACAAGCTTTAAAAGGCATCTGGATGGGTATGCAAATAGGAAAGGTTGAGAGGGATATCGGCCAAATGCTAGTAAATGGGATTAGGTCAGATTGGGATGTCTGGTCGGTGCGGATGAGTTGGACCAAAGGGTCTATTTCCATATTGTATAACGCTTTGTTTCCATTATCCAAGTCTTTAAATTGTTGGGGTTGGGAGGACAATGAAAGATTTTAATTCATGCCATCTTCCCCATTACTCCACATGGTATTCATAATCAGCACCATCTTATGATTGTACCTGGTTTTTCTATTGAAAACTAGCTTGCCAATTTACGGCATTGTAACTTACAAAACTAACTTTTTCTGCAACATAAGCAAATTAGAAACATCCAAGATTTAACATACAAAAATCGTCTGCGTGACTAATACTGCAGAGATGTTTCTTGGCAGCACAATACTACCAGCTGCAGCTCTTATAGTATACAAATGGCCTAATTTTAATACAGGATGATTAAGTATAGCAACACATGATTATGAATAGCAACACAAAATACATTGGGGCAGGAGGCAAATCTTCCCCTACAAATCCCCAAATTGTCCAGAAATTTTCCTTTATTCAGCGACTAACCAGATTAAAATGGGGAATAATGAGATTGTTACATGCAGAGTGGGGCACAGGACAGAGGGGCCACAAGGCACTGCTTGGGGGTGAAAGAGGAACAGGCTGGAAGAAAGGGAAGCCACAGACAGGATAACTAGGAAAATCTGAAATAACAGACGTAATGAATCATTTTCAAATAAATGTGGTTATCTCTAGCTTAAGGCTGCATGTGTTCAGGAGCTACACTACAGAAAGATTATGATGGATGCTATTGTAATAAACACTGTACCAATTGTTACATTCAAATAAGAGATTGGTTAAAATATTCCAGCTTTTTGAAAATCTGATGGAAATGCATTTTCTGGCCAAAGTGAGTTTACCGTCATGTTTTTTCTGTGTAGAAATGTGTGTCAGTTATGCTGAAAAAAAAACTTTTGTTATTTTATACCTTTTGTCTTGTGCAAATTTAAATACTGTGGCATCTAGGAAATTAATGTTTCCCTTGTATATTGTGATGTTAACTTTAATGGGGTTGATAACTGAGGATGTTGATGAATTCTTCTAGTTCTGCTTCTGTTATAAGGTTAGAATGAAATCATGTCTGCAGTTCAAATAAGCTTCAATCATTAATTCAAGATGATGTCATTATGTGACCACATGACCTAATAAAACAGTAAGAATGAAAATGTGACCTCCAAAAAACCAAAGAGTAACCCTCAAAAACAAAGTGCCTTGAAGTACAGGATGCATCCTTTCCTATTTAAGGAAGACAGTCTAGCCAGTGGGAGTGAAACTACTTTCCAAGTCAGTGTGACACAGGTGTGACTATTTTAGTGGCTCATGCTATTGTTGCTTGAGGTGGAACTGTCTGTGACACTTGATGGCATATAATGTTTAATGTGAACCTCATCTACTCTGGAATCTGCAGTTAAAAGTAAATGCAATTAGCAGTGGAAGTTAATGAGCTTTGCATAATGGTATTATGCATCAAAAGCCAATATAAAATCTGATGTCTCTCAAGGACCCAGCTGTGGAAACTTTCAGAAAATCAAAGTAATCCTAATTCTATACTCAAGGGTAAAAGTTGAGGTGGAAAAAACCGTCAGAGAGTTCCATAGGCTCGAATGATGTCTCAGTTTGCTGATGGCACACTTTATAGCTTAATGCATTTGACTTGGCTGACGCATTGACAATTCTTGAATTGCGGCTCCAGTCATTATTTGTATAGATTTTGAAACTGAAGAGTTTGCACTGCAATCTACCAATTTGTGTAGCTTGGAACATACTAACTCCAGAAGGAAAACTATGCTTTGCCCACAGTCTCCTTAGATCAAGTATTGCATGACTGGATGTATATATAGGCTTGTAGTATCTGTTGGTAACAGAAGTTATTTTTGATTAGGCAGCATAGTGGTCCTCCTTTCATAATAGATATAGACTTGGTGCCCATGATGCTGAAGATGGGATACTGTGTATCCACTACCTGTAAAGCAGTTATAGTTACATCTGTACTTAATAATTACTGGTTGGCAGCTATTCTGTACTGTACAGGGTCAGTAGGCAAGGTAGTTGCCAAGCATGCTTCTTGGGGTCTACGACAGAAACGCTGAGACAAAGTGAATGTTCATCTCTGATAGAAAAGGATTCGGCTAATCATGTTCCTGTGCTGGTTCGGCCATTCAAAGAGATCACGGTCAATCTACAAATTAATTCCATATAGTCAACTTTGCCCCATTTCCCCTAATATCTATGGCAAACAAAACCTATCAATCAGTTTTAAAATTGAATCTAGTATCAACTGCCATTTCCATAAGAGGGTACCAAACTTCTACAACCTTTTCCATGAGGAAATTATTCCTAAAGTTCATTCTCAAAAGGGCTGACTAATTTATTAAAAAAATATATACTACTTAGTCCAAAATTCCACAAAGACTGGAAATAGTTAGGAACATACAAGCAGAAGTAGGCCATTCAGTGCCTTCAATCTGCTCCACCATTTTAAATCATGGCTGATCTTCTTTCTTAATGCCTTCGTCCCATACTATCTCCATGTCCTTGTATTCAGTGTCATGACCTTTGTCTTGAAGGTACACAATGACCTCCCAGACCCCACTGGAGTACAGAATCCTGTTGTCTAACCCTTGGATTCATGATCTATGACTTGCAATGAAATCATGGCTGCAATTCAAACTTCAAACACCTAACAAGCTACACTTTACCCAGGTTTCTCTCAAAGTGACTTACAAAAACCAGCAGAAGACTTCAAGATGTTGAATATTTGCTGCATTATTGCAATGCAACTGTACATGGTCTTGCAATGAATGTTTGTAATGGACAATGCATTTCAAAGCATTTCAATTACAAAAGGACATCTTTGCAATCTGTGCTCTACTATTCATATACCCCAGTATATGCTCATGTTATTAACCGCTGAACCATTTGCATGATACAAAAGGATCATACCTGAGGATGCCTTAATTTTTTCTACCCTTACTATAGCTCACCAACAATCAACTTAATTGGAAATGGCATTGATTAACACATGATTAAGTTCTCTTTTTGGTAAGAGATATTTTTAAATGACTCAATCATTTTCAGCTACTTGCTCAGGGTTATTCATGTTGTAGTTGCATACCCTCCTCATTCCTTAGGTTGGGGACAGAAGGGTGAGCTTATCAGTTCTTCCAATAAGTCATTTTCTAGCTCTGTTTGAGGGTGGGGGTAGGGAGAGTGGGGTGTGCGTGTGTGTGTGTGCACGTGCGTGCGTGGGTGTATGTGTGGGTGTGGAGGGGGCACCTCTTACAGGGGTTAGGGAAGGTGATTTCCAAGACTCTTCCTAATGCCCCCCACCTTTCCTTTGAAAGGCAGTGTATGGCAACACTGAACAAAGGTTTTAAAAAGCCCTCTATTTATCTTCATTTTGACTACTATTGCACTATTTATTCTACCACAGAGGACAGCACATGCAGATCCAATCCCACATTTGCCAACATTCTTTTCTTGAATGGTCACTGAATTGTGATTAGGACGGGAATATGCTAGTTCATAAATCTAGAGATGGTAGGTTTTACTCTCCGTACACCACAAAAGGTGGACATCTGGAATACAATGCTGGGAGGGTAGTTCAGGCTGGTAACCTCAACTTTTAAAACGCACTTGGATGAACAACTGAAGTGTCATAATATTCCAGGGCCTAGTATAGGCAGTGGTATATATTTGCAGTACAGACTTGATGGGCCAAAAGGCTTCTTCTGTACTGTATGATTCATATAACAGCCAAAACTCCCACAAATCACTGCAAGTATTATAAGCTTAAACACATGAATACACTCAATGTGAACGAGTTTACAATGAGATGACTGGATTCTTTGGATACAGCAAAAGATTAGAACTTACCCTCACTGGAGGGTGCGATGGCACTATCGTCCCATTCTAGATTAGTGGAGGTGACAGAGTTGAATGAATTGAGTGACAGGCTGTCAGAACCATGCACAGAATTGGGCAGGCGCTCTTCAAAGTCCAGCAAGTGCAGCGGCTTATAATATTCTGGCATATATGGAGCCAGGTCCAGGTAGGGAACGTCCTAGATTTAAAGAAACAAACATGTGAATAGACAGTGACCAGGAGCCAAAACAAAACATCTTAACTGTGAAGTTTTACGGTGAAGATCCAATAAAAAAAAACAAATTTCCTTATTAATAAAGTCTGCACTTTCATCAGTATTAGAGGCAGTTCAGAACATGGATTGAAATGTTTTTCACTTGCATTAGATCCAGACCTTCCACAAGCATGTACAGTTTGCTTTATTATTAATATTGTTAATCTCAAGGGAGGTAAGGAATAGTGAACTTTATCCCTGTCAAAAAGTAAATCAAGTCAAGATTCCAAAATAAATACAAGTCATGCATCTCACAGGTTCACTCATTCGCTAGGCCTAACGTTCTCTTGGTTGGGCAACTCAGGTTTAGAATTACATTCACACTGTGTAAGATACATGAAATTGATATTTGTTATAGATTCTGAATCTTGGAGACAGCCACAGATCAAGAAGAAACTTGCTTATAATCTAACTGCCAAGAAAAAAACATTCTTAAAACTGCTCTTGGTGAATTTTTCAGCCAGCCATGTGGACCTCCCAGAAAGGGAGCCTGTGCCACTAACAAGGCCGTAATGCAAACAGATATTGACATATAGATGATAATTATTCCACATTTTGACTTGTACAGAGCACAGAAGGGCCCATTTAACTCAATGTGTCTTTACTAGCTCCATTAAACAAACAATCTTCTCGACAGTCCTGCAATATCGATGCTGAGAAAAATACTTCTTCTCATCATTTAAGGCTCATTGCTGTCTTATGCTATTCCTTCATATATTTTAAGAACTTACACTATATCACTTAAATGCATGTTCCTTACCAACTCCAACTCAAATCGAATGAATTCCAGGCCAGACACTAATGTGAGGAAGAGAGTCAGGTGATCATGACTGCAGACTAAGGCATTCCTTAGGGTTCAAAAGAAACACGACAGTAAGATATCACATATCTACAAGATCATTGATCTCTGTTTATCCAAGTGTTTTACTTTCTTCTATTACAAATGCAATGTCTTACTTTGTGTATTATTTTAGATACAATGGAGAATGCCACTTGATAAAGGAGACTGAGCAACTTATATTGAGAACAGTGCTGATTTAACTACATACATTTCTAAAATCTAATTACTTTTACCACTATGCTTTGTACGTAAACAATCACAAAATTCACAGGGCATGGCAACACAGGAGCAATACTTTTTAAGAGATCCAGTATACATGTACGAGATCGTCTTGGTTAGTTATTTTCCTTTGATTTTATGGCTTAAACTGCTGCTAAGATATTAAGCCAACTGCAAAAATGTATGGAATTCTCATTCTTATCAGAATAATTTCTCCAGATGTGAGCAATATTCTATGTATACCGAGTCTTATAATCTTTCTAGACTTAAACATGACTGTGGAGAGTGGAGATGAGGAGCTAATGGCTTATGATACTGGGGAGCATATCTTCATACTCACTTGCCCTTTACCCCTGTGAAATTACTTGGTGGCTCCACTACAAAACCCTTACTGCCCCCGTTGCCAGACTACAGCAAATTTAATGATACATAGGTTTTCTGGATTGCACCATCGATGAATGCAAGCCTTGTCTTAATGCACACTATCGCGTTATATAACCACCAGCCTGGTGGTCATATGACGTGATAGGTCATGCATTTATCTAATGCAAGTACTTTTGACACAGCACTTTTGCTGTCAGCTCATCCTTGTGTTACACCCAGAGTAATGATGTCATTATTTCTTGAATTTAAAATTGCTGGCTGTAGGTAACTGGGGAGCATATCATATCCCTTGCATTGATACCAAAGCTTCATTATACTTCTACAGAAAGGATAAAAAGGATTCTATATAACAACGAACCACCAGATAACATTACCCATCATTCTCCAACATCCCTATGCCTGATTAGTGCTTTTGACTGTGATTACTGTATATTACAATGTGTGTCATACAAGATACCATTTTATTAGCCCAAGAATTATGTTTTTGCATATATTCAGCATAGAAGTTGTGCCCGTTTCAGCTCTTGACAGTTTATATTTTGGTTAGCAGCCAGTCCCAATATTTCATCCTACAAACAAGATATTTTACCTACTATCTTATAACTCAGTGTAAGGGATCAAGCAGATGATACAGGTTGTGTTACAAAGCAGATCCAGTGCCTAAATGAGACTGATGATGAACACCCAGGTTCACTTTAAAACTCAGCAAATAAGTCAACACCTGTTTTTGGAGGAATTTTGAGGCAAAGATCAATTTATACACCCGTGTATATTGTACGTACAACAGAATTTACTGCTTTCCTACCAGTGATATGTCACTAGCCTGTGGAATTACAATCTTTAATTCTAAATTAACATGTTGCTGGTTTTAATAATTCTACTTGCTCTGATGAGGTTGGACTTACTTGAAGTAGTACTTATGAAGCAGGTTTTGATTTTCCCAGAATAACCTCAGGTAGCTTTCCAGAGAATTCTCGTTTAATGCAAGGTACAGCCAGGCCCGACCTAAGAGGTTGAAAAAGGGTTGAGTGAGATAGGTCAAGAAGGAATAAGCCAGGACAGCATCAGGGCCACTTTGAGAGGGTGTAAAATCAGGCATGATTCCCGCTTCTTAACACTACTCCAAGACCTGTACTATAACAAGTATGGTGTTAGCCCTGCTTGACAACACGATCAAACTTGGCAGCATTGGTCTGGTAATGGTAAAACCTGACATGTAGATAGTGGTGGGTGTTGAAACAGAGTTGGAGAGGAGGATGAAAACAGGGCAGGGAAAAATAAAAGTAAAGAATTTAAATTTATTCTTAAATCAAACAGTACAAATGTAAATTCATGATATAGATTAGATGCATATCTGTAGTTTGAAACTCACTGCGACCAAGGTTCGTAGCTACATGCTGCAGCACGTCAATCTGCTTCACCGCTTCACTCCGTGTAAAATGGACGACCAATACCCAGTACCCAGAGGAAATGTCCTGCAAACTAAACAGCAAATTTAGAATCGTAACAAGCAGCACAATAAAGACACACAAGTGAGACATCAGTCAGAATATCAAAATAGTGCTCAGTTCTGTGCACAAGCCAGAACACACTGTGCACCAGAAATAACTGAATATCTGACATCTATGCTGCAAAGAAAAACATACAAAAATGGCCAATTTATAATGGTGAGCATATCAATTATATTACCAACAAGCACAAATGTCAAAAGCAGCTCAACCAATTACTGGAAAGGCAAGGCAGGTCAGGCAGCATCCAAGAAATAGGAGAGTCGAAGGATCTGGGGGAGAGGGGAGGAGTAGGAGAAGGAGGTGTGAAAGGCAAAAGGTAGAAGCAGGTGGGGGTGGTCATGGTGATACGTCAGAGCAGAGGGTGGAGTGGATAGGTGGGAAGGAAGATGGACAGATGGGATAGTTCAAAAGGGTGGTGCCGAGTTAGAGGGTTGGATCTGAGATCCGGTGGGGGAGGGGAGATGAGGAAACTGGTGAAATTGACATTGGCCGTTTGGTTGGAGGGTCCCAAGGCAGAAGATGAAGCTCAAGGTTCTCTTCCTCCAGGCATCGGGTGGCTAGGTTTTGGCAGTGGAGGCGGACCAGGACTTGCATATCCTTGGCAGAATGGGAGAGGAAGTTGTAGTAATTGGCCACAGGGCAGTGGGGGTTTTTTTGGTGTGTGTGTTCCAGAGATGTTCTCTGATGTTCCGCGAGTTGGCATCCTGTCTCCGCAATGTTGAGGAGACCACATCGAGAGCAATGGACACAGAAGAGAAGGTGTCTGGAGGTACAGAAAATCTCTGTTGGATATGGAAGGATCCTTTGGAGCCCTGGACGGAGGTGAGGGGGAGGTGTGGGCACAGGTTTTACACTTCTTGCAGTGTCAAGGGAAGCTGCCAGGAGTGGAGGGTGGATTGGTGGGGGTGTGGACCTAACAAAGGAGTTACGGACGGAATGGTCTCGGAGGAATGCTGATGGGATCGGGAGGGAAATATCTCTCTGGTGGTGGGGTGTGACTGTAAGTGCTGGAAAAGGCGGAGGATAATGAGTTGTATCCAGAGATTGGGGGGTGGAAGGGAGGGGAGGACCAGGAGGGTACTATCCTGTTTACGGTTGGAGGGGTGGAGTTCAAGAGCGGAGGTGCAGGAAGTGGAGGAGATTAACTGGAGGGCATTGTTGACCACGTGGGAGGGGAAATTGTGGTCCTTGAAGTAAGAGGCCATCTGGGATGACCTGGAGTGAAATTGCTCTTCCTGGGAGCAGATACAGCAGAGGTGGAGGAATTGAGGGTAAGGAATATCGTTTTTACAGGAAGAGGGGGGTGGGAGGAGGTGTAGTCCAGGTAGCTGTGGGAGTCGGTGGGTTTGATGGAGATGTCCGTGCTGAGTCGGTCACCAGAAATGGAGACAGAGAGATCCAGGAAGGGGAGGGAGGTTTCTGAGATGGTCTAGGTGAACTTGATGTCAGGATGGAAGGTGTTTGTGAAGTTGATGAACTGTTCAATCTCCTCATGGGAGCATGAGGTGGCGCTGATACAGTCATCAAATTAGCAGAGGAAAAGGTGGGGAATAGTATTGGTGTAACTACAGAAGATGGACTGTTCCACATATCCAAACAGGCAGGCATAGCTGGGGCCCATACCAGTGCCCATGGTTACTCCTTTGATCTGAAGGAAGTGGAAGGATTCAAAAGGAGAAGCTGTTGAGGGCGAGGACCAGTTCAGCCATTCAAAGGAGTGTGTCAGTGGAGGGATACTGGTTGGGTCGGCGGGAGAAGAAGAAACTGAGGTCTTGGAGGATGGATGTGTTCAGGGATTGGATGACCATGGTGAAGTTGAGATGTTGGAGCCAGGTAAATGAAAGTCATGGAGGGTGGTGTCCCAAATGTACGTAGGGAGTTCCTGGACCAAAGGGAACAGGACGGTGTCAAGGTATGAGGAAATAAGTTTGGTGGGGCAGGAGCAGGCGGAGACAATGGGTCGACCAGGGCAGTCAGGTTTATGAATTTTGGGCAAGAGGTAGAACCAGGCAGTGCACAGTTCCAGGACTATGAGGTCGAAGGGCTGTGGATGGGAGATCCTTTGGTACTCCAACACAAGCTGATTTTAAAAAAAACAGTATTTCTTAAGATTAATTAGTGTCATAATTTATTTTTTTAAATTAGGTATTTTATACTACTGCTTGCTACCATTGCATTTCTGCAAAATTAACATGGAAATTTTAAAGTAAAATCAGTATGTTTTCATAACTTTGAGATTCCTTCCCATTTCAGTTCTACTTTAATTTATGCAGAGAAGTTAACTTAGGTTGCAATCTCATAATGCTCTTTTGGAGTAAATAGCATTGTTTTTTCTGAAGTTGCCCTCACTCAGATGGTTTCTGCATTTAAAATCTCTCCCAGGAGAAAGGGGACAAAGATGGCTTGCACAGAGATTTCATTTGGATGAGGTGTGGAGATGCTTGGTTGCCAAAGTGAAACTGCTGTAACAAGAACAGAATAAGTTCAAGGTCACATACTGCCCCTTTAGCAAAGGTGATCGCAGCCTTCCATTTCATAAGGTGATGGCTTCTGGCATAGCAGTCAACTGCATGAGCATCACCTGGTGTGCCTCAGGAAGATACCTGGCATGCTGAAGAAAGGGAGTGAGTTGAGAAGGTTCATGACTTTCTGGCCCATCGAGCTTTAAGTTTTTTCTCACCACCTCCAACGTCTTTCCAACAGTCAGCATTGAGAGATCACAGCTGACAGCAACTATCTTCTAGTTGTCAATGTCAATATCCACAATCGTAATATCTCGTTCATAAGTGTCCGTATAGCAGAGGCATGAATGCTTAGGAGATCCTAACAGTGTGGCTACTTCATCATAAGGAAGGATTTTGGGATTAGGGCTGTCATCCACCTGATAATTGTGGTCAAGCTAGTGCAGATTCTATTGCCTTAGCAATGATGAAATAGTGATTGGATCAGCATGCTCCAGGACCTGGGTTGGTGGCCTTGTCTTGCCAAGAGCTATTAAGGATATATCTAAGACAGCAAGGGTGGAAACAGATAGCCTTTCCTCTTGCGTAGCATATATTGTCCATGTTTCACCACTGTTGAGAAATGCTCTAAGGATACATTCTTGACAGTTTCCTGTTTGCAGTCAGTCTGTTATTCCACACACATATGCAACTTTGGCACATCTGTTGCACTTTTATAAATTGTGACTTGATATCAACATCAAGTGACAGATTGCTGGTAATCATGCTGCTCAGATACAAAGCTATTAACAATGAAAAGGATTGTATGATTGCATGTAGTAAAATTCCAAATAAAAGGCAGAATTAGGCGTTGAAGCGGGAGGGACTTGTCCCCACATCCAAAGTTGTAAATATGCAGAAAAATAATTTTTTATTTTATTCACGTGCATGTATTTTTTATCTTAAAAATTAATTTCCATTGTTACACTTGTGGTTGAAACAGCAACACCTAACATCAAATTAAATTAAACTCAAAAAGGGAAACCATAATTTCATTATATCTGTATATGGTCTCCTGGGATGGGCCTTTGCAGTATGATGCTGGTGTACCTACCTCTGGGTCAGGAGGCCTGGGTTCAAGTTCTACCTGCTCCAGAGATGAGTCATATCTCGGAACAGATTGACAAGAAAGTATGTACGAAAAGAACGTGGAAGTGACATGTGACAACTACCTGAGCAGTAGAAAAAAATGTACAAGTTTTACAGTATATACGCTGGTTCAGGATTAATATTTAAAGTATATGTAAAGTCATATTCTAGCTTATAGCACGCAAGGGCTGGCTCATGGAAATAGTCTCAGACCTTAATCTAATTCCTCTGGTGTTCTAAGTTTAAAAGACAACATTAACAGAGCAAGTGACAACACTTCAAGGATAACTCATTGGATGTTAGGTGCAAAGTAATCCACCGACACTCTCATTCGTTTGGCTGAACTGGTCCTCACCCCTTAACAATTTCTCCTTTGAATCCTCCCACTTCCTCCAGACCAAAGGGGTAGCCATGGGCACACGTATGGGCCCCAGCTATGCCTGTCTCTTTGTTGGCTATGTAGAGCAGTTGATCTTCCGTAATTACACCGGGACCACTCCCCACCTCTTCCTCCGCTACATTGATGACTGCATTGGCGCCACCTCGTGCTTCCTCGAGGAGATTGAGCAATTCATCAACTTCACCAACACATTCCACCCTGACCTTAAATTTACCTGGACCATCTCTGACACCTCCCTCCCCTTCTTGGACCTCTCCATCTCCATTAATGGCGACCGACTTGACACTGACATTTTTTACAAACCCATCGACTCCCACAGCTACCTGGATTACATCTCTTCCCACCCTACCTCTTGCAAAAATGCCATCCCGTACTCCCAATTCCTCCGCCTCCGCCGTATCTGCTCCCAGGAGGACCAGTTCCACCACAGTACACATCAGATGGCCTCCTTCTTTAGAGACTGCAATTTCCCTTCCTACATGGTTAAAGATGCCCTCCAACGCATCTCATCCACATCCCGCACCTCCGCCCTCAGACCCCACCCCTCCAACCGTAACAAGGACAGAACGCCCCTGGTGCTCACCTTCCACCCTACCAACCTTCACATAAACCAAATCATCTGCCGACATTTCTGCCACCTCCAAAAAGACCCCACCACCAGGGATATATTCCCCTCCCCACACCTTTCCGCCTTCCGCAAAGACCGTTCCCTCCGTGACTACCTGGTCAGGTCCACGCCCCCCCTACAACCCATCCTCCCATCCTGGCACTTTCCCCTGCCACCGCGGGAACTGCAAAACCTGCGCCCACACCTCCTCCCTCACCTCTATCCAAGGCCCTAAAGGAGCCTTCCACATCCAAAGTTTTACTTGCACATCCACTAATATCATTTATTGTATCCGTTGCTCCCGATGCGGTCTCCTCTACATTGGGGAGACTGGGCGCCTCCTAGCAGAGCGCTTTAGGGAACGTCTCCGGGACACCCGCACCAATCAACCACACCGCCCCGTGGCCCAACATTTCAACTCCCCCTCCCACTCTGCCGAGGACATGGAGGTCCTGGGCCTCCTTCACTGCCGCTCCCTCACCACCAGACGCCTGGAGGAAGAACGCCTCATCTTCCGCCTCGGAACACTTCAACCCCAGGGCATCAATGTGGACTTCAACAGTTTCCTCATTTCCCCCTCCCCCACCTCACCCGAGTTCCAAACTTCCAGCTCAGCACTGTCCCCATGACTTGTCCGGACTTGTCCTACCTGCCTATCTCCTTTTCCACCTATCCACTCCACCCTCTCCTCCATGACCTATCACCTTCATCCCCTCCCCCACTCACCCATTGTACTCTATGCTACTTTCTCCCCACCCCCATCCTCCTCTAGCTTATCTCTCCACGCTTCAGGCTCACTGCCTTTATTCCTGTTGAAGGGCTTTTGCCAGAAACGTCGATTTCGCTGCTCCTTGGATGCTGCCTGAACTGCTGTACTCTTCCAGCACCACTAATCCAGCAACTAAGTCATTCCTTACCCATAAAGTAGTGCATGATCCAGATGTTCACACAGCCTCTGCAGCACCTTGTCATGGTTTCGAATTGCTGGTGTCTCCTCCTCACAGGCAGCAAAATAACCCTGAATCTTGGGTGTGGAGGAGAGAGAAAGAAAGAAAACAACCATTCTTTATACTAAACACAGACTTGGACACTCAGAAAAGTCAGCATTTCGAGGGTGACTGAATACTAGATAATTATTCAACTCAACAGCAAAGGGAATTTTAAATTAACACTAAACGCAGTGCATTTGATATTTAGAAATGCACTCCCCAAAGTTGACTCTAAATTACACTTTTAGTATGCCCATGAACCAGGAATGCAGTGTACACAATAACGGATACAAACTGACCAGTGTAACTGCACCTAGATAACTAATTAGTATAACATGCCAAACATGTATGAGACATATGCATATATGATCATCGCACAAAGATGCATGCCTTTTATCAAGAAAAACTGTACTCCCATGGATACAATCCCATATTTCACGAGATCAATCACACAAAATAAGATCCAAGAAACAGATCTACCAGATTTCTGGGCTATCACAATCTGGCAATCTTGCCTTCATCAATAGAAATCAATGGCCAAAGAACATATAGCATTAAAACTTTAAACTCATTGTACCTCAAGTGATTGGGATCAGATCCTGATCCCACGTAGCCTATTTGACTTGCTGGGTCAATTCAGAGGACAGATAAAGTATCAGTCAAATCACTGTGGATCTGGGTCGCTTCTTAGGCAAGGGTAGCAGCTTCCCTTCCCTAAGGACATTTAAGAACCAAATTTATTTTAAAACAATGATAATCTAGTGTTTCATGGTCATCATTACTGATACGCACCACATGGTTTTAAGTCAACAAAAATGAGATGCAAAAAAGCAAGTTTCTGGACAGCAGTATCCGCGGCTAACCAGAAAAAAACTCAGTGATCCTCTGTGATCAATGTATTCAAACGCCAAACTTTACATGTTGAGTACAGACCTTCACAAAAAATTAATAATGTCTTCCTTTCAGCTCTTGATCCTCAGCTTCGCCCACTTCCTTGCCTTTAACCAAACAGTTACTGCATATTCAAGATAGCATGCATTATATTGCAGATAGTGGTGTGCTTTTTAACTTTCTCCATATGGTGGACAAGATAATGTCAGTGATAACGTGGCATTAGTTCAAAATTACTAGAGGCTTTCAAAACTTTGGTTAAAAAGATGAGATGTTCAGGTCTTACACCATCAGAATTTGGCACCTAGCCCAGCATCTAAGTACCACACGAGACAATGAATTCCACAATACACTAATTGTTGTTGTACAGTTATTGTATAACAAGCTGAAGTCAATGCTGTGGAGCAAAGTTCTTAATATATTGAACTCTATAATATTCAAAGCAATATGTGCCATTTCCAAATATGCATTATTCACAGTCATCTCACTCGTACATTATTTTGGTATTTATGCCGAGGACAGAAATTACTGGAGGAATTGAGCAAGTCTGGCAGCATCTATGGGAGATAAGTAAATTTAACGTTTTGAGCCCGGTGACTCTTCTTGAAAAACTGATAGCGGCTAGGAAATCCTAGTATTTATGCTGAAGATGTCGTGGGGGAGCTGGGGAGAGATCAGGTGACTAGAAGCTCTGGGTCATTTTTACGGAGAAGGTAGAAGTTCTGAAAAGCAAACTGCACTTGTCTCCCCAGTGTAGAGGATTCCACACTAAACAGCAAATACAGTAGGCTAGATTGAATAAAGCACAGGTAAATTTCTGCTTTACTTTTTAGCACAGCCAACCCATTTTCATCCACTTGTATTATCACATTATATGGTTTGCTTTCAGCACAGACTACCAATTCTCTGCTACCCTCAGCTCTCATTATCACTTCTTCGGTTTCTCTTCTGCCCTGCCACCATAATAACCTTGTTTATCTACCTCTTTCATACTGCACTCCCTCTCTCTGTGGGCTCCACCTCCACCTATTCACTCACCTCTCCCAACCTCATTCTCTACAAAAATACCAGATATTCCTAGCTATCAGTTCTAATGAAAAAAAGTTACCAGTCTCAAAATGTTAACTCTGCTTTCTTCCCACAGACCTGCTGAGTTTCACCAACAATTTTGGTTATCCTTTTAGATCTCCAGCATTTGCAATTCTTTGTTTTACCAATCAACATTCTAATTAGCAAGCAGCTGAATACTAGTGGTGTATTAAATTGCATTCTTTAAGCTATCTTGTAAGATCTTTTAAGAGATCTTGTAAGCTATTTATGTTTTATTGTAAAAGAAGGTCAAGAGGTGATACTATTACTGTTTTTAGGATTGCAAAGAAATGAAAAATGGTAACGTGGACCCCTGAGGAGCGGTTTCATCTTGCCTAAAACAGCACCATATACAAGGTGCATGGAAGCAATTCCCAAAGATCTTTCAATAGCAACTTCCAAACTCTCAACCTCTAGCATCAGAGAGAACAAGGGCAGCAGATGTGCAAACATGATTTCATTGATCAAACAGTCAATCAATGGACAGAAATACTGGAAGATTGTACAAACAATTAGTATTGAGTCATTCAAATTTGGTAGCAATTCTTTCAGAAAATATGAAAATACATTACATGAAAAATTGAGACTTGACATGCAATGTACATGGAAAACAACTGAATTCTGATTTTTGGCTCACAAACGTTTCCAATAATGACATTTTCCCTCACATCATAGGAGATCACCTCCTCTTTCAAGTACCAAACTCTAAGATGGTACTGGAACTTACACTGGACTGTCTTTGATTTTTATTAGTAAAGTACTGCAGTGGTCTGTCATGGTCTTCTGACCAGGAAATTCTCCCACTTATCATCTGTGGAGCATTTTAGAGGATTTACAGACCGATAATTAGCCTGTTAGATCACATTATGAATATACCTCCCATCATCATAAAGTCCTGGAGTGGAACTTAATTAACTTCTGGCCCAGGAGTAGGGGCACTACCATTGCAGTACAAGATGTCTTAACTGCTGCAGACTAACACACCATTCCTTGAAACTATTTTTTTGGTGAAGGACCTTCTTCCAAATGAATTAACAATCACAAACATCCACATCATTACATAATATCCATAAATAAAACATGCTGCTTTTACAGTGTGTTGATCATGCCATTAGGAAAACAAGTTATTTACTTACACTTAGTGAGATGGTGTACCTATTTCTTGCTGCATTCTGTCTTTTATTGGCAGAAGGGTGAAATCACTAGGGGCAAAGAAGCCCAATGTGTTGATGGAACTGGGCAGGTGGATGATCCACTAAGATGCCTCCAGCCACCACTCAAATCAATTAGGCTTAATCATGGTGCCTTAAGCAGTAACCCACCCACACTGGTTATGTGCGGCAGACATTGTGGAAAATGCCTTTAAGCCCACTGATCTGCAGATCCCATTTCAGAATCACTGGACTAACTGATAAAGGTTGATTGTTAAAATTCCATCATTTAATAGGACCACAGGTTGACAGAAAGCAAATTACACTAGAAATGACATTTTAATCTTAGTTTTGAAAAGTTTATTTTGACAGTTTCCATTGAACTTTAGAGTTTTTGTTCATCGTCCCTAGAGGCTGTCTTGCCAGTTTCTTTAAAAAAAGTAAAAAATTAGATCAAATTTGATCTTTTCTCATCCTTACACTTAGAGAAGAGCATCTCATTTAATTTGGCAATTTCCTGAGGAAAGTTACAGCAGATTCCTGTCAACTTTATTTGTCACTTGAATCCCACTCTATGTAGTGTTTACCATATTCATGTTCAATAATGAGGCATAAATGTATATGACTCACATTTTCTGCCAAGCATTGAGAAATAGTTCTTGACTCATTGCCTCTTCCAAAATGCTGACTATCATGTGATATTCACACAATGAAAACCACCAGTTTGGTAAACTTAGAAATTGCTCACTATCTCTTGGGTTTCTCCATCTATCTTACAACACAGGCAGGCTCGTAGCAAAGAGCGACGTGTCAAGAATGGTTCTTTCCTCAAAGCAATTTTATGCAATTCACATTCTTACATGTTTCTATTTGAACTGTATCAGATAGAGTTAGAGATTGAAATAGTCCCTTCAGTCCAATTCGTCCATACTGACCAGATATCCTAAACTAATCCAGTCCCATCTGTTAGCATTTGGCCCATATCCCTCTAAATCCTTCCTATTTATATATCCATCCAGATGCCTTTTAAAATGTTGTAATTTTACCACCCTCCACTATTTCCCCTGTAAGTTCATTCTGTACATGCACCGGACACATGATCAGGAATGGTGGGGATTAGAATTCACATCAGGTTGTTGTCAGACCTCTTTCCCAAGGCAATGCAGGGATATGATAAAACCTCTTGACTTGTTACATATGTTACTACACTGACCAAACATCATGCAAACGTCAGCATGACCATCACAGTTAAACTGTACAGCATCCTACCCATGTTAATATATTCTTTTTCTTTAAATGTTTGGATAGATGACAGGCAATGATCTGACATTTTGCAGTATGATCAGATGTTTTAAACTATGATTTTATCAATAATTAAGATGAAACTATTTAGTGATCAAGATCCTCACAAGTGTTGCAATGCTCTCTGCAAACAGTAGAGTCTGCAGACATCTCCAATCCAAGAGGAGTACTGCTACTTTCAGGACTACAAAATCCAGCCAAGGAACATTGACAACACTGCTGCAATGCAATTTGAAATGCTAAATGTAGCAATGGAATCAGGTTTTGCTTTCTGAAATCGCAAGGAGGCTGACTCTTGTTTCTTATATTTATTAGGTAAAAACAATGACTGCAGATGCTGGAAACCAGATTCTGGATTAGTGGTGCTGGAAGAGCACAGCAGTTCAGGCAGCATCCGAGGCTCTTCCAGCACCACCAATCCAGAATCTTATATTTATTGTTTGATTGATGACTCAACGTCAAATGAAAATAGCTCTCTCATGGTCATTTGTTTCAAAACAGTAACATTCTACACTCTCTACCCTCTCTGCATTCTTAAAAAGACATACTGTATGCACTCAACAAGGTTATGTGATATTGCTCCCAGGTGTAAAGCTGCTATGTCAGAAGAATAATCAATCAAAACCTGCACCCCCATTCTAACCAATTAAACACTTAATAGCCACCTAGGTTTGTTCAATACATTCACACAAGTTATATGATTCTTTGATCTTTAACAATAAATTCTGTGCCCAATGTATCTCTTTCACTAGCTGCCTGAAGGAACAAGAGCTCCGAAAGCTTGCACCGGACTATAATCCGGTGTCGTATAATTTTTTACTTTGCCCACCCCAGTCCAATACTGGCACCTCCACATTAGAAGAATAAGTGACATTTTGAAGGGGATTCCATTCTTTCCCAGTGATGGAGCTGCTGATCTCAGCTCTGAGCTGAGGTTGGTTAACAAGCAACATAAGGAAAGGCTGCTGACACTGCAAAAACTACAACATGCTCAATTACAAACTATCCTTTAACCACAACCCAACATGCAATGCTCAAGAAACCAAAGAGGCAATAAAATTACTGTATGTGAACAGAATTTGAAACATTACACAGTTTTGTACAGTAATCAGAAACCGCTCTCAGATTTACAGGAAGTTGATATGTTGGGAAAGAATAAATCCTCTGCTGCATGAGACTAGGAATCCATCAGTGATTTGCTCTGTGAAACAGAACACAGTAATGTGGCTTCAGAGTAGCTGGGAAAGAAGAAGTATCATTCCTGCCTGTATTTTCTGCTGAAAGTTCACAAGGATAGTATGTGCAAGTGAAACCGAAGGTTTGTGCCTTTCCCAACCTCACGAGTCCAGAAAGCTTTTATGTAAAATGAAATATTTTGGCATTATACATTTGAAAAAGGAAATGTATGTTTTTGTGCGGAGCATTCATCAAACAGATAAATCGTAGTCAGATTGGAAGTGATCAAAGAGAGAATATAGATGAAAGCTATCAAAATAAAAAGAGCTACATTGTTTCTTTGTTTTTCTACTTTTTAAAAAGTTAAACATTACAGTCTTCCTTACTAAACTTTGTTTCCTTTCTGCTTGTACCTAAATTTCTGTACCTAGATCCCTTTGGATCTAAGGTGGCACCATAGGTGATGACTTGTAAACTTTTCACTGTACTCGTGAGAGTATGTGACAATAAACCTAATTCAATTCAAATGCTAGAACAGATTTTTAAATTCGAACACTTCTAATATATATTAGTTTTGTTTTAGCTTCCAGGTGATTGCAACTCATTTTGACATCAAAAGGATGAGCAAGAGTTTCCAAGAATTAACTTTGCAAATGGAATAATGAATGAAAAACACTGTTGAGACTTTGTCGAGGTATAAGTGGCTAGGGCACTTCACTACAAGTCCCGATTTTGGTATCAAAAACAAAAAGGACTTATTTCCACTAAAAACTTAACCAATATTGACAACCTGAAAATGAAAAAGAAAAGCTAGAAATACTCAGCAGATCAGGCAGCAGAGATGGAGAACAAACACTGGTTTCACTCTTCAATCACCCAATAAACCCTTTCTTTCCCAAGTATAAAGGATACATCACCTGATGTTCTCACTGTCTAAAGCCCCAAATGTTTTCTCCATTTAAATAGCAATTTACTACTACATCATTTTGTTTAGTGGACCATATTTGCTCCACACAACACACTCTCCTCTACTTTGTGAAGATCAAAAGTAAACTGGGTGATTATTTTGCAGAGCACACTTGTTCAGTCTGCAGTCAAGATCCAAATTTCTGGTTGTTGGTCATTTTAATTCTCTCTTCCACTCTGATCTCAGCCTCCTACATAGTTCTAAAATGAAGCTCAATGAAAGGTTGAGGAACAGCAGCTTATCTTTAATTAGGCACTTTCAAAGTCTGAACTTAACATTTGTGAACTTAATGTCAGATTATAATACTACTCCCATTTTATTCCAATAGCAGGAGTTGGCAAAAGATTCTGCTGTTGTAATTTTCAACTTCAGACTCATCTTTTATGTCTTTGTGTATGTCCCATTATCCTCCCTTTTAGAATTTATTCACTGCTTTTCACCTTTTCAGAGACCTTTCTTTTTGTTCTTTCCTCATGCCTCCTTACTTGCCGATCTACACTGCATTGATTTTAAAATCCTCACTCCAGTTGTCAAATCTTCTATGATCTCAACTCAATCTATTACTACTCTTCACCAGTGTTCCACCATCCATTTTGCCCCCATATATGTTCATCAATCCTCTCACTCCCACACAGTTCTCAGGCATTCCTAATTTTAAATAGTTTAACTGTTGTTGGCCATGCCTTTAGCTCTCAACGCCCTGAGCTCTCAAATTCCATGCCTAAATCTCTCTACTGCGCTCCCCTACTTTAAAGATGCGCTTTACCTCTGACCACGTTTTTGGTCACATGCTCTAATATCTCCTTCTGTGTTTAATAACACTCCTGTAAGCCTGGAATGTTTAGTTACACAGAAGATAATGGCGGATGCTGGTACAATTACAACATTTAAAAGGCATCCGGATGGGTATATGAATAGGAAGGGTTTAGAGGGATACGGGTCAAGCACTGGCAAACTAGACTAAGATTAGGTTAGGCTATCTGGTCAGCCTGGATGAGTTGGACCAAAGGATCTGTTTCCATGCTGTAAATTTCTATGACTGTGATATAAGAAACAAAAATAGCTAACATTGGTAGGAGTTGCTTATAGACTACCAAACAGGAGTGGTGATGTGGGGTATGATATTAATCAGAAGATTAATGAAACACGCAGCTTGGGTAATTTTAATCTACATATGGCTCAGGCAAATCTAATAAGCACCAGTGCAGTGGAGAATGAGTTTCTGGAATACATTTGGGATAGTTTTCTAGAACAATATATTCAGGGACAAACAAGCTGTTTTAGATCAAGAAATATATAGTAAAAAAAAAGGTCTAATTAATAATCTTTAGTCATACAGCATGGAAACAGACCCTTCAGTCCTGAAGGGACTGCGTTTGGCCCATGTCCCCCCAAACTTTTCCTATTCATGTACTTGTCCAAATGTCTTTTAAATGCTGTCACTATTCCTGCATCAATCACTTCCTCTGGCAGTTCATTCCACACACGAACTACTGTGTTTAAAAAAAAATTGCCCTTCATGTCCTTTTTAAAACTTTCTTCTCTCACCTTAAAAATACGCTCCCTAGTTTTGAACCCCCCTTCCTGAGGGAAAAAACCCTTGCTATTCACCTTGTCTATGCCCATCAAGGTTCCTTAAACCTCTACAAGTTACCCCTCAACCTTCTATGTTCAAGTGAAAAATGTCCCAGTCTATCTACTCTATTTTTATATTTCAAACACTCCATTACTGGCAACATCCTGGTAAATCTTTTTTGAACCCTTTCAATTTAATAATATCCTTTCCACATCGAGGTACACTATTCCAGAAGAGGCCTTACCAATGTCCTGTACAGCACGATACAAAAACTTTACATTATGTTTGAAAGTGGGTTAGATAATCTGAAGCCAGGAAGCTTAATTTGAAAACAGGAAATGAATAAAGCATGAGGTACAAATTAGGTGAGGTGGATTGGGACAATACTTTAACAGATATGATGGTACATAGGTAATGGATAATCTTTAACAAATTATTACATAGTTTACAGCAACTATAAGTTCCTTCAAAATACAAAATCCCATTCGGCAACTATGAATAACAAAAGTTAAGGATGGTAGAAGATTAAAAGAGACGTCTGCAAAGCTACTTGAAATAATAGTAAACCCAATTTAGAATACAGCAAATGAGGACCAAAAACTGATAGAACGAGTATAGAATAAGTAAACTACGAAACTCTCAAAAATAAACTATAAAAGCTTTTACAGGTACACAAAAAGGAAACATTTAGCTAAGACAAATTTGTATCCAAGACAGGCAGAGTCTGAAGAATTTATAATGGAGAATAATGAAATGGTAAATGCTTACTTTGCATCTATCAAGGAGATGAATTCAAGAAATTTCTCCAGAATTAGAGATGCAAGGAACAAGGGTGCATGAGAAACTGAAGGGAATCAGCATTTGTAGAAAAGCTGTGCTGGAGAAATCAATGTGACTGAAGGTTGATAAATCAACAGAACCTGATTTGACATTCCAGTACAATGAATGAGGGAGCTTTAAACACGGTGGATGCATTGATGATCATTTCCTAAAATTCTATGGGTTCTGGAATAATTTCTGCAGATTGGAGGGCTAAAAATGATACTCCAAATTTAAGAAGCGATTGAGAGAGAAAACAGAGAAACAAATTTGTTAGCCTAACATCAGTACTAAGAAAAAAAACCTACAATCTATCAGAAAAGATGTGATAAATTAGTACTTTGGATAATAATGTTCTGACTGGGCACAATCAGCTTGTTTGTATTGCTTGATGAGCCTCTCAGAGTTTGGAGGATGTATCACAATTGTTAGAGGGATATTGGTGAGCATGGCTTACTTGAATTTTCAGAAGGCTTTTACGATATTCTCTCATCCCCAAGAGGATTTGGGTAGACTTAGTGAGTGGGCATGAAAATAGCAGATGAAATATAATGTGAACAAGTGTGAAGTTTTCCATTTGGGTAGGAAGATGGACAGAGTATTTCTTAAATGGTAAGAGGTTAGAAAGTGTTGGTGTTAAAATAACCTGCACACAGTCAATGAAGGCATAGCAATTTATTATAAGGGGATTGGAGTACAGGAGCAATAAAGCCTTTCTCCATTGTAGAGGACCTTAGTTGGACTGCATCTGGAAGAGCTGCGTCATTTTAGCCTCAACTTGGGAAGGATGTTATTGCCATGGAAAGAGTAGAACAAAAGTTCATCAGGCTTATTCCTGGGGTGGTGGGACTGTCTTGTGAAGAAACATTGGGAAAACTGGGCATTCTAGGGAATCAAAGAACAAGGTGACCTCATTGAAACTTACAAATTACTTAAAAGGATAGACAAGGTAGACCCGGTAAGTTGTTCACTCTGGTTGGGGAGTCGAGAACAAAAGGGTACAACTTCAAAATAAGGAGAGAGCTTTTCACGACTGAGGTGAAGTTTTACTTTTCGCAAAGGGCTGTTAATCTTTGAAACTCTTGACCACAGAGGACCATGGAAGAACATTTAAAATGTTTAGAGACTATTAAATTTCTAAATACCATAAAACATAAAGGAACATAGGGATTGTGTTGCGGTAAAAATAAAGCATTAAAGTGGAAGTAATGATCTTTCGGAATGGCCTCATGTGGGCTTAAAGGCCTATTCCTGTTGCTGTAAACAATGCTTCTCAAAGTTCCTTAGTAGTCAATGCAGAATCTTCCTATAACACAAACAATACTAATCAACAGCTTTCCCCTATATACTCCATACCTAGGTGATCCAGTATCCCTGAGCATGGTGTAATGTTAAAAAATTAAATGGGACACTCTCTCTCTGGACATTAAAGAGTTAAACTACACTAATGAACATTCTGGAAGTGGGTGGGGACGATATTAATGCAAGACCCCCACTCCATTTGGACAGTCATTTGCTACTACTCCTCTACTATTATCAAATTAAACTATCATTCAATCTCTTCCATTCAGAAATGCTTTCTAACCATCTCCTGAAGCTAGGTATATTGCAACTATATTGTCTTGGGGAATCATTGAGTCAGGAAGTCATTTGTATAACGATTCCACAGGATTAGGGCATTTACATTTGCATGATGTCCAAGGATGATATCATCCTACCATTGTACCTGGGGTAACATGTGACTGTGAGGGAGTGGCTGGGGATTGTCTTGAGTGGCATGTGACTGTGGGAGAATGGCCAGAGCATCTGTGAGCATTACTAACTGACCTGTATAATGGGGATGTATTTTCCTTTGTTCAGGGCCTCTTTTGACTCGACTTTGCACGTCTGTGAAGGTGGTCAAAGAAGTCACCTAGCTTGTATAGGCTTTAATAAACTAGCAAGACAGGATCTGAGGAGCATAGGCTGTCAGGGAAGGATGTGGCTGAAATGTGGAACTTTTTCAAGGAACAGATACGACGTGTCCTTGTTATGTATGTACCTGTCAGGCAGGAAAGAGATGGTCGTGTGAGGGAATCATGGTTGACGAGGGAGGTTGAATGTCTTGTAAAGAGAAAGAAGGAGGCTTACATAAGGTTGAGGAAACTAGGTTCAGACAGAGCGTTGGAGGGATACAGGATAGCCAGGAGGCAGCTGAAGAAAGGGATTAGGAGAGCTAAGAGAGGGCATGAAAAATCTTTGGCGGGTAGGATCAAGGATAACCCCAAGGCCTTTTATGCGTATGTGAAAAACATGAGAATGACGAGAACGAGGATAGGTCCGATCAAGGACAGTAGTGGGAGACTGTGTATTGAGTCGGAAGAGATAGGTCTTGAATGAGTACTTTTCTTCAGTATTTACAAATGAGGGACCGTATTAGATTAGATTACTTTACAGTGTGGAAACAGGCCCTTCGGCCCAACAAGTCCACACCGGCCCGCCGAAGCGCAAACCACCCATTTGCGCATACCCCTACATTTACCCCTTACCTAACATTACGGATAATTTAACATGGCCAATTCACCTAACGTGCACATCTTTGGACTGTGGGAGGAAACCGGAGCGCCCGGAGGAAACCCACGCAGACACGAGGAGAATGTGCAAACTCCACACAGTCAGTCGCCTGAGGCGGGAATTGAACCCGGGTCTCTGGCGCTGCGAGGCAGCAGTGCTAACCACTGTACCACCGTGCCGCCCACTGTGCCACCGTGCCGCCCACAACTAAGAACCCTACCGTTAACCCTGTATTCCACATTCTTATTTGTCCTTCCAAAATGGACAACCTCACACTTGACAGGGTTGAACTCCATCTGCCACTCCTCAGCCCAGCTCTGCATCATATCTAAATCCCTTTGCAGCTTGGACAACAGTATTGTTGAAGAGGAGAGTATGAAATGGACTGGTAAGCTAGAGGAGATACTTGTTAGGAAGGAAGATGTGTTGGGCATTTCAAAAATTTGAGGATAGACAAGTCCCCCGGGCCTGACGGGATACATCCTAGGATTATGTGGGAAGCAAGAGAGGAAATTGCAGAGCCGTTGGCAATGATCTTTTCGTCTTCACTGTCAACGGGGGTGGTACCAGGGGACTGGAGAGTGGCGAATGTTGTGCCCCTGTTCAAAAAAGGGAATAGGGATAACCCCAAGAATTACAGGCCAGTGAGTCTTACTTCGGTGGTAGACAAAATAATGGAAAGGGTACTGAAGGATAGGATTTATGAGTACCTAGAAAGACACTGCTTGATTAGGGACAGCCAGCACGGATTTGTGAGGGGTGGGTCTTGCCTTACAAGTCTTATTGAATTCTTTGCGGAGGTGACCAAGCATGTGGATGAGGGTAGAGCAGTGGATGTAGTGTACATGGATTTTAGTAAGGCATTTGATAAGGTTCCCCATGGTAGGCTTATGCGGAAAGTCAGGAGGCATGGGATAGTGGGGAATTTGGCCATTTGGATAGCGAACTGGCTAACCGGTTGAAGTCAGAGAGTGGTGGTAGATGGTAGATATTCAGCCTGGAGCCCAGTTACAAGTGGAGTTCCGCAGGGATCAGTTCTGGGTCCTCTGCTGTTTGTAATTTTTATTAATGACTTGGAAGAGGGAGTCAAAGGGTGGGTCAGTAAATTTGCAGACGATACGAAGATTGGTGGAGTTGTGGATAGTGAGGAGGGCTGTTGTCAGCTGCAAAGGGATTTAGATATGATGCAGAGCTGGGCTGAGGAGTGGCAGATGGAGTTCAACCCTGTCAAGTGTGAGGTTGTCCATTTTGGAAGGACAAATAAGAATGTGGAATACAGGGTTAACGGTAGGGTTCTTAGTAAGGTGGAGGAGCAGAGGGATCTTGGGGTCAATGTTCATAGCTCTTTGAAAGTTGCAACTCAGGTGGATAGAGCTTGTAAGAAGGCCTATGGTGTATTAGCGTGCATTAGCAGAGGGATTGAATTCAAGAGCCGTGAGGTGATGTTGCAGCTGTACAGGACCTTGGTAAGGCCACATTTGGAGTAATGTGTGCAGTTCTGGTCGCCTCATTTTAAGAAAGATGTGGAAGCTTTGGAGAGGGTGCAGAGGAGGTTTACCAGTATGTTGCCTGGAATGGAGAATAGGTCGTACGAGGATAGGTTGAGAGTGCTCGGCCTTTTCTCATTGGAACAGTGAAGGATGAGGGGTGACTTGATAGAGGTTTATAAGATGATCAGGGGAATAGGTAGAGTAGACAGTCAGAGACGTTTTCCCCAGGTACAGAGTATTACAAGGGGACATAAATTTAAGGTGAAGGGTGGAAGGTATAGGGGGGATGTCAGGGGTAGGTTCTTTACCCAGAGAGTGGTGGGGGCATGGAATGCGCTGCCTGTGGGAGTGGCAGAGTCCAAATCATTGGTGACCTTTAAGCGGCAATTGGATAGGTACATGGATAGGTGCTTAAACTAGGACAAATGTTCGGCACAACATCGTGGGCTGAAGGGCCTGTTCTGTGCTGTATTGTTCTATGTTAACTGTTCGCAGAAGTTGGTGTGTATGAATTGCATTTTGTGAGTGAAACCTCGGGAAAAGGACCTAAGAATGGCACTAGGAATATTATTCCAATGCCAACTCTATGCTTGGATTTATACATGTCCTGGATACCTTCTCTTCGATTCTTTGCTCCTTCAATGCAGATGTTGTTACTTTGAGCTTCAATCCCTACTTCTGAGAAACCAAGCACTTTTACATGATTTTCATTTTTGTTTACAGAAGATACTAAATGTAATTTGCCAATATTTTGCACATGTAAATGGAAGAAAGGAAGCAGCAGTGGGGACAATGTCCATTTTGGACATTAGCATTACTATGCCTTCCTCTTCCATTCAAAACAACCAGACAGTGTCAACCTTTCAAAAATTCACAAGATATATAGAGAGATGTACAATTTTAACTCAAAACCTGGTTTTGAACATTGAACTACAACTCAAACAATACCATATTGTGGTGAAGGGTGCTCAGTGACACTCACTAAACTAATTCAATTACTTACCAATTAAATATAAAAAGTGAAGCATAGACAGAATTTTCTTCTCTTCAAACTTTTCACTTAATCACTGCAATTCTATAGTGCCCATAAATAACTGATTTTTTATTTCCTGTGTTTTCTGTTCTAATTCTGAATTTTTAGCAGTTTTTTTTAAAAAGTCTGTCAGTAATTAAACAGACATGTTGACTACTTTTCCCTGTTCAGATACTAAAAGACCTATGTACCTCCAGCATTTTCTATTTTAATTACACTATAAATGAGCTCCAACTATGCTCAAGAATTAGGTGTTCCAATGTTGTCAGGAAAGATTCAAAAACACCATTGCACACATCTTTGACAATGTTCCAGATGTTTCACTCCCTCAGGATACAGGACTAGATTTTCCAGTCACATGAGAACCTGGACTAAATAAACACAGGCAAGTTAGGCAGGCAGTACCATTTAGGCAAAAGTGAGGACTGCAGATGCTAGAAACAAAGTTTAGATCAGAGTGGTGCTGGAAAAGCACAGCAGGTCAGGCCGCATCTGAGGAGCAGGAAAATCGATGTTTCGGACAAAAGCTCTTCATCAGGAATGGAGGCAGGGGGCCTCCAGGGTGGAGAGATGGGTTGGGGGTGGGGAAAAGGTAGCAAAGAGTACAAACAGGTGAATGGGGGTGGGGATGGAGGTGATAGGTCAGAGGGGAGGGTGGAGCACATAGGTGGGAAGGGAGATTGGCAGGTAGGACAGGCCATGGGGACAGTGCTGAGCTGGAAGGTTGGAACTGGGGTAAGGTGGGGGTGGGGTAAGGTGGGGGGTGGGGGAAGGTACTCTTTGCTACCTTCTCCCCAACACCTTATCTCTCCACTCTGAAGGCTCCCTGCCTCCATTCCTGATGAAGGGGTTTTGCCTGAAACATCGATTTTCCTGCTCCTCGGATGCTGCCTGACCTGCTGTGCTTTTCCAGCATCACTCTAATCTAAACCCCAGGCAGTACCATTTGCCTATAATCCACACAATGTTGCCTTGTATTTAAACATGTTAAGAAAATTTGAATCCGTTGTAATGTAGTTTCTGAGCCTGTAATCTAAATCCACCTAGGGGTGTGAAACCCTGTTCTAACATTTAATGTTGGAGGGGAATGTGGACCAATTAATTTTCCCATTATTTTGCTCTTTATACTGTTTGCTACTATAGGAGAGGTGGCATTACAGCTGAAATAACATTCTGAAAGATCTAACATATTGTAGCCAGTGGTGCAGGGAAAAGGGACCAGTCAGGTGAACTACTATATCTTGATAGTGTCAAATTCTTTAAGCATTGTTGCTCTCCACTTTACTAGGCAATGATGAGTATTTTATCACACTCTACATTTACACATACTGGGGTTAGATAGGTTTTGTGGGGTTAGCAGGCAAGTCACCTGGCACAAGAATGCTGCTTCTGTCCGCTTTCATTACCAGAATGATACCTTTGGCTTCTGAGCTCCTGGTCAAAAATGACTCCAGACACATTAGGGGGACTACTTAAATGATGTAGGCTCTTCAGAAGAGTTTAGCCTATGGTAAGATTGGTAGATATAATTCAATGTGTAAAGAAACTCCCTTTAGAAGTAACAACAGGGAAATGAAGTACATCTTAAATAATGGGACTTTAAATAGAATGGTGAAGGGAACCCTTGGAAAGAAGACAATGCCAGTCTTTGGGTTCACTGGTTTTGGATCAAAGCAAAGAGACAATGATACCAGGTTGAACTTGGAGGCCCAGGTTCAAGATCCACCTGGTCCAGAAGCATGCAAATACATCCCTGAACAGGTTGATTTGAAGATATCTCAGGTTTAACTTATAATTGGAAATCATGTATAATTTATTACTTTAACAACAGAAATTGAAAATGCAACAAATTTAATTGAATACAGGTACACAATCTGAAATGTTCGGGACTGGCTGATTTTCAGAATTCAGAATTTTTCAAATTTCAGAACAAATGGCAGTTTAATTATGAAATTTTAAAAAATCTTTCCAAAGAATAGACTCACGGAGAGTAAAACGGGCCTTGAGACAGAATTGAGGCCGGTCAGTACTGGGCCATGCCCCCCAATGTCACATCTGAATGACACTCCGAGTGGGGGTGGACTTGGGTTAACTGTTTGCATGTCAAACAACCTTGTTAATGAGAAAAAAGCTTCACAAAAACAAACTTTCGGACTCTGGAGCTTTCCGGATTTCAGATATGGGGTGTCTACATGAACTACAACGGATGAGGGGCTTGTTATAGACATTTGAGAAGTTAGGATGTTTTTCTATGCTGCAGCTCAGAACATTAAATGATGACTACATAGGGTTTTCAGGTTACAATAACAAATAATGACAGGGTCTTTACTAATCTGGAACTGCAATGATGGGCGCTATTTTAAGATGATCAGAAAAAGAACTGTCGTGGGGATGTAATAGGTTTGTTGCAGAGGTAGTTAGAACTTGAAATTCTTGGAAACTGTTGTAGAAGTTTGCACAAATTCCTTTAAACAAACTGCTGAATGTTTGAATAAACAAGTAAATGGGACTAATTTAGATTGCTCAGATGGAGAAAAATATTTTGTGCCTTGTTTACGATTTGCTCTTTTAGTTACTATCCCAGTTAAAAATATTTAAGGATGTGCCTTTCAATCTGTATAAAACAATGACTGAATGTGCAGTAATCAGTGTTAATCAGTGTTACTGCAGTGTCTAATTGCTATAGGATCAATGTCTTCCAAGTACTCTGAATGTCCACTCTTGTCTTGCCACTCAGCCAATCTTCAATGAATTCCACATTGCTTCCTTTCACTGTACTGCCATTGTTATCCAACATTTACCAATAAACTTTATGTAAAACGATTTGCGCACAAGTTGAGAACAAGTTTCCTTTACGCCAATGTCATTCAATCATACTTGCTATAGTTTTTAGTTATAGCAGATGCCTTGTGGTGCTGCTTATGATGAGTCTGTGATTACATTCTTTTAATTGGAAGTATTATACAGATTCTCAACACTCCTGTTTACAATCTGCATATACATTACATAGCAATGGAATTCACCTCAGATACATAACCCAGCTACACAGTTAGTTCGTCTCACAACCTGGGAAATTTAAACTACTTATTAAAGCAATACCCTGGGTGAGGATGGGGGAAATTGGCAAGCAATAACAGGTCCCCTCTGCAGAAAATCAGGTTAGCTTATACCACCATTTCACTGGCTTCAAGAGAGACTCTCTGATGATGTTACCTAGTGTGGTGACAAAATGTCTGAAAGCAAATCTTCAAGCTCAGCGAGCTAACTTACATACTTATCAACCTGAACTACAAATCTTCTCAAAAATCACTATACCACCATTTGCTATTTTAGAGAGCAGGTCACTAACACCGTTCACCCTTGCACATCGACAGGTGACCGTTCAAACTGTTAAGACTCAGAAACATCCCCCTCTCAAAGAATGGCTTTTAACTTTTATAAATAGAATGCCTTCCTACAGCATCGCTGGAGAGACAAACTCTTACTTAAACTGAGCATTTAGCCTGCAGCAGCTGTTCCAAATTCTTCTTTGTTCCATTGATTGGGCTGTTGTGGCATAGTGGTAAGATTCCTACCTCTAGCCTAGGAGGCCAGATACAAATCCCACTGTTTCAACAGTGTACAATTTCATCTGCCAACAAGGTTGATGAGAAAATATGTTGATAGGGCTCTTGTCCCTTCCTGAGCCATGAGGCTTGGATTCAAGTCCCAACTGCCCTAGGTGTGTGTCAGAACATCTCCAATCAGGCAGATTAAAAAGTACATGGTCAGTAATGTGTTGGCACTGGTGGTCAATTTAGAGGACTCTTGTGGCACAGAGGTAGTGTTTCTATCTCTGAACCAGAAGGCCCAGGTTCAAGTCCAACCTACTTCGGAAGCACGTAATGACATCGCAGAACAGGTTGCTTTTTAAACTAAGTGTGCAATGTTCATGCTGTATTTGAACATATCTGGTTCTGTAATTCCAACGTGTAATTATACAAGGGGTGCTCTGTAGGATTGTTGCTGGAAAAAAGACATCAACGTGCTTCACTGCCTGTCAATGACAACTGCCTTGCAAAGCACAGATCAGAAAATGAACCAGGACCCTAACAATTTGTGTAGATCATAACAAATGTAACCAAGGCCACTGGTAGAAGGTGGGCAATAGAGAGCAATGCTGTTTTTAAGTATGACCAAGAAGAAGGCTATAATCCACATAGGACCAAAGTAATAGCTCCAGAAGCCAAGACATTCAGACATCAAACTCTAGATTTTACTTTGACAGTAAAGAAAGTTAAGAAGAGTTGCAGTATTTTTTAAAACTAGAAAAATCAAATATCTTTTAGCTGGCAAGCATCTCAAAAACAGAAAAATCAACCTAATACAGCAATTTTAGCATTGCAATGTCTTTTCATCTCAGAGACCAGCCAAATCAAAGAATAAAGCACACTTAAACAGGGCATGCAAACAGATTGTCATGCTAAAGTATCATACTTAGAAGGGCTTTAAAATGCAGTGTTGAATCTGGGAATATTTCATGGAACACTAAATGGAAATTTATTCTCTATCTGGTCCACATTGCGTATACTGTACCAGGGAATAAAGGAATGGTGTGAAGTAACATTTTAGAGTCAGAGATATACAGCATGGAAACAGACCCTTCCATGCCAACCAGATATCCTAAACTGATCTAGTCCCATCTGACAGCGTTTGAACCATATTCTTTTAAATCCTTCCTATGCACCCATCCAAATGCCTTTTAAATGTTTTAGTTGTGGAGATGGATATAATTACCTTTTAAAAATGTAATAAATACCAACATTGGTGGTCCCTCAGACAAGGATAACTCTCTTCCAACCTCAGTAAGCCTGTGGGTTGCTGTACAGACTGAAGTGGCTTCCATTGGGGAGGGTGGGGTGTTGTTGTGGCAGTGCGCTTCTTACACTGTTTTTACCTAGCTTCCACAAGTTTCCCCAACGGCAAGTCTTGAGGTGCTTGACGCCGTCCTGGATGCTACTCCTCCAACATTGGACGGTTGGGCCAGTCACTCCCAGGCGTCTGGGAATGGCACACTTCAGTGAGGCCTTGAAGTATCACTGAAGCACTTTCCGTATCTACCTGGGGCTCAGCTGATGTTTAGAAGCTGGGAGCTCAGCACCTGCTTGGGGAATCTCGCATTGAACATGCAGATGATGTGACCAGAGCTGAAAATGTGTTGCTAGAAAAGCGCAGCAGGTCAGGCAGCATCCAGGGAACAGGAGAATCGACATTTCGGGCATAAGCAGAGAAGAACACTCCACAATACTTCCTGATTGACAGTGTCAAAGGCCTTTGTAAGATCAAGGAAGCCATGTATTGGGGTAGATTCTTCTCTCTGCATTTCTCCTGCAGCTGTCGAGAGATGAAAGCCATCCTCTGCTATTTGCATTAGCAATGCGGTATTTGTTATTTCTTTTTGGGCTCTGTTATCAATGTAAGCACTCTTGAACGCATCCCACCGCATGCTACACATCACGAACTCACAAACACCCAGCTCTGCACAAAGTAGAGAATGCCATCCGCTAGGTGAAGAACAACAATGTTTCTGGAGGAGATAGTACCCCTGCTGAGCTATTGATGCGTGGAAGCAAAGTGCTCTTGTTTATGTCCTTATTTCCTTATCTGGAAGGAGGAGAGCATCTCAGGAAAGCTCCGAGATGCCACAGTTGTGAGCATTTCAAGAAAGGGAACAAGCCCAACTGTGGTAACTAGAGGGGAATCTCACGGCTGTTGACTGTTAGAAAGGTCATTGCCAAGTTCCTCCTCAACCCACCCCCTCCCTGTGGTTGAGGAACTCCTCCTGGAATCAGTGTGGCTTTCAGCCATGGCGAGTCACAACAGACATGATGTCAATAAACACAATCCATGCAATTCACTTCACACACTTTAATGTTAGACTCAAAACGCTGAAACCTAAAGGATTTACCAACTTGATTCCAAATCCCCAATCCAGAAACCATCTACTATAGAATATGAAAGATCATCAGCTCCAACGAAAGACAAAACCATGTTGTTCAAAACAGTCCAACTGACTTAACCATTAATTCCATGACTATAAACATACAAATTCAATTTATTCTTAAAACACGGACAATTAAATATACTCAATTAGGAAACAGAAACAGAAATAAGCCATTCAGCTCCTTGACCCTGTTTCATCAACAAGATAATGGCTGATCAGTGGCATAAATCCATATATCTACCTTTGGTCATTAGCTCTTAATACCTTTGCTTCATAAAAATTTATCTCAGACTTAAAATTAACAAATGATTCTGCATCCACTGCCATTGATAGAAGTGAGTTCAAAATCTCTACCATCCTGTATAAATGCTTCCTGACATCTCTTCTGAATTGTCTGGCCCTAATTCTCAGATTATACCCACAAATTTTAGAATTCACAACCAATGGAAAAGGTTTATCTTTATTTACCCTTTCTTTTCCTCTTAATATCTTGAAGACATCAATTAGATCACCCCTTGACCTTCCGAATTCTAGAGAAGTAAGCAACCTATGCAGAAATGTGACACAGATAACACCTGGGTGAACTTCTATTAAATATTATTTTAAAAGAACTCACAATTAAATTCATCAATATATTATTGGATCTGCTCACTATAAGTGAGATCCTCTTCCGCATATAACAACTGCTGCTTCATTTTGCTAGTTATAGTGTGGCAGAATGATCAACACCTATGTGTATTTGTATAGGGTACAAGTATTTAAATATGTTCAGTTACTACATACTATAGCAAATGCGAATGGATTAACACTAATTTAATCCAAATATTAATTCTGGAATAAGCATTTCTATGAAATGTTCTCTTCTTTGCTAAAATACATTGGCTTTGGACAATACACTGAAGAACTGTACAATGTTGAAGTTGGTAACTGAATGTTCTAGTTTGAACAGACAGAATACCATTCAATTACAAAGGATATGGATCTCTATATCTAGCCTATCCAGTGTCTGACTTAACATGTTTGATGCTGGCAATTGGTGACCAGAATAGAAAGTCTTCCAATCTCCAGTCTCAACATTCCTTTCAAAAATTTACCAAATTTAGACCAGTCATGTGAAAGCATGATTGAAAGCACCTTGTTGTCCAGTAACCTCAACCTTCATTTTAAGAGATGTCAAACATGACAGACAATAAGGTGCGAGTCAGCAAGATGACAATGATCCACACAGAACACATTTCCTACCGTATCTAGCTGATGAGTAGGTGAAATGATCTGTCTGCCTAAATATATGGCTAATAAACCATTTGAGAGTTTACTAAAGTAGTGGCCCATACATTATAATGCTTTGTGCTAAATCAATTTTAAAACATTTATAAGTCCAAATTAAATTGTATTGTTAAATGTATGTTCTGAGGAAGGTTCACTTGACCCAAAATATTAATTCTGATTTCTCTGCACAGATGCTGCCAGACCTGCTGAGTTTCTAGCAATTTCTGCCTTTTGCTTCTGATTTACAGCATCAGTGTTTCTTTAAGGTTTCATTTAATAAGTTTACAAAGTATGAAGTATTAAGCAAACGAGTTCATTGTAATGACTGATGACAACATGACATGAGGATCCACATCCTATATTTCATATCAAGCCACGGCTGTGATGAACGATTGATCCATTGATCTATAACATCTAATATTTGATAACCAGCGCCTTTGCAATTTACTTTAATGGTAATAGCTAGGGTTATTTGCCAAAGGCTGGTGCCTGTGATAAACACGGACAATATCTAAGTGGTGGGGAATGCATACATGGTAAGATTTTGATCAAGGGAGTTTCTTTTTGTCGAAAGGTTACTAATCTACGACAAAGCATCTGAAAAGAAAAGGCAGCGCTTTCGTGGCTACTGTAGCCAAGTGAGAAACAGGTCAGGGCCATTCAGCTCACCAGGCCAATGTGATTGCTCAATCCTGGAGCCTTTCCCCCACCAAAAGAAGAATGCAGTTGTCAACAAAGAACATCGGGCTGTAGTTTGCTTTGGAAAACGGGCAGGATGGTACAAGGCGATCCTAAAAACACTGGAGTGCTCCAAATAAAAATGGAAGCCAGTCTGTGTGCACCGCCCTGTCTGAGTCGCTGGTGCCCGGCGACCGAATGGGTCGGCAGCAGTAAACCCGCCGGTAAAGGTGCTGCTCGCGACAGCCTCTCACCTGCTTCACCGACAGCGAGATGTTCTCCAGGATCCGGTCCTTCACTTTCAGGGTTTCCATACTCGCTGCCTCAGCATCCTCGCCGCCAATGACCAGCCCAGGCCCCGGGGCTCGCCGCTGACGCCCGGCCCTCTGCTCTCACCGGTTAGGGCGCGCGCGCGCACTCCCGCCTCAACCCGTGACCACACGCTCGCCCCGCGCACCCGACCAACGAAAGCGCCGATCGCGCATGCGCACCCTTACAGGGGTAGAGGAGGGGTTCCTCGCCGTGAGTGGGCAGAGGGGCGGCGCCATCAAGGGGCGGGTCTTCGGCTGCCCGACGACCTCAAGGGGCGGGGTTCCTTTTGCTATCTGACTTTCAACGTGGAAGGTTTCAACGGATCTGCGCCCTCAAGGGGCGGGGTTAGAGCAGGGCAGCGCCCTCAAGGGGCGGGGCTCGCTTTCACCATGCGCATTCTGAACGGAGTGCTGAAGCTGCAGCTTTGGCCGTATTGTGAATGGGGAGACAGGGAAACATCACCCCATGTAAAACACCAGGTGGTGTCATTGAGCTTTTGAAATACAAGATCCCACTGTATGAATAAAACACGGATTTGAGTTAATCTGAGTTTCCAATTTTTATGTGGAATAGCAGGGAAATGGGATAAATTGGAGTTGCTCCTTCAAATACTGCGAGGCACTATAGACAGAATACATTCTGTCCGCATTGTGGGAAGGTCCCTACTAATAACTGGCTCGGTGCCTCCCCCAGTTAAAAAACAACCCGCGCGGTGTCCACCAACACCCTGGAGTTGTTCAGGGAGAGGTGGGCGCCACAGGGAGTGGAGTGCATTATTTCTCCCTCCAACTCTATTTTGATTTAGTCCCTACCCTCCCCTTCACTGTTTTGATCACACAGCATTGCCCTTTGATGTGAAGGGCAGTGCTTGTCACTGGCCACTCGGGTGTTTTCCTATCTTCCCGGTGGTGGAATTTGAATAAAGATTGTGCACCTTGTGTCTCTCACTGTGTCTCACATTTACACACACACACCATGGGTGCTGGGGAAAAATAAGGACTACCGCAGTTAGGCAGTAGTGTGGGGGTAATAAAAAAAAACAGGTGCGTGGTGCCAGCCCTTGGAGGGGAGAGACATTCCAGCAGCGCACCGGCCTGTGTGACTGTGTGCGTGCATGTGCGGGGACTCTCCTCCTTGAGGGGGACTGTCCCTGGACTAGCAAAAAAAAAGATAAAAAAACAACCCGCGTAGCCAAAAAATGCAATGGTATAGGTCCTGTCACTTAATGTAGTCTTTGCTGCTGCTTATTGGAATGGAGAAGTT
The DNA here is from genome assembly GCF_037043375.1 of Chiloscyllium plagiosum. Lineage (NCBI taxonomy): Eukaryota > Metazoa > Chordata > Chondrichthyes > Orectolobiformes > Hemiscylliidae > Chiloscyllium > Chiloscyllium plagiosum. The sequence goes on along the minus strand of NW_028270175.1, from coordinate 25,822,012 downwards.
GTTGCTGTCCAAATTCTGCAATACTGGCCATGGGTGAGAGGGTCTGAAGTGTTACTGGAGAACTGGAGTTGGAAGGCCCAAAGTATTAGTCTCTGTTCATGAGATCAGGCATTCTAACCAGTATGTGGGAAAGCAGAACCAAAAGAAGTTCACAGTGAGGGTCAGTTAAAGCCTATGAAGATGACTAATAAGGGAAACTTGGGAAGGGGAGAGGACAAGTAGTGGGTTACTTATCAGAAATGATAAGAATGGGGACATGGCTAAAAGTGACAAACTGATTGCCAAAGCGCAAAACAGTAGCTCAGGTTGCATCTGTTGGCCATAACAGAGCAGGGATGGGAGATGATGGCAAGACCAGAAACACCGAAAGAGCAGACAAGTTAGAAAGAAACAACTTGCATTTATATACCGCCTTTCACAACCTCAGAACATCTGAAAGCACTTTAAAGCCGATTGAATAGTTTAGAAGCATTCATTGTTAGAATGCAGGAAAAGTAACAGCTAATGTGCACGCAGCAATGTCTCACAGACAGCACTAAATAATAACCAGATTATTTATGGTGATAGCAAATTAAAATACTGTTGATGCTGAAAACCTGAAATAAAACCAAAGAAATTATGGAAATACTTTGCAGGCCTGGCATCACCTGTGAAGAGGAGCAGAGTTAAGATTTCAGAAAAATGACCATTTATCTGAACATATGTTATTTCTGGCAATTCTGGTGACTGGATTAATTTAGCTGAGGACTGCTGTGGACCTGGAGATTGTACTGGAGATCTTTTACATCCACCTAACAATTGAGTTAATATCACAGATTGACACCACATCCAAAAAAAAAATCACAGTACAGACTCTCAATATTTTGCATTGGAGTATCAGCTTAGATTAACTACTCAACTCTCAGCATTGGAGTTTGACTTAGAGGTAAGAATCAAAAACCAATGCATAGAAACATAGCAAATACAGGCAGGAGTAGGCCATTTAGCCCATCAAACCTTTTCCACTGTTCAACATGATCCTGGCAAATCCTCTATCTCAATATCATATTTCTATTTTCTTTCTGTAGCCTTTGATGCTTTAAGGATCTCTAAACCCATAAATTTAAATTAGAACATCCTAACAGTGTGTGCAGAACACCCAGTAATGGACTAGTGATAATCTTTATGTCTTCAAGGTAAGGCTTGGAAATGCAAGATGCAATTGTGTAGGCAGCCTAACCATTGAAAAGTCAATACAGTTGACACATTGTATTCTACCCAGCTTTGCCCTTCAAATCAGAGAATAGTTACAGAATAGAAGGAGTTTGTTCTACCTTAATGTCCTTCCCATCTCTCTGAAGAGCAACTCAGCTAATCCCACTCACCTAACTTTTCCTTGTAGACCTTAAAAGATTTCACATCATTTAATTGCCCAATTAGTTTTTGAAAGTTTTGATCGAAGATATCTTCACCACACACACACACAGTCTAACCACCCCTACATTAAAAATGTTTTTTTTTCCCCTCGTATTACCTTTTGTGTCAGTCATTTCAATGATTCATAAAGGCAAACTAAACTTCCTCAACTCTGATATCTATATTTTCTCTCATTTTGTTTCTAAAGAATTTTTGTAACCTGCTGAAATAAGGAAAACAGTCATTTTAATTAAGAAATATCTTACTATGGTATCATCCTTCCACAAGGCTACAAGAAAGACAAGGTCATATGAGGCTACATCACTTCCTGTGTTGATATATACAGTGTCCAATTAGAATTAGCAACTCTATCTTGTTATTTTTGTATTAGATGGTGATATTACTAGAGAAGCAAGCATTTGTTATCCATCATTAATTTCCCTTGAACTGAGTGGCTTGCTAAATTTCAGAGGGCAATTAAGAATCAAAGCTGTGGACCTGGAGTCACATATAGAACATGTATTAGGACCTGAAAGGATTAACTGACATCATGAAATAGGCTGCACTTATCAGCATATAAAGGACTTCCTGCGAAGGGCTAACTTGTTCAACTTCTGATTATGTGTTTGTTGTCAATACTGTGTGTAAATGTATGAGCATTAGTAATAATGCAGTGGAGCTTACACTTAAGGTGAGCCTGATAGAGGAACAGGAATGTCTTGCTGCAATTGTACAGGCCCTTGGTAACACATATCTAGAGTACTGTGTAGTGTTTTGTTCTCCTTCTTGGGAAAAGATGTTCTGCTTATGGAGGAAGTGCAACAAAGGTTAGCCAGGCTGATTCCTGGAATGGAAGGACTGATGTAGCAAGAGAGATTGAATTGATTGGAACTATACTTGTTGGAGTTTAAAAGAATAGTGAGGATCTCCAAAATCTATAAAATTCTAATAGAACTAGACAGGGTAACTGCCAGAAGGATATTTTAATGATGGAGTAGTCCAGAACACAATATAAGGATGTGGGGTAGGTCACTTAGGACTATGATAAGGAGAATTGCTTTTACCCAGACAGTAGTAAGAGTGTGAAATTCTCTGTGGTTAGGGCAAAACAGTGAGTGTTTTTAAGAAGGTAGAGGGATCAAAGGGTATGGAGAGAAGGTTTAAACTGGAAGCTGAGTTAGATGATCAGCCATGATCATATTGAATGGGTTGAATAGCCTACTCCTCCTATATTTCTACGTTTCACAAGCAATCATATATTTTGGATGAAATGTAGCTACCTATTATATATAATAAGCTCAATTATGAAGATAAATTAAGTTTATATACTGTCCAAGATGCCATGTGGGCATCCTTACCCCATGATATCAGTAACTTAGACCAGGACTAGCAAGAAAAATCAATGGCAGTATCTTATATCTGACATTATAACATGGGGGTGGTGAGAAGGACTGGCTAATTATAAGTCAGTAAGACTCATGGGATCTGAAATTATAATAGGCTAGACCAGACAAGGATAGAAGATTCCCTTCTCTAGGGACACTAGCCATTTAATTATTTAGGGTATGTGGGTCCTCTGCATGGGCTGTCCCCAGTTGCCCTTGAGAAGGTGATGGTGAGCTGCCTTATTGAACTGCTGCAGTTCATTCAGTGTCAATAAACCAACAATACAATGAGGGGAAAAATATTCCAAGATTTTACCCAGTGACACTGAAGGAATGGGGATATATTTCCAAGTCAGGATGGTGTGTGCATAAATACTATGAATGAACCAGCTCAAACATGTTATGGCATACCTCTTGAGCAGTTGGGACTTGAACTTCTAGGTCAGAGGTAGGGCCATTACCACTGCTGAATCTTCACTGGTGAATGAATATAGTAATCTAGATGGATTGTTACAGTAATCAGTGATAATTGTCATGGCAATCAGTGAAATTAGCTTTTAGTTCCAGATTTATTGAATTAAATCTACCAGCTCTGGTTGGATTTGAACCTGTCATTAAAGCATTAGCCTGGAATCCTTGTCCGATGATATTACTACCATGCCACCAGCTTCCCCCGATGTCATTTGATAAATTATCTTTGTGTTATCTCCAGGCCCCATCACTCTTCCCAAAAATGTGTTGCCCAAAGTCAGACAACACTCGAGCTGTAGTCCAGATAGAGTTCTATAAAGGTTCAGTGTACCTTTTCTGCTTGGGTCTGAACCTCCCTGCGATTGGAAAAGCTAGACTATTTATATTTGTAGATAGGTTAGCTAATAAAGAATGGTCTCCAATTACAGTCACAAACATACAGGAAACAAACTATACCCAACACAAACTGTGCATGCATTCAAACTCCTACCCAGCCACTATTTATATAGTACACTTGCAAGAACCTGGACTAGATCAGGATTCACGGCAATACCGATAAAAGGGAATCTGGATTCCTGGAACTCTGATTCCAATGAATGAGTTTCCTTTGACTAGACTCAAGGGTTTTGTTTCCAGCTGACTCAAGTAGCAAATGATATTGTAGCGGACTGAAGTTGGCTGACCCTTGTTTTCCAAGGCAGATAGTTGCAGTTAAGAAACATAATCACTCCCTTGTCCCATTGCACTGAAGGAGTTCCTTTCACTGCCTCACGTTGAACTTTTAGAGAGATTCTTTCAAAGCTTTATATTTAGCTGAGTGCTGTTTGGCATGTTCACTATTAAATTGATATCCCTACATGGAATGAATTGATCAGATAACAATGTCCCATGGAACACTGCAGTTATTCCAGAATGGTCACTGACCCCAGCAGGCATATTTTGGGACTTTAAGGAAATGAGCACGATACTGATCCAGAAATATCTCAGTGGATAGCACAATGCAGGTAAACATCACAGTGTCAGGTACAGGAGTTATTGTCGAATGAGGAGCATTGTTCATAGAATCCCTACAGTGTGGAAACAGGCCAACAGGAAACAGACAGTCTGAAGAGAATTCCACACAGACCCACCCCTCTATCCTATCCCTATAACCCTGCATTTCCCAAGGCTAACCCACCTAGCCTGTACATCTTTGGAGGAAACCAGCGCAGACACAGAGAATGTGTAAACTCCACACATACGGTGCCTTTGGATGGAATCAAACCTGGGTTCCAGGCGCTGTGAGGCAGCAGTGCTGACCACTATGCTACCCTCATAGAATTGTTGGAAGAGTCAGTTAGGACTGGGATTAGGTTAGGGCTATACCTCCAGCTAAAATGAGAGATATAGTCATGGGTTTGAGTTAGGTATTAGGGTTTTTTGATGAATCTGGTGGGAGCAGGGAATACTGGAGTTAATAAAGTTGTAGTTGTTGGTTAAGCTAATCTTGGGCTAGAATGATTGGAAGTTGTGATTTGTGGGCTGGAATCAATGACTGTTGGTTTGCTAGTAGGAACTAGTTCTGGTTGCTTGTCATGTTTTGTAGGGTTAGTGTAACTGATTAGGAGTAGGCTATCCTGCTTCTAACAGGCTTGCTTCTCCATTAAACATGATCATAGCTGATGTTGGAATTTAACTTTGCTCATTCTCCGTGTCCCTTGAATCCCCCACGGACCTATTGTAACCTTAATTGCATTCAATAAGACCATAAGACCTTAAGACATAGAAGTGGAAGTAAGGCCATTTGGCCCATTGAGTCCACTCCACCATTCAATCATGGCTGATGGGCATTTCAATGCCACTTATCCGCATTCTCCCCGTATCCTTTAAGTCCTGGCAAGATTAAGAATTTATCAATCTCTGCCTTGAAGACATTTAATGTCCCGGCCTCCACTGCGCTTCGTGGCAATGAATTCCACAGGCCCACCACTCTCTGGCTGAAGAAATGTTTCCGCACTTCCGTTTTAAATGACCCCCCTCTAATTCTAAGGCTGTGCCCACGGGTCCTAGTATCCCCACCTGACAGAAACAACTTCCCAGCGTCCACCTTTCTAAGCCATGCATTATTTTGTAAGTTTCTATTAGATCTCCCCTCAACCTTCTAAACTCTAATGAATACAATCCCAGGATCCTCAGCCATTCATGGTATGTTAGGCCTACCATTCCAGGGATCATCCGTGTGAATCTCCGCTGGACACGCTCCAGAGCCAGTATGTCCTTCCTGAGGTGTGGGGCCCAAAACTGGAGACAGTATTCTAAATGGGGCCTAACCAGAGCTTTATAAAGTCTCAGAAGCAGATCGCTGCTTTTACATTCCAACCCTCTTAAGATAAGTGACAACTACATTTGCTTTCTTAACCACGGACTCAACCTGCGAGTCAACTTTAGAGAATCCTGGACTAACACTCCCAGATCCCTTTGTACTTTGGCTTTAGGAATTTTCTCACCATTTAGAAAATAGACAGATGACAGTGACAGATCCTAGACAAAAAAAATGCAAAGAACTGCAGATGCTAAAAATCAGAAACAGAAACAAAATTTGCTGGAAAAGATCACCGGCAGCACCTGTGGAGAGAAAACAGAGTTAACGTTTTGAGTCCATTTGACCCTTTTTCAGACCCTTTTGAAGAAGGGTCACTGAACCTGAAATATTAAATCTGCTTTCTTTCCACAGTTAGACCCTGCTTGGGTAAAGAATTTCAAAAATTCACAAACTTTTGACTGAAGGGCTTTCGCCTTATCTCAGTCTTAAATGATCACCCTGAGGCTGTATGCTTCTGTTCTAGATTCTCCAGCTAGAGGAAACAATCTCTCAAAATCTCTGTCACGGCCTTCAGAATCTTGCATATTGTTGGTGCTAGCTTAGGCTACTTACTTAGAGATAGCACAGAAATTATTAGTTAGAGTTCATGGGAGTGGTCTACTTGGTTAGAGGGTTACACTAATTGATGTCAGTCAGTATTATTTAAAAGCCTAGGATAGTTGGTTAGAGATGGGGTTAGGTGTTGCTATGAAATTGTACCTTTTATTTAGTTAAAGAGCACAGCATGTCAACTGCAGCATTAAACAGTAGTAAGCAAATCCCAACTCCTTACAGGTGCATCATACATTCTTTCACATATTTTAACACATCCATTTGTTCCCTTTGAGCTACTCTGATTTAGGTTATTCCAATTGATTACGTAGGCCTGAACATGATGATCAACTCATCTAACTGGCTTCTGGATAGTCAGTGGTGTTTATATTGTTGTGTAACATGTTACTAAGCAACTATATAAACTTGTCAGGAATAGACATGGAGCCTGACCTTCCATTAACACGATAGCCCAGCTGTTGGGAGTTATAGCAATGTATTTATAATACCAAAAGTCTGGTAGCTGTGATCTTAATTTTTTTTATGTCAGCCTGGCTCTGGAGTAAATAATAGTTACAGTCCATCGAGGAGATAACATCAATTACCAGAAGTGAGTTAGGTCTAATAATTCACTATGAATATTTCACAAAGCCTGTGCATGCACATTGACCTAATAAATTATAAAGACTCACCAGTACTCAGTTAATGAATGCACTCCTTAGGGTGACATTGGGATATAAAGGTAAATTCAGTACTCCCAGCAAGGAGATCAATTTTAAGGTTGCCCTGCCTCCAACTTGTTCTGCCTTTAAGTACTGGGGGCACTGAACGTATTCATGCAAGATCAGGAAGTTTCCTTTGACCTCTCAGTTTAAAGCACCAAAACATTGGTCTCTACTGGATTGCACCTAGTTCTGGATGCTGCGGTTTTGGGAAGTTATGAAGGCATGAGAGCTAAAGCAGAAAAAAATAGTAAGAATGTTTCTGAGGATGAGGACGTGAAGCTATGGGGGTAGATTGGAGAAGTTGTGACTATTTCCTTCAAAGAAGAGAAGACTGAGTGGAGATTGGATAGAGACATTCAGAATCATGAAGGGTTTAGACAAAATAAATCGGGAGAAACTGTTCTCACTTATGAAGGGATCATGAACAAGAAAGCACAGATTTAAGATAAGTGGCAAAAGAAACAATGACCAACACGTAGAAAGCGGAATGAAAGGTATATAATTTATGTATATTAATATCATTTCCTGAATTGGGGTTTCAAAATAAAAGCAGATGCACATCGGTTGTTTCTGTAAATTTCTTTTTATAGAAAAAAGGTCCGAAAATGCATCCAGAGCAGTGACCTAACTTTAATAATTGTAGAAAAACAGGTTACTAAAGACCCCTGTGGTGTTAATGGAAAGATGTTTATACAGTTTGGTTTATGACAGGTGACATAAACACTTAAGACCACTAGCTTTGTTTTCAATGCAGGCAAATCTAGGATTGAATATTTTTTATTATTCAGTTCATAAACTGCCAGAGTTGAGTTCATAAGTAAGTTTAATTTATCTTCTATAATGATCAAGGGCAGTTCAGGGTATTGATTACTTCAGCAAAAGACTGTCCAAATCAGGAGAGTTTAGTTATAAGTCTGCAGTTTAATAGAACTGAGAAAGTTTAGGCTGTCAGATTTGTGAAAACTTCATGTTGGCAGACTTTACAGGAACATCTACCCACTACTTCTGGCAATGAATGTCTCCAAAAAGAGGTAGTCTAACCATCACTCTTTGGCATTCATGAAGTTACCATCACTCAATCCCTTGATGGCCACATCTTGGGGGTTACCACTGATGAGAAACTGAAGTGGACAAACCATATAAATACTGTGGCTGCAAGATCATGTCAGAGGCTAGGAATATTATGGCAAGTAACTCACCACCTGATTCCTCAAAGCCTATCTACCATCTAAAAGGCACAAGTCAGGAGTATGATGGAACACTCCCCTCTTACCTGAATGAATGCAGCTCCAACAAGAATCTTGATATCTCCCAGGACAAAGCAGTCCATTTGATTGGCACCAAATCCTCAAATGCCCATCCCTTCCTCCACCGATTCCCAATAGTGGACCTCTTTCCAAACCCATGACCACTACCATCTGGAAGGATCTGCAAGTTCTCCTCAAAGCCATACACCATCTTTACTTGGGAATGTATTGCCATTCCTTCAGTTGTCAAAATCCAGGAACTCCCTCTCTCCTACACCAAATGGACTGAGCAGCCACGCAGCTCTCCAAAACTTTCTCAATTGGAATGGACTGTAAATGATGGCAAAGGCAGCGAAGCCCATGTTCCAAGAATGAAATAAAAAAAACTTTGAAAAGAATAATTGGTTGTTTTCACAGTCCATAGCAAAGAAACTAAAGAGTCAATTAAGTAGAAACTTCAAAACTTGAGACAAAGATATAATTTCCCTAGACTTGAGGCACTGTAATGTTGGGAAACAGATTGAAGCTTTGTTTTTTTAATTCGTTCACAGGATGTGGGCATTACTGGCTAAGCTAGCAATCATTACCAGTCCCTAAACACCAGAGGGCATTAAGAGTTAAACCATATTGCTGTAGGTCTGGAGTCACATGTAGGCCAGACCAGGTAAGGATGACAGATTTCCTTCTCTAATCAACATTAGTGAACCAGATGGGCTTCTCCTGGCAATCAGTGATGGTTTTATGATCATCATTAGATTTTTAATTCTAGATTTTCATATCACTGAATTCAAGTTCCACCATCTGCCATGGCAGGACCCAGAACACTACCTGGTCTCCAGATTAATAGTCTCGTGATAATATCAGGAGGCCATCACTGCCCTGAGTTTTGCTGAATATTTTAAGATCATTTTAATAGTCTTATATAATTAAATAACTTGCTTTGTCTTTTTTATTTCTCTTTTTCATTACTGCTGAATCACTGCTGTTTAACTCTTACCTAGTGCTTAGCTAATTCACCTCTGCTGGAATGACAGCAGTGTGTCACAATTACACTGTACAGATACAGTTAATTCGAGTTACAATTAATAAAAATTACACAGTAGCCAATTACAAAGGTTAAACATATGATACCTCAAGCCAGAGTTCTGTAATCTGACTTGTCCAGTTGAGATCATAGAACAGTTTACTCAGTGAAGTCGAGTTACTGTGACAACATGAATGTTGTAGTCTGGAGTTATGGATAGTGATGGTAGAGACTTCAACTTTCTTTCCATTATGTGACTGACCAGGAATCTCTCCCACTCTTACTGCCTACCCTTAGTATTTGTTAGAAGGATTTGCAGGTTGATTTTCAATCTGTCTGACCCCATTATAGACACATCTCATTGGAGAGCTTCTAGCACATTCTGTTACAAGATCTCAAAGGATATGGCAGTAGGGACACTATGTTTGGCATTGGAGTTCATGGCATGAGTGATGAATGGAGCACAGTTCACATTCCTGATCTCCAACGCTTTCTGATGGAAGGTTTGATTCCCAGAATATTGTGTGAGGAGGGAATCAGGCTTGGCTGTGATATTCTCATGATCAAAGACTGTACTAGCACTAAAACTCAGTTGTCTGAATGTGTACTTTTGGAGTCTTGCTCAGTGGGATGCACATATTCAAACAATGCTGATACATTCTCCAGTATTTTCATTGGAAACTCTCAGCCTGTGATAAGGTTGTCTTGGACGGATGCATTCTTAAAAACGAGTGATGGGAGCAATTATACTCACAAGTAGGATATTTATCAGGAGCTATGATCTTCTCAAAGTCAAGACAACTCTTAGCTTTGAGTAACAAAGTTCCAGGTATCCATCGATATTTATGTGTTTCACTAAAACGCACTTACTTTGGTAGCAGGATAATGTGCAAGTGGTGCACCATCTGCTGCACCTTTGCTAACCCTGACTTAAACCAGTTTTCAATTCACTGGCATATCACATGATACGTTTTGGCGCAAAACTGCGAACTGCTGTGTCATGTTCCAGTTCTTAAAAGCTTATCCTGTTTTAGTACTTTTCCATCATGTGTCCAGCTTGCGAACAGTGCATGTACTTGGTACAGCAACCACAAATTGATCTTAACCCATTCGCTGTCAGCAGGATTTATGGCCAAAGATGTCAACACTAGCAAAACACTGCCTTGTGGATTTTCAAGTATTGTTTATCTCACGGGCTGATCCTAAGCCTCATGCCCAAGTCATTTGCAGGAGTGTTCCTGAGTTACGGCACATAAAAGCAGCTGAAAAATATTTCAGTTTACCTATTACGTAGAATTTACAACACAGACAAAAGCCATTTGGCTCAACTGATTTTTATCAATATTTTTGTGCTTCAGACCAGCTTGATCCTCATGTACTTTTTCTAATGCTATTACCATGTCTTTCCATTCATTTCTGTTGTATTAATATCTTTAACTTCCCCTTAAATGCAGCTCTGCTATTTGTCTCATTTTCTACAGATATTAAAGGCATCAGTTGGAATGGAGAGGAAGTGGGAATATGATACTGTGATCAAGGATCAGCCATGAACATTGGATGATGGAGCAGAATGGAAGGGCTGAATGGACTACTCCTGCTCCTAGTTTCTATGTTCCAGCCATTCCATGAGGGAGAAAAATCCATGTTCTACTGATTATCTGGGTAAAAATTTCAGTATATTAATACAGTAAGTGTGAGGTACTGGCACAGAATGGGGTAAGATGGATAACTAGGCAGCAAGTTGCACGGCAAAGGTTTGCATTTCATTTTCAATATTTTTAATCTTCTGCATCAATGCTTTACAGCTCTTCACTGGGTTGGGTTAATGTCAGGTGTATAACATCAGTGACATGTCTATGTCTACCTTTCTCTCAATCTCTTTCTCTCCCCTGTTTTCTTTTTCTGTACTTCTTTGAGACAAAAGACTGGCCCCTCTGTTTTGCTTCTGTCTCCTTGTTGAATTCCTGAACTGACTCCAGAACACAGCTGATAAAGTTAAAATAAAGCAAGGAACAAATGAGTCATAGTCTGAAAATAGCTCTCAACATTGACAAAGGCAAGTGCTCAACACACACCGAGGTTGAATGTAAAATGGTGTCACACAGCATTTTAGAGAATGCATAGGAACCATGGGGATTGCTGAATCACTTTTTTTAAAAAAAACAGTCATAGCTTCCTATATCTGGTCTTCTTACTTCTGGTTTCATATTTTTCACAGGCTCATGGTTCCCAGAGAATCATTTCTTTTAACTGCACACTTGCTCCAGTGCAGTTTCAAAGTTAGAACTGCACAACGTAAAGTTTGGATTTGACGACAATGCATGCCTTTTCTCTTAAGGGGTCACACAAAATTGCAGTTATATTTCAATTACGAAATCCTAGTCAAAACATAACTTTATAAGGAAACCATATTTTGTGACACATATTTTTCATTTATGATGAATGGCTCAAGACTATTCTACAAAGTAGTTCGACCATCTCTTTAACCAGCAGAGAAAAGTTTGGAACCCATAAATGACCTTAATAAATGTGATCAACATAGTTTGTAAGTGACAAACATGTCATGGTGATTCCCACTAGTCCCTCCCCATCATCAAACCTGTTAGTCCCTCTCTACATGCATAAATCTCTTGTACCTCTCTCTCTCTATTCTTTAGTTTTCTTTTCCCTCCTTGTTCTGCTTGTGTGATCTCTAAATTTCTTAGGCAAAAGAAAAAAAGTTGTTTACTTTTACTTTAAAAACTCAAAGACATTTAAGGATTAATAAAAACTTGCGTTTGCTCCATTTTCTGATCTGTGGCCTGTTTTATTCTGTTTTGTCTGAACTGGCCTCATGAATTCAAGTTTGTTTCCTTTGTGACCTTCTGCTTTGTTTGAAACATATTCCAGTGATTGTTTGTCTTATCTCACAGAACACAATGGGACACATATTTCAATAACATGTTCCTTCTGGAAATTGAACAAAGCAGTTTTGGCAAGATGTAGTCAACTGAAAGTCGTACTTACTTAAATGGTTCAGGAACTCATTAATACGTGCTCTGTCTGTGGAGCAAGGGTCAATGTAAATTGGTCCGTGATATATAAGCATGATAATCTGAAAAGGATATTGATAGAAACACTCTGTACTTAGAGAGATATGGTTCTAACCAAAGGTGTAGTAAAAGAGTTAGAATTACTTCAGCCAATGTCTAGGTTACTGGTACAGCAGAGCAGACTAGATTTACCAACTGAATCAGCATTAAGGGGACTGGGACAAACCTAAAGGATAGACCAGACCAGACCATGATGGCAGAAATCCCTTCCATGGTCGCCCCAGTTCAAACTATGATCCTTCCCACATTTTCCTTTCATTTTTTCACGTAGTTGTACGCTGAAAACTGACATCAAGTGAACATCATTTCATAAGCAAGAATATTGTGCTGCCACAGTAGGTGGATACACTACCAAATACAACATTGATTTGTGCAGATTATAGACAGTCTGTTTCTTTCCCTGGTAGAGCTTTAGCCCTGTCAGTTTGCCCAGAGTCTCCTAGAATGGACAACCAATTTCCCAGGAGTTACTGTTGACTGTTTGGATTGAAATGCAATCTTGTACAAATGTTCTTCTTCGTCTACCATAGTCATGTGACCTCTGCCATGAAGCTCAAACACTGTAGGCAGATATTTTAAGTTCACAATAACAATGAAGCTGTCCAAACCACCCTCATTGGTTACTGTAAGCATTAGTGACCCATTGGTGTCTGGTTGGGAAGTTTCTGGAGAATTGAAGCATTGCTGGAACACCTCTTGTGGTCCACTTGCAGAAACTCAGAAGCAAGAAATGTTAGATGTTGAGTCTCTGCAAATCAGCATGACTATTGAGTTCTTATGAAAGGAAACTAGTGGGCCTAAGTTTAGTTTGGGAACATGGTCGGCTTTGACTAGTTGGACTGAGAGGTCTGTTTCGTTGCAGTATGACTCTATGCCTTCAGTAAAGACTTCATGCTGAACACACTTCTGCATTGTACATGCAAAATGTGGTATTAGAGATGACACAGATGTGATTGCTTCAAAGCTGTAAGAAGCAATTGTGGGCGGCACGGTGGCACAGTGGTTAGCACTGCTGCCTCACAGCGCCAGAGACCCGGGTCCAATTCCCAACTCAGGCGACTGACTGTGTGGAGTTTGCATATTCTCCCCGTGTCTGCGTGGGTTTCCTTCGGGTGCTCCGGTTTCCTCCCACAGTCCAAAGATGTGCAGGTTAGGTGAATTGGCCACGCTGAATTGCCTGTAGTGTTAGGTAAGGGGTAAATGTAGGGGTATGGGTGGGTTGCGCTTCGGCGGGTCGGTGTGGACTTGTTGGGCCGAAGGGCCTGTTTCCACATTGTAATGTAATCTAATCTAATGATTGTGAAACTTTTGGGAAGGCAATGTTTCAAAATATATTCCACAATAAATCTCTTTAAAGGATAAAGGAAGCATGTAGCTTTGAACATGCGAAGGTTGACTTGCCTCAAACATAAGTGACACTCACACTCACATCTTCTGCCAAAGCTGTACACCAGAATAGAAAATTCCATCCTCAGTGCTAGTTCTATCCTTGATTGCTTGGTGATTGTGACATAGCAACACTGGTGCCAGTGGGCGGCACGGTGGCACAGTGGTTAGCACTGCTGCCTCACAGCGCCAGAGACCCGGGTTCAATTCCCGACTCAGGCGATTGACTTGTGTGGAGTTTGCACATTCTCCCCGTGTCTGCGTGGGTTTCCTCCGGGTGCTCCGGTTTCCTCCCACAGTCCAAAGATGTGCGGGTCAGGTGAATTGGCCATGCTAAATTGTCCGTAATGTTAGGTTAAAGGGGTAAATGTAGAGGTATGGGTGGGTTGCGCTTCGGCGGGTCGGTGTGGACTTGTTGGGCCGAAGGGCCTGTTTCCACACTGTAAGTAATCTAATCTAATCTAATCTAATCATCTAATCTAATCTAATAATCTAATCTAATCTAATCTAATCTAATCTAAAGCTCCAAAGACATAAAATGGTGTGGTCCATTTCAAGTGCGTTCTGTAGGATGTTCCATACTGTCAGGGGTGCCAGCGTGTGTGTGCTGTGTATGTGAATATCACGAGCACCTCTTTGGGAAGGCCAAAGAAACCAATCACCCAGGTCTCTAAATGGTTAAGAGCTCATCATCGTAGTGCTGATAGATCTGCAAAACCACCAATGAAAGAAGTAGAGGCAGCAAGCACTAAAGTCTCTGCTAAAAGGACACTTCTCACATCTCCATCTGAATCAGGCTCAAAGACTGAGGTAATCTGGGTCACCAATGAGGTGGTTACAGAAGTCAAAGTTTTACTAACCTGTATTACTACTTTTCGTGATTTATCTGTTCCCCAGATCCTTCTGCATTTCAAAACATTTTTCTTAAAGAGTATGTGGGCTTCTCATTCTTCCTTCCAAAAATGTACTAAATTATATTCATATATGTTAACAGTCATTCAACAATCACACATCTGGAAAATGGGAAGCCTTCAGAAATGAGATAACAAGAATCCAGAGAAAGTATATTCCTGTCAGGGTGAAAGGGAAGGCTGGTAGGTAAATGGAATGCTGGATGACTAAAAAAATTGAGGGTTTGGTTAGAAAAAGAAGGAAGCATATGTCAGCTATAGACAGGATAGGTCGAGAGAATCCTTAGAAGCGTATAAAGGAAGTAGGAGTATATTTAAGTGGGAAATCAGGAGGGCAAAAAGGGGACATGAGATAGCTTTGGCAAATACAATTAAGGAGAATCCAAAGGTTTTTTACAAATCTATTAAGGACAAAAGGGTAACTAGGGAGAGAATAGGGCCCCTCAAAGATCAGCAAGGCGGCCTTTGTGTGGAGCCACAGAAAATGGGGGAGATACTAAATGAATATTTTGCATCAGTATTTACTGTGGAAAAGGATATGGAAGATATACACTGTAGGGAAATAGATGGTGACATCTTGCAAAATGTCCAGGTTACAGAGGAGAAAGTGCTGGATGTCTTGAAACAGTTAAAGGTGGATAAATCCCTAGGACCTGATCAGGTGTACCCGAGAACTCTGTGGGAAGCTAGAGAAGTGATTGCTGGGCCTCTTGCTGAGATATTTGTATCATCGATAGTCACAGGTGAGGTGCCGGAAGACTGGAGGTTGGCAAACGTGGTGCCACTGTTTAAGAAGGGCGGTAAAGACAAGCCAGGGAACTATAGACCGGTGAGCCTGACCTCAGTGGTGGACAAGTTGTTGGAGGGAATCCTGAGGGACAGGATGTACATGTATTTGGAAAGACAAGGACTGATTCGGGATAGTCAACATGGCTTTGTGCGTGGGAAATCATGTCTCACAAACTAGATTGAGTTTTTTGAAGAAGTAACAAAGAAGATTGATGAGGGCAGAGCAGTAGATGTGATCTATATGGACTTCAGTAAGGCGTTCGACAAGGCTCCCCATGGGAGACTGATTAGCAAGTTTAGATCTCATGGAATACAGGGAGAACTAGCCATTTGGATACAGAACTGGCTTAAAAGTAGAAGACAGAGGGTGGTGGTGGTAGGTTGGTTTTCAGACTGCAGGCCTGTGACCAGTGGAGTGCCACAAGGATCTGTGCTGGGTCCTCTACATTTTGTAATTTACATAAATGATTTGGATGCGAGCACGGTGGCACAGTGGTTAGCACTGCTGCCTCACAGCGCCTGAGACCTGGGTTCAATTCCCGCCTCAGGCGACTAACTGTGTGGAGTTTGCACATTCTCCCTGTGTCTGCGTGGGTTTCTTCTGGGTGCTCCGGTTTCCTCCCACAATCCAAAGATGTGCAGGTCAGGTGAATTGGCCGTGCTAAATTGCCCGTAGTGTTAGGTAATGGGTAAATGTAGGGGTATGGGTGGGTTGCGCTTCGGCGGGTCGGTGTGGACTTGTTGGGCCGAAGGGCCTGTTTCCACACTGTAATGTAATGTAATCTAAGAGGTACAGTTAGTAAGTTTGCAGATGACACCAAAATTGGAAGTGTAGTGGACAGCGAAGAGGGTTACCTCAGATTACAACAGGATCTTGACCAGATGGGCAAATGGGCTGAGGAGTGGCAGATGGAGTTTAATTCAGATAAATGTGAGGTGCTGCATTTTGGGAAAGCAAATCTTAGCAAGACTTATACACTTAATGGTAAGGAGAAAGTGAGGACTGCAGATGCTGGAGATCAGAACTGAAAAATGTGTTGCTAGAAAAGTGCAGCAGGTCAGGCAGCATCCAAGGAGCAGGAGAATCGATGTTTCAGGCATAAGCCCTTCTTCAGGAATGAGGAAGGTGTGCCAAGCAGGCTAAGATAAAAGGTAGGGAGGAGGGACTTGGGGAAGGGGCGTTGGGAATGTGATAGGTGGAAGGAGGTAAAGGTGAGGGTGATAGGCCGGAGAGGGGGTGGGGACGGAGAGGTCGGGAGAAGTTTGCAGGTCAAGAAGGCAGTGCTGAGTCCGAGGGTTGGGACTGAGATAAGGTGGGGGCAGGGGAAATGAAGAAGCTGGAGAAATCTGCATTCATCCCTTGTGGTTGGAGGGTTCCTAGGCAGAAGATGAGGCACTCTTCCTCCAGGCATCGTGTTGCCATGGTCTGGCGATGGAGGAGGCCAAGGACCTGCATGTCTTTGGCGGAGTGGGAGGGGGAGTTAAAGTGTTCAGCCACGGAACGGTTGGGTTGGTTGGTGCATGTGTCCCAGAGGTGTTCCCTGAAACGTTCCGCAAGTAGGCGGCCTGTCTCCCCAATGTAGAGGAGGCCACATCGGGTGCAGCGGATGCAATAAATGCTGTGTGTGGAGGTGCAGGTGAATTTGTGACGGATATGGAAGGATCCCTTGGGGCCTTGGAGGGAAGTCAGGGGGGAGGTGTGGGCGCAAGTTTTACATTTCTTGCGGTTGCAGGGGAAGGTGCCGGGTGTGGAGGTTGGGTTGGTGGGGGGTGTAGACCTGTCAAGGGAGTCGCGGAGGGAATGGTCTTTCCGGAACACTGATAGGGGAGGGGAGGGAAATATATCCTTGGTGCTCTCCACCGCATCTCCTCCACTTCCCGCTCCTTTGCCCTTGAGCCCCGCCCCTCCAATCGCCACCAGGACAGAACCCCACTGGTCCTCACCTACCACCCCACCAACCTCCAGAGATACATCGTATCATCCTTCGTCATTTCCGCCACCTCCAAACGGACCCCATCTGGAGTGCAGGTTCACAGCTCCTTGAAAGTGGAGTCGCAGGTAGATAGGATAGTGAAGAAGGCGTTTGGTATGCTTTCCTTTATTGGTCAGAGTATTGGGTGCAGGAGTTGGGAGATCATGTTGCGGCTGTACAGGACATTGGTTAGGTCACTGTTGGAATATTGCTTGCAATTCTGGTCTCCTTCCTATCGGATAGATGTTATGAAACTTGAAAGGGTTCAGAAAAGATTTACAGGGATGTTGCCAGGGTTGGAGGATTTGAGCTAGAGGGAGAGGCTGAACAGGCTGGGGCTGTTTTTCCTGGAGCGTCGGAGGCTGAGGGGTGACCTTATAGAGGTTTACAAAATTATGAGGGGCATGGATAGGATAAATAGACAAAGTCTTTTCCCTGGGGTGGGGGAGTCCAGAACTAGAGGGCATAGGTTTAGGGTGAGAGGGGAAAAATACAAAAGAGACCTAAGCGGCAACGTTTTCATGCAGAGGGTGGTATATGTATGGAATGAGCTCCCAGAGGATGTGGTGGAGGCTGGTACAATTGCAACATTTAAGAGGCATTTGGATGGGTATATGAATAGGAAGGTTTTGGAGGGATATGGGCCGGGTGCTGGCAGGTGGGACTAGATTGGGTTGGGATATCTGGTCGACAGAGACAGGTTGGACCGAAGGGTCTGTTTCCTAGCTGTACATCTCTATGACTCTATCTATTCTGCAAGTTTTTTTATGTCTTCCTGTATTTGCCACAGTCCTTGACAGTATTAACAAAAGTCCAGTTTTGTTTTGACCTCACACTTCAAAATTATGCTTCAAATTCCCAAATCCAAGTCTTTTTTGTGTTGAATAGTGGTCCCAAAACTGATTCTTGTGGAACATTACTTCCCACTTTTTTGCCAAAACTGGGCGACTCCTTTTAATCCTCCTTTATGTTTCTTGTTTCGTAACCAGCTTACAGTCCAGTCTACTTTATCCCAATTGTACATATTCTGACCTTAGTCATATATCTACCATGCAGTACCCTGTGGAAATACTTGAAAATTCCAAGTATATTGTCTCTACTACATTACCCTTGTCTAATCTTTTGTTATCTCTTCAAAGAATGGAAGGAAGTCAGTCCAGTCTGACTTCACTTTCCATTTCAATTATGCCCTTCAGTAGGAATTACATGACGTTTCCTACTACCAGCATTAGGTTAATTGGTTATAGATCTCTTGATGTCACTTAACTCCTTTCTTTTTTAGATATAGGAATACATTAGCTGATAACTAGTCCACCAGCAATTTCCCCTGAGTTTTTTTGTTATCATGTGTTCGTGTGACACATCACAATTCTTTGTCTTCTTCCTTGAGACTTATCATTGCTTTCCTAATTGTTTTTGACCCTTTGCCACCATTCAATATCTCAGTTTGTAATCCTTGCTTTTGTTGTCTAGGTCTTTTCCATTGGTTTAAAAGTTTTCCTTATACAGTATCCTTATTTTTCCTTGGTGGTTAATTATTGGCGAGTTTGTTTCACTTTTTAGTGAGTTATGTGTTTTCTGGACTCTATTGGTCACCATTTCAAAGGTTTCCCACTGCTTTCCCATTTTCTTGATTTTCACCAGTATTCCCATTTAATTTGTTCTTGTTCCCTCTTCATCCTTTCAATTTTTTCCACAAATTTAGTACATTGACTTCTGTCTTATTTCTGTAATTTTCAAACTATATCTTGTGATTTCATTTAGAATCTCTACTGTGTGGAAACAGTCCCTTCAGCCCAAAACATCCCTCTGAAGAGTATCCCACCCAGACTCATTACCCAGCATTTACCCCTGACTAATGCACCTAATATAAATATCCCTGAACACTATGTGCAATTTAGCACAAACAATTCACCTATACACCTTTGGATTGTGGTAGGAAACCAGAGCACCTGGAGGGAACCCATACAGACACAGGGAGAATGTGCAAACTCCACACAGACAGTTACCCAAGGCTGGAATTGAACCTGGGTCCCTGGTGTTGTGAGGCAGCAGTGCAAACCACTGAGCCACCATGCCACTCCTGGGCTTTTTTAAAGAGTAATCCCTGCAGTTACTTCATTTATCTATTTTGGTCCATTTCCTATTACTAGATGCATTCTCTCTGATTGGGTTTTTAAGATTCTGGGTATTCCTTGGGATTAGCTAAAATTTCAGTTTTAAAAATTTGTAGATTCCGGCCTGGTGTTTGTAAACTCATGGCAAATCTAACTTCAGATGACGAGGCGAACTGTGTTCATTATTTACCAATAATTGCAGTATTTTGTTGAGGAAATGTTTTGAGGTTTGTTTGCTGAAGACAACAGGTTTAGCATTTTACATCAGTTACAAACATGATGGTGTAATCATTTTTGCCACTAACTGCACCAGCTTGAAGACACATGGATCATGCTTAAGGCATGAAAATGCCTTCGCTACTTTGGAATTCAATATGCAGTCAGTATGTTGGTGACATAATCATGATTTTTCACTGTTAAATTATTTAATTGATTGCAATTGAAATATGGGCTTTGATTTTTAAGTTGGATGGATTTGGAGCACATGACAAATCCACATTCTGCTGCCTGGGGTGACATTGGCCCCTGTTTTTAAAGGGCTGTACATTCAGAGTTCGGGAGTGTGGGGCTGGGTCCTGAATGGATGGAAAACAGCCTGACTAGGAAAGCCCGCTACAGAAAGACACAGCGGAGGAGTGAGCAGAAGAACAGTGATAGATTGTAGTTGCAGGGTATTTGGAAGTTCATGGTAGTTGCCAGGGGGTGAGATCTGGCGTAAGGGAGAGATTGCAAGGGATTGAGAACAGTTGCGGGGGCGGTGAATGAGATGGTGTAGGGGTGAGGCAATGTTCAGGAGGGGCAAAAGTAGGATGTCAAGTAGTGGTTAGGGGTTCAGGATTGCAGAAATATTTATCCCACCTGGAGAGTATGGAGGGCTTACCATGGCAAATCAGTGTGCTGACTGAGTCAGGTACTCTGTGGAGACTGTATTGGGGCCAGAGAGAATGGAGGGTAAGTAAAGATGTTCAATATACATATATCTCATGGAGCTGAGTATGATGATATTTGAGGAGCACTGCCGTGACAGATACCAGTATTATAAATCTAGTGTCAGTGCTGCTGTTCATGAACAGCATTCCTTTACTCTGATTTTCTCTTGTTTTTTTTCCAGAGATAGATGAATCTTCTTAGGGGTGACATCTTAGCTGCCACCGATCACACTCACCCCTGCACTCAAAGCAAAAATGAGAAAATCTCACTTGTTTCATCACTGTCCCATGACAGAGTTATTCAGCCAGTTGTTGATTTCCTTTGCTGAAATGTTCTTATATCACCTGTTTACTTGGGGAATGAGTGAGGGATGATTCATCTGCTTGTATGACTGCTGTGGGAAACGCCAGTGAGAGTCAAAGTACAATCGCAGAGCCACAAATGAACAGAAATGAGCTCACTGCTTCAGCAACTTTCAAGTGGCTGTGCATGAAGATTTGAAATTCTGTTTTCAGTGTTCAGGAATATATGTTCCAATGTGATTAGTAATAGTCTCAGATGGAGTGTGGTATGATCAAGTATTTGCTGGGGCTGACTTAAAGATAAGGGATGGGCTTTACTTTATGCGCAGTCTGTGAGAATGCAATAAATGATCTAGTCTCCATCTCCACTGCCTAATTGCGAAGGGTTTGTCTTCTCACTGTCCAAGCAAGTGTCAGATAGCAAAAGGCTTGTTGCCTTAAATAGAAATATGGTTTTAAGTAGATAAGCAACTGTTAGTCTTGCCAAGGAGTGGGTGTATTGTTTGAGTCAGAGGCCTTTTAATCTAGACCACATCCTGCTCAGGCACAGAAACAGTAATAAGAATTATGATTATTTCAGTGAAGCAGTGAGGAACAGGTGAGGTATTTGTAAAAGCCATTTTTGGGGCAGGAATATATGAAACAGGTATCAACTAAAGCAGCGATACAAATTCCAGGGATGGGGAATTTTACAAGATTAAGGCTTGCTAAGGCACAGGCTACATGGTGAAAGTAGAAGAAACAACTAAAACTTGGAAAAGACAGGATTAGTCCAAACTGGAGTTCCATATTAATATACACAAGATGAGTTTGAACCAGTTGTAACTTCCAAGTTTTGTTGGTTCTTCCTTTTGATTTGGATCAAAAGAGATCAATGGTAAATTTGATAGAGCTGTAGAAGGTTATTGCTGGATTGAATGGGGTAGACAATTTAAAGCATTTGGGGTGACACAAGATCTGTGAGACACAGATGTGAGAGATGCTGGGCAAGAGGAGGAAGAAAGAATTGTATAGCAAGTTGTAATGTCCAGGAACTTGCTGCCCATAATGGCCATGGAACAAGATGATGAATGATTTCTGAAGGAAATTGAATGGACAATTGAAGACAATAAATTCACTGCTCTATTGGGATAGAGTGGGGCAGCAGAACTGACAGGAATGCTGTGCAGAGAGCCACCATAGACTCAATGGGCTGAATGGAATTCCTTCCTGTGATGTGATGACTATGATTCTATGATATGGATGTCTAGAAAAACCTTAGAAAGAGAGAGAAATATGTGGAATATGTGGTAATGGGTAATCATCACCAAGTTTTGATGTATTTCCTTTAGCTCTGCTTGTGTTTGAAGCCCACTAATTGCCTGCATTACCTCTTTGTCATTGCTCTGAGATGTTGTCCTAGCGATGAAAACAGGAGCATTGGAGCACATGAGGTTCAATGGCAGGGGTCAGTACTCATCAGGGTGTGTCCTGATTTGGATATCTCTTAAGCAGCACAAAAACATATTGTTCTAGAGCAATGAAGATGTATCATTTCATGAAGACATGTCACAAGTCAAAATTTCCAGAATAATAAAGACTCAACTTCCTTGACAACAGAGTGGAGTATATTTATTTATTTTAGCACAACAACAGTGGAATTCTATTAGCTATAATAGGAAAGAAGAAATACATTTACTTTTTGAAGTAACACCAATAATAGTACTGACTATAAGTACGGCAAACATTAGAATGGGATAAAAATATGAGATCAAGAATTTTTCATAAGATCTTTTCCAAAGTGGCATGTTTTTAACTGCGTGTGGATTCAAAAGCATACATAGATTGAATTTAAAGCTCAAACAACCATGATTCATTAATACTGTTTTGTCTGTCAAATGTATGCATGTTTTTAAGCTCTGGCTAGGGCGTGAACCATGGATCACAAAGTTAAGATAAATGATTGGCTATTTGGGACTTGGATGAAGAGAAACATCTTCACTTAATGTGGATGAAAATGTCTACCCCAGTGAGCTATGGATGCTCAGTTGTTGAGGATTCTAAATCAGAGATTGATAGATTTTTGGGACCAAAGGGAAAAGAATATTCAATAGTGTGCACAAATATAGCATCTACTAGGCCTTATCCTGGTAGATTTCTTCAGTTCCTGTTGAAACTAACTTAAGTGATTGTCTGCTTCAATGGGTGATCTTACTAAAAGTGCCATTACAAGATCTTCAGCAGCAAGAGGTTAGTATCAGCATTGGATTGATGGTGCTTTCCCTTGCAACATCTCCAAAAGAGACCAAAGATGGTTGACAAAGAACAGCATCATCTACAGGAGTGAATGGCATAACACAATTGAATGTTGCTGACATTGTCTTGTTTAATCAAATTGTGTATGACAGAGGAATAATGGAGGAGCCTCAAGAACCTTAATTAATAATGAATGTACTAAGTGTGAAGTCACAGAAAACCTCTAAATCCTGAAACTTCACAGTGTGCTTTCTTGAAATCTCTCAAAATTCTTTAAGTAATAAGTTTGAATCTGAAAATGTCCATGCTGTTGTGTTGAAGATAAAGCCCATCACTATTACACAGTAAGGTCTGGCTCTGTTCTCAATACAGTATGTGCTAATGTCTCGAGTGAGATGCTGAGGAGCTCATGACACTGGGAAACAATGTTGTATTAAGGGAATGATCTACAAATTTAAACAAGTTTATATTTCAGAGGGAAGATGGCCAAGGCCTTTCTCATCGAGGCATATTTTATTAAATGGTATAAACAGTGTAAATATGGAATACTAATCGGCAGTAAACCAAGAAATTAAGACCAGAGGACAAAATTTAAATGAATGAGAATAAATTTGATACAAAGTAAAGCAATAAATGCCTGTCATAGTCTGCCAAGTATCAGATCAAAACATTTAGGATATTCATAACAGAACTGGCAGCTTGATTGGAAGGTTGGGGTATTACAGAAAGAAAGTACAAACCTACATTTATATGGCAACTTTCACAACCTCAGAGCTTCACAAGCCCTTAAACAGCCAATGAAGTATTTATATTGTGAAGTGTAGTCTCTGTTTTAATTTCGGGAAATATGGGAACTAATGTGAATGCTGCAACGTTGCACAAACAGTAATGTGGGAATGTGTTTTCTGGGGTGGGGAAGAGGGCGTGTGGTGGGAAAGGGAGGTGGAGAGTGGTGGGTGGAATGGGGGTGGGGATAGCAGTAGGGAAGTATAGTGAAGCCTCTCAGAAAAGTTGTTTCCAAACTGACAATTTTGAATATATTAGAGGGGTAACGTGCCCTACACCATCAATATGACTACATTTATGTAATGCAATATTGTGGCTTATGTGACGATTAAGAAATTTTGGCTATATTAAATAATGTTTCATTTAATCAATGACAAAATGGCAAGGCTATTGGACCTAATGGTCCTTTCCTATTCCTAAGGGGTCTTATATTCTTGTATTTTGAAACTATTTCCCTATTAGCAGCATACACTCTTATACACTCATCTAAGTGACAGAAATTAATCACTTATCAAAGAACAAAATACAGCATTATGATGCAAATCTATATACAAAACACATACACAGGAAAATTAAACCTAGGAGGGGTCAAATGATAAAATAATCTACCAATGTTTCTGATCTATTCTACTTTACAATAGAAGACCATTCACACACTCAGAGCTTTGTTGTCTCCATGTAATGAAAGTATCAGTCATTTTGGAACAAGAAAACATTCAAACAAGTCTGCCACTGTCTTGTGAGTCGTAGATTAGTCATGGATACATAGTATAAATGGAATTACTAAATAATGTGATAGAAAGTGTCAAATATTTTATTGCACAGGCTTTGCTCAATGTTTCCATGCCTACAAGAGTTGAGATGATATTTTACAATGGTATGTTGGTAGGGTGAGGTGTGAATTAGACACCAGCACATGCAGTATTCTGCATGACTGAATCACTACCACTGGCATTATCAAACACCACCCAGCATTACCATGACGTAGCTCTCATCCCTTGCCTGCTCAGATCTTAATTTCAGTTCGGAAAGTCTGTTGCACATGTTCAGTGTGCTTGGCTGGGTGCCTCTTTGCTTTAATCGTCAGCATCCCATCATCACCCAGGGCGGAGGTCACAGAGGTGGGGTCCACATCATCTGGTAGCTGACATTTGTGTGTGAATGTGTTCATGACAGTTCCATCTGCAGCAAGCTGAAATTAAAAAAAAATTGCTTTATATTTGTATTGAGCCTGTGAGAACATGGTGCCTACTCCCACATGTGGGCTGAGCCAATATGAAATTGTGCGAGAAAAACAGAAATTACTGGAAAAGCTCAGCACTTCTGGCAGCACCTGTGGAGAGGAAGCAGAGTCAATAATTCCTTAATAATGGAAGAAGAGTCACTGGATCTGAAACATTAACACTACTTTCTCTCCAGAAATGCTGCTAAACCCAACAACAGGATATAAGAGCAAAATGAGGCCATTTAGCCAATGTGCTATATTTCCTCAAGGATATGACCTCACACATGTATAGACTGTGATAATAATGTGCGGTAGGTTTCTTGTTGTGAGTACAAGAGCTGTCAATTTGTATTGATACTATTTTCAATGCCATAAAATAGTACTAGAGACATGACAGTCTTTAACACTTTAATTGCTTTAGTGTTAAATTAGACATAGATTGTAGGCTAGATGCACAAATTAAATAATTTGACCACTTATTATTCATAAGTTTGCGGGAGAGATTCAGGGAAGAATGATAAAAGTGATACATGGACAAAGTGTGTGTTAAAGGGTTAATTTTCTCTTTCTGTAGCGGCACATTTTGGGAAAGCATATGTGGCAGCTCGCAACGTTCCGCCTATTAAAGTTATCAGACAGATAATCATAGACGTCATCCCCAATTTCCCAGCTTGTGGTTTTGGCAATAAGGCTTTGCACCACTTGTTCCAACATTTTCCAACAGGCAAAATATGTCTATGTTTCATTAAAGTAAAACAAAGGAGGAAAGAAGAGATGCTAATGGGGAATGTAGGTAGGTGAAAATGGGTTGGCTGTGCTGAAAGTAGTTGAGAGTGTGTTGCTGGAAAAGCACAGCAGGTCAGGCAGCATCCGGGGAGCAGGAAAACTGACATTTCAGGCCGGAGCCCTTCATCAGGGATGGCCCCTGTGTTGAAAGTAGCCCGTGACATGACAGGACCTGGGGTTTTGGTGTGGGTAAAGGACACGGAAGAAGGTGTTGAAGTCGATATTGAGTCCTGAAGGCTACAGGCTTCCCTTCTGAAATATCTATCCCTTTGTCTGCCTAACTGACTTTCTCTCACTCGGTGCTCCATTTCCACTTATCGCTTACTTTTTACATCCCTGCTGCCTCCACCATTTGTCTTCAGTATATTGGCTACTATCAGTTCTGGACCTGAAATGTTAACTCTGTTTTCTCTCCAACAGATGCTGCCAGACCTGCTGAATTTTTACAGCAATTTATTTTAATCTACAGTTCATGTCAAATTTGGTCCTGGGCTGTGTTTTCTGTTCATAGTGACCTTACACAGTTGCTACAATAGCCTAGTTGATGCAGGACTAGATCCAGCAACTCAGTCTTAGCGAGTCCATATTCCCATAATGGCAAATTGGGAAATGGGGCCTGGATTTTATTGTTTCTGGTGGGATGAGAGAGGTGTATGAAATATTGGACTGTTCAACACATAGGGGCACAATTTATGTTCAGATTGGAGATTCCTCACCCAATTATACATCTAGGTCAGATATCAGCTGGGCGAAGGGCTAAGCCACAAACTGAGAGTCAGTCACTGCCACCAATTCAAAGACCCCTCTCCTTTCACTCTCTCCTTATTTGTGATGATAAACTAAACACAGTGAATAAATAAAGTCTAATAATAACCGGCACTCCCATCTTTAGCAGCAGACTCTGCTGCTACATGTATCTATAGTCCTGCATGTAGGTCTTTTCAATCACACAAGAGTTGCCTCCTCATAAGCAGAGTGAGTTACTTCCAAACATTTTCCCATCTGACTACCAAGAAATGGAGTGTGAGACAACAAGGTTGTGGTTAATTGGCTCCTTAACAAGCTCAATAGCTTGAAATAATAAAGAGTTCATTTTTTTTCAAAATGCTAGATAAGCCTCTGATTTTGGCGTCTTAACCTTCCTTAAATTCCCAGACTGGTTGATGGGTGTTGGATTGCTGAGCTAACTGTATTTTATGGAATGTGAAGGGTTGGAATGGGAATAACCCCAGCTCTTTCATTAATGTAATTAGAGTCATAGAGTCATAGAGATGTACAGCATGGAAACAGACCCTTCGGTCCAACTCGTTCATGCCGACCAGATATCCCAACCCAATCTCGTCCCTTTTTTTATTGGGCTGGGTGCTGGCAGGTGAGACTAGATCAGGAGGTGACAGGACTACCTAAATTTCATTTGATCTCAGCCTCACGCTTTGTGGTTGGTCAACATTTAATATCCTCAGAAAAACTGGGGCTGGCTGCACATTAAATACTGTCTTGTTAATGTTGTTCATGTCCCAGGAATACATTTTTCAAATGTAGTAGGCCATAAGAAATAGGAACAGGAGTAGGCCATTTGGCCCTTTGAGATTGCTGCATCATTCAATAGGATCATGGCTGATCCTTCATTCCTCATGTCCAATTTACTGCCTTTTCCCTATAACCCTTGATTCCCTGACTGATCAAGAATCTATCTCAACCTTAAATATACACAAGGATTCTGCC
Organism: Chiloscyllium plagiosum; assembly: GCF_037043375.1. Lineage (NCBI taxonomy): Eukaryota > Metazoa > Chordata > Chondrichthyes > Orectolobiformes > Hemiscylliidae > Chiloscyllium > Chiloscyllium plagiosum. The sequence goes on along the minus strand of NW_028270175.1, from coordinate 25,794,615 downwards.
CCTTCAGCTCTCAGTGGCAAGGAGTCCAAGGACTCACAACCCTCTGAGAGAAGAAATTCATCCTCTTGTCAGTCGTAAATTGGCACTCCTTTATAAAATCCCTTCAGTGCAGAAAGAGGCCATTCAGCCCATTGAGTCAGCATTGATCCTCTGAAGAGCATCCACCCACACCCACGCCCTCACCACCCTATTCCACATTTCCCATGGTGAATCTACTTAGCCTGTTTCTCTCTGGACACGGCATGGCAATTTAGCATGGCCAATTCACCGAACCCACACATCTTTGGATTGTGGGAGGAAACCCGTAGCACCTGAATGAAATCCACGCAGACACAGGGAGAAAAGCAAACTCTACACCAACAGTCATCCAAGGGTGGGATCAAACCCGGGTCCCTGGCTCTGTGAGGCAGCAGTACTAGTCACTAAGTCACTGTGCCTGAGATTGTGCCACCTGGCCCTTGACTCTCCTAAGAGGGGAAGTATCCTCTCAGCATTTACCCTGCCAAACCCCTTAAGAATCCTATATGTCTCAATGAGATTATCCCTCATTCTTCTAAATTCCAGTGAGTAGAGTCCCTATCTGTCTAATCTTTGATCAAAAGACAATCACTTCATACCAAAGATCATGCGAGTGAACCTCTGAACTCTGCCTACAATGAAATTATATCTTTTCTTAAATAAGGGAAGCAAAATTGCTCACAGTATTCTAGATGTGGTCTCACTAGCACCTTGCACAGCTGCAGTAAGACTTCCCTACTCATACTCCAATCCCCTTGAAATGAGGACCAACATTCTATTAGCCTTCTCGATCACCTACTGCACCCAGATGGTTTTCTGGGTTTTGTGCACAAATATCCTCATGTCCCTTTATGAGATTTCTTCAAACAATTTTATTTCTATAAATCAGTTGCTTGTTAGCCATCTCAGGTGGGGAGGAGGGGTGCTTATTGGTAAAGTTGCTGCACTAGTAATCAAGAATCCCAGGCTAGACAGTGAAATTTGAATTCAATATAAATCTGAAATAAAAACTAGTCTAATGATAACAATCTAACCATTGATTGTCATAAAAACCCAGATGATTCACTGTTGCCTTTTAGGGAAGGAAATCTACTGCCCTTACCTGGTCTGGCCTACATGGGACTCCAGACCTACAGCAAGGTGGTTGACTCTTCATTGCTGTAGGTCTGGAGTCATAAATTTATTTTAAAAAAACACAACTACATTGGAACTGACAACCTAACAAACATGCAAAATAATTTTGAGAGTATCAAAATGTGATTGGGTGTTACAATTAGTGAGTTGAAGTACGTGATCAATGTTCTGTGGTCCACTTTTGTTGCTTTCCACTGTTTTTAGAAGACTTGATGTCCTCTTCTGCAAGAGAGGAGCAGAGTAGAAATGTGAAGTCTTGTCGTGATGTAGATTTCTTAACTGTAAAACTGGAAAATTGGTACAAATTGGAGAGGCAAAGTGAGACTGTGTAAGTCTTCTCAAGAAGGTTTATCACATGTAAAGGATATGCGAGAAACTGTGGGACAATTTCAGGATTTGAATAGTGGGAGACACATCCCAAGAGAGAAAAATGTCTCTCTACAGTTGTGTATCCATCCAGCTTTCCGATTACTCTGGTGGCAAGTGTTTTTGGCTGGGAATACTAGCACACAGCAGAGCTTGTAAGTAAGGGCATGACTTTGGCAGCTAAAATGCTCTTTGAGAAGACTGAGCAATAGGTCATTGGGACTTCACCCCCTGCTCCAAAACTCAAGTCTATGAGTGTTGCACCTTCCTTTACCTCACAGCATATTCCCTCCAAGAGATAGACTCTTTATTGCACAACCTTTCAGCACCTCCTGGTTGGTGTCTGGTCCGATTCAGTGCAAGTATGGAATCACTAGGAGCTGAGCTTAGTCTGAAAATGTGGAGTAGAGTACTGGGCCAGAGTGTAGCATTGAGGCAGATTAGACCTTTATCGATACAGCACTGAGAAGATCTTGTAGATGTTGCAGGATGGCAGCATTATCTTCTGTTTTGTATAAAATGAGAAGATGACGAAAGACCTCTGAAACCAATTTTTATGTAGCATTGTCATTTTTTGGAATGCAGCAACTTTTGATTACCTGGAATGTACTACCTGAAATATAGATTGAATATAGATTCAATCGTAATGGTCAAAAAGGGATTTGAATAAATACTTGTCAGGGTATTGCAGTTAATTCTTTCAAGATCTGGCATGGCCATGATGGCTCAAAATGGCCACCTTCTGTGCCATATCCCTGATTTTGATATTTGTGGAAAGTAAATCTCTAATTCAGCTGAAAATAGCTTTGGATCTGTTTAGAATGTGCAATTGTTAGAATGAAATCCAGTATTGAGACTGATCTTGGTATATTTGTTGCTGGGATGAAGAGTTGAGATTGAGCAAGTTTAGACCTTAAGTGGCAGTGAGCTGAGTGCCACAGTTATTTTTAGAAGTGATAAAATCCAGCTCACCTGTCTTTCATTTGTAAAAGAGAAAGCACATGCCCCAATTGAGTCCAAGATCTGACTAAGATTGTTTAAAACCTACAGTAAATCAAATTAATTTCAGGAGGTCTAATGTGGGATGTGGAGAAATTTTCACTATGGACAACTTTTCACCATGCCATGTACCAGTGCGGACTCTACATGCAACTAATAGTATTTTACGGATGAGGTGGAACTGGAAGCACATTCATCCCTAGGCAGAATCTTGTGCCAGTGAGGGGGGACTTAGCCAACAAATAATTGGAGCCGCAGGACAAAAATCTTAAATTTTAGTCCAAACGTCATGATGACTTTTTTTTTGCAAAACAATCTTTGTTTCCTAATGCAATCCGCAATAGCTGTCCAACTTGGGAAATTAAATCATTCGATTGAGTGAGCTAGTGACACCCCAAGTCACTTCTCTCTGGGGCCACCCGTATTAAGTGCTAATCAGGCTCTCGATAGGCCTCTGGGACTTTCTCTGGAGTTAGGAGCCCAGTAGGCCTGCTGCTGTGCTTAAATCTATTCTTGAAGGTTTCCATACATGATTTCCCCCAAATTCCAGCCAGTAATTTGACAACATTTCCACTCTCATGCTTATCCTATGCCAACTGAAAAGAAAAAAGCCTCATTAATCAATTCTGTGATCCTTGACTGTCAGCCAAACTGCCTCTGTCTCCCTCTATTTCCAATATTTTTATATCAGTGAAAAAGAGAGGTTGAAAGTATATGCCAAAAGAAACATGATCTGTGTAACGTCGCACACAGTGGTTTCTTAGAGATTGATCTTCAATTATGTGGAGAAATTCCAGGCTAATCCTGCAGGCTTGGCAACATCAGGTCCGAGGGGCTGTATCCTGCCCGCTGAGGAGATGTTGGTGACTTCTGTTGGAATGGCACCCACCCAAGGGCCAGCACCAAAGCCACTGGTAAAAGATGGCAGGAGAGGATTTGGGATGTGGTCGTGGGAAGTGCAGCAAGAGCTGCGGGCAGCTCCAGATGGATTCCCCGGCTCCTTCCCAATGCTGGGTCCTTCAGTTTAGATTAGAGTGGTGCTGGAAAAGCACAGCAGTTCAGGCAGCATCCAAGGAGCAGTAAAATCGACATTTCGGACAAAAGCCCATCATCAGGAATACAGGCAGAGAGCCTGAAGGGTGGAGAGATAAATGAGAGGAGGGTGGGGGTGGGGAGAAAGTAGCATAGAGTACAATAGGTGAGTGGGGGAGGGGATGAAGGTGATAGGTCAGGGAGGAGGGTGGAGTGGATAGGTGGAAAGGAAGATAGACAGGTAAGACAAGTCATGGGGACAGTGCTGAGCAGGAAGTTTGGATCTGGGGTGAGGTGGGGGAAGGGTAAATGAGGAAACTGGTGAAGTCCACATTGATGCCCTGGGGTTGAAACCCTGCTGGGTCCTTCAGTCAGGCACTGAGCATCATTGAACAAAGTATTCCAATTGATACTGTTCTGATCAGAAAGCATGCCAGGGTTTGCCTGTTATGCATGTTGCATGGCAACCCCCTGTTGGGTCAAGACCAGTGGCAGCACCAAGGACTTACGTGAGGGCATAAATGAGCACAGGGCACAAAGGCCATCCATGTGCCTTTTTGCCTTGGGTTGAATTGAGGTGGAAGCTTGAAGTTGACAGTGTCCTCCTGCCCACCCCCCTCAGCACAAACCCAGCACAGGAGGGAACAGGAATCTGTCCTCTGAGTCAGAAGTGAAGTCCCAAACCCAGACATGAGCACAAAATTTAAGCTAATATTCCAGTGCAGCGTTGAGGGAGTACTGTGCTGTTGGTGACACCATCTTTTGGATGGGACATTAAACAGGTGTTGTAATAGCAAACATTACACAATTTTGAACAATAGTAAGCAGAGTCCTGGGCCAATATTTCTCTGACAGTGAACATCATCATACAGAATGGATTATTTAGTAATGATCATGCTTGTGTTTGAAGGAGTTTGCTGTGTACAAATTGATTGCTGTTTTTCCTTCATTGTTACAGGAACTGCACTTCAATAGTCCGTTGTTGGCTGGAGAGTGCTTTGAGGGGTCATGACGGATGCTGTATAAACACAAGTCTTTCTTTTTATAGATGATAAAAATCTTTCAGCAATCTCCTTTGAACTGAAGGAAAAGTGTCCTTATGACCAGAAGACTTTGATATGGTGCTTTGGAGATGTTCAACCGTACAAGTTACAAGGCGAAAGTGAAGTGTGGTGCTGGTAAAGCACAGCAGGTCAGGCAGCATCTGAGGAGCAGGAGAGTCGACATTTCGGGCAAAAGCCTTTCATCAGTATGAGCCCTCATTCCTAATGAAGGGCTTTTACCTGAAACATCGACTCTCCTGCTCCTCGGATGCTGCCTGACCTGCTGTGCTTTTCCAGCACTACATTGTCGATGTGCAAATTACGAATCGAGGCTTGATGATGGTGCCTTACCTTTTCAGCATGAACTTCAATCTGATTATTAGAGGTGGTAACAATAATATCTTCAGGTGAGAAGTCACTCACATCTACTGTGAACTGGTAATTGTCTCCCATGGTCTTTACATTTCCAGTATTTCCTGGGCGGCCTATTTTGGGGTAAAACACATTGAATAATCCCATCAGCTATGTTTGTATTTGGCAATGTCTGTAATGTATGCTATTGCATAAGTTGGAGAGTTGGACGGTTTCCATTCTAATTGGATGCAATCCTATGCAGATGCTTAGTCATTGAAAATTAATGCTTGAGTCAATTCTATATAAGTGCGATGATAAGCCAAGCTGACACTCTGGTATCTAACATGTGAAAGATATCTACAGCAATATGTTAAAATGCATGAGTCATTATCGTGCCCAGACACTTTTAATTCAAAAGCAGCAGAGTGACCTTTTCCATCCTATTAACATTCCAGCTGCAGGCTTATTATGGGCCGCCACAGTTCTCAATCTGATGAAGCAGTATGCCAAGAAGTGAGTCGGGAGTTACATTTGGAATATGAGCTATCCAAATCTTATTCAGGAGCCTTTAATGGAGTCTGTTATGCTATAGAGATAAGATGTAGACAAACAATGCAGAAAATTAAACAAGGTCAAGCAGATTTTATAATGAGGTCTGGTCAATTACAAACTGTTTTCTTTGTAACATATTTTTATTTGCTTGTTCCTAGTTTCTCCCAGTTTCTCATTATCTTCTTCATTATCTCTCTTTGGATATTTTTATATATATTTTATATATATTTTTTAAACTTCATAGCCCCCACCCTCCTTTTCTGAAAATAGTTAAGTGTGGTTGAACAGATGCTGGCAAACGTAGAACATCTCACCAAAGTGACCATTCTTGAATAAACCTCAACGTTTCGATATTGAAATGTGACGCTGATCTCATCTGACTCTTGATCTGTCAATCCACAATGTACTCCTCCACTAGGGTCATTAGAAAGAGATCGGGGAAGAAATTTTGACTGATTTTCCCTAAACCCCACGCATTTGCCCATCACTCGCTGAAGAAAAGGATGCTAATTGTAATAATTCCATCACCAACCATGTGATTGGCTAACAACCCATGAGGAGATCTGGTGATAAAATGACTACTGTCCCTGCCTCTGAGTCAGACACTCGGGATTGAAGAGCCCTTCCAATTCTTGATGACCAAGGGAGATGTATTCATAACAAGTAGTATCAAATTGTACATCCTTCCAGTGTCAATGGCAAGAAGAGCAAGAGAGATTCCTGGTCAATCATGTGATAGTAAGAAAATCTGAACCTCTACTGTCACTACTTATAGCTCCATGTATAGAAAAGTACATTGTCATAGCATCTTGGAATTCTTGGGGGGGACAGTGTTATGACCAGATCCCATTTCCCTAAATTATTACAATTCTAGATGGGATATCCCAAATTGTCAAGATCCCACGTGAGGAGGGATAAACTGTCTCTCCTTTTTTATTCACTCGATTCGTTAGCTGGTCACAACAAAGTCAACTTTAAAAGGTCCCTTCCTTGTGAATGCATTCCTCCCAGACCAAATCAATTCATGGTTTAAAAGGAGCCACCTTAACCAGGCTTTCTTAAGTTAACAAAAGAGTGAGTTTATTACTTATTAAAATGCAGGAAGAAATAACAATGCAACGGTTTAGAATATGCACAGTTTAGGAATAATGATAACATTTTTAAAAAATGATATACAACTTAGTCCCTGTGTCATTTGTGAAAAGTGGATAGCAAAATGCTGCAGCCATCACAATGGATGTACCGGCAGCATTTGAGTAGTTACCTGTAGTTACCATTTAGCAGTCAATCTGAGATTCTTGACCTTGCAGGTTGATTGAGATTCTTTTGTCCTTGTTTCTTTTAGCAGTGCCTGGCTGGCAGCACTCAAGAGAGATTATTTTCCCTTTCTGTACCTTCAGTTCAGAGGTGTTTAATGGGCTGTTCTCAAAACTGTGACCTTCACAGCACACTCATCCATACACTAGGATGCCAGGCCACTAATAAACACAGACCAGAAGTGACACCCTTATTCCTGAGTATTCTTGAAAGGGAAGACCCAAACCATGTTTCTCAACCAGAGTGCTGTCCTTACTCCCACCATGTTCACTGTCTGAGATAACTCTCAGCGATGGTAGTTCAGTTTGTAGCACATTTCTCCCTTTTAAATGCATCTCTTTGAAGCTTCCTTGACACCCATAGGTGTGACATTCCATGGTGTCTCTCCAGGCAGCCACTGAATTTACATCCACCATCATTTTATCTGTGTTGTCTTCTTTTTGAAAAAAAAAGCAAGCTGGAATTAAAGCAAGACATGTCCATTGCTGATCAAGGGCCATGATCCACAGACATGACAACGACTTGTTCCATTAGCTGTATGGCCAATGTGGATCAGATTGCTGCTGACAGTGTGCAGTTTGATTTCTTTTCTGGTTGGGATAGATTTGGGGCTTACATGTGGTGGAGGTCATGGCGCTGTGCGGGTCAGATCTCCATTCAGGCAGAAAATAGAAGATGAACACACCTGAGGTTGAACTAGACAGTACCTTGCTGTTCTGTGTGAACACGGTGACTCACACACTCAACCCTGACAGCTGCTCCTTTTTTCTCAGTGTATTTAATTTTTTAAATCATATTTACTTCATGCTAGTACCTTTATCCGTGTGGACATCTGTGCACAAAAGACACTGAGCAACTTCTGAACTCTAGGAATTTTGTATTAGATTAGATTAGATTACTTACAGTGTGGAAACAGGCCCTTCGGACCAACAAGTCCACACCGACCCTCCGAAGCGCAACCCACCAATACCCCTACATTTACCCCTTCACCTAACACTACGGGCAATTTAGCATGGCCAATTAACCTGACCCGTACATCTTTGGACTGTGGGAGGAAACCGGAGCACCCGGAGGAAACCCACGCAGACACGGGAAGAATGTGCAAACTCCACACAATCAGTCGCCTGAGGTTATTCAATCTTTATACATGTTGTAATCTATGACCTTGATAATCAGAGCACTAACTTTATCGATCAGCAACGTAGATTGAAACTCATTGTACTGGTCAAGTATCTCAACTTTTGAAATACACTTGAGATTTTCAAATTGTTTTACAATGATGTGTTACTAAAAGGTTTAGCATATTGTCATGGTTTCTACAAGTACAGATTAAGGAAGATGTTTGTAGGTCAATATGCAATTTTTACACTTGACTATTAGAAGGATAAACATTTGACTGTGTTATATAGAGTAACATTTAAGTGTAATTGCTGTGAAGCATCTCTCCAAACAAGAAATGTAGTAAAACAAATTAAGTAATTTTTTCAGACTTTGCATATTCACTGGCATCCACAGTCCCACAAAAAAAAGTTTCAAAACAAGCATTTTAAAATGGCTAACATTTTAAACTTTGGAATGTCAGCCCAAAGTTGAAACAGTAATGCAGAACTAAAATTCACTCCCACAGTCAGTGTACCAAATTAACTCAGAAGGTTTTGATCCTAAGATTTTTTCTCTGTCCTTTCTCAATCTGCTGCTCTACTATAGGACTTCTTTGTTTATTAGATGTTGACTAGTTTTGTACCTTAGTTAGTTTCCTGCCCCATGATTAGCATACAAAAGTAGAATTTATTCTTATTCTATTATCACTTTTACATGTCTTGATATATACCCTGTATGAACTTAAATACAGATGCATAACCACACACATTCAGTTAAATGCACACTTCCAAATTAAGCTAATATATGGACATCATTTTAAAGTATAAATTATTTTAATTTAAATTTTGCAGAATACTTTCATTTAACTTTATCTTCCTCACTTGCATTTTTATCTTTAGTTCAAAGTATTTAAGCTGTGTTTAATTATAATTGCCTGGGGAATATCATTGCACTCTTGGTCACAATGACTTGATTTTTCTGAGATTTGTTGATCATTACTTTCTGTTTTTGTGGAATTAGATTGATTCTCTGTGTGAATTATTTTCAGATGCCAGACACAGCATCGCCTTAAATAATCAAACGAGGAGACCCATTCAATTTCTGGTGTTGATAAATGTCAGTACGGGTATTCGTTGCTCTGGACAGATTGCACTTACCTGAATATCCAAGTTGCTCACTCCGGGGCCTCAAGAAGCTTCCATGGAGGATTGAGGACTTCTCAAACTCGTCCCCAAAGAGACCTCTTGATTTATCCATGCACTGATCCAAACCTGGACCCAAAGAAGAAGAGGAGGAAGTGGTGTTCTGATGAAAGCAACGCTCAGATCTGAAAGCAGTTGAGGATTTTACACTCATGGAAGGCAGATAAACTTTAAATCTCAAAACTCAATTTCACCAGCTCCTTTCTTGCAACCCTGGATGGCCAGGAAATATTGGATATGCTTCCAAAGACCAAGTCGTCTTTTGTGCTCTGATTGTATTCTCCTCAGCTTTTATACAGACTCCTGCCAATGCGTCTGACTGCCAAAGTCAAATTTTGATGTTAATTTTAGCTCTGGCCACATCAGGCATGCAGTTGTGAAAATTCTAACAGATGAAAAGGTCGTCAGAGTCCTCCAAACAAATGGAGTGATCAGGAATGTGTTCTCATAGCAAACATTCCAGCTCAGTTTGATGGAGAACTTAAAAAAGCAATTGGTCTCCCAGCATTGCAATTCTTGTTAAAGCTGCAGCTCTGCTGTTCTGATACTGGAAAAATGCTTTATTTAGACTTGAAGAGCTGGTTTGGGAACAATTGTAAGGATTCAAGTGACATTTTGAACATAAATGATTGTGCATTGAGTTAATGGAGAAACAATTCAAATCATTCAAACAGTCCCTACAAAACACAGCAGAATGTAAAACATCTGGTTGTTTTGACCAGGATGTTTTACAAATGGTCAGAAGCTTTATCATTTCCAGTAAGCTCATGCTTAAAGCAATCAAACACTGGAAAATTAATGTAATATCTTTCAGAAGTTGGATTTGAACTTGGAGCTTAATGTCTGAAGATATGTTAAAAATGTGTTATAATTGGGATTATGGATCCAGACCTGTGTAAAGCTGATCATCGTGGCTCATGCTTAGAAAGCAGGGATACAGAGAGAGTTCACTGTTAAGGAAACACAGCTTGTTTTCTGAAACAGAAGCAGGAAAAATGGTTGGATATTGGGTAACAAGACTTCACTTCAAACTTACTTCTTCACACCAGGTCTGGTTAAATGGGGAAGATTAAGTTAATGAAAATGGAAATGGCAGTGTACATGCAGTCTGTGACAATTTAAGACAATCTGAACTAGTGATTGTGAATGAACCAGTGATTTGATGAGATGGCACAATCTCCTGTAGTGCTGGAGGTATAGGAGAAGAAACTTGAAGGAAAACTGGGAGAAATATAAGATCAAAATAAAATGCGCATCGGCATTCAAAGCATTTTCAATTTATTAACCTATCTGATTGGATTTTAATGAAGCATTGATTTTGAATATGCCAATATACAGCCTTCAGGATGCAGTGACTTGATAACAAGAGGGTAAGGAGTAGGGTCAGACTGAGCTTTACTTCCTCCTTAGTAGAAATTGGTGATCTAATAAGGGTTTATTTTATTGGCTTCGTATTACCACAGTAAGAAGAGGCAGTCAAGGTATGTGAAGAAGGTCACCCCAGTGCAGGGCAAAGCTGCTGAAACTAAAGTTGTTCTTTGCTGTTGACTAGACAGTCTATTGCTGTTCAACAGAAGTTGTGAACAAGGCTTGTTAGAGAGCACACAAAAACAGTGATCTAGATATTGGTGATGAAATTTGGCTTCAGCATTTGTGTAAAACCGGCTGAAGAAGAGTCTTACTGGACTCAAAACATTAACCCTGTTTCTCTCTCCACCAGTCCTACCAAACCCTGCTGAGTTTCTTCAGCATTTTCACTTTTTGTTTCAGATCTTCAGCATCTGTAGTATGTTGCTTTTGTGGAAAATGGGTCAACACGGTCGTCACAACCAGAACTGAAATCTTTTTGGACTCTGACAGACCAGATCACAGTAGAGGATGGCATATTATTAAGGGGAACAAGGGTGATTGTCCTGAACAAAGGTTGCTGCCAGATACTGGCTATGCTGCAGTAGGGTCCTCTTTTGGTTTCCAAAATCAACTTATTGGCGAGGAAGTCATGTCTGGTGGCCAGAACTGGATGCAGAGTCAAGATTAGAGTGGTGCTGGAAAAGCACAACAGGTCAGGCAGCATCTGACGAGCAGGAAAATGGATGTTTCGCGCAAAAGCCCTTAATCAGGAATGAGGCCTCATTCCTGATGAAGGGCTTTTGCCCAAAACGTCCACTTTTCTGCTCCTTGGATGCTGCCTGACCTTCTGTGCTTTTCCAGCACCACTCTAATCTAGATTCTGATCTCCAGCATCTGCAGTACACTCACTTTTGCCCAGGACTGAATGGAGATGTAGCTGCGTTGGTGAGGCAGTGGTCAGAAGTGCCAACAAGGACAGAAATTACAGCAGCTCCCCCACATTCGTGGGAATGACCAGGTAAGCCCTGGACATTCTTACATATTGACTATCCAGGTCATTTCATGGACTCCATGTTCTTAGTCATTGTGTATGCCCATTCAAAGTGACTGGACATGCATAGAGTTCATTCATCAAACATGGGGATGATTATAGAAAAACTGCACACATCTTTTCTAGTACACAGACTCTCAGAAGTATCGGTCATAGATAACAGGCATCTGTGGTATGTGCTTTTATCAAATATTGGTGGTTGTGAATTGGTAGCCTATTTTACTTATTCATTTAAATTCATTTCCATTGACTTTACTTAATGACATTGGTGAGGCAGTTGCCATTTTAATGGTATCCACACCCATGTAGATGTACTAACCCTGATTTTTCTTTCATAATGATAGCTAACTTTCAGAACTAATTTGTCACAATAATGCTACCTAACAATACAGTATTAAGATTCACACCCATCGCCTTTCTTGACACAATAATGGTTGACATAATTATAGAACCAAGAAATACTGAAAGTTGAAGTCAAACAAACTTATGATGTTTATTATAAAGAGTAAAAGAAAGGAAAAGTGGCCTTGTTATTGAGCTGTAAAGTAGGATCTCTTGACTGGGGACCTCAAGTCTGGACTTTATTGGTTTCTGGATAATGAAGAGGAAATGCAATAAATCTAAAAAAAATTTTTATAACAATTGAAATGTGAATCACTCAAGAACACTTCTACTGAGATGGCTAATTACTGGTATATGCTATTCTAATACTCCAACAATACCTAATATTTATATAGCACCTTCAACGTAATAAAAAGTCCCAAAGATTTTCACAAAAACATTACAAAATAAACTCTGGTTCTGACCACATAAGGAGATACTGTAGTAGGACAGGTGACCAATAGCATGGTAGAAGAGGCAAGTTTTAAGGAACACAAAGTAAACAGAAACAAAGGGGTAAAAAGGTTTAGGGACAGGATTTCAAGGCGAAGGAATTTGGAAACTGGAGGCATGGCCACCAATGATGAAGTGATTAAGGCTATGGCATCAAAAGACCAGAATTGGAAGATTGAGATACATCGGGGAGTAGTGGGATGGAAGAGATTACAGAGATAGAAGGGAACCAGAACTTGGAGAAAGTTGGAATCCAGAATGAGAATTTAAAAATCAAACTATCGTTTGACTGGAACCAATGTAGTTCAGTGAACTTGGCTTCATTGGGAATGCTGTAAGAAATCACTGTATTTAACATAATGTTAAGAACTTTACTGAATACAATAGAAATAATTTTCTCTCTCTCCCATGAAGAGAATTTCCATAGTGGTTTACTGGATTGGCAAACACAGTTCGGCATAGACCTGTAGCATTCTCCAAGGACATATTTCTAATGTAGGCTTTGAAAAAAGCTATTCCTGATACTGATAACATTCTTTTTCATGACCCATAAATCAACCAACTTTTTGAGTGAAGATTAAACAGTGTATCCTAGCAAGTGATGAGCCTTAAGGTGACTACATAGGTTTCAGAAGGAAGTAAATGGGTTTAACTTGAGTACCTGTTCCTTGGGTTTGGGTAAATGGGGTTGAACAAGAGGCTCACATGGGCATCCAACATCTTCTAGAAATGAAATGCCTGAGAGTGAGTCTTCAAGCCTTCTATAATAGGAAGTACCATGTCAGGTTGGTGGAAAGGGTAAGGGTGTGGGTAGGATACCAAGGCAGGAATGGAGTTATTGTCCAGAGAGGTCATATTCAAGAGAGGTTCTACTTAATACACACTATGCACAGAATTAGGAGGGATCTTATTTCTATTCATTAAAGATGTTAATCAGTTATATCTATGGATGAACTAGACATTGAGCCAGAAATTAATTTTTAAAACTACAAATCACGATGAAGACCATCCAAGTCAAGACATAAGACTTCAGCGAGGTACAAATGACCTGACATGTACACTTTCAGGGAGAGACCTTCTGACAGATTGAATTTATGGTGTCTGAGACTTGGGGGGCAGAAAGGATAGCATCTAAATGTGAATGTAACAAATATGGATGAAGACCTGGGAGGAGGAGATGTAGTGTTCAGTTGGTTAGGGTTAATATCTGGGACTATCCCATGTTGATAATGTAAGAGAAGACGTGATTGAGAGACTTGGAGGGAAAATGATTGTGAATTCAACAAAATTAAACATACTTATGTAATGTACACAGTTTCTTAATATATAATAAACTAGCTATTAGCGAGTTTTGAGAAGATTTGTAGCTCAGATTGAGGTTCTGGATGTAGGTTTGCTCACTGAGCTGGAAGGTTCGTTTTTAGACATTTCATCACCGTACTAGGTAACATCTTCAGTAAGCCTCCGGATGAAACACTGGTGATGTAGCCCACTTTCTATTTATATGTTTGGATTTCCTTGGGTTGGTGATGTCATTTCCTGTGGTGATGTCATTTCCTATGGTGGCATAATTTCTGGTTCTTTTTATCAGGGGGTGGTAAATGGGATCCAAGTCAATGTGTTTGTTGATAGAGTTCCAGTTGGGATGCCATGTTTCTAGGAATTCTCATGCATGTCTCTGTTTGGCTTGTCCTAGGACGGATGTGTTGTCCCAGTTGAAGTGGTGTCCTTCCTCATCCGTATGTAAGAAGGACACCACTTCAACTGGGACAACACATCCATCCTAGGACAAGCCAAACAGACACATACATGAGAATTCCTAGAAGCATGGCATTCCAACTGGAACTCTATCATCAAACACATTGACTTGGATCCCATTTACAAATGCCAGAGAAAAAGAACAGGAAATGACACCACCATAGGAAATGATGTCACCACAAGAAATGACATCACCAACCCAAGGAAACACAAACATATAAATCGAAAATGGGCTACACCACCAGTGCTTCATCCGGAGGCTCACTGAAGATGTTACCTACTATTGTGACAAAATGTCTGAAAGCAAACCTTCCAGCTCAGCGTATAAACCTACATCCAAAACTAGTTATTGTTTGAACATACCAAAGACTCAATCCAGGCAGCTCCTGCTTTGCAAATGCTTTCTGTTCTTGAGTCTGTTCTAAGTTGATTTATACGTAAGTCCGAGCACAATGCAGGACAATGTAAAAGACGTTTTGTAAGTACAGAAAATGTTCACATGTCAAGTCTTTAAATTTCTGCTCCCTGTATGGGATTGCGTTTGTCAGTATGAGCTGTCGTAAGTCAGATGTCTGTAACCCCCTGTAGTTTTTGCATAGCTAGACTAACCAACACGTAACAGCATCCCTCATGAATGGTGGGATTTTACGAGATACTGAGCCTTCCACATGCAAAGCGTAGTGTGTTCTGAAAGGGTTAATTTTGAAATCGACAACGAACTCCGCCAAATATGATCATGTCACATGACCTTCGGTGATAAAAGGCAGAACTACTCTGGGTCTCAAAGGAGACGGACCGAACAGCTAGATCTCCCCAGAATCTTTGTAAAAGTGTCTATCATACCACTATACCATATATCTGATTGTTTTCATGCAACTAACTTGTTTAAGACTGCAGCCTCTCCTCAATAGACTACTTAGTGGTTTTCCTCTGCCATATTACATAAAGCAGCCCTGTAAATCCCAATCTAAAAAGAGGATGGTGCAACAAATCTACCTTTTTGTGACCAAGAGTCCAATTAGCTCATACAACATGGCACCAGCAGTGCTTTTCTGAAGATTTAATTTAGCCATATCATTCCAATACCGTGATTTCTTATATCAGTGTGTTGTCTTATTTGACTTAAGTAAAATAGATTGTAGCTAAACTGCAGAATTCAACCAAGTCTGGCAAAATCCTACTATTCCAGCTTTCCTTATTTTAAACCTGTAAGTGGGCTCAGTCTCATTTCTAAACTTCCTGTTCTCACAATTAGAGGGGAGACCATTAAGCCCTGGCAAATATCCCAGACTTACCAGAATGGTGGGTGTGGGATGATTGTTGATAACTAGAGAGTTTGCAAGTTTCTTGTTGTTTTCTAGAAACTACCATTGATTTTTTTTGCAATAATTTTGATTGTGGTTCCCACCACCACTCAACAAACGCCAATCCCACTCTTGTCAATGTTGCAGTGTCATGCGGACAGATCTGGAAAAATGCTGCAGTTGGTGCTAGTGTGAAAATTCTCTCAAACAGTGTGGTTGGATCAGCTGCACAATGCAGTGCACGTTCCTTTTCAATTTGCATTTGAAATAGTTTAATTATTAATTGTCCTTCTTTCATTCCGGGCATTAAGTTACACATCAGTGAGACTCTAGTTTGCCTCTGAGCACAGAATCCCTCATACTCTTGACCTCTGAGAATGGATTGCTTGTAGAACTATTAACCTTATTAAAAACGAGACTCACAACTGTAAAAGCCTTTTTACTTTTCTTGTTTCAAAAGCCTCCTAACATCCACTTCTCTTATATTTTTGTCTTTCAAGACCCTTCTTCCTCAATTACCCTTCCTATTTTTGTCTACTAGTCTGTGAAACACCAGGATTCTGTATGTGATGAATGCACCAGAACTGCATTTGAAATTTGCAACAAATTTGAAGATGATTGTTTATGAGAACACAATGAAAGGGAAATTCTTGGGTGTGGAAAAGAGCTGTGCTGAGTGAGCAGTTATTTGAAATAAACATAAGTTTCTAATTGAATTGAGAGGTGGATCTCAGCTGTGTTTTTGTACTGTTCGATGAAGTGCCCAACACTGAATGTACGGATTTACATATTGTATTTGAAGTTAGATGAGGTAGACAGATGAGTTGCTTGGCTTTAGCAGTCAAATGCTGCAACTTTGTCGTCTTGGATACAATCAACCCAGTCTGACTGAAGTGACACCATCATGGTGTCAGTGGCAGTGTTTCCCCAGTTTAATATTGCAAAAGGTTATGATGCATTTAAGTATCTTTACAGCTTTTGATTTGCCCACTTTAATTACAATTCTTGACTCCAGCTTTAAATAGAAGACAGGAATTCTGCAACAAGCACAGAGAATGTTGGAGAAACTCAGCAGGTCTGGCAGTTAATGTTTCAAGGCTAGTATGCTTCTTCTTCATAGAGTCATAGAGATGTACAGCATGGAAACAGACCCTTCGGTCCAACCTGTCCATGCCGACCAGATATCCCAACCCAAGCTAGTCCCACCTGCCAGCACCCGGCCCATATCCCTCCAAACCCTTCCAGAACATTAAATCTGTTTCTAACATCACAGATGAGGCCTGATTCTCTGTGTCTGTTTTAGATTTCCAGCATACAGTGGCTCAGTGGTTTGCACTGTTGCCTCAGAGCGCCAGGGACCTGGGTTCGATTCCACCCTCAGACAACTGTGTAGACTTTGCACATTCTCCCTGTGTCTACGTGGGTTTCCTCTAGGTACTCCAGTTTCCTCCCACAGTCCAAAGATATGCTGGTCGATTGGTCATGCTAAATTGCCCATAGTGTCCAGGGATGTGTAAGGTCATGAGAAATGCAGGGCTACAGGGATGGGTCTGGGTAGGATGCTGTTTGGAGGGTCGGCATGAACCTGATGGGTTGAATGGCCTGCTTCCATGCTATACAGCCTCTATAGTGTTGTGCCGTTATGGGAATTCTGCAATCAGGCACTCAAGTCATTTATCATTTGGTCCTGGTTTAATTCCAGTTTGAGTACAGCTTTTGAGAATATCTGTGTTTGGCGAACACCTCATCCTGCCAGCTGATGCCAGGAATAGTTGTGGACAGGGCAAAGGGAAATGTACAAGTGGGGAGTGGAGTGGAGTAGGACGCGATGAGTTGCATGCTGTGAAGAGGAAACAACCTGACACTGATGTTATTGGGACTGGACTTCGGTGACAGGTTTTGAGTTCACTGGAAATGTTTCGAAACTGGAGGCTTTGTACAGAATGACACCAATGCAGGTTTAAGCGATTGGCACCTGGTGTTGTCAGTTCCTCTCAAATGAAATTGCAGCTGGTGTTGCCACAATAAACTTGTGGGTTATCCATTACACAACATGCTGTAAGGTTAATCATAACAACTTGAATCCTTGAATCCACCTACCTCACCCAATAGTTAGGCAATTGCCCATTTTTGTTACTTGCCCATCATCAGACAAGGCTAAGTAGGCCTAAGTTGGTCTTGGGTATTTGATCTGATGAATAGATAAGGCTTAAAAATATTGGTGTCCAATGAGATGAGATGGTCAAAAGATTGACTGAGACAGCATTTCCTTCAGTTAGAAAGGTCATACTCCTGAAAGCCAGTTGGTAAAGGAAGAAACCAGAGCTAGTCTTTACTGGGAATGGATTTAGTCATGGAATGAAACATTACAGGAATATCTATCCTGACTCCACTCCTGTATCAGTAAGTGTCTCTTTGCATGTGCTTAAGCGACCATTCTATCAATACCCTCCACTTGAATATAATTAACCTCAATTGACAATAGGAACTGCGATGTAATAAATAGCGTACGGTGGAGTGAAATGTAACAGCAAGAGAACGACAGTTGTTTCTAGCCATCCTTGTGTTGTCTCAGTTGCTTCATGTCAGAATGCCTTTTAATCAGGACTGACCCTATGAGTGTCCTGGTGGGGGCAGCCTAAATGCTTAACCCAGCAATCTGTCTCACGGAAAATCAGCAAGGCTACCAGGGTGATTACGTCTGGATATTGGGATGTGTGGAAAATCCTGCAGCCTCATTCATGCCAAAGCCCTTTTCCCTCTCAATATAACATCAATAGAGCAACCTAACAAAGCAGAAAGAAAATTGAACATGGAACAATACAGCACAGCAACGGACCCTTCAGCCCACCATGTTGTGCTGAATACGAGGCCAAATTAAACTAATCCCTTCTGCCTGCCCTTAGACCATATCCCTCTATTCCTTGCATATTCATGTGAATGATATGAATTCACATGATGTGAATTCTTAAGCATTTGTTTATCTGCTGAAAGTGGTGGACCAAATGTTATCAGGTCCACTTATTTATCTTGAAACGTGTGTACATTATGGTTCCATTCTAGCATGTCACTCCTTCTTTCGGTGAGCTCTATATTTTATCTTTCTAATTGGCATTCAAAGATGAAAGATTTCACACCACTTCTGTCATTTCCTCTGTTTTGATCGACTTTTGTGTTTCAAGTCAGAATGGCAGTCAGTAGGGAATCTGCATTGTGTAATTTATAATGCTGGAATGGACCACAACAAGGACAGTTCTCGCTTTCCTTCACATGTTTTTGCAGACTTAGTAGTGTCCGTCCAAAACAATTCTTGTGTAGATACTTTAGTAAATGTATCTTACATTTTGATAAATGTATCCATGCTATTTTTTCACTCTGTCCTTTCAGGATTCGTCTTGGTTGTTTTTAATTCACCAGTGGGGAGTAGGCATCGCTGGCTGGACCAGCTTTTATTGCCTGTCCCTAGTTGCCCTTGAGAAGGTGGTGGTGAGCTGCCTTCTTAAATGGCTGCAGTCCATGAGTAGACCCACAATGCCGTTGGGGAGGGAATTCCTGGAATTTGACCCTACGGCAGTGAAGGAACAGCGATATTTCAAGGCTGGATGGTCAGTGGCTTGGAGGGGACCTTGCAGGTGACTGTGTTCCCATTTATCTGCTCCACTTGTCCTTCTAGATGAAGATGGTTGTATGTTTGGAAGGTGCTGTCTCAGGATCTCTGGCAAATTTCTGAAGTGCATCTTGCAGATAGTACACACTGTTAGTACTAAGCGTTACTGATAGATGGAGTGAATATTTTACATAATACAAAAGTCTTGATGGGGGTAGAGGAAATTGCTGATCTTAGATTTCACAATTGACTGTGATTCTGAAGTGAAGTGTACATCATAAGCCCTGATCTTGGTAAACTAACGACATTGGACATTTTTACTTACTTCCAATGTCTGGAATCCTGAATGACCATCTTAACTGGGAGAGAAATGAAGTCATCCTAATGGACAATGAAGCTTAGTTTATTTAGGCATGGCATGTAGAATGTGGATTCAGGAGGTGAGTTACATCCTGCAGCATTCCTGGCCTCCGACCTGCTTTTGAAGACAATATGTCTTGTCCAGTTCATTTCCTGATCAATAGTAACCCCCAGGATGTTGATATTGGAGGATGATTCAACAATGGTAATACCATTGATTGGTAAGGGGCAATGGTTAAAGTGATGGTCATTGCTTGGCATTTGAATGCTCCTTGCCATTTTTCAGCCCAAGCCTGGATATTGTCCAGGTTTTATTGCATTTGAACATGGACTGTTTCAGTATCCGAGGAGTTGTGAATGGTGCTGAACATTGTGCAATCAATGAACAAGCCCACTTCTGACCTTATGATGGAAGGAAAGGGGAAACAGCTGAGTATGGTTGGGCCGAGGACACCATCCGAAGAAACATTTAAAATATGTCCTAAGCCTAATGATTAACCCTGAACCATCACAATCAGCTTCCTTGTGTTAGGTATGGTTCCAGTCTTTGGAGAATTCCCTCCCCCACACCCCCACTGATTCTCACTGACTCTGGATTTGCTAAAACTCCTTGATGTTGCCACCTGGTCAAATGCTACCTTGATGTCAAGGGCAGACACTCTTGCCTCATCTCTGCCATTCAACTCTTTTGTCCATATTTGAACTGAAACTGTAATAAGGTCAGAGTTGAGAGGCCCTGGCAGAACGAAAAGTGTGTTTGACACAAACAGTGATTTTTGGCCTCATTTGCGGGTAACCTGGAAAATGAGCAGGTGTTTGATGTAGTCACTGGAGATGGTGCATGCTGGGACAGAAAGCGAATGCAGAGCTGGCTTGACAGAACCATTCCTAATTTTTTGACTGAGTAGACCAGGTTTCTGTCTATTAATTGGGCAGATCTAATCAGAAAATCCCCACAGTTCAGTCGAGACTGCCCTAAGTAACATAAAAACACACAAGCAGGAGAAGGCCATTCAAAGACTGTGGCTGATTTAACTGTGGCCTCAAACCAATTTCCAGACCACCCCGATACCCTTTAATACTCTTGGTTTGCCAAGAATTTATCTATCAGTATTTTTAAAATATTCAATGACCTTGCCTCCACTATTCACTGGGGAAGAGAGTTTCAGTCATGATCATCTGACAGCAAACCATTTCCTCTGATCTACCTCTTACCTCTTTACTTTTAAACTGTGCCCCTCATTCTAGTCTCACCAAGGGAAATATTCTCTTGGCATCCACCGGTCAAGGCCATTCAGGATCTTAAAGGTTTCCATAAGTTCACCCCATGGTTTTACAGATACAGCTTGTCCAATTTTTCCTAAAACTGACACCAGGAATCAGTCAAATGAACTTCTTCAACAGTCTTTAGTTCAATTATTTTCCTGTTTCTCTGCCTAATCATCTTGATACATCAATTACTGGGTTGTTCAGGGCTTCAATTAATTTTCATTAGCTAAGGAAAAGCCACAATTCCTCCATCCAACTACTTTCCTCCTCTGTTCCGTTTAGGATTAGATCCCTAACCTTATTAAAAGATTGCAATGACTCAACGTGGTGTGTAATCATTTGAATTTAGAAAGTTGAAACGTGATATAACAATGGTTTTAAAACAATTCAGGGATTCAGTAGAGGGGTGTTGTTATAATACAGTTCATTAAGGAAGACCAGGTTGCCATGCCAATATACACTCTTTACATGCATATTGTAGATTGGTGCTGGACATCGTGATAATGGTGGCCCCAATAATCTTTACCTCAGCTGGCTGACTAGGAATCGCTCCTGATCTTACCACTTGCCATTGTGGTGAGACTCCCTCTCACACTCCCCCAATGACACGCAAATCTTGGGCCTCCTCCACTGCCAAATTGAAGCCACCTGCCAACTAGGTCCATCTTCCATCTGGGGACGCTATAACTACATGGCATCAACATTGACTTCACCAATTTCAAAATCTCCCCTCCACCCACCTCATCACAGATCCAACCTTCCAACTTGGTACTGCTCTCTTGACCTGTCCTACCTGTCCATCTTCCTTCCCAACTATCCGCTCCACCATCCCCACCAACCTATAACAATTACCTCCCTACCCTGATGAAGGGCTTATGCCTGAAACATCAACTCTCCTGCTCTTCAGACGCTGCCTGATCTGCTGTGCTTGTCCTGCACCACACTTTTTGACTCTGACTCTCCAGCGTCTGCAGTCCTCACTTTCTCCCAATTGTCTATACCCAATGTATGACTTCTTCTTATTCTTGACTAGAACTTCAATATTTTTATTCATCCATTGTTCCCCACTCTTACCAGCCTAACCCTTCACGCTAACAGGAACATACTGCCTCTGAACTCTTATTATCTCACTTTCGAAAGTATCCCACTTGCCAGTTATCCCTTTATCTTCAAAAAGTCTACACCAATCAACTTTTGAAAGTTCCTGCCTCATGCCGTCAAAATTTACCTTACTCTAATTAGGAACTTTAACTTTTATATAAAGCCTATCCTTTTCCATAACTATTTTAAAATTAATAGAATTATGATCGCTGATCTCAAAGTGCTCCCCCATTAACACTTCAGTCACTTGCCCTGCCTTATTTCCCAAGAGAAGGTCAAGTTATGCTCCTTCTTCAGTAGTTAGATCCACATATTGATAAAGAAAATTTCCTTGAAAACATTTAACAAATTCCTCACCGCCAAGCCTTTAACAGGCTGGCAGTCCCAGCCTATGTTTGGAAAAATAAAACCCCTACTATTACTACCCTATTACTGTTATATATATCTGAGATCTCGCTACATATTTTCTCCTCAATTTCCCTCTGACTATTGGAGGAGGCCTATAGGACAATCGTATCAAATCGTATCAAGGTGATCATCCCCTTTTTATTTCTGAGTTCCACCCATATAACTTCATTGGACAATCCCTCAGAGATCTCCTCTCTAAGTACAGTAGTAATGTATTCATTAAACAAAAACACCACTCCCCCTCCTTTCTAGTCTCCCCTTCTATTCCTTCCTTTGCAACTAAAACCTGGATCATTGAGCTGCCTGTCCTGTCCTTCCCTCAGACAAGTTTCTGTAAAAGCTATTATGTCCCAGTCTCATGTTCCCATGCATGCCTTGAGCTCATCTGCTTTACTTGTAAAAGTCCTTGCATTGAAATAAATGTCGTTTAATTCTTCAGAGTTACCTTGTTCTCTGACTTGTTCTTCTCTGGCTTTTCTAGTTAACTTTCTCTTTTATCATTCAGAACCATCCTCATCTGTCTTTCTATTCTCATATCTTAGGATTCCACCCCACCTACACCCCCCAACCCACCACCACACACACCCCACCACCACCATCACCAACAACATCACCCCGCCTCCTAACTTAAACTCTCCTGCATAACAGTAGCAAATCTCCCTGTCAGGATATTGATCCTCCTCCAGTTCAGATGAAAAGTATCCCTTGTGAACTGATCTTTTCTAACCCAGAAGAGCTCCCAATGAACCAAAAATCTAAATCCTTGCCCATTGCACCTCCTCCTCAGCCACTGATTTTCCTGCCCTACCTTCTTCTTCCTACTCTCACTACCACATGGCACCAGGAGTAATCCAGAAATTCCTACTTTGAGGGTCTGCTTTTTAAACTCCTACCTAACTTCCTATATTCACACTGCAAAACCTCAACACTTTTCATAATTATATTATTTTACCAATGATTTGGAGGTGCCGGTGTTGGACTGGGGTGGACAAAGTTAAAAATCATTAAACACTAGATTATAGTCCAACAGGATTATTTGGAAGCACGTACCAATGTGTACAACAACTTCTGGCTTCTCACTCTCCCCTTTGACAATACGATGTAGCAGCTTTGAGACGTTCTTGACCCTGGCACCAGGGAGGCAACATACCATCCTGAATCCACACCCATGGCCATAGAATCTCCTGTCTGTGCCAATGACAGGAGAGTCCCCTATAACAATAACATTGACAAAACCCTGCTTAATGTAAGGTTAATCCTTGGTGCCCAAGATCTGGCTGCCACTTCTATTTTTCTCTGAGAGACTATACCCCCAACAGTACCCAAACAGTATACCTGTTTGAGAGAGGATTAGCCACAGGAGACTCCTGAACTACCTTCCTATTTCTCCTGACAGTCATTCATCTATTTGACTGAATCTGCATTGTAACCACCTCTCTAAAGCTACTAACCATCATACTGTGTGTCTCCTGTATGCTCCTCATTGACTCTAATGGCCTCTGTAGCTGATCCAAATGGTCTAATATGAGATGAATCCAAACACACCTCCCTGCAGACATGGTGTCCAGAGACAGTCCACAGTTGGCGTTATTTATTGTAGGAGAAAGTGAGGTCTGCAGAAGCACATGACCTCCTCATTCAGGAGGGTAGATACAGACAGATGCAGGCCATTACACATTATCAACTTCTTGTGATTGGGTGCAGCTCCCCTCATGGCTGATATGATCTTTCTATTTTCATTTAATCACCGTCGATATTATGATTCATTTTATGTGTCAAGTGTACTGGTACAGCACACTCTTAAAATAAGAGGCTTGTAATTCAGGAGTTAAACTAGGAATCACCCAGTCATACAAATGGTAGTATAAGTTTCAAACTCGGTCTCCCAGGACTGATGGAAATTTTGAAAGAGGAGATCAATAATTATTATTGATTCAGTGTATGAAGGGACATGGCCCAAAAGGCAGGAAGATGGAGTTGAGATGCAGACCCCTCGTGATCTAATTGAATGGTAGAACAGACCCAAAGGGCTGAATGGCTTCATTACATTTTTTCTTTTCTATATCATGTTTCAGAGAGACATACAACAGAAAGCACAAAGGAAAGAAATTACATTTCATTAGCAATAGTGAAAAAGGAATGGAAATTAAGAATTAATGAATAACAACATTGCAAGGGTAAACAAAGCATGTCCTCAATGGTAGGTGAAGATGACATTGCCTGGGTGGTGGATTTCAAACATTTCCTTTCTCTCATTTCCTTCTGTAAAAGCTATTGACTCTCACAAAGAGATTTCCAAGGGCAGGCAGGTTGTGACTGTAAATGTTATGCATGCTAAGTGTGTGTGTCTGTGTTAGGGTAGGAGGGAGGGGTGGTGCAGGTGCCTTGATCCTGTTTAGACAAGGTTTGCAGCAAACTGCTGGTTCAGGTACACCTGGCGGCTGGGGACACTTAGCAAGGGACGGTGAGCTTGGGTGGCGAATGGCACAGGTTTCTGGTAGTGCCTTATGTCTGCAATGAGTGAAATATGGAAACAAGAGAATGCTCCCACACTGGGAGCAGAAGAAAGGATCTTTCTGCAGCCAAAGCCACAGAGACCTTGGTCCAAAACCAGGAAGAACATGACAGGTTAGTAAGACTAGCCTGCAGAATAACTTCTAAGCTTTAGAATTATTTCTGGCTTTGTCAGTAGGTATTAAAATTGATGAATGTGGCATAGTAGAATTTTAAATATTTACAGAACGAATAAACCTTCCTTACCACGTGGACTTATAATAATTTGTTACATGTGGTATGTCTTTAAACTTGAGGAATAAGCTCAGTTAGCAAGCACGGAGCATCACTGGCTCTTACTGCTGGTAAAATGATCTGGTCTACTGAAGAAAGCAACTCATGCAATTCCCAACAGTGTCTCATTGTGTTTATAATTCCTAAACCGGTTCTAAGTTTATGTTCTATTGTCATCCAGATATATACCGAGGCACTAATGTCACAAATATTACTGTGTGACTGCTGGAACAGTGATTGTTCAACTCACTGGAAGAACCTGGTGTAGTAAAACAGGTGTACTTAAATTCATTGTATCAATATTTGCAGAAAGAGAAATAATCTTCTTTCTTGTTCTGGATATGGAGGGAGTGCAAGAAAGATTTACCAGACCGATTGTGGGATGGCAGAACTAACGTATGAAGAGTAACTGAATTGATTTGGACTATACTCACTGGAGAAGGACAGTCTTGTAGGAACCGATCTAATTCTAACAGGGCTAGACAGGGAGTAAAGATGTTCCCAATGACCAGAGAGTCCAGAACCAGGGGTTACAATCTAAGGATATGAGGTAGGTTATTTAGGACTACTATTTAGGATGAGGAGAGATTTCTTCATTCAGAAGGTGGTGAGCCTATGGAATTTTTTGCCAAAGAATGTAGTTAAGAGCAAAACGTTGAATGTTTTCAAGAAGGAAATAGATATAACTTTTAGGACTAAAGGAAGTCAAAGGATATGGGATGAAAGTGGGAACAGGGTACTGAGGTGGATGATCAGCAATAATCATAACGAATGGTGGAGCAGGCTCAAAGGACTTATTCCCGCTCCTGTTTCTATGTTTCACATAGTCTTTTTTTTACTTCATGGTATTGTAAGAAGTGCACCTTGAGTTATTTAAATTGAGTAAGTATTTCATTAGTACCTTAATTTTTCCTAGAGGAACAGGAAATCTTATTGAAATATCCTTAATTGTTAAAGGATACTAACTACCTGTGGGTCATTATACCACAATAAGCATATTATATTTATGCTTGTTGTCTTTGTGTTGATTGGACAATTTAATACTGAAAAGTTTTATTTTTGTATTAACATATGATCACATCTCAAAATATTTCACATGGTCCGAATTACTCGAGATGCAGTTACTGTGCAATTGATTAGATTAGATTAGATTAAATTAGATTCCCTACAGAATGGAAACAGGCCCTTCGGCCCAAAAAGTCCACACCGACCCTCCGAAGAGTAACCCATTCCCCTACCCTATACTTATCCCTGACTAATGCACCTAACACTACGGGCCATGTGTTTAGCTTCAGCCTCACAGTCAATCTGTGTTTTGGGTGATGGCCTTTTGTGTGTAGAAATGTGTCAGTTATTTTGCTACTAACTTATGCTTGTTGTCTTTTTCTAATTTAAATATTGTGGCATCTTGGAAATGAATGGTTTCTCTGTGTGTGCTTAATGGAATGATGTGGGATATTGATGAATTCTTCTAATTCTGCTTCTGTGTGAGTCCAACTATGTCATACGTCAACATTAATACAGAAGGTAATATATCTATGTGACATCAACATTTAGTAAAGTAGTAAGGATGGAAAAGGAGCACCTGAAAACCAAAACTTAACACCCAAAACATTGCAAATTAGCCTAGAGAGCATTTTAAGAGGAACTCTTAAAAAAAAAGAAATTATTTTGACCTTGTTGTACCACCCAGGGAAATGTAGCATGAATTAACCTGATTTGAGTATAATTAATGTAGAATATGTAAAGAAATGTTCTGCAAAATAACTTGCTCCAGGGACCTCTTACAGTTTTGAAGTATCTAACATATTAACAAAGGAAACAAGGTGTTAAATGCTCAGATACTCCCATTGCCAGAGTCAGAATATGAACAGTAATCTGGCTGAGAAGGCCATTGTTCAGCACGGTGGCTCAGTGGTTAGCACTGCTGCCTCACAGCACTGGAGACTTGGGTTTGATTCTACCCTTGGGTGACTGCCTGCGTGGAGTTTGCACATTCTCCCCGTATCTGTGCAGGTTACCTCTGGGTGCTTCGGTTTCTTCCCACAGTTCAAAGATGTGCAGATTAGGTGGATTGGCCATGCTAAATTGCCTGTAGTGTTCAGGGATGTGCGGGCGAGTCAGCTATGGGAAATGCAGGGTTACAGAGATAGGCTAGGGGGGGATGGGTCTGTGTGCAGTGCTGTTTGGAAGGTGGGTGTGAACTGGTTGGACCAAATGGCCTGTTTCCACAGTGTAGAGATTCCGTGAAATCTTCTAACAGGCTCTGTGCATTTTGCATGAAAGTGTATTCTGCGCAAAGTACTTAACTTCCCAGGGGAGGTTAATGACCAGATTGAAATTTCCAAACAAATAAAGTGAAACGGCCCTTGAGCTCAAACGTAATTGAACCAGCTCTGTAGGATATAGATCTAACATTAGAACCTACGTTACTGAGCCATGACCAGTTACATTCCACAGATAACATTTCCATGATTGCAATGCTATGAGATACACTCGTGTGTGCAATGTGTAATATTGCCTATGCCTAGAACTGTTGAGGAGCAGTAGATACAGCTTTTATTGTGCCACTGTACTACTGGTCAACTCTTTAATTTGATGCAAATTTTGTTTTCGTGTACTATGTATGGAACTTCATACGATGGAAAAATACAAAATTACTTTACCTCAAGCAAGATGTGAGATTGGAAGCAATTCCCATATATCTTTAAAAAAAATTCCAGTAATTCCAAGTTAATTAAGAAATTTTCATAGGACATTTCTTTATAGGATGCAAACTGGGAAATTAAAGTTAGGAATAACTCATACAATTTGCAAAGAAGGTACATTTGTGAAGTTTGGTTGGATGAATAGCGTCACCTTTCTGGCCAAGTTTGTCTCCAGTTTTTCTCTTAATGGAATTGATTAACTTCAATGTATGATTCTGCGACCATTGATTGACCTGCTGTGACTCACACCAATAGAGATGCCCAAATATTTAATGTTGGTAGAAGCTTTGATCAATGAAATGATGGTTCTAGCTCTGGGATTCTTCTCACCCAAAGTTGACATGTTTAGTATTTTTCTTGAAGACCACTCCTCATACCTTGTGGTCATTGCTGGAGGTGGTACTAGGTAAGTCTTTAAGGCAGTCTGCTGCCACCAATCCTTCTCTGCTTTTGCTTTGTTTTGGGTCTATCTTGTGATTAGTTGTGGAGAATTCACCATCATTGAATATCTATGGAAGTGACACTGTTCTTTAGTAACAAGAATATTTATTGCAAAACAGCAGTAATTAGAACTACATATAGAGTCATAGAGATGTACAGCATGGAAATATACCCTTCGGTCCAACCCGTCCATGCCGCCCAACCCAATCTAGTCCCACCTGCCAGCACCCAGCCCATATCCCTCCAAACCCTTCCTATTCATATACCCATCCAAATGCCTCTTAAATGTTGCAATTGTACCAGCCTCCACCACTTCCTTTGGCAGTGGGTCATGTACAATTACTAGAATTGTTGGGAGCTGGTAATCTGATACATCTGCTCACTATGGAACCTAGAATAGAACTCCTCATTTCCATCCACAGATGTGTGGAATACCACTGGCCATGGATCTCCTCCACAATTACATTTTGTCTTCTATGACCAAGCCAATTTTGTATCCAACTTCTCAATTCACCATGGATCCCATGTGTCTTAATCTTCTGGACCAGCCTAACATGAGGGACCTTGTCAAATTGCCTAGCAATGTCCAGGTAGACAACATCCACCATCTTACCCTCATCAATCATCTTTGGTACTTACTCAGAAAATTCAATCACATTTGTGAGACAAGACCTCCCCCTAATAAATCCACTCTTCTCTAAATGTGATTAAATCCTGTTCCTAAGAATCCATCTCCAATAATTTCCCTACCACTGATGTAAGTCTCACCAGTCTATAATACCCTGGAATATCACTGTTGCCCTTCTTAAAGAAAGAAACAACAATGGATATTCTCCAGTCTTCTGGGACTTCATCTGTGGCTAAAGAGGATACAAAGGTCTCTGTCAAGGCTTCTGCAATTTGCTCCCTTGCCTCCCTCAGTATCCTGGGATAGATCCCATCATGTCCTGGGGACTTATCCATCTTAATGTTTCTCAAGACACCCAATACCTTCTTGTTTTTAATACTGACATGCCCTAGAAAATCAAAATGCACCTTCCCCCCTTATCTTACCATCATCCATGTTTATTCCTTGGAGAATATTGATGTGAAGTACTCATTAAGGATCTCCCCCACTTCCTCCGGCTCCATGCATGAATGGCACTTCACCTGACAAAGGGGCAATGCTTCAAATGCTTGTAATTTCAAATAAAACTCTTGGACTATGACCTGGTGTCATCTGACTTCTGACCTAGTCCACCCCAGTCCAACACTGGCACCTCCACATCATGTGTCTTCTTACAGTTGTAACATTCTTGAAGTAGTAAGTTAACTTGCTTGAAAAGTTTTTTTACTTCTGAGCTTTTGGGATTTCTCTTCCTCCTGATGGGGGATGAATCTGCATTACTGTTATACTGTTTGTATTTTCTCAGATGAGTGCTTCTGGTACCTTGTGGCATCTGTCACCTTGATCAGTGTGTGGGACTGGCTTAGAGTTATTGCAGTGGATAACTACCACCACTTGTCCTCTGTCTCAGGCCTAATTAGTGATTTTTGGCATAGGCCACATCATGGCAAAATATCTACAGAACAGGCAGTATTCCTGGATAATATGAATGTTTGTTGCATAATGGCAACAGGTAAAAAAGTAAGTTAACTGAGTCTAACTATATTTGATCAGTCCTAATTTTTCAGACCTTCAGGAGCTAGCAGAGATATATCTGCTCCCTCCATTTTAAGGCTCAGTTACTTAATGCTTTTACTAGCTGAGCTGTCAGGCAGCCCTTAATCTGCTTAGCAATGAACAAATGACATCCATTATTCATTAAACTTTCATTAAAATCACCAACAATGTTTTAAAATTAAGAGTGACATTCCAGACTGGTTAGTGAAAAGTTTTGGTGCCAGAGAGGCTGTTCAGAGTTATTAAGTCACACTGTTAATTTCAATGGATATGCCTTCTAGAGTCATTGAGTCATAGAGATATGCAGCACAGAAGCAGACCCTGCGGTCCAACTCATCCGTGCTGACCAGATATCCTAAATTGATCTAGTCCCATTTGCCAGCATTTGGCACATATTCCTCTATACCCTTCCTATTCATGTGCCAATCCAGATGTCTTATTGTATTAGCTCCATCACTTCCTCTGGCAGCTCATTCCATACACACACTAACCTTTGCATGAAAACATTGCCCCTTATGTCCCTTTTAAATCTTTCCCCCTCACCTTAAACCTATGCCTTCTAGATTTGGACTCCCCTACCCTGGGGAAAAGACCTTGGCTATTCACCTTATCCATGCCCCTCAAGATTTTATAAACATTTATAAGGTCACCCCACAGCCCCCGACATTCCAGGGAAAACAGCTCCAGCCTGTTCAGCCTCTCCCTATATCTCAAACACTCCAATGCTGGCAACATCCTTGTAAATTTTTTCTGAACCCTTTCAACTTTCACAGCATCTTTCATATAGGAGGGAGACTAGAATTTTATTGAATAGAATAGATATCTAGCATGTTAATTCTAGTGATTTCATTTGTTTTCATGCTGTATATGACAGCAACTTACCAGTGCAACTAAACATGCTAAAAAGCAAGGCAAACTTGACAGTTACTTCCTATTTCCTTGTTAAGCTGCACACATATGGATTCCAGACATGGCTGTCTGATTTTTGTTATAATAAGAGTGAGAATTGATACTGCCACTATTACTATTACCACAAAATCCAGGCTAATGATAAACCTACCAGTCTATACATTGGTAGTCTCTTGTACAAAGTTACTAACAATCCTCATCATGTTTCATTTTTTTGTGCAGGATGTTTGGGTTTCGTCAAACGCCAGCTCTTCCGGATAGGAGACGACTGGTATTTTCTCTTCATTCTTGGTGTGTTGATGGCTCTCATTAGTTTTGCACTGGACTTCACAGTGGTCAAACTTCTCAAAGGTAAGCAGAGACAAGTATTTGCGTTCTTGGTTTTGCTGTGCCCTTGCTTGCAATGCTATGTCGTTCCATCCACCATGTGGCGGCAAAGCAGTAAATTATCCTATATGTTCGTCAACAACATGTTGTTATACAAGAGTGAGACATACAGCCATCCTTTTTTAAAAGGTAATTCTCACCTGGCTGCGAGTTCACTGAGTATGTTAGATGTCCCTGGAGCATGTTCTGACCACTGAAAGCTATGGATCCCAGATAAGTGACCCAACAATTTACTTTGACTTTCTCAGACTATACATAGATAAATATGACAACTACTAGTGGTTTACAATCAAGTTCTGGAGGAAGGTACTGGTCCCGGTTATCTTTTCATTATTGATAGCTACTTTTTTGTGTTGAATTTTTAGTTTGTCCGATTTTCCCAGGACTGTCGTGAAGATAGTGTGCAGATATTCTGCAGAATTCACATCCCTCTCTAGTTATCTTGCCCAACAGAAATTTCGGATTAACCACATGGTTAGCCGTGGTGATTCACAGCACAGTTAGGAATGTAATTCCAGGATTTTGACCCAACCACTGTGAAGGAACAGCAGTATAATTCCAAGTCAGGATCAAGTAAGACACGCATACGACCATGCGCATTTGTGGTGATGTTCCTGTGCATCTGCAACAAATGCCTGAGTCACTTAAAGGCGGGAAACCTGCTAGAGGCTCATCAAAAATATGCAAAACAGAAAAAGACCAGGAGATTTGAAAAAAATACATTCATCAGATACATAGCTACAGTGACATCACAGACAATGTTATATCAGGTTATAGTCATAGAGTCATAGAGATGCACAGCATGGATACAGACCCTTCAGTCCGACTTGTCCATGCTGACCAGATATCCTAAACTAATTAGTCCCACCTGCTAGCACCTGACCCATATCCCTTCAAACCCTTCCTATTCATATACCCATCCAGATGCCTTTTAAATGTTGCAGTTGTACTAGCCTCCACCACCACAAGCTTTTAGAACACTGCTCCTTCATCAAGTTTCACCAAATAAACCTGTTGGACTATAATATGTTGTCGCGTGACTTCTAACTTTGTCCATACCGGTCCAACACCGGCACCTCCACATCACAATGTAAAAATACCAGGGATCCACACTTTTTGCAGCACTGGCACCCACTTCCAGTCAGAAATTTTCATGTTAACCAAGGTATTTGGTGTAGAAGGCATCACAGTTAAGTTCAATATTCTTTACCCATCATTAAATCATGTATGTTGGCCAGCAGCAGTCCCCAGTGATCAGGGCTGAATGGACGTATTTCTCTTTCTCTACACCAAGGAGAACATGATCAGCTGGGACGTCTCCTCCTTGAGATGAATTGGCAGCACATATTGTGGTTTGGACCTTCAGCTTTTCCCATGTGCATAGTTATGCCTTTAACCACCAAAGAGGATGTTTTATAGAGTAAAGCAGCACAGAGACAGACTGTTCAATCCAACCAATCCATGCCGACCATTATCCTAAACTAAACTAGTCCCACTTGCCTACGCTTGGCCCACGTCCCTCCAAATCTTTTGTAACTAAACATAAGAGCAAGGAACGCTTGTAATAAGTCCTTATTTAAAGAGTACTATTGATTTAGATCGCCTGCCCGCTAAGTGAAGAGTCCAAGAGCCCGTGAGTTGACAATTTCTATTCGTCCATTAAAGTTGAAAATTATTAAGAGGTAATGCCCTAGTGGCATTATTGCTCGACTATTAATCCAGACACTTAGGTAATGGTGTGAGGACCAGGGTTCGAATCCTGCCAATTATCCAGAGGGGTGGGTTGATTGGTTTGTGATTTTAGCTCCCAGAGTGGTGCAACAGGAGTGTATACTGAGCCAAAGCTCAATGGATTGAAACCATCCTCTGCTATTTACAGTTTCACTAACACCACATCTTAGGATGTGGTGGTAGTGTTCCCAGCTCTGATCCATCTGCTCCAGAGGTGTATCATAACATCTCTGAACAGAAAAGAATAATTGACAATAATTGTGTATCCCTTGTCGTGTAGTGGTAGTGTCCCTGTCTGTGATCCAGGAGACCTGGGTTCAAATCCCACCTGCTCCAGAGGTGTATGATAACATCTCTGAACAGATTGATTGAAAAGTGTTTGAAGGTGGTATTGACAAGAGGAATATTATATTTTAAAATTCTCATATCAAGTTGTTTTTGATCAAGTAAAATCAAACAACATTGTTGCATTGGTTATAATGGGTGTCAGTGCTAGTAAATAATTAAAACTATGTATTCCTTTCCTGTTCCTTCATTTTCTGCCCTTGTCTTGTCTTTGCAACTCTTCACATCAGTTACTGCTTGGTATTTCCTGAAGTAACTGAGTGCTGCAGCAATTTATCAGTTTCAGACCAGATGAATTTCAACAGACTGAGTTTTAACAGACTCAGTTAGACTATAAGACTGATTGTGTAATGGCAAATAGTAATTTCTCCAAATTGTTTGTTGAAACCAGATATTGCTATGTTTTGACATGAGCAGTGGAAACAATTTTAGCATGTAAATTAAAATAGTTTGAGCATGTGTCCGAATTGAATGTGACCATGGTGCAGAACCAGCCTGTTTTGTTCGTTGTGAATTTGCTTGTTTGTCATGCTCTGTGTATGTCCACAGCTCATCGGTGGCTCTTTGAGCAGTTGGAAGGCAGCAGTCTTCTCCAGTACATCTCTTGGACTGTGTATCCTATTGTAATGACCACATTCTCCACCGGCTTCTCTCAATGTGTGTCACCACAGTCAGGAGGTACGTCTGTCACTGCCAGTGTATTTATAGAGCAAACAGTATTTGTATGATTCCATTTCCCATCAGCACTGAGGACATATCTCAAAATACAACTGGTTAATCTCAGCTTCCTATGTCAAGGTGAACTGAAATTCAGAGTTGGACACTCAAAGTCCATCCATAAATTCCAGTCGTAGAGTTGGAATTTTAAACTAGAGGGAATGGTAGTTAAGTGAAGAAGTCAATAGCAAAGGTCTTCTGAGAGATTAGGTCAATTCATTGCTCTTCTGTTTCCAGCTGGCATCAGTGTTCAATGGGATTTGAGTTGATAGAGCTAAATAGTGTGGTGCTGATTCTCTGACTTTTGAGCACAGCACCCATTGGTAGCACTGATAGATGAGTTTGACTCTCTATAGAGTCATAAAGATGTACAGCACAGAAACAGACCCTTCGGTCCAACTTGTCCATGCTGACCAGATATCCTAAATTAGTCTAGTCTCATTTGTCAGCATTTGGCCCATATCCCTCTAAACCCCTCCTATTCATATACCCATCCTATTGCATTTTAAATGTTGTAATTGTACCAGCCTCCATCACCTCTTAGACTGAACTCCAATGTCCAGAGATGCTTGTCAGCTGGAGAATGTTGAAGATATAAATGTCAGTCAGCTGTGAACTTCCAGCCTTTTCAATTCTCTATGTGGACTTCTGCTCTCTCTTTTCTCTCATTTCAAAGTATCGATGTTTTGATCTTTTTTTCAAAGTTCCAAAACAAAGCAACAGCATATAAAACAGTAACTACTGCTCCAGGAAATCGAGAAAATCAGTTCCAGTACTGAAAAAAAACCTCAACAAAAAAGAAGCAGCTCTTACAGGCATAATTTTCTCTCCTCCACCATTTTGGAATCTCTTTTTGTGGCCAATTTACTAAATCAGTAAGTGTGGACCAGTAAGTTCCCTGGTCCAATTCTCAGTCTGATAATTGTGTGTCTTAGCTGGGCCAATGGTTGACTCATGACCATTGACAGTACAATGGTGTCAGGGGATACAATGATGAGCCATATGTATACTAATCAGACTTCATATCCAAGCTCTGCCACATACATCACTCCCTTGCCACTGACTCCATCCTCCTCTCTGACCACTCGCTCAGACTGAACTGAAATATTTACTGTTGTATAAGATTATGGTTCTGAAAGAATTAATGTTGAAATTGCATTGAGCTCCACCCAATCTGAAGATGTCGCAGAAGGTTTGGATGAAGCACAAGGTCCAACTGGGGACAGGTACGCCACCTTTAGTTGCTGATAGTCTTCAGTAGTTATGCCAAACTAGTCACTGTAACTTGTACCTCTTACTATTATGCAATAAACTGCTTTTTGTAGTGTAAGACCAATGCCTCTTCTTGCTAAGAATCACTGATGGTCTATCTGCCATCACTGATAATCAGACAGGCCCTGAAACTCAGTGTAGAAAGGAGGATTGTTGACAACAAAGCCCCGCCTAACCACAAGCTGCCAATGGTTGGTAACTAACACCTGAAATGATATTTATAACCTCAGTATTTTGCTCATTCCAGAGCCCAGCTCTGAAATGTATATCCAATTCATTTCTAAAACTCCATATGTTGACCTCAGCAATACTATCTGTGCTGTACAATTTTATCACCTCCATGACCACTCACTTTAAAATCTACTCTGATGTCTGCTGATCCTTCATGAGTTCCAACTGGTTCAACATTCATGAAGCCCCAATTATCTAAATCTTTGCTAACCTAATTTGCATCCAAGGCCATCAATTTATCAAATTTAAATTCTTTGGCTTCATCTTCAAGTCCTTTTGTGAACTTGCCCCACCTTTATATTTAAATAGTCTCCAGCTCTAGCTTAATTCTCAATTTTCCAACTTGGGCTTTTCGCCACACCAATGTGAAGCTAACCTCCCTCCCTAAACCCACTGCCTCTTCTCTTCTGTCTCTACTTTCCAAAAAGCTTTGAAGAACCATCTTCTTGACTAAACTTTCAGTCACTTGCACTTAACTTGCCTTGTTTTAATGTAATTTGTTTTCCTCTCACCCTCCGTAAAGTAACTTGGGACATTTTCTACATTAAAAGCACTGCATAAATGCAAGTTGTTCTTGCAGTGTAGGATTCCAATTTGAAAATTGGGTGAAGTGATGATAGATCTTAGCCGTGACAATACATGATGTAGGTGAGGGAATTAAATGTAAAAATCTCCAAGCTTGCACAAAGCAGGGTGAGCCGTGAGGAGGATGCAGAGATTTTGCAATGTAATTTGGGCAAGTTGAGTGAGTGGGTAAATGCATGGCAGTTGAAATGTGAGTGGATAAATATAAGGTTATTCATGTTGATATCAGAAACAGGAAAGCAGAATATTATTGGAACTGGTGATAGATTGGGAAAGGTGAGGTGCAATGAGACTTGGGTGTCCTTATTCACCAGTCACTGGAAGTAAGCTAGCAGGTACAGCAGGCAGTGAAGAAGGCAAATGATATGTAGTGAGATGATTTGAATACAAAAGCAGGGATGTCTTGATGCAATTGAACAGGGGGTGAGATTACACCTGGAGTATTGTATGCAGTTTTGGTCTCCTTATCTGAAGAGGGATGTCAGGTTATGGAGGGAGTACAAAAAGGTTTACCAGACTGATTCCTTGAATGGCCGATAACGATAAATCAGAATTGCTGGAGAAACTAAGCATCTGTGGAGAGAAAGCAGAGTTAATGTTTCAGGTCCAGTGACCCTTCTTCAGAACTGACAGTTTTCAAGAAAAGGTAGTTTTAATGTGATGATGGAGGGTGGGGGTGAAGGAGTGAGCGGATAGGCAGAACAAGAAGAAGGATTGAAACAGAAACCGTGTCAAAGAGAGGAGCAGTACTTCTTCAAGCTGGGCAGACCTGAAAGAGATGTTGCAGGACTGACATATGAAGAGAGACTGGATTAATTCAGGCAATATTCATAGGAGTGAATGAGGAGGGATCTAACAGAAACCTCTAAAATTTTTCCAGACCAGACAGGGTAAATGCAGGAAAGATATTCCCGATGACTAGGCAAATTAGAACCAAGGGGATCTCAGTCTAAGGATATAGGCTAGGTCATTCACGACTGTGGTCAGGAGAAATTTCTACACCCAGAATGTCATGAGCCTCGGGAATTCTCTGCCACAGAAAGCAGTTGAGGCCAAAATGTTGAGTATTTTCAAGGAGATTCTAATTCTTAGGCCTAAAGGGATCAAAAGGCTTGGGGCGAAAGCAGGGATAAGAGACTGAGTTGGATGATCAGCTATGATCATATTGAATGCTGGAGCAGGGTTGATGGGCTGAAAGTTCCTGTTTTCTATACCTACATTTCTATTCCCTCAACCAACTTCCTGACAATAATTAATACTGAATGTTTGAAAACCTATTTTCTTGGCATGCTGACAGTCAATGGGTTATATCACCAACGTGCTGTAGGAATTACAATACTGACTTACATAGCTCAATGCATTGCTTGCCCTGACTGATTTAATATTTGGAACACTGCCAACCTCGTCAGGGTTACTTGGTTTATAAAGTGCTGTGGTATGTGAATAGAGTTCCCCCAACTGATTTCATACAGTACTGCAACAAGTTTGTTGTGCAGTCAGGAATTACAAAACAAATTAACAGGCAGCATTGAATTTTTAAGACTAATATTTAAACAATATGTTTTACAATAAAAGAAAATAATAAAATAAATTGCAATAAATTTATATTGTGTCTTTCATGACTTCAGGTTATCTCAAAGCCAATGGGCATTGGTAAAGTATTATTGCTGTTTTATCACAGGGAAATATTTCTAAGACAAAATATGTTTTTCATCAACCTTGCCTTCTGCAATTCTCATACATAGAATCATAGATGTGTACAGCATGGTCCAAATGTATGCCGTAAACAACAGAAGTGTTGATGTATCACAGCCACAGTAGCAGAGGACAGACAATGTTCGTAACTTTGGTTTCATTGCTGGGCAGAGAGATTCGGAATGAAACGAAAAGATTCAAAGAGACAGAACACAGCAACAACTTAAATTTGTGGAACCCTTTTGTCAAAATAAAACATCCCAAGACAAGAGCATCATCAAACAAAAGATACCGCAGAGCCACACAAGGAGATATTAATCTCAGGAAAAGGAGTTTTTAAATGGAGTGAGAGAGGATGTAGGGAGGAGGGGGAAGGAGTGAACAGATAGGTGGAACAAGAAGAAAGATTGGAATAACAATCCTATCAGAGGGAGGAACAGATGTTCTTCAAGGTGGGCAAACCGGGAAGAAATAAGGCAGGACTGATACATGAAGAGAAACTGGATTGGTTCAGACTCTACTCCCTGGAGCTTAGAAGAATGAGGAGGGTTATAACAATAACCTATGAAATTCTTACAGGACTAGGGAGGGTAAATGCAGGAAGGATGTTCCCAAACTAGGGGGTTACAGGATATAGGCTAGGCCATTTAGGACTGAAATGAGGAGAAATTTCTTCACCAGAGACTGGTGAAAAGTCAGGGAGACAGGCAATGAGGTATGCGGGGGTGCAATTCCAGGGTTGGGCTTAGGAGCTGAAGGTAAAGTCATCAATGATGGAGCAATTAATTGATATTAGAGCAAACGATGAAAGATTGTTTAGGTTTCCAAATAACTGATATTTCACAACCTCCGTTTGCCTTATCTGGGCCAGGGCTTTCAGATCAAGTGTTTCTCTTTGTGCTGCTTCAAAAATGCATCCAAATGGACTTGTCCTTTGCATCTAGGTTCAGGCATTCCAGAACTGAAGACCATTCTAACTGGAGTACTTTTGGAGGAGTATCTGACGATGAAAAACTTTAGT
Organism: Chiloscyllium plagiosum; assembly: GCF_037043375.1. Lineage (NCBI taxonomy): Eukaryota > Metazoa > Chordata > Chondrichthyes > Orectolobiformes > Hemiscylliidae > Chiloscyllium > Chiloscyllium plagiosum. Next base: position 25,755,963 of record NW_028270175.1, on the reverse strand, counting down.
GCAAAGGTGGTCGGTTTGACATGTTCACTGGCTGCAGGAAGTACAATATTCTTGGGGAAAGTGGTAAGTTAAGGCTCAACTGTACAACATAAGAGAGATGGGAAGAGTGTAGCAGTGCTAGGAACTAAAGAGATGGGAGGAGAAAGGAGAGCCAGTGGGATACAGAATGAAGAATGGAGAGAAATCATGAAAGGATGGATGGACCCAGGCAGGGTGATAAAGACATCTTGGAGGTGGCACTCATTAACACTTGGGGTTTGACCGTATGGATATCTAAGAGCAAGTGAGCACTGCAGATGCTGGAGATCACAGTCAAACATGTGGTACTGGAAAAGCACAGCTGGTCAGGCAGCATCTGAGGAGCAGGAAAGTCAACGTTTCACCCATAAGCTCCTCAGGAATGAAGGGGGTAGCCCAAGAGGACTGAGGGAAAAATGGGAGTGGGGTGGGGCTTGGGGGAAGGTAGCTAGGAATGTGATAGGTAGATGGTGGTGGGAGTTGGGGGGTGATGGTGATAGGTCGGAGAGGGGGGTGGAGCGGATAAGTGGGAAGGAAGATGGACAGGTAGGACAGGTCAAGAGGGCGGTGCCGAGTTGAAAGGTTGGATCTGGGATAAGATGAGGGAAGGGGAGATGAGGAATCTGGTGAAATAAATATTGATCCTGTGTAGTTGAAGCCAACTTGCGGAATGTTTAGAGAACATATCTGGGACACACACACTAAACAATCCAACGGTCTTGTGGCAAAACACAATTCCCTCTCCCATTCCACCAAGGACATACAGGTCCTTGGCCTCTTCCACCGCCAGATTCTAGCCATCTGACGTCTGGAGGAAGAATGTGTCATCTTCCATCTTGGGACCCTCCAACCATATAGGATCAATGTTAATTTCACCAGTTTCCTCATTTCCCCTCCCCCTCTTATCCCTGATCCAATCTTTGGCACCACCCTCTTGAACTGTCTGACCTGTCCATTTTCCTCCCCACCTATCTGCTCCGCCTTCCTCTCCTATCAGCATCACCCCCCCCCACCTCCATCTACCTATCACATTCTCAGCTATCTACCCCCCCCCCCCCCCCCCCTCCCAGCCCCACCCCCGCACCCCATTTATGTCTCAGCCTCCTTGGGCCACCCCCTCATTCCTGATGAAGAGCTTATGCTCGAAATGTCGACTTTCCTGCTCCTTGGATGCTGCCTGACCAGCTGTCCTTTTCCAGCACCACATTTTATGATGGATGGATATGTGTATGTTCCTGAGCAAAAAAGAATTAATGCCAAACATAGAAGATTGAATGAGGAAAATGAAAATTATTAAACAATTTTTTTTCTTGCCCGAACCTCAGGGTCCCTTTGTTCACATCTCCAGCATGATTGCCACTTATTTGGGAAGAATCCGAACCACAGTTACTGGAGATTATGAGGTAAGCAGGGACATTGAAGTGAAATTCACAACTCATTAATCCCTAAATAACGTCATTGCTGCTGTGGACACAGTGGAAGCCTGACTTATTTTGTTCAGTAAATTGTAGCGCACAATCTCTCTCTCTCTCTGAGTATCAATGGGGATCCCTGTGAGCCATGCAAATCAAGAAGGATTGATCTTCTGTCTGTTAGCTGATCTCTCTGGAGTGCTGATGGAGTCAATATAATCAGTCTCAGCAACTCCTGGCTAAAGTCAGCCCGGGTTCTTATTGCTGTTTTCAGACCAGTAATACTAATGGAAAGCATGTTCATATGTGTGCTAGATGAGAATAGAGTGGGACTTGGCTGTGATGATTCATTGCAGGAATATACTTAATTTCATACAACTCTAATAAGCAAATTACATCACTATTCAAATTGGATAAAATGAACATCAAATCAGTTTCTTCCAATGCTGTATTGGATGTTGTACATTGAGGTTCCTCACTACACTTACAGTTAATACAGGTACACAATTCTTTATCGAAAATGTTCAGGACTAGCTAGTTTTCAAAATGCAGAATTTTTCAAATTTTAGAAGTGATAGTTTTGATGGTGAAATTTTTAAATGTCTTACCGAAGGAGCAGACTCATTGAGTAAAACAGGCCTTGAGACAGAATTGAGGCCTGCCAGTGCTGGGCCATGCCCCCCCCCCCAATGTTGCATCTGAATGACACGCATCGAGTGGGTATCAACGTGGGTTAACTGTTTGCACGCCAAACAACCTTGTTGATGAGCATAAAACTTCACAAAAAAAACCTTCAGACTTTGGAGCTTTTCAGATTTCAGGATTTCGGATAAAGGGTTGTCTACCTGTACTTAAAGTATTCATTTCATGTCAAACATTCACCTCAAGGGCTAGTTTCCAGCCACTTGCTATATTAGGTTGTAAGTTTGCTCACTGAGCTGGTGGGTTTGTTCTCAGATATTTCACCACCATGCTGGTAACATCATCAGTGAGCCTCCAATGAAGCATTGGTGCTCTGTCCCACTTGCTATTCATGTGTCTTGGTTTATTGTGGAGGGTGATATAATTTCTGGTTCTAGTTCTGAAGGGTTAGTAAATGGAGTCCAAATCTGTCTGTTTGTTAATGGAGTTCCAGTTTGAATGCCAATTCTCTAGAAATTGCCATGCATGCCTTTGTTTAGCCTGTCCCAGTCGAACTGATGTCCCTTTTTGTCTGTGTGTGCATCTACCAGTGATAGTTGGTCATGTCCTTTGGTGATTAGTTGGTGCTCATGTATCCTGGTGCCTAGGTTCCTGCCTGCCTGTCCAATGTAATGTTTGTTGCATTCCTTGCAGGATATTTTGTATACGACACTTATTCTGCTGGCTATGGGTACGGGGTCCTTTAAATTCAACAGGAGCTGTTTAAGTGTGGTGCTAGGCTTGTGGGCTACTGTGATGACTAGGGGCCAGAGTAGTCTGGTCACCATCTCTAAGGCGTCTTTGATGTATGGCTGGGTGGCTAGAGTCTCTGGGCATGTTGTGTCTTCCTGTTTGGGTTTTTAGTGCAGGAATCGGCGGACTGGCTTATCAGGTACCCGTCGTTCCTGAATACATTGTATAGTTGTTTTTCCTCGGCTTCTCGTGGTTCCTGGGTACTGCAATGTGTTGTAACCTGTTGTACAATGTGTGGTACACTGAACAGATACTCAACTACAGCAGCAACCACTCCTACACCCACAAACAGAGCCACATCAGGAGATTATCTAAACGCACCACAACATACTGCAGCACCCAACAACTATGAGAAGCCGAGGAAAAACACATATACAATGTATTCAGGAACAACGGGTACCTGATAAGCGCAGTCTGCTGATTCCTGCACAACAGACCTAAACATGAAGACACAGCATGCCCAGGGACTCTAGCTAACCTGCCATACATTAAAGACATCTCGGATATGATGACCAGACTACTCCAACCCATAGGCATCACGGTTGCCCACAAACCAACCACCACACTGAAACAGCTCCTGATTAATTAAAAGGACCCTGTACCCGCAGCCAGCAGAACAAGTGTCATATACAAAATATCCTGCAAGGAATGCAACAAACATTACATTGGACAGGAAGGCAGGAAACTAGGCATCAGGATACATGAGCACCAACCAACCACCAAAGGACATGACCAACTATCATTGGTATCCAATGATAGAGGGACATCAGTTCGACTGGAACAATGCATCCATCCTGGGACAGGCTAAACAAAGCCACATGCGGGAATTCTAGAGGCCTGGCATTCAAACCGGAACTCCATTAACAAACAGATAGATTTAGACTCCACTTACCAAACCCTCAGAAACAGAACCGGAAATGATGTCACCCACCACAACAAACCAAGACACATAAATAGCAAGCAGAACAGAACACCAATGCTTCACCAGAGGCTCATTGATGATGTTACTCAGCATGGTGACGAAACGTCTGAGAACAAACCCACCAGCTCAGTGAGCAAACTTACAACCTGATCCACAATCTGAGCGACAAATCTTCTCCAAAATCTTAAACTTGCTGCACTATTGTAGCAGGGCATTAGAAAATGATCTTTTCCAAATGACACTTTTGCAGCAACAACTTGTCATGTTATGTCTCACGGTCAGTGACATAATACTTTAAGTATTACCTTTAACAGACATGCTCATGGTATCGTCAGTCTATCCAAGCATGTGACCCGATGGTATAATGGTATAAGACTCCATCTTACCTCAGATCATGTGATGTCTCTATGTGATTTCAAATCAACTTGTGTCATCTCATAAATAACTGCATTTCCACAGAGTCAAGCTCATCCAGCCTGTGATATGTTCCTTTTCTACAGAATAAGAACAAACGGTATGAGATGCTGGTGGCGGCAGCAGCAGTAGGGGTTGCAAGTTGCTTTGGTGCGCCCATCAGTGGTAAGAATCTGGTCAGAAACTGGTCTCTGCATTGAGGCAGATTGAAAAAGGAACCCTCCTGGTGGAGGACATGCATGGTGTCATTCACGGTGTCATAATATCCACAAACTAGAAAGCAATTGGTATATTTGTCAAAAGGCAGGCAAAAGTGAGGACTGCAGATGCTGGAGATTAGAGTTGAGAGTGTGATGCTGGAAAAGCACAGAAAGTCAGGTAGCATCCGAGGAGCAGGAGAATCGACATTTTGGGCAAAAGCCTTTCATCAGGAATGAGGCTGGGAGCCTCGGGGGTGGAGAGATAAGTGGGAGGGGAGTGGGGCTGGGGGAAAGGTAGCTGAGAGTGCAATAGGTGGATGAAGGTGGGGGTAATGGTGATAGGTCAGAAGGGAGGGTGGAGTGGATAGGTGTGAAGGAAGATTGACAGTTGGGACAGGTCATGAGGATGGTGCCAAGTTGGAAGGTTGGAACTGGGGTAAGATGGAGGGAGGGAAAATGAGGAAACTGGTAAAATCTACACTGATGCCATGGGTTAGAAGGTCCTGAGGTGGAAGATGAGGTATTCTTTCTCCAGGCGTCAGATGGTTAGGGGCGTGGCGATGAAGAAGGTCCAGAACCTGCATGTCCTTGGTCAAATGGGAGGGGGAGTTGAAGTGTTCGGCCACAGGGCAGTGGGGTTGATTGGTGCGGGTGTACAGGAGTGTTCTCTGAAGCGCTCTGCGAGTAGGTAGCCTGTCTCCCCAATGTGGAGGAGACCGCATTCGGGAGCGATGGATACAGTAAATGATGTGTGGAAGTGCAGGTGAAACTTTGATGGATGTGGAAGGCTCCTTTGGGGGCTTGGACAGAGGTGAGGGGGAAGGTGTGGGCGCAGGTTTTGCAATTCCTGCAGTGACAGGGGAAGGTGCCAGGAGGGAGGGTGGGTTGGTGGGGCCGTGGACATGACAAGGGAGTCACAGAGGGAAAGGTCTTTACAGAAGGTGGATAGCGGTGGGGAGGGAAATATACCTCTGGTGGTGGAGTCTGTTTGTAGATGGCAGAAATGGTGGAGGATGATGCGATGTATATGGAGGTTGGTAGGGTGGAAGCTGAGTACCGGGGGGTTCTGTCCTTGTTGTGGTTGGAGGGGTGAGGTTTGAGGGCGGAGGTGCGGCAAATGGATGAGATGCGCTGGAGGGCATCATCAACCACGTGGGAGAGGAACTTGCAGTCTCCCCTCTGACCTATCACCATTTCCCCCACCTCCATCCACCTATCGCACTCTCAGCTACATTCCCTCCAGCCCACCCCCTCCCATTTATCTCTCCACCCCCTCAGCTCACAGCCCCATTCCTGATGAAAGGCTTTTGCCCAAAACGTCAATTCTCCTGCTCCTCGGATGCTGCCTGACCTGCTGTGCTTTTCCAGCACCACACTTTTTGTCAAAAGGCAGTGTGCTCTTTTGTTATCTCCATGTTAATTATGTGCAGCTAACTCTGATTAGATTAGATTAGATTACTTACAGTATGGAAACCGGCCCTTCGGCCCAACAAGTCCACACCGAAGCACAGCCCATCCAGACCTATTCCCCTACATTTACCCCGTCACCTAACACTACGGGCAATTTAGCACGGCACATTTTTGGACTGTAGGAGGAAACCGGAGCACCCGGACGAGACCCACGCAGACACGGGGAGAATGTGCAAACTCCACACAGTCAGTCCCCTGAGGCAGGAATTGAACCCGGGTCTCTGGCGCTGTGAGGTAGCAGTGCTAACCACCGTGCCACCCATGATAAGTTGGCTTGAGTTGATGCTACCTTTTATCATGAAGGTTGCTGCCTTCCTCTTCTGTGGAGGAGCTCCTGGGTATGAATTTCATTCCTGGAGGAAGAATGTGTCTCTCATTGGCCCACAATAAAGCTGTGCAAACTGGAAAGCCAGCACACTGATTTTGGGTGTTTCTGCAAACTAATCTGCTGACATTACAGGAAAAGTTTGGGGGAACTCCCGTGCACATCCGCTATTTGGTGTTAGAATGAAACGACAAATGTTCTGATGGAAATTATGACTCCAGTTTTAACTTGCTCTGTATAGTCACTCATTGTAAAATAAAACAGTTGAACAATTTTGAATCTGCAGTCTTTGTTTTTCTCAGTTTCCCTTTGTGAATTTTGGAAAATCTCATGTGTAGAGGTATGAAAACCTAGTTCAGTTCACAAGGGGAACCCTGTTGTTACGTCTTGAGTTCCAACATTGTGTGGTTAAGTATTGGTTAGTGTGGTACTCCCCTGAGCACAAAATGTTGTATCTAAAAGTCACCACTCATTAGAGAGACACAAATGGTGGTGGTTTAACCTGAGGGTCACCACAACTCAATCAAGGGGAGAGGTTGAGAAGGAGGTTCCTTCATTGTAACCTCAGCCAATGCTGGAATCCATAGAATCCCTAGAAGACCACTCGGCCCATCAAGCTCACACTAACATTCCGAAGAGCATCCCATCCAGACCCAGTCTCTCAACCCTCTAACCCTGTATTTCTTATGGCTAATCCACTTAGCCTGCAAATCCCTGGACAATTTAGTCTGGCCAATCCATCTCACTCGCACATCTTCAGACAGTGGGAAGAAAACCAGAGCACTTGGAGGAAACCAGCAGGACATGGGGAGAATGTGCAAACTCTATACAGACAGTCACCCAAGAGTGGAATTGAACTTGGGTCCCTGAATAGTGTGCTAATCGTTCAGCTACCATGCCACCCCAATTGAAACCTTTGGCATTACACTGCATTGCAAGTGTGCTATCCAGCCAATTAAGCTAATGCACTCGCATTCAGATTATCAGGAATAATCCACTCGATTGAGAGAGTATTGAAGGTAACATCTGTCGTAGCTGACAGCTGCTCAGTTACTGTCTTGGGCTCATACACCAACTTCCACAGGGAGCCACATGTGGAAGTTAGAGCCAATGGAAAGACAAACTCTTATTAACTGTTGGAGTATACCATTTCTGTTAGCTGGTAACTGTAGCTGTACTAATCTAATTCCCGAGAAGAAAGAATCAGAAAAATGTCAGTGTTTTAAACAATAAATGTGACATACATTTAAACTGTTCTTGGAGTGCATTTTGGAGGGCATTGCTGGGGGGTGTTCACTCATTCACTGGATTGAAAATCAGTCCCCATAATGCTCAAGGTATAAATGTCAATGAGCAGCCTAGGCACTTGACAATGACCATGTTACTGTCACTGATCCTTACTGAGTGGCAGTGTGGTTAAAAAAACACTTCTGTCCTGAGGTTGAAATGTGATCTGTGCTTGTTTTCCTAAGGTGTGCTGTTCAGTGTGGAGGTGATGTCCTCTCATTTTGCGGTGCGTAACTATTGGCGAGGCTTCTTTGCTGCTACCTGTGGGGCATTCATGTTTCGACTCCTTGCTGTGTTCAACAGTGAACAAGGTAAAAACAAACGCCACACACTGGCACCTCTGGGACAGCTGAAGCTCTTTACCATGCATCCACTTGGTTTCTTTAGTTTGCTATAATGGTGGTATATTCTGAAAAACATGATAGTTCCAGAATTGGAAACACTCTTCAGTCTGCAAGTGAGACAATATTTATCCAAATATAAAACAGTACAGGAGTAGCAATGTATTAGACTCTTGCATCCATATCCCATTAACAAGTTAGGAAAAACATTCTACATGTAGCAGGGCTAATTTTGATTTTTACTGATGACAGTGGATCAATCATTCCTGCGATATTTCTCCCAAAGTACTGTCGTTGACAATATTAAATGCAATGAGTTCTTACTAACAGAGAGTCTCCTAAAGGTATACTGACAGACTGACCAAGAGGCAGAACACAGCAAGGCTGGGTTCCAGCTTTGGGTTTTTATTGCTGAGTGATGGCATGATTAGTTTGACTATGGTGTCATAGAGTCATAGAGATGTACAGCATGGAAACAGACCCTTCGGTCCAAACTGTCCATGCCGACCAGATATCCCAATCCAATCTAGTCCCACCTGCCAGCAGCCGGCCCATATCCCTTCAAACCCTTCCTATTCATATACCCATCCAAATGCCTCTTGAATGTTGAAATTGTACCAGCCTCCACCACATCCTCTGGCAGCTCATTCCATACACGTACCACCCCTGCATGAAAACGTTGCCCCTTAGGTCTCTTTTATATCTTTCCCCTCTCACTCTAAACCAATGCCCTCTAGTTCTGGACTCCCTGACCCCAGGGAAAAGACATTGTCTATTTATCCTATCCACGCCCCTCATAATTTTGTAAACCTCTCCCTGCCAGCACCCACTAACAATGTTTACATTGTGAATAGCCTTGCAGATAATGTTAAAGATAATCCATGAATGTTCTACAAACACATTAAGGGCAAGACAGTAACTAGAGAGAGAGTAGGGCCCCTTAAAGCATAACAAGGTCATCTTTGTGTTGAACCTCAGGAGGTGGGAGAGATATTAAGTGAATATTTCATATCAGTTTTTACTTGGAGAAAGAAATAGAGGCTAAAGAACTCAGGGAAATAAATATTGATGTTTTGAAAACAGTTCACATTACAGAAGAGGAAGTGCTGGAGGACTTTGGAAACATAAAGGTAGATAAATCTCCAGGATCTAATTGGGTGTATTCCAGGATGTTGTGGGAAGTTAGGGAGGAAATTGCAGAATCCATACCAGAAATATTTGTATAATCTATAAACACAGGTGAAGTACCGGAGGACTGGAGAGTGGCTAATGTTGTGTCATTGTTTAAGAACGGCTGTAAGGAGAAGCCTAGGAACTATAGACCTGTGAGTCTGAAATCAGCGGTGGGTAAGTTGTTGGAGGTGATTTTGAAAGATAGGATTTACATGCGTTTGGAAAGGCAAGGAATGATTAGGGATAGTCAACACGGTTTTGTGTGAGGAAAATCATGTCTCACAAACTTGATTGAGTTTTTTTTAATGAAGTAAACAAAACAATCGATGAGGGCAGAGCGGTAGTCATTGATTACTTGAACTTTAGTAAAGCCTTTGACATGGTTCTGCATGGTAGACTAATTAGGAAAGTTAGATCATAAGGGATTCAGGGTAAGCTTGCCGATTGGATACAGAATTGGCTTAACAGTAGGAGACAGAGAGTAGTGATGGAGGCAAAAACAGAAATTGTTGGAAAAGCTCAGCGGGTCTGGCAGCATCCGTGCAGAGAAATCAGAGTTAATGTTTCCAGTCTGATGAACCCTGCTCAGAATCATTCTGAGGAAGACTCACCGGACCCAAAATGTTAACTCTGAATTCACAGGTATGCCAGACCCGCTGAGCTTTTCCAGCAATTTGTTTCTGATTTACAGCATCTACAGTTCTTTTGGTTTTTATTTAGTAATGGTGGAGCAATTGGATGATTCTGTATCCAATCGGCAAGCTTACCCTGAATCCCTTATGATCTAACTTCACTAATTAGTCTACCATGCAGAACCATGTCAAAGGCTTTACTAAAGTCCAAGTAATCAATGACTACCGCTGTGCCCTCATCAACTGTTTTGGTTACTTCATTAAAAAAACTCAATCAAGTTTGTTTATTAGACTGGAGGCCTGTGACCAGCAATGTTCCACAGAGATCGATATTGGGTCCACTTTTGTTTGCCATTTATATAAATGATTTGGACGAGAATATAGGAGACATGGTTAATACATTTACACATGACACCAAAATTAGTGATATAGTGGACAGTGAAGAAGGTTGTCTAAATGATATGGTGATTTTGATCTATTGGGTCAATGGGCTGAGGGATGGCAGATGGAGTTTAATTTGGATATGTGTGAGGTATTACATTTTAATAATACAAGCAAGAACAGGACTTATACAATTAATGGTAGGGCCCTGGGAAGTGTTGTAGAACAGAGAGACCTAGAAGTTCAGGTACATAATTCCTAGAAATTTGCATCACAGACAGACAGGATGGTTAAGAAGGCTTTTAACATGCTTGCCTCCATTGCTCTGACCTTTGAGTATAGGAATTGGGACGTCACATTGAGGTTGTGCAAGAAGTTGAGGGCCTCTTCTGGAGTACTGTTTGTAGTTCTGGTCGCCCTGTATAAGAAGGATATTATTAAAGTGGAGATGGCTCAGAAAGGATTTACCAGGATGTTTCCAGGAATGGAAGGTTTGAGATATAAAAATAGACTGGAAAGACTGGGATTTTTTCACTGGAGCCCCCATAGGAGGCTGAGGGGTGACCTTACTGAGATTTATAATGAGGGGCATAGATACGGTGACTGACAAGGATCTTTTCCCTAGGGTGGGGGAGTTCAAAATTAGGGGCATATTTTTAAGCTGAGAGGAGAAAGATTTAAAAAGAACATGAGGGGCAACTTTTTTTTACACAGAGGGTGATTTGTGTTTGGAATGAAGTGCCAGAGGAAGTGGTGGATATGGATACAGTTACATCTAAAAGGCATTTGGATAAGTACATGAATAGGAAAGGTTTGGAGAGTTATGGGCCAAGCTCAGGCAGGTGGGACTAGTTTAGTTTGGGATCATGATTGACATGGACTGGTTGGACCGAAGGGTTTGTTTCATTGCTGTATGACTCTATGAATAATATCCACTTCAATGATGTACCAATGCCTGTGGAATTGTCTCTGTGAAAGTATCAGCCTCTGCAGGAAGGGAAGGAAATCAGGAAAATTGGAAATAAGGAAAATTATAAATCCAAGAAAGTCTCCCGGTTGCATGGAAAGCAGATCGGATAATTGCCTACTCCAGTTTTTTGCTTTAAGATACATTCCTAATATTTTTTCTTATTTTCTTTTTCTTTCAGAAACTATCATTGCTCTTTTCAAGACAAAATTCAGCATTGACTTCCCATTTGATTTACCTGAAACATTAATCTTTATCATCTTGGGGTGAGGTGTATTTGCAGCTTTATCTGTTCTCCAGCTATTTATAAAAATAGGATGACGATGGCACCAACAGCAGCTACAGCGTCTGTTGCAACAGTGTTTGAGTGGGACGCAAGCTATCGCACGCGTTACTCAGGATAGCCTTCACCAAGTAGTGTTATATGGGGAACTAGAAAATCTATTTGTTTCTACAGAGTGGCACAGGAAAACATATTGTTAATGTTGTGCAATATTGAGCATTGGGTAGACGATAAATTAAAACTTAACGCTTTTAAAAGGCTGCACTAGACCCAGAGAAATTAAATCATTCACTATTTTCATACTTTTGTGAAGAGATCTGTGACAACTTTGTAAACACCGGATCATGCCGTTAAAATGTGTTGATAACATTATTTAATCACATGTGCATAACATTAGTGAACATTATTCTTCCAGTGAAAACAAAACAAAATGACAATTATGTCCACAGTAATGCCAGCACAAATGTGGAACAACACTTCTGAGTCACTGATTTTGACGTACCATATAAGAGTCCCCGACATCTCACAACTGCTCCTTTTTTCTTTTGTTGCCTCTTATTCCTATTTGTTGGGTCATTATCAGCTTTTCAAGGTGAATTACAATGGTGCTGGAAATAAAAACTTTGCTGTTTCTAATTCAGGTAATGACTGACAAAATTATACTTGGGCCAAGAGTGTTAATATCAGTTTCAGACAAGATCCCATACAGTTCAGGAATGAACAAAGTCAGGTACTGTCAAAATTGTTGTCTGAATAGGAATAGCACATTCAGATAGCAACAGTTTCACACCGAGGATGGGTGTGATCTATTCAGATACTTGCTACCCCCATTCACAGCAGTGGGAGACACATATACTGACAATATCAAGTCCTTGAGTTATTGATCACACTGAGATTGACAGTGTTACTGATAGAGTATTAGGTCCCATTAAGAATGTAACCACTTTGGAAATATTGGTTCCTGCAACTGGCATGTTATCTGAATGAAAATATCTGGCAATGTTTCTGGATCTGAAATATTACTTTCACTTTAAATAGAAAGCAAAACACCGTAGATGTTAGACATCTGAATTAAGAGCAGAAAATGCTGGAGAAACTCAACAGGTCTTGCAGCATCCATGGAGAGAGAAATAAAGTAATGTTTTGAGTCCATCAGTGCACGCTGATCCAAAGCAACAGTCCAGAAGAAGTGTCTTTGGACTCAAAACATTAACTCTATTTCTCTCTCCACAGATACTGCAAGACCTGTTGAGTTTATCCAGTGTTTTCTGTTCTTATTTTGTACTGCTTGATTTATCTGCTCTTTGTTATTATCTTTATCAGGATTATCTGTGGGATACTGAGCTGTGTCTATCTGTGCTGTCAGCGCTGGGTGGTAGGATACATCAGAAGAAATGCTTTCATCCTGAAGCTTGTGGCAGCAGAGTAAGATTGCAATATTATTTTTTACAAATTGCTGCTTGGTGCATCGGAAATTGAATATGGTTGAAATTGGAGACATATTGCCAAATCTTTTTGTCTTTCATCCAAATACATGAACATCAAACTTCAAATTGTATAACAGACAAGCGACCGTTTGGTTGGCTAGTCAATTCTGGCCAAGGCATTAACCCATTGCTTTCTCCATAGCAATTCTCCTTGTGTTCTTCCTTTTCAAGTAATCACCTAAGACTCTTAAAAAAACCCATGAATGCTCCTTGAGCACTGTATGTAACAGGGACTTATATATACAAATCACCTTCTGCATAAAAAAGGGCCAACCTATCTCTATTGATTTCTGTCAATACCTTAGGCTTTTTCTAGTCATATCATCAATCAGTGGAAAGAACCTATCACTATTTATCTTCCCATAACCTTTAAAGAGTCTAATACTCATTTCTTGATGTTCTGAGCTCCAATAGAAATACAGAAATTTCTCGAGTCTCGTGCTTTAACTGTAAACCTTTATCCCTTTGTTACATCCTGTTGAATTAAAACAGCATAGTTTTCATTCTTTTCTATAGTGGGCTTTTCAAAACCATACCCCACAGTATTCCAGTTGCAACTTAAGCAAGGTCGTGCATAAGTCCAATGTTGCTGTTTTTGATCAGCAACTTTCAAACTGTGGTCCATGGATTAACAGTCCATGGTCCAAGATGCACGCCATTGATCCACTAGGCCACAGCCAAAGTCATGTGACAGGACAGGCCAGACCCTTCATGGCCACTACCGATGAGTCACAGTCATACAGCACAGAAGAGGCCTCTACTCCTGTGACATCACACAGTTAGGCCCATTCCCTCCTGCACAGCACAGTGGTCATAAGTACAAACTACAACAACAGCACTGTTTTAGAAGTCATCTTCCTGTTGATTTTGTTTGACTAGGATGTTTCAAACAAACATGTTCCCTTGTAATATTACTGCTTGTGATATGAAAGAATTTGTAGAATTATTTCAGGCATGAATAATTTACTTATAATATTTAAGTAAAACACATTTAGTACATTAATTAATGAAAAAAGCAGCAAAATGTTTATAGTTTCCATAAGATTCTGTTAGTGTCCTAGGCTCAACCATCTTCAGCTGCTTCATCAATAACCTTCCCTCGATCATTAGGCCACAAGTGGGGATGTTCGCTGATAATTGCACAATGTTCAGCATCATTCATGACTTCCCAAATACTGAAGCAGTCCATGTTCAAATGTAACAAGATCTGGACAATGTCAAGGTTTGGGCTGACAGGTGGCAAGTAACATTCGTGCCACACAAATGCCAGGTTATGACCATCATCAATAAGAGACAATCTAACCATCGCCCCTTGACATTCAATTGTGTTACCACCACTGAATCCCCCACTATCAAAATTCTGGGTGTTATCATTGACCAGAAACTCAACTGAACTCACCACATAAACACAGTGGCTACAAGAGCAAGTCAGAGGCTAGGAATATTGCAGCAAGTAACTCACTTCCTGACTCCCCAGAGCCTGTTCACTATCCACAATGCACAAATCAGGAATGTGTTGGAATTCTTCCCACTTGCCTGGATGAGTGCAGCACCAACAACACTCAAGAAGCTTGACATCATTCAGGACGACACAGCCTGATTGATTGGCACCACGTCCACTCCCTCCACCACTGACGCTCAATAACGGCAGTGTTTACTACCTAAAAGAAGCACTGCCGAAATTCACCAAAGATCCTCAGCTAGCTCCTTCCAAAACTATAACCACATTCACTTAGAAAGGCAAGGGCAGCAGATATATGATAACACCACCACCTTCAAGTTTCCCTCCAATCCAATCAACATCCTTACTTGGAAATCATCGCTGTTTCTTCACTGTCACTGAGTCAAAATTCTGGAATTCCCTCCCTAATAACATTGTGAGTCAATACACAGCAGGTGGACTGCAGCGGTTCAAGAAGGCAGCTCACCATCACCTTCTCAAGGGCAACTAGGGATGGGCAATAAATACAGGCCAGCCAGCGACACCCACACCCCACAAATGAATAAATTTTAAAAATATAGTTTCAATCATTTTGGAATGAAATTAACACATTTCAGCACAGAGTATGGGGAACGTGACAAACTCCCTATCTGTAAGAAGGAAGAGAATCCATTGGATTTCTGTGCTAGCTCAGCTGGTACGCTATATTGACTTACTTGTATTACACTGAAACTTGAAATGTTTCCAAACAAATCAATGGTGCGAATCAGACTGTTGTCTTTCAGTGTTCATTAATTGGCAGCTGCAGTGAGAGTAAAAGGTTCATTACTTAACAATACAGTGATGTCAAAATGTTCATTAACATGCAACAATATACTGTGAAAAATAATTCACTGACAGATCATTAATTCCTTTCTGTTTACTTGCACCATTCTCAGGAAAGTGACTGAATTGGTGTTTGGTTGAGCTAATCATATAATTGTTCAAATCTTTTTGGATTAACGAATAAAGCATTAGCTAATATCTGAAAACTGTTCTATCAATAGGAAGGCAGTGTACTCTGGACTTGTCACCTTACTGTTGGCATCTATCACCTTCCCTGGCAGTCTGGGTCAGTTCATGGCATGCAGAGTAAGTATTTCTGAACACAAAGCATTTTCCAGCGTTTTCCTTTTATTTATTTCAAAGTATACTACATTTGTAAAAATTATCTTCCCATATATATATATACACATGCACATAGTCACACAGTAGCATATCAAGGAAACAAACACTGGAGTTTGACCCTGTCCAAACAAACCAAAGGCCTCTCTCATTTGAACCAGAATATATTTATATGCATTTGAGGCACTGGAAGGGTCTGATAACTGAACAGACCCCCATTTAACTTCAGCGGGTACGCCTCAGACAGTGGTCTTTCCCCACTGCACCTTGGCAGCAGCTGCCCCAAGCTTTACTGCATCCCTCAGCACATAGTCCTGGACCTTGGAATGTGCCAATCTGCAGCACTCAGTTGAGGTCAACTTCCTTGGTCTGAAAGGCCAACAGGTTTCAGGGAGATCAAAGAGCGTCTTTCAACCTTGTAATCAGGCTCCATGTCACGTCCAGGTTACGTAACAGCACAGATACTGACCTTTTTGTTTCTTCAGCCAAAGGTGACACCACCACATGACTCTGAGGGTGACTTTTACACTAACTAGATTAGGAAAAGGCTCAGGGAAACACACATTGCTGGTCAGTTAGAGAATACTGAAACTTACTTTCTACCTGACTCATTGTAGATTCTGCCCTTCTACAATAGACATTCCTCTGCCCATTGGACCAGATGCTATGTTATTGAAACCAAACTGCCTTTAATCTGTAACTCCAAACACACAAGATGCCTGCTTCCCAGCTCCCACCATCTTGTTAGCACATCAATACTGGAATAACAATGGTGTTGAGCCTTGGACATAGAAAGGGGTCTGGTATTAATAGAAGCAGTTTAGTCATAAAGTTTGAATCATTGATCCACCAAAGCAGTAATGTTCTGCCTTGTTGGAGATTTTCCACTCTTCAGCCACAGGTTTCCCTTCTTCTCAGTGTTACAGGTGCTGTCTTGTTGAGGGTGTGAATGTGGTTGTTAACAGAGTATATATGGGTTACCTGCAGAGTAGGGAGATTGCGATGGAAGTCAGCCCACACCACGGATTTTGTTAAAGATATTCAGGGATATGGGCCAAAGGCAGGTATATGGAGTTAGGCCACAGATCAGCCATGGTCTCATTGAATGGTGGAACAGGTTCGAGGGGCTGAATGGCCTACTCCTGTTCCTGTGTTCCCATTTAGCTGTAGCGGCTCTACTTGTGAACTCAAGCTTCTGACCTTCTTTAACCTTGTGGATCTGAATGTGCACACGAGGCAGGAGAGGCACACAGCTTTATTCACAAAGGGATCATCAAATACTTTCAGATGAGCCTCTTTGTGAGGTTGTAGGTGCTACGTAACATCAGCACGTCGCGATTCTCTTGCACTCTGTGATTGATAGTGGAAGTGCATGCATGTGAACTGCAGGGATACAAAGGGGCACAGTTGTTATATTCTCCATATAATTGGAGGTAGTTAATTAAGATCCTCATATGATTGATGTTTTGGAAGTGGTACTTGAGAGGCAGTAGCACCTGGAACCAAACTTCAGTGAAGGTGTCAATGGGACAAAGTTCTCAAGGAAGGAAACTGAAGCAACAAGTAAACAACATATCAAATGGAATGACCTAACTTCCACAACAATTCTATCAAAGGGAAATGAATGAATGACTCTGGTATAGAAGGGATGATCTCTGACTGTGTGTTGTTTCCCTTGATGTAGCTCACTATGAAGGAGCTTCTCTCTTCACTCTTCGATCACCGGTCCTGGGGTGTGCTGTCCCAGAATGCAACACTCAACATCCAGGCAAGAGTAGATCCAGACAATCTCTGGATTGAATGGTGCCACCCAACCTTCACTTTTTTTGGCACGCTTCTCTTCTTCCTCTTCATGAAGGTAAGGCCCAGCCTTAAAATAAGCCATTAATCGCTGACCACAATGAGTTGCAGTAATTTAATGTCCAGGGGGCCACCGCAATGTGTGCAGTTATGAATAGTCTCACATAGCCATGTGTATATTACAGGAAACAGCAACATGTTCAAGGTTTCATGCTAGACTGACTTTGCATTGTTTCCCCTTTACCTCTAGTTTTGGATGCTGATCCTTGCGACCACCATGCCAATGCCTGCTGGATACTTCATGCCTGTTCTTATATATGGTAAGCTCAGGAAATAAATTTTCATCTTCAATACAAACAACAGAGAAAGGCTCTAAAATCAAATCTTTAAAATTTAAAAGCAGTTGGAAACTTAAAACCATTGAATCAGAACCTGAAGTTTTCTTTAATAAACAGCTAATGCATTTACAATTCAAACACGCAGAAAATTCATGGCAGGGGGGAGGGGATGGCCTAGGATGGACTATTAATCCAGAGACCTGATGATGTCCTGGGGACACGGGTTCGAAAACCACCACGGCAGATGGTGGAATTTCAATTAAATTTTTTTAAAATTTGGAGTTAAGGGTCTAATGATGACCTTGAATCCACAGTTGAAAAACTCATCTGGTTCACTAATGTCCTTTAGAGAAGGAACCTGCCATCCTTACCTGCATGTGACTCCAGGCCCACAGTAATGCCCTTTAAGTCATTAGGGATGGGCAGTATATGCCAGCCTAGCCAGTGAAGACCACATTCCATGAACAAATAAAGGAAAAAAAAATACAAGGAGGCAGTGAAGACCTTTGGTCCATTGTCTCCACGCTTGGCTGAGAGACAGCATTCCAGCCAAGTTCACCACTCTACCTCTCCTCTTGCAAGGGGCTGATGGAATATGTCCCACTTGCCTGGATTCGTACAGCTCCAAGAACATTCAAGAAGCTCAAGCTCTAGGACAAAGTAGCCTCCTTGATGGCTCCCCTATCCACACGCATTCACTCCCTCCAGCATTGGCCTTGAGTAGCAGAAATGTGTACCATCTGCAAGATGCACTGTAGCAACTCACCAAGACTCCTTTGACAGTACCTTCCTAACCCATGAGCACTACCATCTAGAAGGACAAGGGCACCTCCATCTACAACTTCACCTGCAGGCCTCTCACCATCCTGACTCAGAAATATGTTGCCATTCCATCAGTGTCATTATGGCAAATCCCAGGAACTCCTGCCTAATAGCATACTTACACCAAATGGACTGCAGCAGTTCAACAAGGCAATCCCACACCCTTCGGAAGGGCAATGAGGGATAGGCAATAAATGCTGAACCATTCAGCATTGCCCACATCCCATGAATAAAATATAACTTTTTTTTAAAGCCTTGCATAAGCAAATAGTTTTTTTAAAAATATGTTTTGTGTGTTTCTGCCTCTGCTACCCTCTCAGGCAGTGAGTCCCAGTGAGACAGAATCCCAGGCCACATTGAGTGAACAATTCTCCCTGATACCCCTTTAATCCTTTTGTCAATTATTTTAAAACTAGGCTTTCTGGTTATTAACTTCATTTCTGAGGGAACTCGGTCTTTCCTAACCATCCTGTCTAGGTCCCTCATCATTTTGTTCAATTCGATTAAATCTCCCCTCAGCCTCCTCTGTTCCAAAGAATACAATTTATCCAATCTTTTACTCACAGCCAAAATTCTCCAGGTCTGGTAGATATCTTTAAATCTTCTCTGTTTGCTCATCAGTTTGATCACATCCTTCCTATAATGCAGTGACCAGCACTATGAGTAATACCCTAGCTATGGCCGAATCAGTGTTTTATACAATTCTAGCATCGCCTCCTGCAAGTGGAATGAATCAGTTTAGTTTATTTATGTGTAATTAAGACATTATCCTGCATTGTGATGGACATTGTTTTAACCCAGGGCTTCAGGATCCCAAATGGGCTCTCGAACTCTGAGGCTGTTATGGAGCTCTGATTAAGTTATTGCAGCTGTGTCCTGAGGGGCAACGTTTTCACACAGAGTGTGGTGCATGTATGGAATGAGTTGCCAGAGGAAGGAGTAGAGGGCGGATACAATTACAACTTTTAAAAGACATTCTGACAAGTACATGAGGTTTAAAGGGATATGGGCCAAACGCAGGCAGATGGGACTAGTTCAGTTTAGGGTACCTGATCGGCATGGATGAATTAGGCTGAAGGGTCTGTTTCTGTGCTGTATGACTCTATGACAGGCTCACAGGCTCTCCCTTCCTCACCCACCTGCAGCCCCACACTTTCCCAGCACCTGATTTCACAGACTCTCCCCATTATTGCCATACCCTCAATGTCTCACCCCACATCTTCACGGTTCTCACTGAGGGCCAGGATAATTTTGAAGCCTCAAAATGGTGTCACAGTAGGAAAATAGATTTGGAAAGAACTCCTTTAACCCTTTCAAGTTTCTTCAATCCTTTAGGATTTGCAGAGGATTTAAAATTTGGAAACATTGTAAACTGTGAGGTGGACAGTGTAAAACTCAAAAAGGACATAGGCAAGTTGGTGCAAAAAGCAGATAAGTGACAGTTAAGTTCAATGCAGAGTAGTATAAGATGGACATTATAGTAGGAAGAACATGAACAAACAAGGTAAAAGAGGGAATACAATACTCAGGGAGTAGAGGAGTAGATGGACCTGGTGCTTACATGTGCACATCATTGAAGGTGGCAGGACATATAGAGAGAATTTCATAAAGTAATCAGTATCCTGAATTTTATGAATAGGGGCATAGAGTATAAAAGCCAATGGGATGGTGATGAACTTAAACAAGCTACTTGCTAGATCTCAGCTGGGACACGGTGTACGGTTCTGCGTGTCACATTATAGGAAAGATATGAACACATTGGACAGATTGCAGAAGGAATTTACAAGAATGGTTCAGGGATGAGAAACTTCAGTGATGAGGATAGACTGGAGAAGTTGGGACCGTTCACTTTGGAGAGAAGAAGACTAAGAAGGGATCTGATAGACCCTTTCAGGATCAAGAGGAGTCTGGGGTAGATGGGGACAAATAGCTCGCTCTCATAAATGGATTGAGAATGAGGGAGCATGGATTTATTTGCAAATGGAGCACAGGATCAACTGAAGCATTCGAGAGGCCATTGGATGATGATTTGAACAGAAACACTGTGCATGGCGAAGAGGCAGGACAGTGGCAATATATCTTAACCTTCATTGAATAGTCAGTGTAGGATGTGTCATAGAATCCTTACAGTGTGGAAGCAGGCCATTCAGCCCATCAAGCCCAGACCGATCTTCCAAAGAGCACCCCACTCCCCTACCCATGCATGTCACCCTGCATTTCTAATGGTTAATCCACTTAGCCTGCACATCCATGGACAATTTGGCAAGGCAGTCCACCTAACACACACATCTTTGGACTGTGGGGGTGAAACCGGAATGCCTGGAGGAAACCTACACAGACATTGGGAGAGTACACAAACTCTACACATCCAGTCACCTGAGACTGGAATTAAACTGACTGTGTGGAGTTTGCACGTTCTCCCCGTGTCTGCGTGGGTTTCCTCCGGGTGCTCCGGTTTCCTCCCACAGTCCAAAGATGTGCAGGGTCAGGTGAATTGGCCATGCTAAATTGCCCGTAGTGTTAGGTATGGGGTAAATGTAGGGGTATGGGTGGGTTTCGCTTCGGCGGGTCGGTGTGGACTTGTTGGGCCGAAGGGCCTGTTTCCACACTGTAATGTAATCTAATCTAATCTAAACCCAGGTCCCTGGAGCTGTGAGGCAACAGTGCTAACACTGAGGCACTGTGCCACCCACATGTGATATGGGACTTGTGAGACCTCAGCTGGAGTTCTGCACACCACATTATAGAGTAATGCAGTAACAGACCTTAGGCTGTTCTCTCATGAGAGAGAGAGAGATGCACGCAGTTGGTGTGTGGTTTAACCTGAGGGTCACCATGCCTCACTACGAGGGGCAAGGTTGAGAAGGACAGTCTATCCTTGTAACCTCAGCTGATGCAGGATGTTGGTATCATTCGCCATTGTAAGCCAGCTGTCCAGTGTACTGAGCTAACCAAACCCAATAGATCAGGTGGTCTCCATCTGCACTGTAATACTTCTGTAATTCTGTAATGTGGCATCAGCCTGGATTGAGTGTCTCCACTTCGCGCGTAGTCTGGAGTGAAATCATTATGTCATTTCAGGAATTACTTCCGCTGTGAAAAACATCAGTGATGAACAGATGGCTATTTAGTTTATAGAAAGGGAGGGTTTGTAATCTGTCCCTAGTTGACTATAATCGAATGGATGGAGAGTCTGATCTTGAGGTTAATTGTAGATGGGGCGATGCGCAGCTTCCCTCCCGAGAGATTACAGATGGAGCACATGGGCCCTACTCCAGGATGGTTGCACATGGGGACCACATAAAAACTGGCTCAGGAGAACTTTAAATCTGTGATTTATTTTCTTCTATAAACAATGTGTTATAAAGCCCTGACATTTATCTTCAGCATTTTGTACTCTTTAGGGGCTGTTATTGGTCGCTTAGCTGGAGAAGTTATGGCTCTTATATTTCCTAATGGCATCAAATCTGAAGGAGTCCTGAACCCAATAATTCCTGGGGGGTATGCCCTTGCAGGTAAGTATGTGCTGGTCACACATTTCCTAAATATGCTTCTATATTGTCAGCTTGTCTTACATGTCTCACCAGGTATAGTAGTACTGCGCCTATCTCTGGGCTAGAAGGTCCTGGTTCAAGACCCAACAACTCCTGGACTAGAGTAGGTTAACTAAAAATACAAGTCTCATGATGTATTCTGCAGGGCTCATGCTGTTATTTGTGTACAGCTACCTCCAGCCATGATTGAATGGTGCAGCAGACTCGATGGGCTGAATGGCCTAACTCCTATATCTAGTGGTCTTATTGCAGTAAACCTTCCCAATGCATTGTTGTGTTGCCCTGTTTGTAGCTGCTCAGTCAGAGGACTCGGCTGCCCTACCAAACTGCTGAATAATAATTCCCTTGGATGAATTAGAATTAGGTTTTATTGTCATGTGCACTCAAGTACAAAAGTACAGGAGTCCAGTGAAAAGTATAAAAGTCACTGCACACTGTGCCAACTTAGGTACAAAGGTCAAGAGTGTGGTGCTGGAAAAGCACGTCAGGTCAGGCAGCATCCAAGGAGCAGGAAAATCGATGTCCGGGCAAAAGCCCTTCATCAGGAATTTTACCTGAAACGTCGATTTTCTTGCTCCTTGGATGCTCCCCGTCCTGCTGTGCTTTTCCAGCACCACACTCCTTCGACTCTAATCTCCAGCATCTGCAGTCCTCACTTTCACCTTAGGTACAAAGATACCTAGTTATAAATCTAGAATAGGTTAGGTACAAAAATAGCGAAATAAAGAAAAAAGCTCAAAGGCTTACATTACAGTTCTTCATCGTATAAATTAGGAAAATAGAAAGTTAAACATTGGAGTACTTCTACTCTAGACTGTAGCATCCCTCCCTCATTATGCTTCCAAACACATTACATCTTCCTGTTGCAATATCTTATAACAAGGAATATCATTATGGCACCCAAGTGATACTTTGCTCACATCTTAGGTATATCTTTTCAGGCAATGAATGTTCTGTTTCGGGCTATTGTAACCTACGGGCTATTGTAACCTTTCTCCACTGTAAGTTCAAGGAATGTGAAGTCTTCCTTTTTGTCTTGGCAGGAGCAGCAGCGTTTTCTGGAGCTGTGACTCATACGCTGTCCACAGCGCTGTTGGTCTTTGAGCTGACTGGGCAGATGGAACATTTCTTACCTGTTCTATTGGCTGTACTTGTAGCGAACGCCATAGCGCAGAAATTCCAACCTTCCTTCTATGACGGGACCATCATTGTGAAGAAGCTGCCATATTTACCCAGAATCCGGAGCAGTGTGACTGGGTTGGTATCACCCCTAATGCCAGCAGGTTGGTGAAGGGGGCCATCTGATGGGGGTGGTGGTTTGTCGTAGCAACATGATTGAAGGGTCTCGATATTTTAGAGTATCCCATTGCAACCCCAGTTTGGTGTCTAAAAATCACTGGCTACACATCCAGACCTGTAAGCATGGCAGGGGAGAAGGGGGAGCCTGTGGGAGGGACAGATACAGTGGCAAGGAATATGGGACTGTGTGGTGGAAGGATGAAGGGGGTAGGGGAGGAGATGAGGGACTGGGAGAGCCGTTTAACCCACTTTGTTCATGACCTATCCTTTCTCATAATTTTTCTTGGCCTTTAGGATCAGGCAGTCAGGTGATGAAATGATAAAAAGAACCGTGAACTTTAAATGTATTTAAATGTATTAAATGTCTTAAACTTAAAGGGACCATGTAACTGTTAGCACTCAGAGAGTGGGACGTCTACAGTAGCCATTGCTGCTTCTGAGTTTGTGACCCCACTCCCCAGTTAGGGAGGCCCTGCTGTATTTTCTGGGGTGGCTTTTGTGAACCCAGTGGCCGGGGAGGGGTTTAGCTGGAAGTTTCAGAACCTGACGCACCATTCAGCTGTTTTTTCAAGCTCTGCATCTTTTCTCGAGCACGTTTGTTGATCAATCTGACTGATGTGTTTGACTCCCGGACAAGTAGGGAATACTCTGGAACGGGCCACGGCTAGAATCAGGTCATGGGCCTGCAGCTTGGTTAGTGATAGTGGGACACTGGTGTATGGGATCTGGGTCTTGACAGGATTGGAGATGGTTGCTGATTCCAGGCTGTGGATTGAGGGAGGGTTGGAATGGAGTCATTCGATCTCCAATTCCAAAGTGTGTTCAAGGAAGAAGGTGGACTGAAAGGAATCTATACTGCTCCTCTTGGCCCATAAGCAGTGCTGTAAAGACACTTACATTTTCCTCAAAGCCATTATTATATCCATGTACTCAATAGGTTTCCTGAGGTGAAACTGGATTAATTATCAGAATACAGACACATTATAGTACTTATATAACCAATTGTCACAAAACTGTTTTTTTTTTCTAAAAGCTGTTCCTTTTCTCAAGGACACTATGTCCTTGGTTTTTTTCAAAGGGATTGTAAGTGCTCCCATTTCCGATTAGACTGATTTGGTACAGAGATTAAAGGGTATTGAGAGGCCTGTTTGTTTATATGTAAATAGATGAGACTTCAGGTCAAAGTTGTCATGTTTTAGCAGTGACCTGTATAATGAAAGGAGAGTGGTCAGCTCTCTAACTGAGCAGTTCAATCTAGAACTAGTTAGTACTTCAGCAGTGGACTGTGTGAACAGGCTCTCTCTCTTTCTGCCCTTCTAACTTCAACCTGTAAGCATCTGTTCCATCTTATTTTACTGTGTTTTAAGGAGGTTTGCTTATTGAAACTGTGGTGTATATTCGGAACACCATAATTAAGTCTAGTTTGGATAGACCGAGTTCTGTAGAGGTTCTTTAATCTGTTCTTTATGTTTCCTTGTGTAATTTTGTGAATAAATTTGTGTCTGTTTTAAAACCTGGTACTCAACCTAATTACCTCACTCCGGGTAATTTTCTGTACACTTACTGAAACAAATTGCAAAGCTATGGTCAGGATTGCCTGCTCAAGAATGTTTTGAGTGGTCTGGCCTAGTCCATAACACAATCCATTTCCTGGGCGCAGGTTGGTAGGTGATCCTCCCTCCCACACTGGCTAAATATAGATGTGGGTGGTTTTGAGAGGTGATGGGTTCCAGTTTGAGATGGTTTAAATTTTAACATCCCACCCAACACAAACCCACTTTTCTGGGGGGAGCTAAATTACCCTCAAATTTCAAACCAAAAGCATTATTTTTCTGCCGTAGTCTTGTGGCTTGATAAGTAGTGCCCCTACTTCCTTCAGCCGTTCAAGTCTCATTGTTGGCCACCCAAGGAACATTCATGATTTGCTTCAACAGTTTGAGAATGAGCCAATTTTTCCTGCCAATACTTGTCCACTATCCCCCAAAGTGAAAGAAAAATATGTAATGATATAAAGCAAAAGAATTGTGTCTAAATCAAACATTTCTGAGATACTTGCCTTAACAATTTCTATAGACCTCTGAGCAGACATTAGTTTACAGCTTTACCTTGTTTCCTTTAGTGGCGCACTCTCCGACTGAATCTTGCTGTTCTGCTTATTTGGTGTTGATCTATTTTTCAGTGCTTATGATGTGACAGTGGAAGAGTTCATGAACACCAATATCACATGTTTGAACAAAAGATTCAGCTACACTGATATCCTGCGACTGGTGACCTCGCGTTCTGATGATGTGTATCCTGTTGTAGAGAATGCAGGTACTTACCTCAAGAATTATGCAAGATGTCCCTTGTCATAAACATTCACTAAACTGCCTTTGGCTAATTTTCATGATGGATTTCATGGTGGTTTGAACTTGGGGCCAGTATCATTTGTATTAGACAACTCTGGTGCTGATTTCTGATAACGTCCATTTAAGATTGAACAAAGTAGTTAACTGTATCAATTGGCATGCCCTAGACCATATCCAACTGAGAAGTGACAAATGACATGTGTGCCACTCAAGTGCCAGGCAATGATCATTAATGGCATCACTGAATCCCCCACTATCAACATTCTTGGGTTACCATTGACCATAAACTGAATAGGATGAGCCATATACAGAGGAAGCTCAATTATCTGGCATTCAATTAACTGAATTTCAGATTATCCGAACAAGATCGCAAGGTCCTGATGCTTGGCTGACTATGTTATCCGGCATTGATTATCTGGCATTCGATTAACTGAATGAAATATTCCCTGCCCTTCGGATAAATGAGGTTCCTCTGTACCTACTTTAACTACAACAGCAGTGACTATGAGTTGTGAGGCAAGTGACTCACTTCCTGTTTCCCCAAAACCTGTCCACCCATCCACAGGGCTCAAGTGAAGAATGTGATGGAATACTCTCTACTTGCCTGCATGAGTGAAATTCCAGCAACACCCAATAGATTCAAGACCATCCAAGGAAAAGCAGCCTACTTAATTGATATACCATCTAGCACCTTCAACAACCACACCCTTCCACAACTACAAAGTGGCACAGTGTGTACCTTTTACAAGATGCACTGCTGGAATTTACCAAAGCTGACCACACCTTCCAAACCTGTGACCTAGAAGAACAAGATCAGCAGCTGCATGGGGTCACCACCACTGCAAGTTTAATTGATAATGAAATATGTCCCCCTTCCTTCACTGCCAGAGAGTCAAAATCCTTTAACTCCCTTCCCACAGAGCACTGTGGGTATGCCCACACTCCAAGGACTGCAATAATACAAGAAAGCAGCTCACCACCATCTTTGGGAGGGCATTTAGGAATGAGCAATAAATGGTGGCCTAGCAAGCAGTGTCTACATCCCATGAAGTTTTTTTTAAAAGTCACCCTGCAATCTTGCTGCAGTTGAAAGCTTCTAGCTGTACAACCTAAGAAGATGTATTGATGCTGTATAAGGTGTTAGATGCCTAATACAACACTGTGTTCAGAGCTGTTTATCTAATCATAGAAATAACATTACTAAGTTCTAAGGACAACAGGAGTGATGAGAAAAAAGGTGGCTTCCAGGTTTCAGGAATTTAACTTGCGAGCAGTGTTTGATTTCTTTGGAAAAGAAGAGATTGTAGGAGATCTACTTGATTTTTATTCTGGTGAATAATTCAAATATCAGTGTTATTTACAGATGAGAAAATCCAAATGTAAGGCATCCACCCAGCGCAAGCTTTCACTTGTTTGGCATTGACTGTTAAATAATTCCTATCATTATATGATGATTAAATATCATTCTGCCAAGGTGTACATTTCATTCATTGATCCCTCTGACTGAAGAAACACAATGGACAGATTTTTTTGGCTCTTGAGGAATCAAAGAAGATGGAAAATGGGCAGGAAAGTGGCAGAAGATGATCTTATTGAATAAAGAGAGACTTGAGGGGCAAAATGGTCCATTTGTCCTCAAATTTCTTATTGTTTATGTCAGTCCATATCCCCTTGTCCTTCTCTTGCAATTTAAATTCAAGTGAAATTTGTTTTTCCATATCAAATAGTTATTTGATAGTACAGAGCTTGAATAATGCAGTAAAAAAGACAGTTTTTTTTTCAAAACTTTTTATTTTGCCCTCATCAGGACAATTTAAGGGAAATATCAATATAAAAGGAAAATAACATTTATACGATATGAACAGAGAGTGCTGATTGGTTTGCAGATTAGGAGAGCATTTAGATGATGACTGATAATTAATTACTAAGCTTTGTTTATATTTTAACCTGTCAAATTGATTCTTACTACTCAAGGCATATGATTCCTGATTAGTTTTATTACAACTCTCACGCCATCAGCTCTGACACTGCTGATTACCTGTCCCCCATAAGAATAAGAATCTAGAACTGACAGTCTCCCATCTTATTTAGAAAACAGAAGTTTTTACATTTTTAATAATTACTTTAATATTACTTTAAAAGTCCCATGTGGAAGCTTACAGAGAATGGTTTTTTAACTGTCATGGTACATGAATGTATTTTGTCCTCACATATCATCAGAGGTTCTCTCTCTGTTAACAGAATCCATGGTGCTAGTGGGGTCAGTTCAAAGGAATGAGGTTATCAAACTACTTCAGGCTCACAGGAAAGAGGAGGACCAAAAGGAAAAAACACATCAGGTGAGCAAACTACTGATCGCAGGCACAATGGGCCAGAAGACCTCAAAGAACCATTCAAACAAAAGAATTTGGAGCAGGAGAAAAACATTTGTCCCCTTTTGTTTGCTCTGCCATTCAATCTGGTCATGGCTGACTTGATGCTGCGCCCAGCTCCACATTCCTACTTATCCCTCAAAACCTTTGACTCTCAATTTTTAGTGAAGAATTTGTCCAACTCTGCCTTAAGAACAATCAATGACTCCCCCCTGCCCCCTGCTCTCTGGGGAAGAGAGTTCCAAAGACTCATGGCCCTCTTTGGTGATGCATTATTTATCGTTCTGTAACAATGCACTCGATCGTAAAATAGTATATTTTGTTGAACCCTAATCATGGTTCAGCAAGGATCAGCAATATCTTTGAAAGACCTCAGCACTTGGGTAGATTAAAAGGAAGGTTTGAATGTGTTAGTATTTAAGACTTAAATTCTAAAAATAAACTTTAGCAAGCATACTGACTGCCCAGCAGGTCAATGATTTATTTGTTTGAAATGGAAAGCACATGAGTCTAAAATGTAGTTTTTATAATGTTCATTATTCTTTATTTCAAAGATCTAAACTCTGTGCTGCAACTGATTCTGGCTGTGTTTTCACTCTGTTTGTATACTGCACACTCTGAAATAAACCTGAATAGATAATATTAGTGAGACCTGTTTGTACATTAACTGAAGGTTCTCTTACACATTTTTATGATGCACATTTATATTTAATTTAATCCTTAAATCTAGAAATGCAAAGCCAATTGGCATGTGCTAAAATAACATAGAAAGAAAAATAAAAGCTCATATTTATGATGCACTCTATCATGTCACCCAGAAACATCTTGAAATACTTTACACGCAATAAATTACTTCTGAATTGCAGTGAATGTGTACGTGAACAGGCTAAGAAGCTAACCTGATTCCTATAGGAGCAGAATGAGGCCTGGATCTGTGCACTGCTGATACTGAAGCTTTAATGAAGCTAAAGAGAAGATAGCAATATTTGATTATTATTCCTTCTGTCATGATCACAACACTAAAGATATACTTTGCTGGAAGCTCTTTTTGTAAAATCGCAATTTTAAAACATTGAATGAACTGAACTAAGTTTTTAAAAACTCACGCTTAACGTATCAACAATTTGTTCAATTTTCCCTGTTTCAAAGTTCAAAGGACCAAAACCAAACCCATTTCAACCAATCATCGTCAACAATTTATTTGGATTTTAGTGTGGGGTTTTTGGAAGAAGGATTTGAACAGAATGTTCTGAATGATTTATTGATTGATGTAGAATTAGTGAAATAGGAAAATCTCTGAGTGAAGAAAGGACCGTTTAGCTAACATAGTCTGTTCAATCCATCTGCCATGTAAAATGGTTTGATCAGAGACTCTCTCCCAAGCCACAATTAGTCATCCCTTTCTTCATTCTTCAGATATGGCCGTCATGGCAGCAGCATCATTTATGACTCACCCTAATTGTCATTGAGTAGCTGACAATGGCCTGCTGGGCAGTTTCAGAATGTAGTTAAGGATTAACCATTGCTGAAGGTCAGGAGTCACATGTAGGCCAGTCTGGGTAAAGACAGCAAATTTCCTCCCCCGAAGGATTTTATTCACAGCTTTATTAATTAATTGAATGTAAATTCCTCCAGTTCCCAGGGTGAGATTTGAACTCCTGTCTCCAAAGCATTTGCCTGGGCCTCATCCAACAACATTGTCATTATGATCCCATTCCCTTAAGAGATACATGAGGGCAGTTTTGTTTTTACATCTGGGTTTACTGAATTTCCTTTGTGCAGTTCATACTGTACATTGAAAATTCATACTGCACACTGAAAATTCATACTGCACACTGAAAATTAAGCAGTGCAATTGACCCTCTTTGATTTTCTATCCAGTTAAATTAACTCACTCAGGCTCCTTCATGGGGATGTGCTCCTCTTCATCTGATTTTTCTCCATGAACCACAGTCAGACAAGATTAGATACAGGGAAATAGAAATCTGGCCTATTCACACTCTTCACCTAAATTCCCAGCTCTCTATAAGATATCATTGGTCTAAAATATATATGTTTTTCCTTTATAGAAAGAAGTGGATATAAATATTTGGGAAAAATGCCACATTGATCCAGTAACTTTCCAGCTGTCTCCCAATACGTCGTTACACCAGGTAAATGCACATTGGAATATGGAATGCTCAGCTGATAATACTTACAATGCTCTGAATAGTTACAATCTGAACATGTTCACATTTTAATTATATTCACTTTGGTCGGGTGTGTTTAATATTAGTTAGAAAAATGAAAGACAGATTCACTTAGTGCCTGATCAAATATCTCACCAATAGATCTTAAAGTCCTTTCTAAGTAAACATGCCTGGCCACAGTGAGATACAATAAGTAGCAATTCAACACGCTAACATGTAGTTTGGGTAGCATGAGACAATGGAGGAATATTGGCTTGGAGAGTTTTGTCCCTTCTCCACACAATACAATGGGGGTTTTATTATCCCACTTGAGCAGTTGGACAGGAATAGCCCACTTCGGAAGTTTACAGGAGTCATGTGTGGTGAGGAATATTTCAAAATACAATTATAGAGGGTCAAATCCAGCCATACGCCTGTGCTCTATGTGGTTCTTCACAATGCGAAAAGCAAGTCATAGTCACAGAGTCATAGTCATAGAGATGTACAGCACGGAAACAGACCCTTCCGTCCAACCCGTCCATGCCGACCAGATATCCCAACTCAATCTAGTCCCACCTGCCAGCACCCGGCCCATATCCCTCCAAACCCTTCCTATTCATATCCATACCCATCCAAATGCCTCTTAAATGTTGCAATTGTACCAGCCTCCACTACTTCCTCTGGCAGCTCATTCCATACACGTACCACCCTCTGTGTGAAAAAGTTGCCCCTTAGGTCTCTTTTATATCTTTCCCCTCTCACCCTAAACCTATGCCCTCTAGTTCTGGACTCCCCCATCCCAGGGAAAAGACTTTGTCTATTTACCCTCATAATTTTGTAAATCTCTATAAGGTCACCCCTCAGCCTCCAATGCTCCAGGGAAAACAGCCCCAGCCTGTTCAGCCTCTCCCAATAGCTCAAATCCTCCAACCCTAGCAACATCCTTGTAAATCTTTTCTGAACCCTTTCAAGTTTCACAACATCTTTCCGATAGGAAGGAGACCAGAATTGCATGCAATATTCCAACAGTGGCCTAACCAATGTCCTGTACAGCCGCAACATCTCCTCCCAACTCCTGTACTCAATACTCTGACCAATAAAGGAAAGCATACCAAACGCCTTCTTCACTGTCCTATCTACCTGCAACTCCACTTTCAACGAGCTATGAACCTGCACTCCAAGCTCTCTTTGTTCAGCAACACTCTCTAGGACCTTACCATTAAGTGTATAAGTCATGCTAAGATTTGCTTTCCCAGAATGCAGCACCTCGCATTTATCTGAATTAAACTCCATCTGCCACTTCTCAGCCCATTGGCCCATCTGGTCCAGATCCTGTTGTAATCTGAGGTAACCCTCTTCGCTGTCCACTACACCTACAATTTTGATATCCAAAGAACAAAATTTCAGTCTAAGAGCTTTGCATTGGTATGAGGTCATGGAAGCCACCCAACATTTTCTGAGTATTTCCTGGATCAACATGATGAAGATTATCAATGCTGGGGGATTAATCACTTTCTTCCACTTTCTGGAACACAATATTAGCGTTAATCAGAGTTGAAAAATATGATGCTGGAAAAACACAGCAGACCAGGCAGCATCTGAGGAACAGGAGAATCGACGTTTTGGGCATAAGCCCTTCTTCGGGGGTGGGGACGGAGAGGTCGGGAAGAAGATTGCAGGTCAAGAGGGCACTGTTGAATCCGGGGGGTGGGACTGAGATAAGGTGGGGGGAGGGGAAATGAGGAAGCTGGAGAAATCTACATTCATCCTGTGTGGTTGGAGGTTCCTAGGTGGAAGATGAGGCGCCCTTCCTCCAGGCATCGTGTGGTCAGGACTGGCGATGGAGGAGGCCAAGGACCTGCATTTCCTTGGCGGAGTTGGAGGGGGAGTTAAAGTGTTCAGCCATGGGATGGTTGGGTTGGTTGGTTCCGTAAGTAGGCGGCGGCCTGTCTCCCCAATGTAGAGAAGACCACATCAGGTGCAACGGATACAGTAAATGATGTGTGTGGAGATGCAGGTGAATTTGCGATGGATATGGAAGGATCCATTGGGGCCTTGGAGGGAGGTGAGGCGGGAAGGTATGGGTGCAAGTTTTGCACTTCTTGCGGTTGCAGGGGAAGGTGCCAGAGTGGAGGTTGGGTTGGTGGGGGATGTGGACCAGACGAGGGAGTCACGGAGGGAGTGGTCTCTCCGGAACGCTGATAGGGGTGGGTAGGGAAATATATCCCTGGTGGTGGGGTCTGTTTGGAGGTGGCGGAAATGACGTAGGATGATACGATGTATCCGGAGGTTGGTGGGGTGGAAGGTGAGGACCAGTGGGGTTCTGTCCTGGTGGCGATTGGAGGGGCGGGGCTCAAGGACGGAGGTGCGGGAAGTGGAGGAGATGCGGTGGAGAGCATCATCGACCACGTTGGAGGGGAAATTGCGGTCTACTACAAACCGACCAACTCCCACAGCTACCTAGATTACACCTCCTCCCACCCTGCCCCCTATAAAAACGCCATGCCATATTCCCAATTCCTTCGCCTCCGCCGCATCTGCTCCCAGGAGGACCAGTTCCAATACCGAACAACCCAAATGGCCTCCTTCTTCAAAGACCGCAATTTCCCCTCCGACGTGGTCGACGATGCCCTCCACCGCATCTCTTCCACTTCCCGCTCCTCCGCCCTTGAGCCCCGCCCCTCCAACCGCCACCAGGACAGAACCCCACTGGTCCTCACCTACCACCCCACCAACCTCCGGATACATCGTATCATCCTACGTCATTTCAGCCACCTCCAAACAGACCCCACCGTCAGGGATATATTTCCCTCCCCTCCCCTATCAGCATTCAGGAGAGACCACTCCCTCCGCGATTCCCTCGTCAGGTCCACACCCCCCACCAACCCCACCTCCACTCCCGGCACCTTCCCCTGTAATCGCAAGAAGTGCAAAACTTGCGCCCACACCTCCCCCCTCACCTCCCTCCAAGGCCCCAAGGGATCCTTCCATATCCATTGCAAATTCACCTGCACCTCCACACACATCATTTACTGTATCCGTTGCACCCGATGTGGTCTCCTCTACATTGGGGAGACAGGCCGCCTACTTGCGGAACGTTTCAGGGAACACCTCTGGGACACCCGCACCAACCAACCCAACCGTCCCGTGGCTGAACACTTTAACTCCCCCTCCCACTCCGCCAAGGACATGCAGGTCCTTGGTCTCCTCCATTGCCAGACCCTGACCACATGACGCCTGGAGGAAGAGCGCCTCATCTTCCGCCTAGGAACCCTCCAAACACACGGGATGAATGTAGATTTCTCCAGCTTCCTCATTTCCCCAACCCCCACCTTATCTCAGTCCCAACCCCCGGATTCAGCAGCACCCTCTTGACCTGCAATCTTCTTCCCGACCTCTCCGCCCCCACTCCCTCTCCTGCCTATCACCCTCATCCTCACCTCCTTCCATCTATCTTATTCCCAGTGCCCCTCACCCAAATCCCCTCCCCCATACCTTTTATCTCAGCCCGCCTGGCACACCAGCCTCATTCCTGAAGAAGGGCTTATGCCCGAAACGTCGATTCTCCTGCTCTTCGGCTGCTGCCTGGCCTGCTGTGTTTTTCCAGCATCACATTTTTCAACTCTGGTTTCCAGCATCTGTAGTCCTCACTTTCTCCATCAGCGTTAATCAGGCATGTTCAGGATCAGATGCAATGTAATGTTCCTCTACGTGACCTAACAATGTGTATAAGTGCACGCTTAGAGAATCATTGCTAACTGTACCCGTGTATAATTTTCATGCCAGCCTCTGTAGCTGCTTTGAATAAGTTTGCTAATGTAATGCTGATTTACGATGGAATGTCAGAGATTTCATGTTGTGGTCCTGTGTAGCCATTAATTTGATTACAGACTGCTGCATGGAGGTGGAAGCACAAATTGCAATTGCTCTGACCTGGTCCACTGTTTAAACACAGCAGCTCTGAGCAAAGGGATTGCATGCCAGGGCACTCTCACACTATGGGTGTGTAGTGTCTTGAGAGATCAAACTGTCACGCAGTACCAATAGGCAAGAACTGAAAGCCCGGAACTCCTAACATGGGATGGTATGGTGGCTCAGTGGTTAGCACTGCTACCTCACAGCACCAGGGTCCCAGGTTCAATTGCAGCCTTGGGGGACTCTCTGTGTGGAGTTTGTACATTCTCGCAGTATCTACATGGGTTTCCTCCCACAGTCCAAAGATGTGTAGGCCAGGTGAATTGGCCATGCTAAGTTGCCCATAGTGTTAGCTGCATTAGTCAGAGGGAAATGGGTCTGGGTGGGTTACTCTTCAGTGGGTTGGTGTGGACTTGCTGGGCTGAAGGGTCTGTTTCCACACTGGAGGGCGTCTAATCTAAGTTTCAATTCAGCAGACAATGAGTAATCTGGTCATTTTAAAACACTGCTGATACATATCCAAATCACATTTATAAATGGGACTATGGTAACTGGTAGGAAAGATTAGAGATTTAAAAAGCAGATTTTGTAAAAATCTATTTATTTTGACAATTGAAGTCTTGAACCTTCAGAGTACAGAGCGGTTATTTAGCGAGTAACCTGGTGGTGGAAAAGAATCAATGCTTGATCTGCACTGATTTAAGTCATTTCATCCAGGGAAATGACAATGGTGTTAAAGGTGTTTAGCATGGACACATTGAGCCAAAAGGCCATTTCCTGTGCCCTAATTACTGTGTAACTCCAAGCAGTCTCTGGACTCCCTAGAGTGAAAGATTCAGGCAGTGTTCATCATTGGGAGTTCAGTGGTTACTCTTCAGTGCACCTATAGGGGGGACAGATCGCAAGCTGAGATACAGCTCGAAAAGCCCACCCACATTCATTAAGTAAGCTGCCACGAAGATGGCCTCACCTGGAGAAAGAACTGGATGGTTGCCAGCAATCTTGGAACTGTACTCCCGACGAACTGAAAGCTTACAATATTGATAGAGTCAATCCCATGCCCGGACTTACAGCGAGATGTTGTCTGTGACCATATGACCGGTTTGGGAAATTGTGTGATGAATGTTTGCGGGCAATTCCTTTGCCATTTTTTTAGTTTATTAACGGAGCCTGGATTGTGGAATCACTCCTGATCAGTTGTAAATCTTGTCAGTTCTGTACTAGACTGGGCAGTTCCCTGTTCTTTGCTGGATATAAATGAGAGCTGTTTGTGGATTCTAATTTAGACTGTATGGAGTGAGCTTTCAGACTCCACTGAGACCAGGATTAGACACAATTCAGGATGAAAATTAACCTGACCAGCTGGTGCCCTTGTTCCCTGGCTGTGGGCCATTTTATTAGAGACAAGTGTAGCAATGGAGGCAATGGTCTAGTGGTATTATCACTAAACCAGAAAGCCAGGCAATGTTCTGAATCTTGGGTTCAAATCCTGCCAGGGAAGATGATGGAAATTTGAATTCAATAAAAAAATCGGGGATGACCATTGTTGGGGAAAACCCATCAGGTTCACTAATGTCCTTTAGGGAAGGAAATCTGCCATCCTAACCTGGTCTGGCCTACATGTGAAGGACTTATGCCTGAAACATTGACTCTCCTGCACCTCGGATGCTGCCTGACCTGCTGTGCTTTTTCAGCGCCACACTTTTCAACTCTGATCAGCAGTCCTCACTTCCTCCTGGGACTATGTGACTGCATACCCAGAGCGATGTGTTTGACTGACAATTGCCCTCTGTCCAATTAGAGATGGGTAATAAATACCCAGAGATGTTCATGTCTACTGAGTGAATGAGAAAAGGTTCCAAGTGGGCCTAGAATCTACTACTACCTGAGTGCAAGAGCAGCCAGAACCTGCCGGAAAACAGGAATTCAAACCCCATTCCCCCCCACCAACACTACCACATCACTCTGATCCTTGAAGTGGCCTAGGTACCAAATTAATTTTGAAAGGTTGGAGTGAAGGTGCTGCAATCTATAAAGATCCTCTCAATTGTTTACTGACAATGGCAGCTTGCTGCTATTCTCAAACTGAAACTCGCTCTTGCTCATTAATTGACTGCCTCAGGGAAAAGTGAAGGAAGAGTTTGCCCCCTCCCAGAGTAGTTTCAGGAACCAGAACAGTCCTGACCTCTGTTTCAGGAATCTCCAGCTGAGTGTCTCAGAGCCAGTCGGTCTCACACAGTTTGTTTGGCCCAACACCGAGAGTCAGGCGGTGGATTTCTATACAATTGGTCTGAGATTCTGAACTAAATAGTGCAGTGATTTGTCATTTCTTTCTGCAGCATGGCTGACTGGGAAACTCGTCAGCACTTAATGTCTGTCATCAGGTCCTTTGGAAGGATCCACAGGTTAATGATCAAACATTTGGCCACGCTACTAATGCACCTTCCACAGTCAACAATCTCTTGAGTATCAAGGAGTGGTCTGATAAAAGTCTTCAATATATTTACAGGAAAAGACATGGTAGCTAAAGATAAACTACTTCTACTAGTTGGGGATTCAAGAACTGGGGACATGGTCTGAGAATTAGAGCCAGGCCGTTCCTACAACCATACAATCCCTACAGTGTGGAAGCAGACTATTTGGCCCATCGAGTCCACAGCAACCCTCCAAAGGGCATCCCATCCAGACCCATCCTCAAACCCTATCCCACTAACCCTGCATTTCCCACAGCTAACCCACCTAGCCTGCACAGCTTTGGACACTCTGGACAATTTAGCATGGCTAGTCCATCTAACCTTCATATCTTTAGACTGTGGGTGGAAACCGGAGCACCCAGAGGAAACCCACGCAGACATGGGGAGAATGTGCAAACTCCACACAGTTAGTCGCCCGAGGGTGGAATCAAACTGGGATCTCTGGCGCTGTGAAAGGACTGTAGATGTTTGGAACTCTCTTGGAGTTATAGAGATGTACAGCATGGAACCAGACCTTTCGGTCCAAACTGTCCACGTCGACCAGATATCCCAACCCAATCTAGTCCTAC
Organism: Chiloscyllium plagiosum; assembly: GCF_037043375.1. Classification (NCBI taxonomy): domain Eukaryota; kingdom Metazoa; phylum Chordata; class Chondrichthyes; order Orectolobiformes; family Hemiscylliidae; genus Chiloscyllium; species Chiloscyllium plagiosum. The sequence goes on along the minus strand of NW_028270175.1, from coordinate 25,718,953 downwards.
CTGCCAGCACCCGGCCCATATCCCTCCAAACCCTTCCTATTCATATACCCATCCAGATGCTTCTTAAATGTTGCAATTGTACCAGCCTCCACTACTTCCTCTGTCAGCTCATTCCATATGCGTACCACCCTCTGCATGAAAAAGTTGCCCCTTAGGTCTCTTTTATATCTTTCCCCTCTCACCCTAAACCTATGCCCTCCAGTTCTGGACTCCCCCATCCCAGGGAAAAGACTTTGTCTATTTATCCTATCCATGCCCCTCATAATTTTGTAAACCTCTATAAGGTCACCCCCTCAGCCTCCGACACTCCAGGGAAAACAGCCCCAGCCTGTTCAGCCTCTCCCTGAAGCTCAAATCTTCCAACCCTGGCAACATCCTTGTAAATCTTTTCTGAACCCTTTCAAGTTTCACAACATCTTTCCGATAGGAAGGAGACTAGAATTGCACACAATATTCCAACAGTGGCCTAACCAATGTCCTGTATGTTGGATCAGTTGTTCATTTTAAATCTGAGCTAGATAATTCTTTGTTAAGTAGAGCTATTAAGGAATATGGGCCAGTATTTAGATCAGCCATTGAATGGTGGAACAGGCTCAATGGGCTGAATGGCCTACTCCTGTTCCTGTGTTCTGATAATTTCTTGTATGGGACTTAATCCTGCAGCTTCAGTCCCAGCGGTAGGGACCAAGGTTCCCTCTAAGCTGCGTGGCCACTGGGAAACTCTGCATATGCTAATCAGCTATTTATTGCAAGCAGATTGTTTTTAACCAATGGAAGATGGCTTTTTCTTAATAATCAACAATGGTTTGGTCAATAGACTCTTCATATCAGATTTTTATTAAATTCAAATTCCACCAACTGCTGTGGCAAGATTGGAACCTGAGTCCCCAGAACATTACCTGGGTCTCTTGATTTATAATAATACCATTACCTCCCCTACATGCAATGCATTCTTTAGCAATTTAGGTAAAAAGGTTCCCTCCTCAGTAGATCACAAACACAAACAGAAATTGCTGGAAAAGCTCGGCAAGTCTGGCAGCATCTGTGGACAGAAATCAGAGTTAGCATTTTGGGTCCTGAGGAAGGGTCACTGGACCTGAAATGTTAACTCTCATTTGTCTCCGCAGATGCTGCCAGACCTGCTGAGCTTTTCCAGCAATTTCTGTTTTTGTTTCTGATTTACAGCATCCACAGTTCTTTCGGTTTTCATTGAGCAGATAATTAAGCTGTTTGAGGAAGGAGTTGGAATTGAACCTGCAGGGTAGTGCTGAAGAGGTCTGCATTATTTGATCTGCTCACCTTTTGATGCAATATCTGTCTCTTCAAATGGAAAAAGAGCAGTTCGTTTTCCTTCTGTAATGGCTAGTGAAAAGTGACTCTCTGCTTATTCATGGGATATTTCTGGTGCAGGATAGTATGATTATTTGTCTGCAAATGACTATCACTTCACTTCATCATTAATACATTGCACTTTGAGACACACTGGTGTGCTAATTACAATTATAGCTGTTAGCAACGGCACCGAATTGTGTATAATTTATGAAAAATATGTTAAATGGTTTGCAATCCTGTCAACATTTTCTATCTCTGAACCCGGCCAAGGTCGTATCTGCAGGAGTGATAACTTGGAATTACAATGAAATTGCTTTGAGAAATAGCTATCAAAAATGTAATCTATTTGCAGGCACACAAGCTTTTTGATCTTCTTGTCCTCCAGCACATGTTTGTTAGCTCTGCGGGGAAGGTGGTTGGCTTTGTAACCAGGAATGAGGTAAGACAACGAGAAAACGTAACCCAGAGGGAAAATAATATTTGCATATAAATTCAATCTTTTCAGCAGCAGATTTGTCCTGGCGCAGACACTGTTCTGAGAGCAACACTCCTAGTCAGCGCACAAAACAATTAATCGACTCTTCTGGAGATCCTGGGGAAGTTTTAACCCTGTCACAATGGGTGTGATGGGTTTAGGAGAGTGGTATTAAAAATCAAAATCTCACACAGTGATGCCAGCATGCTTCATTCAGGCCCCGTGATGTTACAATGATGAAGGAATCAATTCAAAAGAAAGATTCACCGACTGCTCCATCTTCAAATTATGTTCCCCTTTGGAGCAAATTCTCCCTCAGAGTACCATCAGATCATTAGAATATTTACAGCACAGAGGGAAGTCGTTTGGCCTGTCACGTCCGTGCTAGCTCTTTGCAACTGCACTTCAACGATTTGCCCATCCTCTCCCCGTGGCTCAGAACCATTTTATTCTCCATGTTTTTTTTAATTGTTATCCAATTTATTTTCAAAAGTCACACTTCAGTGTACTTTCTCCAACCTCTCAGGTGGTGCGTTCCAAATCCTGAGCAGTCCCTGCAGAAAGAGATTGTTCCTCAATTTGTTGTTGCTTCTTTTGGCAATTGGCCTTAAATCTAAGCGCGCTGTCACAGTACAGACACTTTCTGGAGGTTTTGAACACCTTCATCATATCTCCTCTGAGATAAATAACCCCAGCTTCTCCAGTCTATCCCCATACCAGCAAATAAAAGCTAAAAGGATTGTGGATACTGTAAATCAACACAAGAATAGAAATTGCTGGAAAAGCTCAGCAGGTTTGGCAGCATCAGTGGAGAGAAATCAGAGTTAACATTTAGGGTCAAGTGACCCTTCCTCAGAAGTGTTCTGAAGGGTCACTTGACCCGAAACGTTAGCTCTGATTTCTCTCCACAGATGTTGCTAGACCTGCTGAGCTTTTCCAGCAATTCCTGTTTTTCTGCCCATAGCAGCAAACCTTTTCTGCACCCTCTCTAAAGCCTTCACGTGTTTCCGACAGTGTGGTGCTCAGAGGTGTGGTGCTGTACGTGAATTCCCTACTCGGTTAAACCTCCACGATCTAGAGCAGTCTGATTACTTTCTTCAGCAGCTAAAAGTTGATTTGCATCCAGTGCCAGATTTTGCGATACCTCCAACAATATTCCTATTCAATCATGATTTGGAGATGCCGGTGTTGGACTGGGGTGTACAAAGTTAAAAATCACACAATACCAGGTTATAGTCCAACAGGTTTAATTGGAAGCACACTAGCTTTCGGAGCGACGCTCCTTCATCAACCACCTGATGAGGGAGTGGTGCTCCGAAAGCTAGTGTGCTTCCATTTAAACCGGTTGGACTATAGAATAGTGTTGTGTGATTTTTAACGCTATTCAATCATTCCAGCTTCCAAATGTTCTGTTAGCCAAACTTGCCAGGATCTAATATGTAGTAAAATAAATGGCACCAAATGCCACCATTGTCAAACTATAAGAGTCCTTTTCTGTGCATAATCAATGTTTTGTTTTATGTTGTTTTCTTGAGAAGGTTGTATTGCTTATAAATTGAAATCAATGACTTTGTTCTTGTGATGACACTGGTCAATAACTAATAGCTCTCTATTCTCTATCAGCTGAAAAAAGTGATTGAAGATCTGGCCAATGACCGTATTCCAATCAAGCAGTAAATATTATAGAAGAGGAGACTTGTTTGCCATTTTACATATCACCATGGAGTCCTAATCAGAGTTGCCTTTAGCCCGATATGTCCCATCACAGAAACACGGCAGTAACACATTCAGTAACACCAACAAACACATTAAAGTTTGCTTATCCTCACAATGCAGTCAGATTGCACTTCCTACATTCCAAAATGTTTCACAACAGCTGAAGTCCACACATCATGTTGTTTTGATTTCCTGTGTATCATGAGATTATATAACTACAGTATCATAAAAACCTTAAACAAATAAATAATTAGATCTCTGCTTGTAGAGGATATTATAATCGAATTATTAA